>NC_059178.1:3090430-3770930 GCF_019923935.1 Bubalus bubalis | reverse complement strand
GAATGGATAAAGATATATACAATGGTAATGGTTACATATATACAATGGAACATTACACAGCCACTAAAAAGAAAAAAAGAATGCCATCTGCAGCAACATGAACTTGGAGATTATCATACTAAGTGAAGTTAAGTCAGACAGGGAAAGACAAATACCATATGATAGCACTTATATGAGGAATAATTTTTAAAAATCAATTTTAAAATGATACAAATGAACTTATCTACATAACAGAAATGTTATGTATATCTCTGCACACAGACTTAGGGAATGAACTATGGTTCCCAGGGGAAGGGTGGGAAGGAAGGATAACTGGGATGTTGGGATTGACATGCACACACTTCTATACTTGAAATAATCAAAAAGGACGGTAAAAAGAAATAAAAATAAAGCTTAAAAAGTGTCCTAGGAACATACATGTGTATGTCGGGACAAACCTATATAGGTCATTTGCTCACTCAAATACAAGTGTTTCATTCATCCAACTACCAGGCATGGTGCCCAACGCTGGGAACGCTGAGAATGAGCGAGCTGTGGGCTCTAAGGATCGGGGGTGGGGGAAGGGCACCTGAAAGAAGGAAAAGCAGACCCATCAGTTACTGAGCAAGCAGCTCAGTGTTTCATCTGAAAGGGACCCAGTGCCACTTCTCCCTTAGCCCCCAGTAGGAGCATGGGCCACGTCAGCTGAGCGTGCTTTAAAAACCTATTTCTGTGTCACCTTCATCTACTGGACACAGAATAAATACACACATGACCGTCTATACAGCTCCTCCTTTAATATTCTCAGGGCGCTGTCTTTTTACGTGGGGAATGTCTGGAAAGCAGGATGTATGCCAAGAAACATGGTTTGGGGAATTCTCCGGGGGCTCAGTGCTAGAACTCCACCCTTTCACTGCTGAGGGCCCAGGTTTGATCCCTGGTCAGGGAACTAAGATTCTGAAAGCCTGGAGATGCAGCCGAAAAAAGAAAAAGAAAGGACGGAAGAAACTCAGTTTGAGGCATATTAAATTCATTCCTTTTAATGATGAGGGCCAAGCAACGTGGATCTTGACCAAGAGCATGTGAAACCTCTGCCGTTGTGCTGACCAGATGGGGCAGGAAGAGACGGGGTCTAACGTTTACTCCACGTCTGTAACCCACCCCGCCTCTTCTCACACGTTGTCTCACGCCCTCCTCAAAACTCCAGGACTTGATGAGAGCCACTCCACAGCCTGAGCCATTCACAGAAGCTGGGGAGTTAACTGGGATTAATTATAACGTAGCCTGGAATAGGAGGGGAGGGTATATATCTAACTCCAAAGTTCACTTTCTCTCTCCCCTGTGAAGCTACTTTCAGGACTCCGAACGCAGAGATATCAGATTAAACCTTCTTCCTGCAAGAACAAGTATACAAAATAAAAAATTACTCTCGAGCATATCTAGGCCTTGTTCATTTTCACCAAATCACATCAGTGGCTCACAGGACCAATGCCTCTGCCTGGTAATTGCAACCTCCTGTCGGGCAAGTCCCCAGAGTCTATGGGCTTCAGAACACTTCAGTGTGGGCGCAAAGTGGAGAGCCAGAGACAGGAGGTCAACATAAAAGGGAAGCATTGCATTGGATTATTTCCTTTTCATAATATTTTGAAACCCTGAGCCTGGTGCTTTTTTTATTTTTTCCCTAAGCTATTCTTGGTTTTCATTCCATCATGTTCAATATATGTTCAAACAAAATCTTTAAAGACAAGAAAACAGAAAGCAGATTCCAACAAGAAATTACGTTTTATTCTCAGCACAGTTAGGTTCAAAAGAAAATGACTCATAGAATTGTTAGGTTAAAAGGAAATGCTAGTGACATCAGACGGACATGCCTATGATCTCCCATTACTTCAGATTGTGAATCTAGATCTGTGTTTTGAAACAAAAAAGAAAAATGGAAACTTAAACCAAAGCAAACTTTGTAGGAAATTTTAAATAAACGCTCCCATACAAGCCCAGTTATTTGTAAAATCAGACTACAAAGAGAGTAGCATTATCATATTGCTTTTAGTCCATACATTTCAACTTTTATATTCACACATGCACGTGTATAAATATACTAACCTTATTGAGTGTGCATAACCCTCCCAAAGAAATGGAAGCAATGTGGAAGGAAAACAATTTAATTTGGTTCTCATTTTAGTCACATTCGAAGCACTGTATTGTGAAACATAAAATATATACAGAAACCAACACAAAAGTTATATATGAAGTGCAAAGACTGCTTATCCAGAAAGACCTGTAAAAAACAGCAGCCAGGTTAAAACACAGGTCTTTACCAGCACTCTAAAACTCATCCTACATACCCTGTGTCTACTCACAATTATTTTTTTTAAAACAAAAGTATTTTGCTTTTCCATCACAGAAAGATTAGATCACATTGGTTATAATGTCCAAGTTACTCAAGAGGTCCATATATATGGGTTGTATACGTGTGTGTCCATGTGTACACATACAGCGAACGGAACTTGATCCACTTTCCCCCGTCATAGCTGCACTTCGTAAAGGCAGTCGCCTGATGTTCCTGCTCTCACAGGCTCTGGACTTCCACGAACCTTGGCCGATCCTGGTTCCTCTGAGAGACCCCCAGTAGCTGAAAAACTCTGCAGGCTGTCATAGCCGCCTCGTGCCTCTTTAAAACTGTTTCACCGTTCATAACCTGGCACGTGGAGATTATAAACGCTGGCTCATGACAAATAAGCACATGATTATAGCCACCTTAGGCACAGTGTGCCCGGCCACACATTCCTAAAAGTCTACTGACCTAAAAATAACATACCTGTAACACTGGTATCATGGCTTGCCAGAATTTTAAAAATTCAAATTCAAAACAGGGATTCAATAAATAGCAGATGGTTCTTAATCTGTGAGGCCCTGAGGCTTCACTTAGTCTTACTTTTAGTCTTGTCCTTAACATTTAAAAACGCATGCTTGCCTTAAAATGAGTGAGATATGCCAAAAAGCACAAAGAAGAAAGGAGAAATGACCCATACATCTTCCAGCCATACCTTCGTGCAGTAATATTATGTAACGACACTCCATCTGGATTGGACCCTTGATCTGAGAGCCCCCTCCTGGCCCAGTACCTCCTCTACTGGAGGGCAAATTTCTCCCAAGTGGTCCAAAAGTGGTCCCTATCATTAGCATCAACCAGAACCTTACTAAAAAAGTAAATTTTATGGCTTCACCCCAGGCCCACTGAACCACAATCTCTGGAGATGGGGCCAGGCGATCCGTGTTTTAACAAGCCCTCCAGGTGGAGAAAGGCACGGCTACCCACTCCAGTGCTCTGGCCTGGAGAATTCCATGCACTGCATAGTCCATGGGGTCGCAGAGAGTTGGACATGACTGAGTGACTTTTACTTTTCCTTTCCAGGTGGTTCTGATGTTCATCTACACCTGAGAACCACTGCTCTAAACAATGAGGCTCTACCCAGATTCAGTTCAGTTCCAGAAACCTCCCAGAAGCCCCTTGGAAATGCCTCCCAGTAGAACTTCGGGTGCAGAATCCAGAGCTGTAGTTCAGTCTGCACATCTTCTCGCACGTCACCAAGTTAATTGTAAACATAACCAACAAGCACTCTCTGGTGAGAAGCAGAAAAGCCTTCAGTAATTGCTAAGGTTTAGAAGATAGAAACTCTCCTTTTGTCCATTGTTATTCCCAACTAAAAGATTATTCCCAATTTTGAGAGGTAAATGAAGTGTTTTGTCATACTTTCTCCATAGAACAATTTCTACAAGTTCTCCATATGATTTCTAAAATCCATGTAATAGCAAGACTATAGAAAAAACTGTACTACTCTTTCTTTGATCTTACAGCATGCAATTCAGAATGCTTTAGTTTTGCCTTCAGTAGTAAATGAAATCAGCAGCCTGATTGAATCGACGCTGGAAACGTAAGAAATGTTGAGAATGTCCAAGTTGATGAGTGGGGACTGTGCTGAAGTCTCACAAGAAGATGATACTCAATAAACATTAGCTCTCTTTCATAAAAAATAACTTCTTCCTCTGAAGTAATTAGAGAAACTCAGATTCATTTTACTAGACCTATCAGACTGGCAGCAGCCTAAAGTCCTGATATAACAAAGTGTTGATGAGCAGAGAGAGCAACAGAAACTCTCCTATGCTACTACTGTAAATGAAAATTAGCGTAACAATTTGAGAGCAGCATGCAAAAAAACTGGAGAAGGAAATGGCAACCCACTCCAGTATTCTTGCCTGGGAAATCCCATGGACAGAGGGGCCTGGCCAGCTCTCATGGGGTCACGAGAGTTGGATACGACTGAGTGATTAAACCACCATCACCGTGCCTGAAAACATGGATATATTACCCCAGCAGCTCCAATCCTAAGAACACTGAGGACTTGAACACTGAGAAATTCAAATATATGAGTTCAAGGGCACACACACAAGAGAGACAACAGTTGTTTCAGGACTGTACATAACAGCTAAAAGCTTGGGAAATAACCCAAACATCCATCAACAAGAGACAGTAAACTGTTGCTCACTCACACAGAAAAACATCCCATTTTGATAATGTAAGATATTAAAAGTAAGCTGTGAAAGTATAGGTACATTCATGACACCATTAATGTCAATGCTTAAATACTTGAAAAATTATAGTATTTATGATAAGGAATAGACACATATATCAGTAAAAGAACATTTCTGAGATATAATACAATTCAGATGTGAGACAACTGTGTGTTTTTTCTGGGGGAAAAGGATACACAGAGACCTTCAACTGTGTTTGCAATTTTTTTTTTCAGGTAAATACAAAGTGTTTTGATGATATTCTAGAACACTTGCAAAGATTTAAAATATTTTTTTAAATGGATTTTGAATCTCAAGAGATTAAGAATATCAACTCTAGCCCTTACTTAGTAGTGAGACCTTGGTCAAACTAAGCTCCATGAGCCTTGGCTATCTCATCTGGTATTGAAGAATTTTGAGTACAAAAGAAGTGAAGGTTGCCTTGGACTGAGGAAACATCAAGTTTTGAGAAAAGTGGAGGTAAGAATAACAAAGTAGGGAACCACAACTTGGTACCGAAAAAAATAAGAATAATGGACACAAACTCACGGAGCAACACTGTATCTGGCGGGCAGCCTCATTTCTTGACACTAAATCAAGGAAATAAAAGGACACTTTTCTCTTTTGCTAACTTGTAAACTGGAAAAAGCAAAATAATTCTTAGAGCACAGCTCCTGGGTATATCTGGGAGACTTCTGACCTCAGGAGCTAAAACTTTAAAAGAACTACCTTTTGGGCTGGGGTTTTTCACATTTAATCTCATCCATCTGATATTACGAGCTCTGCTCCATTATCAAGGTTGCCACTTTCTCATCTTGCCCCTAAACTTCAAGCTCAGACTCTTAGTGATCTATATTTATGTAATATAAATCGGTGATATAGTGCCAGCTGAACCATGGTGATACAACGCTAGCTAAACCAAGACGACATATACTGAGAATGCAGCTGCCATGCTTCTTCATTTAGCAAGCAAATAAAGAATACAGTGTTCAGTTGGTTTACTCAAAAGGAATTTAGCTAATCCTTCTATTTTTAATCCATTTTTCATCTCATCCATCAAACTTGAAGTTGAACTACATGAGGCACCTCAAAGAATCTGACTCACAGCTCTCTACCCCTTCCTAGCTATGCTGCTGCTGCTGCTAAGTCACTTCAGTCATGTCTGACTCTGTGCAACCCCATAGATGGCAGCCCACCAGGTTCCCCCATCCCTGGGATTCTCCAGGCAAGAACACTGGAGTGGGTTGCCATTTCCTTCTCCAATGCATGAAAGTGAAAAGTGAAAGTGAAGTCGCTCAGTCGTGTCTGACTCTAGCGACCCCATGGACTGCAGCCTACCAGGCTCCTTCGTCCATGGGATTTTCCAGGCAAAAGTACTAGAGTGGGGTGCCATTGCCTTCTCCTCCTAGCTGTGCACCATTGGGCAAATCAGTTAATCTCCTCTACCTCACTGCTCACATCTGTAAAATGGAGATGCTAAGAGGGCTTAGTTCATGAGGGTATTCTGGGGACTAAATGAGTCATTTTAAATACCTTGACAAATTCTTGGAACATGGTGTTTCTAAACGAGTACAGCTATAAATAAGCTCCATTGGCAAGACAAGGCGATACTGAACATCTTGCTTGTCATTCAACGTGTCCAATAGATAATGCATCTAAAGATTTACAGTCTCTTATACTAAGGATGTCAAGGGTACTACCTGCACATTACAATATAAGACTAGTGTAAAAGCCATGAAACAGATGAGCTCATTTTTAAAAGTCCACACTTAATTTCAGATACTTCCCAAACTTCAAAGAACTTCAAAGACATGTCCACCTTCAGTTTTCAAAATCTACATGCACAGGTGTTTTCTCTTAATTTCCATTCCTAAAGGTCTCCAGTGAAACCATTATTCCACAGAACTTAGTTTCATTAAACATAATCATAAATATGTCTGTATCTATTGAGATACTTTCCAATGGAATAAAAACAAATACATCAGCAGACATCTCAAAGCTCCCACTCCTGCCTTCTCTCTATAAATCACACATTTTTTCTTGGCTATCTTATAACATATAGGATACATATACAGACATATATCTTCTTACATGGCTTATAATACTATTTTCAAAAGGGCAAGTGTGCTGAAATACGGGAACTAGTAGGCTTGGGGTGCTACACATGACAACTTGGGGGAAAAATCAATGCTTCACGTAAAGAGAGACAAAACAGCCACGTGATTGAGAAAGCAAACTCTCACTCAGTTGAAATGTGAAAGACCACAGTCTAGCCAACATTTGATTATAGGCTGTAAGAAACTCAAAAAAGGTCCCAGCCGGCATTACTCACCAACAAAAACAAATTTAATAAACATGCATTGTCTTAAGCTGCTAAGCTTGGGGATTTTGGCATGCAGCAATAGATAGCAAACACAAAGCTTATCAACTAATCACAAAATCAGAACATCCTGGTCATCCGACAGCTGGATGAATCTGACTGTATCTTCTGGTTCCTTAAAACCTCTAAATGTCCATTTATCATTTTTGAAACTAAAATGAAAAATTCTTACTGCCCCAAAGTTTATATTGTCAAATATGCTTTAAAAACCACATAGATAAATAATCATGACTTTCAGCTTCTTTTAAATCATGTTATACCAGACTGAGATTTCTGTCAAGCTTTACTTTTATAGTGAGTGTTTGCTGTTTTTGAAATACAAAACTATTTTATATTAAATACTGGTAAATAAGCTTTTTCAAATTCTACATGTCCTTGTGCCCCTTACAGGCTTCCTCTTTGACACAACTGGTTGCTTTTAAAGATGACTACATGACCTCGAACCCATAAAAAAAAATTTTTTTTTTTGGGCCATGTGGTTTGTGGTATCCCAGTTCCCTGACCGGGGGTTGAAACTACACCCTTGGCAGTGAATGTGGAGTCCTAACCACTGGCCCATCAAGGAACTCTCAGAGCCCCCAAAATCTTGAGTTCTGAGATAAACTTACCTTGCATGATAAATAAAACCATAGGAGTCAGGAGGCATATTTAAGTGATTAGGGTATACTTAATCCATTGTTACTACTTTTGAGGCGCTGATGAACTAACTCTAGGTGCCTTTTAACATTTCTTCCATAAAGTAAGGCAGTTAAACATTAGAACTAGACATTTTTATTTATTTGTTCTGGGTTTTTGTGTTCTTCATATTGGTTCTAACACCCAAAGGGGTCAACAGCTCAGTTTTTATCTATTATCTGAGAGAATTATACACAGGGCCCAGAAAGGTAGTACAATTTAAGCCTCACATAAATTGGAATAATTCAGGGTCAAATATATCCCAATGAAGCTGAGCACCGGTTTTGTCCATGTTAGCTGGACTGTGGTCAACCTTGGTATTAAGTGTGAGTAGTCATGGGGAGGGAGAAGGCAATGGCAACCCACAGCTGGAGTGTGGTCAACCTTGGTATCAAGTGTGGGTAGTCATGAGGAGAAGGGAGCACAGTCAATTTTTTTTTTTTTTTGAGGGGACAGAGGAAAAGGGGTCTTTTCTGGCTTCTTACAGTTTCAAACCATAGTGGTTTAAAGTACCAAAGCAATCCTTTCCCCAGCATTGATTTTCTCAATAAAACCACTTCCACAAACGAACCCAACCTTTCTGTGTCACAAGGTTTTATTCATTTAATGAACTCAAGTTCTAAAACACACATCAGCAAACTACAGCCCTCCACCCGTCTTTGCAAATAAAGTTTTATTGGAACACAGCAAGACCTTTCATTTGCATAATGTCTATGGTCACTTCCGTGCTGTGAGGGCACAGTTCAGTAGCTCTGACAGAGACTGTATGTGCCCACAAAGCCCAGAGTATTTAGTATCTGGTTCTTAATAGAAACGGTTTATGTATTCCTGTTCTAAAAAGTGACAGACTCTAAGGAATTGTGCCTGTGCAGTCAGTACTTCATAGTAAAGTAGAACTGTTAGAAAAATAACAAATCAAAAATATAGTCTAGTTATTTCTTCTCTAGAGGCAGGACTGAATTTGGAGTCCAGAGAATTACACTGGAGTCTCTCCCTCACCCCTCTGATATGAGAGCCTTGGGCGGCTCACGTAAGTTCTGAGAGACTGTTTCTCATCACAAAATGACACTGGTACCTGACCCATTTCTTGGGGTTGCTTAACGATAGGATGAATTTATATGTAGTAACTTTGTAAACCATCCATTCTTTTTTTTCATTGTTTACTAGTATGATGTCTGCTATTGAGAGAGTCAATCCCTAGGCAGGTTGATAAGAAGTCCGGGGTTCCCGAGGAGGAGAAAGGGGTCTGGGGCTCTCAAGGAGGAGACAGGGGTATGGAATCCTCAAGGAGGAGGAAAGGACAAACTTTTTCCCCCTATATTCCTTGGTCTTAGTCACATAAAATGTTTTCATCTTTAAGCCCAGAACTGATGACCACACAGCAAGCAACTCAGTTGAAGCTCTGAACTAAGGGTTCTACAACAGTGCACCCTGCTTGCGGACAGCTCCTCCTTCCTGAAAACCTTCTGATTAATCCTGTTATCTTAGAATGTATACTATGGGAAATATATATTATGGGTCTGGTAAGATCTTTCTGTTGTTAAGTTCTAATCCTGCTATGTCAAAATGTAAATTGTGGGAGTGTGTCTGGTAAAATTTTTACAACTTTGAAACATTCTTTTGATTTATTGTAATAACTAATTAAAAAAGTATACAACTCCCTTGCTTAGACTAGTGAGGGGGGCACTCTTTCTGGCCCCTTCTGATGTCTGTGTCAGAAGCTTTCTCTATCTCTTTCATACTTTAATAAAACTTTATCACACAAAAGCTCTGAACTGTCAAGCCTCATCACCGGCCCCAGATTGAATTTCTCTCCTCAGAGGCAAGAATCCTGGCATCTTTCACGGCTCAGCAACAACCTTTCACTATTCAACTTGAGGAATCAAGGACGATTATCTTGAGAATTTGGTCACCTAAATTCAAAGTCAGAAAAAAACAAAGTCATGATAAATGCACTGATGATAGGAAACCAAATAGCAACAAAGAGGAGAAAGCCAAGGTCATGACTGTGTGTCAGGGAGCTTCACAACAATCAAATGCAAAATTCTAGGGAAGTACTTTTAAATGGAACTTTGTAATAAAGAGAGATGTAGGGATCACTGGGGATCAAACTGGGTCTACTGAGATCAGGAACTTCCAAATATCCCTACTACTTTTTGGAGAAGGTCACAAATCTAGTGGAAGTGGACACAGTCTGTTGTGAAAATATCTGGGTCTCAGCAAGACATGTAATAGTCTCTTATGATCTTCAGAACAAGCTGGGGAAATATATATTGTGTTTGGAAGGTACTGTTGAATCAGTCGGTCCAAAGGGCACTAATGGATTAGTATTCCTCTCTGGCCCGAGATTGTTCCACATACTCATTAACGACTTAGGAATTTTGATGAAAGTTTTCCTAAATGTATAGATGACTTGAAAGTGGGATGTGGATAGCAAATCACAGAATTTAAGATTTTCCAAAGCATTTCACTGCTAAAATATATTTTCATATTCATCTTATATGCTCTCCAGCTCAGGAACCACCTGCTAAATGATCTGGTGATCATTCACAAAGCCTGGTTGAGTGGGTATCATGACCATCTTCATTTTATATGGGAGGGAACAGAATTCAGCTGACAAGTGAGAAAACTGGGATTTAACACTGTGTTCTGGTGATAAGTCCCACATTCTCTCCACTGTGCATGAGCTGAGGTGGGACCCCCCCCAAAGATCAACAGACTATAAAAGTAAGCACAATCTAACAAAGCAACAAGTATACTGGATTCTGAAAACCAAGTTCAGAAGGTTCAAGTGCTAGTTTCTTAGTCGTGTCTGACTCTTTGCAACCCCATAGACTGTAGCCCACCAGGCCCCTCTATCCATGGGATTCTCCAGGCAAGAACACTGGAGTGGGTTGCCATTTCCTTCTCCAAAAGGAACTATTGAAAGAAAGAAAGTGAAGTCGCTCAGTCATGTCCGACTCTTTATGACCCCATGGACTGTAGCCTACCAGGCTCCCCCATCCATGGAATTTTCCAGGCAAGAGTACTGGAATGGGTTGCCATTCCCTTCTGCATTTTGTCAGCTTGACAGAGCCAGCTTGACAAAGAGATTAAGGTGTTACTCAACCCTAAGTGTGGGTTGCTCTATGATACAGCAGCTGTAAGGGATGAGTTAAGATAAGGTTGCTGCAAATATCATTCAGGCGTCAAAAACTAGAAGCTCTTTCCATTTGCAACCACATGGATGGATCCTGTGGGCACTGTGCTAAGTGAAGCTAGATCAAGACAGACAAAGCATACTGGATTCTAAAAACCAGCTTCAGAAGGTGAGAGACAAACACTGTACGATCTCACACGTGAAATCTAAAAAACCCAAATTCGTAGAAACAGAACAGATTGGTGGCTGCCAGAGGCAGGGGATGAGGTGTGAGGGAACTGGGTGAAGTGGTCAACAAGTACAGACTGCCAGTTATAAGTCATGGGGGTGTAATCCACAGCATGGTGACCAGAGTTAGCAAATTTCAACGTCTGTTTGGAAGTGGTGGAGAGAGTAGACCTTAAAAGTTCTCATCACAAGAGGAAAGAATCTGTAAAGAAATGTGATGTACATTAACTCATAATTAACTTATACATACATAATCGAATTATTACATTACACACTTTAAACTTATACAATGATATATGTCAGTGATATCTCAACAGAACCAGGGGGAAAAAAAGAGGTATTTCAGCAGCAATGCGGTATCCAGAAAGGGATAAGAGTTCTGTTAAATACTGTCATCCAGACTTCCTCAAGGAAGGGATTTAGCTCCAGGTGTCCACGTTTCAGGGGCCACTGATAACAAGCCGTCCAGAGATCAGCAGGAGTGAGGGGCCACAGGGGGACATGTTGAAGGAAAAGACCAGAAGGAAGATACAGGATGACACCCTCCCAGTGTTCAAACGGGTGATGGGCTGGGATGGAGAAGACACCAGACTCCTCGCAGCTGCTTTCACCAACATCAGCATTAGAGCCAGGATGCCAGCAGGCAGACAGCTGATTAACTAAGAAATCTTACCTCCAGTTTGAGTCGTTCATTAAAGAACTTCCTATACATATGAATGCACTGTATTCGGCAATGCAGTATTGCTGCATAATGTACTATATATGCCAACCTTGAAACTTTAAAGAATTTAAGGGCTATTTGGTCAGCAGGAGCTGTAACCACCTTTGCAAACATGAGATTCCAGATTTTCCACAGACAAGTTGCCATAGAAACATTGCCACTTGACATGATACATGATTAGTCCTCATACAAAGGCAGAACTCCATTCTCAGCACAAACCTAAAGCACCACAGAGAGAAGTATTACACGAACTGAAGACCACAGTTTTTAAAAATTATAAATATATTTTGATGTTTAAAAGTATTATCATACAGATAAAGAAGAATTGGTACATATATACAATGGCATATGACTCGGCCATAAAAAAAAGAATGAAACTGCCATTTGCAACAACATGGATGGACCAGCACTACCATACTAAGTCTGAGAAACATATCATATGATATCACTTATGTGTGAAATCTAATTTTAAAATGACAGAAACAAATTTACTCACAAAACAGAAACAGACTCACAGATTTTGAAAACAAACTTAATGGACACGAAAGGGGAAACGTGGGGAGGAGGGAGAAATAAGGAGCTCAGGGCAGACAGACACACAGCCCTGCATACAAAACAGATCCCCAGCAAGGCCCTACTGTACAGCACCGGGAGCTCTTCTCAGTATTCTGTTTAATAACCTATATGGGAAAAGAATGCGAAAAAGGATGAAAATAAATAATAAAAACAATACCACAACAGATCAGGAGAACAGCTCTGTCCCTTTGGTGGGACTGATAAGAAAGTCATATTCATATTCCTGTGCTTTGTGCCCATCCGGAAAATGAAATGCACTAGAAAAGGCAAACAGCGTTTCCGTGACTTTCTGCCATATTGCTGGGCAACCAGCAGCCCTGCTAAAACGTGTCTGGTCAGAACAGTCCACGGCAGACCAGGCTGCAGCACTTGGAAATGGCGCCGCTCCACCAGACCACAGACGCCTCCCCACCCTCAGCAGAAGTTCCGGCTCCCTCTCCTCCGGGCACCCCCAGGGCTCCTCCAGAGGACTGACCCCCTCCAAGCGTGACCTGCAAACGCCTCTCTTCTCTCGGCCACAGCTGGCTTCCCCATTCCTACAGAGCTCTCGAACCCCACCAGGGAGAAAGACCAGTTCCTGCAAGATCCCGCCAAACCCAGGCCACCCAGAAGCGATCGCTTCCTTCTTCTTGAAAACCTCTTTAAAATTTTCTGAGGAACAAGCCAGGAAGTATTAACCAGAATTCTCCTCAGAATTTTGGCTTCCTTCAAGAAGTCCCAGATTTCCCCCTAGTTCAACCCTAAATGTTTCATACTTCCTTAGACACTAGGGGTGACCTGGGAATAGTTTAAAATGCAGAGTCCAGGGCCCTGTCCTTGACTGGGGGGTGGGATACTAGGATCCTCCATGAGTGACACCCCGTACCCCAGATCCCACCTGGACAAATCCTGGGAAAGAATCTAGAAGTCTGTGCCAGGCTTATGCAAACTCTCATTAAACAGACGCAATAGTAGGTAGCTTTATTTTTCTTTCCTTTCATCCAGAAGAAAACTCAAAATAAATTTTTCTATAGCTAATATTTTAGGTTGTAAGAAGGAAAGGGTTTCATCATGCATATATGTTTTTCAGGTAAGTTAGACAACTTATTTAAACAGGATAACATGATGGCTGCTGAGGTTTTTTTTAAAGACTGAGGATTACAAAGATTGTATCTATGAAAGCAGTATGTGAGGCTCTGAACTGACAAATTCTCACAGTTTTGGGACTCTCGGTCCATGTTATATGAGCAGCAATTTCTCACAAAATAAGAAAGTTGTAACACAGGTATTCTAGAAGAAGGATATCTTTGCTTTTAGTATATAAAAGTGCTTTATTTGGAAAATAAAACATTGAGTATTATTTAAATTTTACTGTTTATAAAGCACAAAGATTAAAACAATGTATAAAATATCCAGGAGAATGAAGATAATACATGGACTATACTCCAGGCCAGAACACTGGAGTGGGTAGCCTTTCCCTTCTCCAGGGGATCTTCCCAACCCAGTCTCCTGCATTGCAGGCAGATTCTTTACCAGCTGAGCCACAAGGGGAGCCCAAGAATACTGGGGTGGGTAGCCTGTCCCTTCTCCAGGGAATCTTCCTGACCCAGGAAGTGAACCAGGGTCTCCTGCATTGCAGGCAGATTCTTTACCAACTGAGCTTTCAGGGAAGCCCAACGTGTAAAATATCCAGGAGAATAAAGATAACACACGAACAGCTGATTTAAAGGCATAACAGGAATTTCGTCACTTTAATACATTTTATTGGTTACACAATAAAAACTTTTCCTAATGTTAGGAAACCAAACTTTCCCTGTGCTACTTTTGGTCATCCTTAAAGCTTACTTGATCCCTTCTCCATAACTATGAGGCAAGATGTAATAGTTCTAAGCATATGTTGTCTGTGAAAACCATTTTGCTTCAAGTTGCTTTTTACTAATAAAGAAATTTTAATGAGATTAACCCCTCCACTACGAAATACAAACCATTGGTCTCCATTTCCACACCATTGCTTCTTCCTCAGAAACATGGCAAGATCTGATACCACCTTGCAAAGTATCTTTTCAAATTAAATGGCACTCCTGCATCTCGAGCACACCTGACCTTGCAGAAGCTCTGGACTAGAAAACAAAAAATTTCTTTCTTCCAGATCCTGTCTTTTTCCATTGATGTGGCTTAAGAAGCCTCAGAGCACAAAACAAGGTATTAATAGGGACTTTCCCCGTGGTCCAGTGACTAGGACTCCAAGCGCCCAGTACAGGGGGCCCAGGTTCAATCCCTGGTTGGGGAACTAGATCCCACATGCTGCAACTAAGACCCAGAAAAGCCTAATAAATAATTTTTTTAAAGATGTTAATGACTTTGGAGTGAGTTTGGCTATTAAAGGTCCATTTTCCCATTACACCTGTAATGAGGAGAAGTCACTGCTTTGACTTGTACTCACTCCACGTTAGGCCAGAGGTCACTGAGTAGGTTACCCCACATTGCAAGTCTAACTGAACAACAGGCACCCTAGTGAGTCACACTGTCTCAAAGTCTTCATTCCTAATATGAATTTCAGACACGGAAAAAAGAGATCTTTGCAAAGCTTTATGTTAATAGAATCAATATGCAACTCTAAAAGTTCCAAATTAAATCATAAAAATATGCCTTTTATTACATGAATTCCAAGTGACTCACAGACCTTTAATTTCCCAGAACAACAGAGAATAAGCCTGGAGGCACTGAAGGGAGAGCAGGGGGTCAGGAGAGGTTCCGCAGGCGGAAGGTCTTCAGGACCCAAGGAAACCTCCCTTCTCTCTATGCATGCATCTACACACGTGTGTGATCTGCACATACAACATTTACACACACATATTTTAAAGCGGTCTCCATTTTTCCCCTTTTTTCTCCCATCATAAAAGCAATGCATACTCATGATAAAAAATTACAAATAATCAAAAGCTCAATAAAAAAAAAGTAAAAATACAGTCCCAACCCAAGTCTACTTCTCATTCTAGAACGTGCACTCACCCCACGTTTTTGCTTTCATGAAAATGACGACACATATGGCTATATCACTCCACATTAGTACATACAGATTTTGTTGTTTAGTCGCTAAGTCCTACCTGACTTTTTCAACCCTACAGACTGTAGCCTGCCAGCTCCTCTCTCTGTGGGATTTCCCAGGCAAGAATACTGGAGAGAGTTGCCATTTCCTTCTCCAGGGGATCTTCCTGACCCAGGGACTGATTCCACATCTCCTGCATTGGCAGGCAGATTCTCTACCACTGATTTAATTAAGTCTTAATATGGCTGTTCAATATTTACTGTACAGATTTATCATAATTTGCCCATTTTCTTACTGGTGGGCTTTAGTGTTCTAGTTTTATTGCCACTACAAATAACGATACATAAACACCCCTTTGTAGTACATTCTGGGGTACCTGTAGGAGTATTTTTATCTGAAGAAGTGGAATTTGCTGAGCCACACACATTTTATATTTTGAGCAGAGCTGCCAAAAAACCTTTTAAAAAGACCACACTAATATACACTCCCAGGGAAATGTATGAGATTCTCCCATAAGCTTGTCAGCACTCTATGTTATTAATAACTAGACACTGCATATTCCATTTCCAGATGAAAGCAGCGTCGTTTTTATTGACATTACCTGACCTCTAGAGAAATGTGCGTTTTTCATGTTTATTCATCATTCCTATTTCTTCAGTGACTTGCCTGCCCTATCCAGTGGAGTGTTGCACTGGGGACCTACAGCGGATCACGCCCCTTGCTCATGCTCTTCTGTTATCACCTCCTACACTGGCTGGATTTGGCCATGTGACTCGCTCTGGCCAATAGTGTATAGCAAGCGTGATGTAAACAGAGGCCTGATGAGCACTTACACAGTGGGGCTGTTCCATTTGGAAGGCTCACTCTTAGAACCCTAAGCCACCAGGTAAAGGTCTAGCTTCCTTGTAAGAAAGCCCTCAGAGAGACTGAGATGCCTGGCTGTTCCAGTCAGGCCAGCTGAGGCCTCAGGCACGTCAACGAGAAGCCACCTGGAACATTTCCGTTCCAGTGGACACCACTTGGGAAAAACAACTCATTTGAGTCCCAGACTACAGATTCATGACCTTATAATACTCAACTGTTCATTGAGGGCAGTACATTCTGGGCAGTTTGTTCAACAGCAATAGATGACAAAATCCTTGATCCAATTTTGTATTCCTTACTGAATTGTAGACACTTGTTATAGTTGAGGAATGTTCATCTTTTGCCCCATTATATATGCTGCATACATTTTTCCCAGTCAGCACTTTAAATGTGTTAATCTTCTATATGGTAAAAGATTAGTCAAATTTGTTAATCTTCCAGGTTTTACATGTACATAAATTTTAAGTCAATACATTATCTAAATCAACAGAATCTTGGGTTATCATTTTACTCCCAAGTTAATCTTCATAAACTAGATCTCATTAGGCAATTCCCCACTAATTAAGTCCAAACACCTTCATTTGGGACTGGATGTGCCCTTGACCTTGGCCCACAGTGACCTTTCCAATGTTCAGAGTGCACGCACGGCTGTGACACACACCGTCACCCAAGACCCACGTGCCCAGCAGCAGCAGTGTGCTGGGGTCTCTAGCAGGACTGGACCCGGGCTGGGTTGCTGCTGCTGTTCTGCGTGTAGAAATCTGAGATGGTCCTGCTGATGCCTGGAAAGGTAACCCGACTGAAAGATGAACATTGGGCATCTTGGCCAAGATTTTGAACTTTTACATATAATTTTATTCACCCCATGGATAAAGAGACAGCTATTAAGAGGTTTACATGCTTTACACTAAATTGAACATGTTTTAACAGCTGTTTCATCACATGATGCCAACTATCTAATGACCAAATGTTTGGGAGTTCTGGAGAAGACTCGAGTTCATCCAAGGTGGTCCCCTCATATTATGAATAAGGCAGCTAGGGTCCAGACCACATGGGTGGTTAGTGCTCCATCCGGGCTGAGATGTTAAGCCTCCTCTTCACCCTCAGCTCATTGCTCTTTCTTCGGGAAGAACGATGTCCTTGTTATGAGAGCAAGCGGGAACATTTGCACTGATAAACTACAATCACGTGGACACTTCCGGATTGCTCTGGCTTCCATTCTCCAAGTAGACTGAATCATGTATGTCTTAATTCAAGCTGCTATAACAAGGTACCACAGACTGGATGGCTTCAACAACAAAGATTTCTCAATGGTTCTAGAGGCTGGGGAGTCCAAGATCAAGGTGCCAGCAGATCCAGAGTTTGGTGACAGCCCACCTCCTGGCTTGAGACAGATGGTCACCTTCTACCTGTGCATTACCTGGAGGAGAGCAGAGGGGATTGGGGGAGAGGGGGGAAGAAAACCACCTCTTTCTTCTTCAGTTTAGTTCAGTCGCTCAGTCGTGTCCAACTCTTTGCAACCCCATGGACTGCAGCATGTCAAGCCTCCCTGTCTATCACCAACTCTCAGAGCTTGCTCAAAATCACGTCCATCGAGTCGGTGATGCCATCCCACCATCTCATCCTCTGTTGTCCCTTTCTCCTCCTGCCTTCAATCTTTCCCAGCATCAGGTTCTTTTCTAATGAGTCAGTTCTTCCCATCAGATGGCCAAAGTAACCCTATCCCTTTCTTCTCATAAAGACAGTGATCCCATTCATGAGGGCTCTATCTTCACATCTAATAACCACCCAAAGGCCCCACCTCCAAATCCCATCACGTTGCAACACGTGAATTTTGAGGAGGACCCGAACATTCAGTCCACAATAACATCTAACAGAAAACCTAGGAAAGGAGCTTTGATTTTCCAGGCTATAAAAGATGAGGGGTAGAGACCGCAGGGTATGGCTAGGTAATCACCATGATTCCTTTCAGATATCACAAGGAATAAAGATAAAAGAAGGAAAAATCCAGGACGCTCTCCTGATAAATCCCTGGTAGGGAAAATCAGAAAATGAAATCATGGACCAACAAACTATTTGCAGAAAGCCCTTAAAACTAAGAGTTAAACTAAAAGGAAGATGCTGAGCACTGCGAGGCTCTTCATTTCACTTGGAAATATAGCTCAGACTGTTTTACATGTCCTTTTAAAATAAAAGATAATCCATATTCAAAATGTCAACATATAATTTAAATAAGGCAGTATTCTAGAATCTAACATTGGTGAAAATAAAATCTACATGCACCATCATGGCTGAACTAACAAGCTCTTTTAATTCTTATTCTGCCCTCTCCAAACACATTCTGGCAAAATTACTGAATTAAATAAAACACACTGCAACTAGGAGGAGCAAACAATACTAACGGGCGCTCCATGAAGGGAGAGAAGAGTCCCGAAAAGTAAACCGAATTAAGAACATGTCATATGATCTCCAGAGAAGGCAATGGCATCCCACTCCAGTATTCTTGTCTGGGAAATCCCATGGATGGAGAAGCCTGGTAGGCTACAGTCCATGGGGTCGCTAAGAGTCAGACATGACTGAGTGACTTCATCTTCACTTTTCACTTTCATGCATTGGAGAAGGAAATGGCAACCCACTCCAGTGTTCTTGCCTGGAGAATCCCAGGGACAGGGGAGTCTGGTGGGCTGCCGTCTTTGGGGTCGTACAGAGTTGGACACGACTGATGTGACTTAGCAGCAGCAGCAGCTGTGCCTGGGCCCAGGGACAGATAACCCTTCAGTCAGCTGCTTAAGCCCTTGGCAACAACAGGCACTGAGCCCCCAGTTGTCCCACTGCTGAGTGAATGCCATGGGGGAGATGCCAAAACTCAGACGAGTAGATGAATAGCAAGGTCAGCAGTCAACAGCGCTGCAGTGATGCAGGGCCCAGTTAGCCAAGCTGTGGGCAACAACCACGTTAGTGATCTAGGGCTGCTCCCCACATCGGGCATCCCTTGGACAGCAAGGAGATCAAACCAATCAATCCTAAAGGAAATCAACCCTGAATAGTCACTGGAAGGACTGACGCTGAAGCTGAAGCTCCACTACACTGGCCATCTGATGCTAAGAGCTGACTCATTGGAAAAGAGCCTGATGCTGGCAGAGTTTGAAGGCAGGAGGAGAGGGGGTGACTGAGGATGAGACGGTTGGATGGCATCACCGACTCAGTGGACATGAGCTTGAGCCAACTCCGGGACAGAGTGAAGGACAGGGAAGCCTGGTGTGCTGCAGTCCATGGGGTCGCAAAGAGTCAGACGCAACTGAGCAGCTGAGGCACAACAGCACTGGGAGACAATGGCGCTGAACTTGATTCCTCTCCACGAGCACAGGGTGGAGACCACACCAGCATGGCATAGAGAGCCTGCCATTTTGCAGAGTCTGCTTCTCACTATTCCCATTATACAGATAAGCACGCCGAGACTTAAAGAACTTTGCCCCAGGACACGGCTGAGGAAGTTTCCCTTTCCCTGTGCCAGATGGCTGGCTGCCATGCCCAAATGCCTGCCACCTGGCTTTCTCGGGAGTCCACTGGAATGATGGTGCTACTGCAAGGGGTGCTTCCATGCATCCCGAGAAAGCATCGCTCACCATCTGATCCTATAGGCTGTACTGACTCCTAGCTTTAGCTTGTCTACACAGCAGCTACCTGGGAGCTATGGGAGCGATTCAACGCTCAAGCCAGCCACGGATGGCCTCTTAGTCGGCAGGCTTCCTCTAATTTAGGGGCTGGCAAGCTATGACCCAGAGGCAATATCTGGCCCACATTTGTTCCTGTGAATAAAGTTTTATTGGAATACAGCTTGGTTACTTACTGCCTATGGCTGATTTCAAGCTGCTGCTGCTGCTGCTAAGTCACTTCAGTCGTGTCCGACTCTGTGCAACCCCATAGACGGCAGCCCATCAGGATCCCCCATCCCTGGGATTCTCCAAGCAAGAACACTGGAGTGGGTTGCCATTTCCTTCTCCAATGCATGAAAGAGAAAAGTGAAAGTGAAGTCGCTCGGTTGTATCCAACTCCTAGCGACCCCATGGACTGCAGCCCACCAGCACCCCTGTCCATGGGATTTGCCAGGCAAGAGTACTGGAGTGGGTTGCCATTGCCTTCTCCCTGATTTCAAGCTACAAGGGCAGAACTGAGTAGTTTTAACAGAGACCATGTGGCCTGAAAAGCCTAAAATACCACCTGGTCCTCCATGGGAAAAGTTTCCTGAGCCATAATTGATGGTCTAGCTCTTCCAAAGGGCCCTCACCCAAAATACAGCCAACCCCTGTACACTTGGGTTTGAACTGTGCGGGTCCACTTACATGCAGATTTTTTCAACAAATATTTCACTATCAGCTTCCCTCATGGCTCAGTGGTAAAGAATCCACCTGCAATGCAGGATACGCAGGTTCCATCCCTGGGTTGGGAAGATCTTCTGGTGAAGGAAATTACAACCCACTCTGGTATTCTTGCCTGGGAAATCCCACGGACAGAGGAGCCTGACAGGCTACAGTCCAGGGGGTTGCAAAGAGCTGGACACAACTAAATAACAAGCCCAGTATTACAAGAGCGCTGACTGGTTGAATCTGAGGCTGGAGTGCCACAGACACAGAGAGTCCACAGTGGGACTTAAGCATCCTTAGATTTTAGAACTAAATCCTCTCCACACACCAAGGGATGACTGCACTTGAAACTTCAGAATACCAACTCCTACAGCAGGCTCACTTCCCTGGTGAATATCTTCCTTCACTTGAGTGAACTGGACTAGGAAGTCCTTATAATTACAGTCTTGACCTCAGATGAGTTATGCTCGACCAAGCCCCATGAGGTTAGAAAATTAGCAGCTGATATATCTGTAAGCTCAAGAATCCTGTTCCTAAAGAACAGGTTTTGAAAGTGTTTTGGGAAACACTTCCTAATGAAGAAAAACAGACTAAAAACAAAATTATGCTTTTTGTTTTTGTGTGCCAGAAACTTATTTTTTTCTATTTATTTAAATTAAAAAAAATTTTTTTACAATGTTGTGTTGGTTTCTACAAAATTATGTTCTAAAATCAGTCCTTATGATCTGTTTATAAGAGACTAGTCCTTTAAAAAAAAAAAACACAACACTTAACCTTTCCAGCAATTCAGGACTTTTTCAACTGAAGTGGGAGTTGGCTTTTAGCCAAGCCAAGGAAAATCTGGAGTCATAAAGATCTAGTTCAAATCATGATTCTGCCACTTACTGCCTCTACAACCCTTGGGCAAGTTACTGAACCTTCCTGACCCTCGGTTTCTTCATCTGGATTGTGGAACTACGTATCGGTTATCTGTTGCTGTGTAACAAACCTCCCCAAAACTCAGTGGCTCAAAGCCACCGTTACTTGCTGGATCACCATTCTCCGTTTGAGCCGGGCAACTCTTGCCTTGCTTACTCATGGCTCCAGCCATCTGGGCGGCTGTACTGGGGTTGGAGGGTGTAAGATGGATTCATTCGCACGGTTGGTGCCAGGGTGCTGGCTGTCATCTGGGCCCCTCTCTCCACGGGCTTCTCGTCGTTGAGTTGTCTAGCCTGATCTTCCTTTGCAGAGGCAGGAATATTCCAAGAGGGAGAAGGAAGAAGCTGCCGGGCCTCCTGTGGTCGAGGCTCGTCAGCACAGCTGTTGCATTCTATTGGCCAGAGGAAGCCACGAGGGCGGGGAAATGGACTCCAGCTGTTGATGGAAAGTGTTGCAAAATCCTGTGACCACGTTGTGCCCAGGGTATTTCTGCCTTTGTGTTCATTGTGATCACCGGGGTAACACGTGTAGAATGTTTCATCAGAGGATCAGTTCACAGACTCTATCTAGAGGGTCGAGAAAGAATTTTTCTCTTCTTTCTCCAGTTTTTGGCAAGATTGCATGTCTTAACGAGACATTCCCCCTGTTCACGTGCATCCTGATGCCAGTGATGTCTGGAAGCAATCTGCCAGCTCCTTATGCTTCAGCTACCCCAAGTATTTGTTTATTCACTTAATGATTTTAAAGAGGAGTAAGTCCGAGTTGGCAATAGTTCCAGTGTTGTTTTTTCTATCAGGTTTGCAAAGATTACTCTGGGAAGTTGTCTAAATCAAAGAGGAAAATACCTTATCAAATTCATTTCATGTCATGGGCTTCCCAAGTGGCACCAGTGGTAAAGAATCTGCCTGCCCATGCAGGAGACGCACGAGATGTGGGTTCAGTCCCTGGGTTGGGAAGATCCCCTGGAGTAGCAAATGGCAACACACTCCAGTATTCTTGCTTGGAGAATCCCATGGACAGAGGAGCCTGGCAGGCTGCAGTCCATGGGGTCACCAAGAGTCAGACACGACTGAGCAACCGAGTGCACACACACACATTTCATATCACAACACATGCTAAGTGGCAGCCTACGCTTTGGATGGAGTATTTCCTTTTTAATAAAAGAATCATGTAATCAATCATCCCGGGGAAAAGAAACACCGTTTATCTGTGTCCTTGAAATGAATGCTCAGCCTTGGCTGAGGGCACCGTTTTCCTTGGCGAAGTGAAGCTGGTCTTTCTCTGATCATATGCCTGTCCTGTGTCTAGCCATACAAAGGTAGAACAGTAACCCTGGGGAGATATGGTGGAGATGGAAAAAATGGACTCCACTAACCTCACAGCCACACTCACATAGCCTTTGGGGGCGAACGTCTCCGTGTGCCAGGAGATATCCCCTAGACGTAGGCTGCAGCCAACATATCCTCAGAGGGGTGAACATCCTAATCCTGGGATCAATAAAAGACAGCAACACCCTGGCCAAGTCAATGAGATAATTTTTTAATGGTCCCTGTTCTACTCATCTGGAGTCAAACAGTTAAACCGAGGGAGAGTTTCTGTTTATTGAATCGCAGCCATTCACTTTGAGAAGAGTCAAAGGTACACCTCAGCTCAGCTGATGCCACTCAACCGCCTTTGAGCACAGGCACACGTCATTACCATCATGGACTTCAGAGATACAGGGGACCCTTTCATTTGACAGATGAGGAAACCGAGGTCCTGAGACACTCTTACAGTCACACTCAACCAGAGACCGCAACACACAACCACAGCACCAGCCAGGCACACGAAACCCAGAGGCCGTGACAGCCCCGCCTGAGAAGTGGGCATGGAGTCAGAGCTGCTGAAAGATGCCGAAGGTGCCTTGTCTGCAGCATCATAAACTCAAGCCATTAAAAACCCTTCCTGCTCCAGGGATGGGGCAAAAGGGGAGAAAGTTTGGGGCAAAACCCAGACCAGCCCCAAGTACCACTTTCACTGGGGAAAAGCATACTTTCTAGGTGAGTAGGTACTGCCTTGTAGGCTGCCTTCTGCTACTGAGCCCCAAACCCTGACAAGGGAGGCTGAGATGCATCTGCTGTTTTCTGTAACCGTGGTCCGCCGCAAAACACCAGGCTGTGTCTCCAACATCGCAGGCCCTGTCAGCACCGCGGTGACTTGGAGGCCTGCGGAACAAACTCCAGAAGTGTAAATAAAACGTCTGTGGTATCGTAAAGCTGGCCCACGATGGAGCAGCTTTCTATGTCCTTCCGGATGTTGGAGAAGCCACTGCTGGGGACCACTAGCATCTAGGGCAGAATTCTGGTAGTGATCAATGCTCAATGAAATGAGCGAGTAGTTTCCAGATCAGAACTTGACCTGGAGTAAAGGAGGGAGGGAGCTGGTTCATCCTCTGCAGTCAGTCCATCACTATTGTGTGCGGATGTTACGTATTGACTATGTTACCTACTGTCTGTTACACATTTTAAAAAAATGATTGGCTGAAAACAATCCATGGGGTTGCAAAGAGTCAGACAAAGCATTTCTTGTCCTTACTGTGTATCGAAGGTCCTTTGAGCAACCAAAATAGCTATTTGTTATTGACACTGTTTATATCATTCCCACTTGCTTTTGTGTCACTGTTCCAAGAGGCCAAGAAGACCACAGGACTTCTGATAAGAGGTGAGCTCTGTGCAAAATGACAGGCTGAAACGGCCAGCTCTTGAGGGCTCAGCACACTTAGACCTGCCAGATGTCCACCTCTAGGATCTCTTCTCTCCTGCTTACATCAGCTTTTATGTGATAAGGAGATGAGACGGTGTCCCGCAGTCCACCAGGGGCGATCGGACTCATCCATACCAGGGAGGACAGTCCTGTAGAGGAAGTTTCCTGGGGGTTCAGGCTAACTGCTACGTGGAAATGACTTCAAGAAAGAGTAGTGACCGCCTGTCTTTAGCTGACTGCCCCAATGTCTGGAGAGAATAAAGCAAGCGGCTTGGAGGTATAATGGAAAGGAGGCAGGAATGACAGCTCAATAGTGTCCAACTCTAGATCTCTGCCAGTAAGCAGCACGGGCCTTCATTAATCCCAGAGCTGGTTTAAAGGCATTCATATAAGACGACGGTTGGAGGATGTGATTTCTTTGATTCCTCTGGCTCAGACACTCATTTTATTCTCACCCAGCCAACTTCATAAACAGGCATGTGTGTTTTTCATATTTTAAGGAATAAATGGCACGTTTACCCATTCCACTCTTATAATGAGAAAGTGAAAGAAAGTGAAAGTCGCTCAGTCGTGTCTGACTCTTTGCGATGGACTATACAGTCCATGTAACTCTCCAGGCCAGAATACTGGAGTGGGTAGCCTTTCCCTTCTCCAGGGGATCTTCCCAACCCAGGGATCGAACCCAGGTCTCCCACATTGCAGGCGGATGCTTTACCAGCCGAGCCACCAGGCAAGCCTGGTATAAAGAGAAATTTTGTGATAAAGCACTTCAGAATTTGAAACGTTTTTTTCTTGAAATGGCATAGTTTTAAAACTCTTCAACAAGAGTTTTGAAAGGTAAAACTTTCAAAACTTTCAAAAACGTTCACTGGCCTTCACTGAAAGGTAAAAGGCCGCAAGTTTAAAAGGACACACGGCTCCTCGGCGCCTTCTCTCGGGACAGGGAGCTGAACTCGGTGGCAAGCTCCAGCAGGTGTGTTACAGCCACTCACAGTTGCACGGGGACCCCGCGACCCACACCCTCACCCCTCGTTGTCTCAAACATGATATGCAGTTCCTGCTCCAGAAGCCCAGGCCCAATGTCATACTTGAAGAATCTGGTTCTTGTGCCAGCTCTCTTCGGTACCATTTTTCAATTTCAGAAAGATTAAAACAGACAGCCACTGAAGCTGGTCATGTACCTGCTTTAGAAAAACAGCTACAGCGCTAATTTGCAGTAGAAATCTTCAGTTCCATTCAGAAGGTGCAAAAGATGGGAAAAAAAAAAAAAAAAGATGCTGCTGTATCACGTGTGAATGCCGTTGACCTGGAGTCATTCCTTATACTGTGTGAGGGGAAGTCAGTGTATGGTCTCAGCCTGGACATCCTGGAGAAACAGACCAACTCCATCTGTTGTAAATGACGTCCTGTCTTGGCAGGAAAACCACAGCTCAGGAGCTCAGGGGTATCACAAGCAATGCCAGAGGGGAAGCTTTGCTGCCTGCAGCCTCAGTAATGAAAGCGCTTTCTGAGCATCTCAGGGCATTCAGAATCTCATTTCCAGAGTTTGCCCAGGACCACAGTCTCCAGATCTTAGTTCTGCAAGCTCCCAGGTCAGTCACACCTGCCCCAGGGCCTCTGCTCCTCCTTCCTCTGACGCCCGACCTCCTGTCTGGCTCCTGCCTTGAAAGACATTTCAGCTGCTCTTGACCTGGGCTCCCCCTGGCAAACTCGCAAAATGCAGACGAGGCATCTTGTCCTCAGAGCACTCCTGGAATCTCAACAGAGTCAAATCCCAGCTGTGGACAAGTCCCCGGGGTGCTCAGGCCCAGCTGCGCTCTGTCTTCTAGGAGCAGTTAAAGTGCTGGACGTGACAGGGCCCGGAGCATAAAGAGGCCTCGGGTCGGTGAGACAGGAGAAAGTGAGCTGCAGTAACACCCGCCTCCCAGCCTCCTTTCCTGGAGATGACTAAAGTGAGCTCTGGGATTGACCTTCTTCAGATGCACTGTAAGGACTTACTGAATATGACCCAGCTGCAGAGGACAGAGGGCTTTATGCAACATTAAAGGCAGCTGGAGTCAAAGACCCTGTGGCAGGGAGTGAGCAGAGTGCCGGGCAACGACCTTGTGTGTCAGAATTTAATTACGCTTCTGCGCGGAGAACCAGCCGTTTTAGAATGCTCCGATCAGCTCTGAAATGAGTAATTATTTGGAGAATGAAAACATCATCATAGCCTGTAACTTCTCCAACCCACACTGGGGTTTTGGGGTTTTTTTTGTTTGTTTCACTGAAGTGGGAGTATCCAAGGAAAGAGGTCCTTTCAAGCTTAAGTGCATTTTGTTAAGAGCTTAAGTCAAAACAAAGAAGAGAGCTGGTTGCATTGTTTATGGGGATCTTCACGTATCTGCAGACCCTGTTGCAATCAGGCTGCACTGGCTCAGCAATGATGGGACCATGGTCCTCAGAATGGCCAGCTCCACATGCGTGCGGGGCACACGGGCCAAGGCGGGCAGGGTCTGCAAGGGGAGGCGCAGCAGCTGCCCTGCTCTGCCTAGTCTCCGGCTGGCGCTGGACCCAGGGCAGCAGATGGGTACTGCTTCCTCCCTCTGCCATGGAGCTGCCCGTGCTGGCCGGGGATGCAGAGAGGTTGAAGGATGGACTCCAAGGGCACTGTGCCTCGAGAGGCCCCAGATCCACAGAGTGAGGCCCCTGCTGGAGGAAGTGAGCCAAGGCTAAGGGATACTCAGAAGCTAGCTTCCTTGGGCTTCAGTCCAGCCAGAGTCCTGTTGAATGCCTCCAGGTGTGAGGAATTCTCATGCTAAGGATATGAAAGACGATGAGAACCCAGATCTTCACAAAGGAGTTTAAAATTTAGAAGACATGTGCCAATTCCCCAAAAGGTACAAAGTTATTTGTCAAAACCTTTGAATCAGCAGTAAAACCTCAGGGCTTAGAGAAGAAATGGCATCGTCTGGGGAGCCTGCAGCAGAGACTGGGACTAAGAGTGGGTTTGAGTAAGTGGAGGAATTGAGGTTCCTTCTCTGAAGAACCCATACTGGCTGACGTGGAGAGTTCCAGAAGCCTGGGTAACACGCTGCTACTGCTAAGTCACTTCAGTCGTGTCCGACTCTGTGCAACCCCACAGACGGCAGCCCACCAGGCTCCCCCGTCCCTGGGATTCTCCAGGCAAGAACACTGGAGTAGGTTGCCATTTCCTTCTCCAATGCATGAAAGTGAAAAGTGAAAGTGAAGTTGCTCAGTCGTTTCTGACTCTTAGTGACCCCATGGACTGCAGCTTACTAGGCTCCTCCATCCATGGGATTTTCCAGGCAAGAGTACTGGAGTGGGGTGCCATTGCCTTCTCCAGGGTAATACGCAGAGGTATGCAAACAAATCCATTAACTGAAAGAAACATAAGAGATAAAGAGAGACAGAAAGACGGGTTATCAACTTTTTTTTTTTTAGAACAGCACAGATAAAGAGCCTGTTAAATTCTCAAACACACCATCAAGGTTTCAAATTTTCTTCTCCCCCAAGAAATGCCAAATACAATATCCACCTAATGAGTAAAACAGTCTAAGGCAGAGCTTTTCAGGCAGATACTCAGGACTCTTGTCCCCAGTCATCATCAGCTAGGACCCCCGAGTCACAACCTCTGACCTCCAGTTGTTGTTTTTTTTTTTAATGGCCACTTGCCTCTTGTGATCATTTAGAGAAGAAATTGCCAGGCGGAGCCGTGTAGTGTTAGTCGCTCAGTCGTGTCCGACTCTTTGCAACCCCACGGACTGTAGCCCATCAGACTCCTCTGTCCATGGGATTCTCCAGGCGAGAATACTGGAGTGGGTTGCCATTCCCTTCTCCAGGGGATCTTCCTGACCCAGGGATCGAACCTCGGTCTCCAGCACTGCAGGCAGACTCTTTACCGTATAAGCTGCAGGGGGAGCAGTGAGGCCGCTTTAACACTGAACAGGCTTGCTTACGGCTCATGTGCATCATCTTCCTGTTGTTCCGTCTCTAAGTCGTGTCTCTTTTCAACCCCATGAACTGCAGCATGTCAGGCTTCCCTGTCCTTCACTAAGATCCAGAACTTGTTCAAACTCATGTCCATCGAGTCAGTGATGCCATCCAACCATCTCATCCTCTGTCGTCCCCTTCTCCTCCTGCCCCCAATCCCTCCCAGCATCAGGGTCTTTTCTAGTGAATCAGCTCTTTACATCAGGTGGCCAAAGTATTGCAACTTCAGCATCAGTCCTTCCAATGAATATTCAGGGTTGGTTTCTTGTAGGATCATTTACTAGTAACTTAATCACACTCTTCTTTAGAAATGCTGTGAAAGGAAATTTGAGCAAAGATATCAAAAAGTCATCTAAGAGGACAGAAGTTCTGTCACTTAACAGCTTTAACCACATACAGGTATATCCAGTTAAATCCCTTAGTACAGCCTCTTCACACATGTTTGGAAGAAGTCCCGATATCAGAGTACACAGGAAAAAATCACTTGACTGTCCCAAGACAGGAACCGAGCTCTCTGCTCTGCTGTACATTGCCAAGGATCCTGTTTGCGGATGCTGCTAATCTTATCTGAACGTATTAATAAAATCCCTCAATTTCCTTATAAGAAACATCATCACGGACAGAGTGGCAGGCTAACACTTGCTTCTGTAAAAATATCACTCCCTCTGCCTTTCCCCACCAAGAAAAATTATTGGCTGCTTCCTGAAATGTCTAGCTACCAAAAAAATCTATAAAGCCTCATAAGACATTAAGAATACAGATGAAAGTCAGGGTGAAACGAGCAATTAAAATAAAAAGAAAAAAACCCACTTAGTCTTAAGACAAGCTTCCTAAGGCCACCGCGTTCATCATCACAAATCATTTAGCAGATTGTTTCCTTTCCATCTGTAAAGTGAAGGGACGAGAGGCATTGGTCATTTCCAAGGTGTCTCTGTCTGGCGTTATGGAAAAGTATTACTCCTTCTTTCACTATCTTATTTCATGAAATATTTCTTGCTTGCATGAATGGTGGAGGACCCTAACTCTTCAATTAGCTAATAGGGAAACACACTCAGGAGGAAGTGGTGGAGGCCCAAGGGATTGAGATCCTATTTGATCCTTGTTGTTTACTTGCTAAGGCCTGTGCGACTCTTTTGCAATCCCATGAACTGTAGCTGGTCAGGCTCTTCTGTCCACGGGATTTCCCAGGCAAGAATACTGGAGTGCGTTGCTATTTCCTTTTCCAGGGGATCTTCCTGACCCAGGGATCAAACCCATGTCTCCTGCATCGGCAGGAGGATAAGACCACTGAGCCACCAGGGAAGCCCATTCTATCCCTGACACCACCCTAATGTGCATCCCCAGCTGCTACCACGTAGATTCAGTGATAAAGTATTGATTCTCCTGGGGAGGCAATCAACTCCCTGCTGGTAACGGAGGTCCCTTCACTGTGTCCTTGTTTAGGGCTGATGTTGGCCTAATGCTCTGCCTAGAATCATCTGAGTCCATAGCCACTATGTTATTTTGCTCAACAACAACCAAATACTATTCTGCTTCTGTCAGGAATAAAATTCAACATCAATAATGTGCAATAATAAGCAGACCCGGTTCACTCCAGGTTTTATCAATGGACTCAGATTTCAGGCACCAGATCAGATCTGATCCAAGGCAGGGCTTTCCCGCAGGACAGAGGTGATGAACCGGCCTGCCAATGCAGGAGATGCAAGAGATGCGAGTTCAATACCTGGGTTGGGAAGATCCCCTGGAGGAGGGCATGGCAACCCACTCCAGCGTTCTTGCCCGGAGAATCCCATGGACAGAGGGGCCTGGTGGGCTACAGTCCATGGGGTTGCAGAGAGTCAGACACCAATGAGCCCCCACACAGCCCTTTCCTAATGTTAAACTGCACTATTGAATTTTTAACTTGTTTTGAACTTTAAATTTGCCCACTCATTCAGAAGGGCTTTTTAAAATTGCTGTTATGGCTATTATTTTTCTAACTTTTGAAACCTGAACTCACACAAAGAACCACAGTGAGGAAAATTCCTCTGGGGCAAAAAAGGGGCCCCTGCCGGGGTCCTTCCAGCACTTTTCAAACCTGAACCCTCTTGTCTCAGCTCAGACAGGCTGCCTGGCTTAAACAACAGAGTTATTTTCTCTTAGTACAAAGTCCAGGATCAAGGCGTCAGCAGGCGCTCGTGTCTGCTGGGAGCTCTGAGCTGCAGATGGCCTCCTCCTCTGTCCTCACATGGCCTTCTCTCAGAGCTTGTGAGTGAGAGAGCGAGCTCGTGGAGAGAGAAAGCTACTTGTCTCTGCTTTTAAGGACACTAATCTCACTGGATCAGGGCTCCACCCTTATGACCTCATTTAACCTTAATCATCCCCATCAGGGGCTTCCCTGGTAACTCAGATGGTAAAAGAATCGCCTGTAGTGCAGGAGACCAGGGTTTGATCCCTGGTCAGGAAGATCCCCTGGAGGAGGAAATGGCAACCCACTCCAGTATTCTTGCCTGGAAAATCCCATGGACAGAGGAGCCTGGTGCCGTGGGGTCTCAAAGAGTCAGACACGACTGAGCGACTAACACTTTCACATCACTTCATCTTCATCAAGGTCTTGTCTCTGAAGTCTGGGGTTTCAAAATATGAAGAGATACCGAAAGGTAGAGTGCAGTCACTTCCTTAGTCTGGCTGAGGGGAGGGAGCTTCCTGGGAGAGTCAGAGAGGAATTATTTGGGAAGCGGTGTGCTACTGGAGCTTCCCAGGTGGTGCTAGTGGTAAAGAACAGGCCAATGAAGAGGAGCCTGGTGGACTACAGTCCACAGAGCTGCAGAGTCGGAAACGACTAAGGTGACTTGGCACGCACACGCGAGTGTGCGGCTGATTGCCCGGTGCCGCTCACAAGTGGAGGGACAGTGTGACGGGAGGCGGGCGCGAGCCTACGTACGGGAAGCACTGAACAGTCAGTGAGGTTAAGCAGAGCCCCCTTGCAAACAGAGACTGTGTGTGTGCTGGGGAGGGGCTGTGAAAGTCAGGCCTCTGAGCCAGAACTGAAAACAGTCAAGAGCCGGGGTCTGATCAGAGAGCACAATGACGGGCCCGGCTGTACCATCCCTGGCCTCCGCAGGCCTTTGCATATATTCTTTTGGATTTGACTTACACCCCAAATGGCTGTGAGCGAGAGTCCAGGGGAGGGACTCTCGCCCCAAGACCACAGCCAGGTGAGAGGGGTCCAGGGCAGTGACCTCCCAGAAAATGAAAAGGAAGCTGCCCTCAGGGAGGTGTGGGATGCCAGGACACTCCAGGGGCTGGGGCAGCTCATCAGTGCAATGTGCAAAGTGCTCTGGGTGTGCGGCTTCCAGAGAGAACAGAGGGTAGCACCGCAGCTGGGTAAAGGCACCAGGGCGGACCCCAGCCCAGGGCTCCCAGAGAGCCGGAGGCCCTCTCTATTGCCCGCCAACCAGCACGAAAATCGGGGCATCAGAGCCTCTGGCGCTCACGTGGTCCTTAAGCGGTGCCCTGGGCCCAGATCCCACCAAGCTGGTCCTGCAGCTGGGGGGCCATCTTCTTCACTTTCATGCTCCATCAGAGAAGTAAGTTGACTGCTGAGTTGAAATATATGAGCCTGAGCCAGAAAATCACCCCACTGCTTCTGATTAGGGTCACAGCCAACCCCCCAAAGTGAAATGTGCTTTTTCCTCTTTTTGGTCCACAGTGGAGCCAGGCCAAGACTAACTTACTTCCTTTCAGAGGTCGGCTTGCTGAAGTGCATCAGACAAAGCTGAAGCATTTGGCACAAAGTTCTGTATTCTTTGCACCATCACATGACTTTTCCTTACATGTTTCTTTTTGCTCTTCTTAAAAAATATAGGTCATAATTCTTTGACAGTGATTTTTTTAAATATACCTACCCATATAGTAGTTCTATTAAATACTAAAGTAAATGAATAGGTGAAATGGACAGTCAGTAGGAACACCAGTGTCTTTATACCAAGGTTGATTTAACCTAATATTTTCTCTCTGATATACACCCAAGAGTGATGCTCAAATGGTCCTGGCCTGGGATTTTGTTAGAAATGAAAATCCTCAGGTCCCACCTTGAGAATTACTTAATCAAAATCTGGGAGAGAGGCCCAGCTGTAAATGTTGTCTGGACCCCGGTCAGAGCTCACTACATTTATTTTTTAAATATCCATTCATTTATTTGGCTGTGTCAGGACTTTCTTGCCTCATGTAGGATCTTTCTTTGTAGCACACAGGCTCTCTAGTTGCCTTATGTGGGCTTAGTTGCTCTGCGACATGTAGGATCTTGGTTCCCCGACCCGGGATTGAAACCCACGTCCCCTGCATTGCAAGGCAGATTCTCAACCGCTGGACCACCAGAGAAGCCCCAGAGCTCACTGTCTTTAGATTCCTGAAGAGCCTAGTCTAGTCTAGACTTCAGCCACTGAAGACACCCGGCGATACCCCTCCATCTTTTCAGAACGACCTAAGAATGGCACCAGATGGGCCTCTGCAGTGGTTGTCTTGGCAGAGGTGGTATCTGGGGGAAAACCAAATGAACAGAACAGATTACGTGGCATCACTGTGGCATTCATCAGCACTTTCACAGTCACCGAGCATGAAAAGAAAGAGACCACGAAGCAAGCCCGTGGCAGTGAGGGAATGTGTGCTGTTATAAACAGTGTCTTAGGGCATCAGATCAGCTTTGCTATTGAGTTTAAGCCGAGGCAATATTATGTAGCTGTCACCAATCTTATGCTTTTTCCCCCTCGCCCTGGTGAAGCTGGAACCAATTGTTGTTATAGGGAGACTAAATAAAAGAGGTCCTGGATTTCCTGTTACTACAGATCAATTCTCTGAGATGTTAGACTAATATCATATGTGCGTTTGGGTTTTGGGGGGTAACGTAATTAAACCCACGTGCAATGGCATGCAGACTTGGCCGCAGATTGTTTTGACAATGTTTCCAAGTGAATTACCTCAAGGGAAAAAAATGACTATATAACAGTACCCCCCAAACATCCTCTATCATGATATCACACTGATTTTTTTGGGGAAAAAAGTCTGCTTTATGAAAAGTGTCAAAATATGTAAATCAGTCAAGGTAATTTATATTGTTTAGGCAAGGTTGGTTGGATTAACTTCATTCACTTCCAAACTTCACCCAATGTAGACAAGCAGGGTGACCCAGCCTTGAAATGGCAGGAAGCTGAAACCCAAGATAGTTTAAAGAGAATGAACTCTGAGCTCTGAACATCTGTGCTTCATTCAAGTTTTGAGACACTGAAGACTCTAAAGGTTCATGCGTCCCTGAGATGGTTAATGTTTCAACTTGGCCAGACTATGGGGACCAGTTGCTCGGTCAAACACTGGTCAAAATGTTGCTATAAAGTCATTTTTTAATGTGATGAACATTTAACTCGACAGACTCTGAACAAAGCAGATTACCCTTCATAAATGTGGGAAAGATTGAGGGCAGGAGGAGAAGGGGGTGATAGAGAATGAGATGGTTGGATGGCATCACCGACTCAACAGACATGAGCTTGAGCAAACTCTGAACATAGTGAAGGACAGGGAGGCCTGGTGTGCTGTGGTCCATGGAGCCACAAAGAGTCGACACGACTGAGCGACTGAACAACAACAAAAGTGTGGGCAGGCCTCACCCAATCATGAAGACCTTGAGAGCAAAGAGAGGGGTTTCCTCCAGGAGGAGGAGTTCTGCTCCAGACTGAAACCCAGAACCCCTGCTTATTCCAGCCTTCACACTCAGCACTGCGACATCAACTCTTGTTAAACCTCCTGCTTCCTGGTCTGTCCTGCGGGTTTCAGCCCTTCCAGCTTCCACAACTGCATGGGTCAACGTTCTACAATATGTCTCTCTCCCTCCAGATATGTATCCTATTGATTCTGTTTATCTGGGGGACTCTAATATAGCCCCCAAACCCTATCCTTTGACCTGTATTCTCTGTAACATTTACAGTACTCTCTCGTTCTGTTTAGTTGACATAATTTGTCAGAGAAAAAAAAAGTTGAGACACTTCCTAGAGCTACTGTAAATCTAAGTGCCCTAACTTCCCAGGTAGAGAATGAAGTTATTGATGTATTATGGTTCCTCCAAATTGGAGTAACTGCCATAAAAATCTGAAATTCTACAGAACTTTGTTTACATTTCCATTATTTATTATAGGATGCAATTCATCTATTTTTGTTATTCAGTTCACTGTGAACATCTTGAGGACAGGGACTGTCTGAATTTTTTAATCTTTAGGCAATGAACGTTAGATATATATTTTTACTAAACGAATGGTCAAAATCGTCAAATCAGATACCATTCTAATGCTCTTTTGCCTCTTCACAGCTCCTCCCTTCATGGTGGGACACTCTCTCTCTGTACTAAGCCAACTAGAACAGCAGCTGGAGTTAAAGGACCACACAGGTACCAGTAACTCTTGAAGGACCTCGGAGCTGAGTCATCGCTGGTTCACACCAGTGCCGCTCGCTCGATGAGATTACAGCAACATCGGTGGGCATTTGCTGGGAACCGAATTAGACCACAATGGTTTTGAGACTGACTTCAGGGGTGATACTCTCACATAATTTATAGTATGGTGATGTGGTCAGATTCTCTATGCTTTCACACTTCTAGAACCTTACTGGAAATAAACTAATGACCTAAAATTGAAGCTCAGAGTCTTACTATAAAATATTTCCTTAATAAATCATTGACAAGACACCAAACTGCTAATGCTGTGCATTAGAGAAAATGAGCTCTAACTTTAAAACATGGTAATAGGAATTCTAGGGCTTCTCTGGTGGCTCAGATGGCAAGAAAAGCTGCCTGCAATGCAGGAGACACTGGTTCAATTCCTGGGTCAGAAAGATCCCCTGGAGAAGGGAATGGCTACCCACTCCAGTACTCTTGCCTGGTGAATTCCACAGACACAGGAGCCTGGCAGAGTCACAAAGAGTCAGATGTGACTGAAGAATTAATGCTTTCCCAGGAGGAATTCTACTGCCTAAAAAAAGCTTGTTAAAAATTGGGTCAACACCACTCACAGATTTCACCAACTTTCTTGCTCACAGTGTTTCAGTTCAGTTCCACGTGGATTCCAAGAAACGTATGTTTACACTTCTGCGTTCTAGTTTTGGAGAAGGTTAAACCAATGGTCTGCTTTGATGTTGTGTTCATGAAATCGACTGCACTGCAGCCTGGCACGACGTTTAGTACCACGGCTCCTGTGGCATCCATGCGTTTGCCCAACTGGAAGTGCGGAGAGACCTTTCAGTCTAGACCTCCAGGTGGCCGACTCTTCCTCCGGTCAAAAAGCAGTAATTGATCCACTGTTATAGGCTGAACTGTGTTCCCCACCCAGAATCCTCTGTTGAAGCCCCAGTCTCAGAATGGGACTCTACTAGTTAAGACGAGGTCACACTAAGACTCCTTGCAGCGCTCGTGGTAGAGAGCCCACCCGCCAATGCAGGAGACGTAAGAGACGCCAGGTTCGACCCCTGGGACAGGAAGGTCATACTAGAGTGGACCCCTAACCCAACACACTGGGGTCCTTATAAAAGGGGGCAGTCTGGATAGACATCCCACGAGGAGAACATCACGTGAAGAGGAAGGCAGAGATCGGGGTGATGCTGCAGAAGCCAAGGGGAGGTCAAAGGTGGGGAGAGGGGATGGGTCATGTTCTCCTCCATTAGCCCTCAGAGAGAACCCACCCCCGACACCTGGATCTCGGGCTTCTAGCTTTGAGAACTTGAGAAACAGTGAGCTTTTCCACAAGCCGCCCAGTGTGTATTCCTTTGTAGCAGCAGCCCTAGCAAACTAATCCACACTCCTACCTGCAGGGCACAAAGTTCATGCAAAACACCACAGAAGGGCAGACAGCACACATCACAGGGTGCAGGGTTCAAGAGCAGGACAGGGTCAAGATAGATCACGCCCCTCCCTAGATTACTCAGAGAGCCAACAGCCTGGATCTCGTGGGATCCACTCAGGATCACTTGAATCCACTCAGGACAACAAACCTCTGGGAATAGTGACGACACGTCTTTACAAAAGTGGCCTTGGAGACTGAGCATATCCAACAAACTCTAATCCAGATCTTGACACCAGGAATGAATATCTAATACAAACTAGCGTAACACGACCAGACAAAAGACTGCTGCTGCTGCTGCTAAGTCGATTCAGTCGTGTCCGACTCTGTGCGACCCCATAGACGGCAGCCCACCAGGCTCCCCCGTCCCGGGGATTCTCCAGGCAAGAACACTGGAGTGGGTTGCCATTTCCTTCTCTAATGCATGAAAGGGAAAAGTGAAAGTGAAGTTGCTCAGTCGTGTCCGACTCTTCACGACCCCATGGTCTGCAGCCTACCAGGCTCCTTTGTCCATGGGATTTTCCAGGCAAGAGTACTGGAGTGGGGTGCCATTGCCTTCTTGAGACAAAAGACAACAGAACTTGAAAGTAAAGGGGAATGGAGGCCAGATAGCCCTTGGAGAGTCCCATTTCTCATGTCAAACTGAAGCCAACCGCACTGTCGTTATTTCACCCGTGCGCCCTCAGGCCCCATTAACCCGTGCCGTGGGAGTCATTCATAGAGTCCTAAGTCAAGGTGGTGGGCGAGGATCCAGGACACTGGACCCAGCCGGCTTCGGCAGCCACAGGGCTGCGGGTGGGCAGTGCCCACTCCCATGGGTGATGTCTCCCCACCCATCTTTTTTTCCCTTCATATTTATTAGCGCACAAATTACATCTGGTAAAACCCACCTTATTCAGTGTTCAGTTCTCCAAGATCTGATAAGCATAGAGTCAGTAACTAGCATCACCATCAAGACAGAACAGTTCTGTGACCCACAAATCCTCCCCTCCCTGCACCTTTAACTGACACCTTCCCATCAGTCCCAGGGCATTGTCTTTAATTTTTTTTCTGTTCCTTTAATTCTTCCTCTGCAAGAATAACACAGAAAGGAAATCACACAGGAGGCTGTAGCCTTTATGCGTCTGACTTCTGCCACTTAGCATAACGCACCTGAGATCCAGTCAGGTTCTTCCATGTAGCGGTGGCTCATTCCTGCTGTTTGCTGAGCAGTATTTCCACGGTATGGATGCACCTCAGCCTTGTGCATCCCCCCAGATGCAAGATCTTTGGCCTGTTTCTGGTTGTTGGAGATTATCGACATAAGCTACTATAAATACTTGCATACGCATTTTTGTGTGGACATACGTTTTCATTTCACTTGGCTAAATACTCAGGAGTGGAATTGCTGGGCATATGATGAATGTATGTTTAACTTTGTAAGAAAATGTCAAACAATTTTCCCAAATGGCTGTACCATTCAGATCGTTGTTTTTCAAATAGTTTTTACTTTTTCCTCCCCTACATGGGCTCCACAGTCATTTTTCCCTGAATGTCAAGTGTAAAGTAAGTCAGCAAATATGCTTTTTGGTGAGTGGCTTCATTAGAAATGTCAACATTAAATGGGGTAGAAGTCTGAGGCTTGTCAGAAACCTTGACATTTATGGCTAAGGCAGAAAAAAACACCAAAGCTGTAAGGAGACAGAGGCATAAGACTAAAAGCTACTTCTCACTCCATTTGGTTCTGATTCAATGCGGGATTGTATCACTTTTGCTGTCTCCCCTGCAGTGAGGAGCTGTGTGTGGAGCCAGGACGTGGCTTTTGCCCCCCCTGAAATTGTTCCCCATCCACTCACCCCCCCACCCGCCGCCCTCCCCAACCACGGGCGCCTCGTCAAGGCTTCTGCCTCTGAGCCAAATAAATGAACGATCCTTTCAAAAGGATGGAGGAGGTGAAACGCACCCATTTGTTAGGAGTTCCTGCATCTTATCCAGACTGCCATTTCCCCAGGGATCTGTCTGTCCTCTTTCAGAGCAAGGATGCCAACAAGTCTGCAAGTGCACACTGCCGACCCGAAGAGGGGCTTTTGTTCTGACTCCTCCGGAATCCTTTTATCCTTTGAACTCGACTCCTGTCGCGGATGTGGCTCTCTGCACGGGACCCGGAGAAATCCCGTAGCACATCTGAATAAAGGCCGGCTGGCTGGCATAAAGGAAACCCAACACCCTTGTTCCTTCCTCTGAAGGGTCCCTGGGCACAGCTGGGCTTGTGGGAAGCAGAAGTGTCTGTGACTAGCGTTTGAATGTCCTGAATTCAGACGCAGATGGGGAAGGGGTGGCAGAGTTTGAGAGAGAAAGGCACAAGCATTAAGACACACCAGTGAGCTCTGAAGCAGGAGGAGAGGTGTTGGGGCCCCAGGGCTGGCACATCTATCTGGGATGCTGCTTTAAGTCTCTAGGTAACAGAGATGAAGCCGGTCCTCTCTTCGGCCAAAGCCAAGTCTGGCAGTACAATAGGGGTCTGAAGTTTAATTTGGTAAAAGGAAAGCTCCCTGGAAAAACATGACGGGCCAATGTAAGCTGCCCATGATTGACGGCACTTCTGCTATTCTGCCAGTTCTAAAGCTCATATCACAAAGTCTTCCCCAAACATCATAGATCATATTTGATGAAACTATACTCCAATTTGCTTGCCATGCAGATGGAAGCATTAGTAAGATTTGTGGATTTTTAAGAATCAATTCTATCCATGAAAACATGAGTAGGTTATATAGACTACATAACAAGCCTGTGACCCACATACCCCATGTATCTAACTGGGAAAACTCACAAAGACAGGAGTTGTAGTATTACTCTAATGAATTAATTTTGAATAGATGTAGAGAGAAAAAAAGTCAACGATGTGATCCAACTGAAGCACAATCCCACAGGGCTGAGATAATTTAGAGGATACTTGCCTCTATTATTAAAAACACGAAGAAGGTCACAGTACAAATACGGATGTTTGCCATGTTGCCAGCTTAAAGACAGAGATTAATTTCAGCCTCACTGACATCTAATCACTAGGTTCTCACAGATGGAATGTTATATAATTTCTTATTCAACATCTCTCAAAACACAAGAATCCCCTTGACAAAAGCTTGACAGGCGATTCATCTCTGTTGACAACTCCTATAACTGTGTGTTTGGCAAATACGCTTATTAGCTTCTCGGTTTGTTAAAATTAGCTAGGAAAGCAAGAGGAATTCTAGCACAGAGGTGAAATCAGCGACATTTGACAGTTCCATAAAGACACGAACAGGACCTGGATCATGAACCTCATCAACATCCCCCAAGAACAGCTTCCCCAACTTCAGCTGCACGTGGGAATCTCGTGAGGATCCTTAAAAAAGGTGGGTTCCTGGATCCGCTTCTCCAAGATGCTAATGTCCATGCTTTTAAAGCACCTGTGTCTCCTGGGTGCTTTAAAAGCTCCTCGCTTTACATGCAGTAGAAGCTGAAAACTACCACTCCTGTGGTCACAAGTGAGGACACCTTTCATTGAATCACCCTTCATAATACATCTGTCCACATGGCAACCAAGTGACGCCCCTCCCAGAACACTGAATTCCAGAGGACCTTCATCACCGCCTGCATTGCGTGCGGCACTACACACCCGCCTGGAACAGGGCAACTGAAGGAAACGTTCGGGGCTCCAGTAGCCTCAGTGAGGTCCAGCTGGGACTATCCCCGAAGAGCGGCGTTCTCTGCCCTGTCCAGGGATTCCTATTTTATAGGACCCAACTCTCGCTGTTGGAAGAGGACACGCCTTGCGTGTACTGAGCTACCAGTATCCGCCTTCACTTTACTAGAATAACTAGTGATGCTGAGTATGCGCACACACACAAGAGAAAGGCACCTCTGGGCATCTGAAGACAGGAGAACAGCCTAAGAAAATCATTCTGAAGCGCCTCTATTTCCCATAACTGAAAGACAGCCAATCATATCTGACTTGAATAGAATTTATTTTCTACAGAAGACTGTCTAAGAGGGTGAAGCCACTGTTGATTACTGAAAGTCTTAGGATTAGAAAACACTGGAAATATTTTAGTTCAACATCTTCACCTGTGATATTAGGCCATCGAGGCCAGGAACCTAATGACTTGTAAGGCATTAGCTGCTGGCTGGGCCAGGATGGGGGTGGGGGCCCCCCAAGTCAGCCTGTCCTCCTCCCTTTGGACTATCCTACTCGCCTCCAGTTCTATGCCCTGCCATGGTCAGCTGGGCACTCAAGGGCCTGCCATGTGCTGGCCAGGCTCCGGGCCTGACAGCAGGGGGATGAGAACTGGCACCAGAGCGCTGTGCTCTTTCCTTTGGTTCCTTTCATTTCCCTGCATTTGAGCAACAGTTGCCAACGCATCTGAAGCTAAAGCGACAGCTTTTCATCTTGCTTAACACTGCAAGGCCGAAAAGCAGAATATAAGGTGACAGGAGAATACCAACTTACCCAACAGAGTTTCTAGTTCTGGTGGGAAATGTTCAAGGCGTTCCCACTTGTGTCCCCTCAACTTTCTCGAAAAGTCCCAAAGCCTAAAGCCAGGAATAAGTCACGTGCAAGGGGAGCCAGAAGACCTCAGATTGGAAACGCCCAGACTTAGAGGGTAACAGAGGCTAATCCTGTCTTCCTCTGACTTACAGATGTCCCCATGGTGGCTTTTTTTGGGTAACTTAAGGAAAAGAGGGATCGAAGTGGGGTTTTCTGGTCCTTCCAAATACACCTATCACTAGGGCGGTCTCAACCCCAGGACTACTGGCATTTGGGTCTGGTTACTTCTTTGCTGAGGAGCAGGAAGGGACGTGGTCTTGAACCTTGTAGGGCATGCAGCAGCATGCCTGGCCTCTGTCCTTAGAGGTGAGTAGCACGCACGCTCCATTGCAACGACCCAAATACTTGATAAGAAAATGCTGGCATTTAAATGTGTTTTGTGGACTTCCCTGGTAGCGCGGATGGCAAAGAGTCTGCCTGCCATGCAGGAGACCTGGGTTTGATCCCTGGGTCGGGAAGATCCCCTGGAGAAGGGAAAGGCTCCCCACTCCAGTCTTCTGGCCTGGAGAATGCCATGGATGGAGAAACCTGGCAGGCTATGGTCCACAGGGTTGCAGAGTCAGACACGACTGAGCGAGTAGCACTTTCACTTTGTGTAAAAAGACCTCGAAGATCTGTTTGGAGGCCTCAGCAGAGTCCGAGGAAAGAGAGACTCCTGGCTTCAGGAGTCTGGTGCTTCCGCTCAGCTCCACGCACTTCTGGAGCCAGGGCGGAGGAGGGGGGCCCTGCGGAGCCACAGGGTCAGCCCCTGATGGCTGTGGGGCGGCCAGACGCGCTCATACACGGGTGCTGGGTCGGGACTGCCCTCAGCAATTCTTCTACGAGTCAGCAGGAAGAATCCCTCTGCTTGGTTCCTGCGTGCCCGACAGGGTACAGCGTGTGTGGGAGCTCCAGCAGCGGGCACGGCGTGGGTGCCCCAGGCACGCACCCCCGCTCCTGCAGCGATCTGCAGCCCAGCTCCAGCGCCCAAGTCGCCCAGGGCCCGGCAGTGCCCAGCCCGTCAGCGCCCCCCAGCCTCCCCGTCAGCCGCTGCGCCCTGAAGGGCCACATGGGCTGTGCCCCTAGAGAGGCTGCGGGCAGAGTTCAGGGTAGGAAACCACCCACTTCCTCCCTGCACAAACCTGCAGCAGTGTTCCACTGGCACAGGATCGCAGCAGCTTCTCCACCAGCCGCTGAGCCCCAGCCATGCCATCTGCAGCAATGTCTGGGTCTCACCCTGAGGGGGCTCCTGGAGACGGGGCTGGGGTCTTCTCCCTGAGAGCTCAATCTCAGCCCTACAGACTGTACACAGCCAGTCCCTCATATTGTCAACTTGCAAACCTGTCTGAAACACCTTACTTCCTGGGAAAGTACAGTTCATCAACACAGAGCACATTAGAGAGAGAAAGCTCACACAGGCCATCTTCACATAAGAACAGAAAGTTACCCCCCACAAACTGGTTTTGCTGAGGTATTCTACCAAAGCATTAAAGAGGAGATGGAAAAAGTGAAAGTCACTCAGTAGTGTCTGACTCCTTGCGACCCCATGGACTATACAGTCCATGGAATTCTCCAGGCCAGAATCCTGGAGTGGGTAGCCATTGCCTTCTCCAGGGGATCTTCCCAACCGAGGGGCTGGACCCAGGTCTTCCACATTGCAGGCAGATTCTTTACCAGCTGAGCCTCCAGGGAAGCCCCAAAATGAGATCCAATATTAAATAGCCTACTGCTGATAGCCCCCCAAAAGTATTACAACCAACATCACAATATTGATATAAATTTCCAAAAGGAGATAGCAAATAGACTCTAGTATCTCAGTAAAATGCACCATGGCCAATTGTATTTAGGAAATCCCAACTGGGATGGACTCCAGAAATGCACGTTAAGTTCAACAGTAGGAAGTGCATCAATAAGTATAAGGTGTTAACTGATCTAGAAAGAACCGTATTTCCATAACGCCAAAAAAAAAAGTCTGGCAATTCAATATCCAGTTTTGACTGAAACACACACACACATGCTCCAGAATATAGGAAATGACATACATACACTTCAGTCCTAAAGTTAGCATCTTATTTACTTTTTCATCTCTTGGCTATGCCATGCAGCTTGTGGGATCTTAGTTCCCTGACCAGGGTATGAACCCAGGCCCTCGGCAGTGAAAGCACAGAGTCCTAACTGCTGGACTGTCAGAGAATTCCCCATTATCTACCTTTCTCAATGAAGAAGTTTATTAGAGACATTTCCACTATGGTCAGGAACAAAACATTGATGCTACCATTTAACATTAACATTGTAATTAGCCAGCTTGGGCAAACCAATTAGAGGCATAAAATTGGAAAGGGAAACTATCTCTATGTACATAGGATACCTAGAAAAACTAAGCAAAGTAATGCAAAAATATCTCCATGGTAAAGCAAGTTAGTCAGTATGAATAGCAACATACAAGATAAGCTACTTAGGAATACACTTAAATTTGCAAAATCTATGTGCAGACTATTTAAAAAAACTTTCTTGAAAGACAAAAAAAAAAAACTAGAATAGATATCTATTTTTCTTGGATTAGTATAACTTAATATCATAAAGATCTCAGTTCTCCTTAAATGAACTTATGAATTCCAACAAAATTACCAACTCCAATAACTTTGCTTTCTACAGAATTAGACAAGTGCACAAGGAAAACAAATGTGCAAGAAGAGCTAAGAAAACACTAATGATGCAAAGCTGGGGCAGGGGATGAGGAATATAGCGCTGGAAGATATTAAACATACAAAACAGGCTTTTCAGAATTAAAACACTGTATACCACAAGGACAGACAGATCAATGAAACAGAAGAGAAAATCTAGAAACAGAACCAAATGTAGTCAAAGTTTAGTCTATTAAACGTGGTATCAGATCACTGAGATAAAAGATGCACTTTTTAATAATAAATTGGAATTGGACAACTGGATAGTCATTTGCAAAAAAAAAAAAATCAGATCCAGACCTCATGCCATAAACAAGAATAAGCCAAGTAGATCTGAGACATAAATGCAAGAACTGAAACCACAGAAGTGCTAAATGAAAACATGGGGGAATTCCTCTATAGCATGAGTGCAAAAAGCAACCTTCTGATTATAAGCAAATTCCACATGCAACCTTAAATTCATGAATTTGACCTCATAAAAATAGAAGCCTTTGCACAGTGAAAAAATCAGAAGTAACATCAAAAGGCAAAAGACAAACCTGGAGAAGATGTTTTCAACAACATATCATAAATAAAAGGCTGATATTATATATACGATATATCTATGGGGGCTTCCCGGGTGGCTTAGACAGTAAAGAATCTGCCTGCGAGAAAGGAAACCCAGATTTGATCCCTAGGTCGGGAAGATCCCCTGGAGTAGGGAATGGCAACCCGCTCCAGTATTCTTGCCTGGAGAATCCCATGGATAGAGGAGCCTGGCGGGCTACAGTCCATGGGGTTGCAAAGAGTCAGACATACCTGAGTGACTAACACATTCATAGATATACACTACCACGTGTAAAATAGAGAGCTAGTGGGAACCTGCTCTATAGCAAAAGGAGCTCAGCTCAGCGCTCTGCAATGAGCGAGCGGTAGGATGGGGGAGGTGGGAGGAGGCTCAAGAGAGAGGGGGTATATGCGTATAGTTGATTCACACTGATGTACAGCAGAAACACTTCATTATAAAGCAATTATACCTCGATTAAAAAATAAAAATTACTCTCATTAAAAAAAAGTGTCTCAGTAAGAATAAGCAAATCAGTGCAATTAACAAAATGCAGAGTGTGGGAAACTCTACAGACCAAAGGGCCCAAGATCCTCAGACAAACTGTAAGGCAAAGGGACAGAGAGAAACCCAAGGATTTAAAAGATTAACCTGCATTAAAAAATGGGCAACCCCCGAGATTCAGGGACACACACGCAGATGATAGAACTATGAAGACAACGTGAGGAAGTGCAAGGAGAGCGGCTGCTTTCGGAAGGATGAAAGGTTTATGTGTTCATGGTTAACATGGGGGACTTCTAGATGGCTGGCAAAGATTTTTCTTGACTTGTGTGGTGGCTGGAGGTATTTGCCTTACATTAAGCTGCACAGTTGTTCTGAGTTGTCTTCTAGATCTGTATCTCATTTTAAAATAAAAAGCTTTGCGAACAGACTCAATTGCCGGCCATCTCAGTTGCTCAAGTGATGCTTATCTGCGGGCACTCTTAAATCTTCAGCGAGCGCTTTTCTGACACTCAGTGCAATTCCATACCACCCTCCTCCCATTAGAAGCTGCCTGATTAGAGGACACATCCTAATTTTCAAATTAGCTTAAGAAAAACATGATGAGGAGGCTCTAAGTGTTGCCAACAATAACTTGTGTAACGCGTTCCAGCACCAAACTATCAGTTCTGCGCTTGTTCTACCAGCTGTTTTAGATTATCTACATTGCCATCATCCCTCAACAGCACATAAAATGAAAGTAAAATGTAAAAACCTTACTTTCCTAAGAAAAATCCCCCAAAAGGTTTAAAAAAAAAAAAAAAAACCCTAATGCTATTACATAAGACAAGGCCTAAAATTTTCTGAACTCGCCAAACATATTTATAATCATTATAATCCTGGCTGCAGGCAGCGCTGGCTTGAGTATTCCCAAGATTCTTGATTTGTGCTGACATTTGAATACTTACAACATTTGGTGGGATGGGGGGTGGAGGCATTAATCAGGGTTGTTCACATCATCCAACTTCTATCAGTTGTACAACCTGTAACTGATTAAGTCTGGTACATGGGCTGTTATTAATAACTGATCACCAATGGTGGTAGCCTCTGGTCTAGAAACAAAAGCCATGTGACTTAGTGGGCACCTGCAGGGAAAGGGGGACTTTTGATATCAACAGCAGTACCATTCATTCTCACCTGGCACATTCTAGAACTATAGTCCCCGATAAACCCAGGCAGTGTTCTGGATTTAGGTTATTTCCCTCGTTCTCCAACTCCTGCAAATCTAGATAAAGGTACAGGAAATGTTTGCTTCAGCAGAGACCAACCAACAAGCCAAGGCAACCTCGTGAAAAGCAAATTCTCTCTCCCTTTATGGTTCCTACCACACTGGGGCCCAAACAAAGGCAACTTTCATCCCCTACTCTCCTCCTTAAGCATAAAACAGCCGTTTAAATAGTATCCCAATGTCTTCCTTCCTTCTATTTCTCTAAGTCCCTCCAGGTTCTAGAAAATCTGAGTGTTAAAAGGTAAAAAAAAAAAAAAAAAAGGTGTCCAACAGATAGGTATTTATCTAAAAGAACTGAAATCATGGCTTTTAAAATCAGAGTCTAGTTTATTTACATTATATTAGCTTCAAGTGTACAACATGGAGGGGCTTCCCGGGTATCGCTAGTAGTCAAGACCCCACCCGCCAATGCAGGACACACATGAGGTGTGGGTTTGGGATGCACTGGGATGACCCCCTGGAGGAGGGCATGGCAACCCACTCCAGTCTTCTTGCCTGGAGAATCCCATGGACAGAGGAGCCTGGCGGGCTACAGTCCTTGGGATCACAAAGAGAAGGACATGGCTGAAATGACTTAGCACATGTGTACAACATAGCAGTTCAATATTTTTATAGGTTATACTCCAAAGTTATTATAAAGTATTGGTTAAATTCCCTGTGCTATAGAGTATATTCTTATAGCCTATTTAATTTATACTTAGTCATTTATACCTCTTCATCCCCTACCTCTTCCCACTGTTTACTATATGTGTGCGTCTGTTTATGTTTTATTATACTAAATTTTTCTTAAATGGAAGGGATGATAGTATTCCTCTTTGTGCCTATATTTACTAAGTATAACACCCTCCAAGTCCATCCATGTTTCTATAAATGGCAACATTTCTTTTATGGTTGAACAGTGTTCTGGGCTAAACATATGCTTCCTCCATACAAGCTTTCCCATTAGATGATAGGTAATGAATGTAATTAAAAGGAAACAGACAGAGCTAATTAAACAGGCTCCTGCTTAAAGCAGAACCCGGGGCCCTCTTTTCCCTCCTGTGGGAAATGGCTTTAGTCAAAGATGGTAAAGGACCATTACTATTTAAACCCTCCTCCCTGCCACCCCTCAGCGAGCTTGAAATCACTTAAGGGAAACCAACTCCAAGCCTTGGGGGTGAGGGGTGAGGATGCCAACTGGAGAAGCAGGGGGAGGTCTACACTTCTGTAAGAAAAGGGAGCGAGCTGCTGGGAGGGGAGACTCTCCGTGGACGAGGAGCTGGCCACAGCCGGGGCTGGGTGTCACGACTGAGGGCTGGACTGAGGCTGGGGGTGGGGGTGGGGTACGGGGAAGGGGCAGGGCAGATGCAGAGAGAACGCTCTGGAGCCACCGCTTTTGAGAGACAGACCTTGGGACACGGAGGGGGCTTTGTTGACCACATTTTTTCAAAAGGACCTTTTCCATTCTGCACATCTTTAAATGATTAGCAAATTCAACATCTGATCAGCTTGCTTAAATAGGAAAGTTAAAAATGTTTTAAATTTGTGGATATTTTAGACATCAGACAAGACTGGAATGAGAGAAAGAAAAGGGGTCCGCCACAATTCACGCACGCTTTCCTTGAATCATATGACAGGTCCCATAAAGCTAGTGAAGACCTAAGGATAGCACCAGCTTTTGGCAGCAGGATCCTTTAGGGTGACAGGAGAGGCTAGAGAGAAAGAAACGAGCTAAATTTTTTCATGACTTTCTTTCATCTGTCTGTTTCTGTTCTGCTTTTGCCTCTTGATAACCACGTCAAGGGAAAGACCCTGAGGCCACGAGCATTTTCATCTTGGAGTGGTTTCTTCCGTCTTCCATTAAGATGTAGCAGCATTGCACTCAAGACTCAAAGCCCTGGCCTTCTCCCTTACGCTTCATTTGTACCCAAGCGCTTATGCTACAAATTCAGCATAAAACCACCGGATGGATAGATGAACAAACACATTTTCCATCTGCAAAGACCTTGGTTTTTCCTGTACTCATACGCAGATGTGAGAGGTGGACTATAAAGAGGGCTGAGCGCGGAAGAACTGATGCTTTCGAATAGCGGTGTTGAAGACTCCTGAGAATTCCCTGGACTGCAAGGATTTCAAACCAGTCAATCTGAAAGGAAATCAACCCTGAATATCCACTAGAAGGACTGATGCTGAAGCTCCAATATTTTGGCCACCTCATGCTAAGAGTTGACTCATTGGAAAAGACCGTGATGCTGGGAAAGATTGAGAGCGGAGGAGAAGGGGGCAGCAGAGGATGAGCTGGTTAGATAACATCACTGACTCAATGGACCTGAATTTGAGCACCCTTATGATGGAAAGTGAAGAATTAAAGAGCCTCTTGATGAATGTGAAAGAGGAGAGTGAAAAAGTTGGCTTAAAGCTCAACATTCAGAAAACTAAGATTATGGCATCCAGTCCCATCACTTCATGGCAAGTAGATGGGGAAACAGTGGAAACAGTGTCTGGCTTTATTTTTCTGGGCTCCAAAATCACTGCAGATGGTGATTGCAGCCATGAAATTAAAAGACGCTTACTCCTTGGAAGGAAAGTTATGACCAACCTAGACAGCATATTAAAAAGCAGAGACATTACTTTGCCAACAAAGGTCCATCTAGTCAAGGCTATGGTTTTTCCAGTGGTCATGTATGGATGTGAGAGTTGGACTATAAACAAAGCTGAGTGCTGAAGAATTGATGCTTTTGAACTCTGGTGTTGGAAAAGACTCTTGAGAGTCCCTTGGACTGCAAGGAGATCCAACCAGTCCATCCTAAAGGGGATCAGTTCTGAATGTTCATTGGAAGGTCTGATGTTGAAGCTGAAACTCTAATACTTTGGCCACCTGATCCAAAGAGCTGACTCATTTGAAAAGACCCTGATGCTGGGAAAGACTGAGGGCAGGAGGAGAAGGGGACAACAGAGGATGAGATGGTTGGATGGCATCACCGACCCAATGGACATGGGTTTGGGTAGACTCCAGGAGTTGGTGATGGACAGAGAGGTTTGGCATGCTGCGGTTCATGGGGTCGCAAAGAGTCAGACACGACTGAGTGACTGAACTGAACTGAATTGGGAGACAGTGAAAGACAGAGAAGCCTGTTATGCTGCAGTCCATGGGGTCACAAAGAGTCAGGCACAACTTAACAACTGACCACAACCAGAGCCCTTGCTAGAAACCACCACACTGTGACAAAAGAAAATACCCACAACAAAGAAAGGGTGTGTAACAAGTCGCTGTGTGAAGGGAAAACGCCATGTTCCGAGGGGGGAGAAATGAGGAGAGGATCACAATAAGCTGAAAGAACCAGGAAAGACTTAACGGGAAACCTCGAAGCAAGAGTAGGACTCAGGAAAGTAAGAACAGAATGGGGGAGGGGGATCCCCCAGGAAGGAGCCAGGCGCTGAGCAAGGGGGCAATCCCACAGGACACAGAAAGGTCAAAGCGCCCAAGAATCGGGGGGCATAAATTATCTTGCCCAGTAGTAGTGGGACCCCAAGACCACGGAGGGGAAGGATGCAAGATGGCCAGTCCCCAAGCCCAAATGAGAGCATGGGGTCTGACAAAACCAAAGAGCCCAGGGTTGAAGTTAGCCTTGAGGTTAAAACCTGGCCTCAAATTCATTCACAGGCTCCCATCCCTCGGACACCTTGCTAAACCTCCGTGTCTCACTGTCTGGAACCATACATGAAGTGATAAGGTCGTCATGAAAACTCAAGGAGAAAATGCTTAAATTGCACTCACGTGCTCCCAGGAACACAGAACACTCAATTTGTTAGCTATCATTACACACCAAAGACTAGTAAAACAAAATATTGAGTTTAAGATTCTCCTAGACAAAAATCCAGGGTGTGTGGGTACCATAATCAATGCTAACCACTCACTCAGAAGGTTCTGGAATGACCAATGGGAGAAGAATGGTCATGGCTCCTGCAGCCTCAAATATCAAGGCATAGAATTTAGTGCCTGGGGCTTGAAACTCTGCTCTCAGAAGTTGAAGGAATGGGAGAAACTCTGTTGCGAGGCTGCATCAATCACACGTCAACTGGGTCTTTCAGGTGCTTGGCTGAAAGGTTTTGATAAAGTTCTTTTCATTTCTAAAACAATCTTTCTCCTCTACTCCTGTGAAGAGGCAGAATTTGATAATGGCAGTTCACCTCTCTGTAAAACATCTGACTTAAATGTAGTCTTTGGCTTTCTCCAGGGAGCATAGCTCCCAGCTTCAAAATAAGGCTTTGCTCATCTTAAAGTAATTAGAGAATCATCTACTAAGTAATTCTATGTTCCTATGTTGTTGTGAAATTCAACAAGAACACAAAATGAAATTAACATCCAGCTCCTACTACAAAGCGGTTGTTTTTTTTTCTTCCATCCCAGAAAATTCTCTTATCTTTTATAAAGAAACATACTAATTTTATTTTATGAGAAAGACAACCTCTCATCCTTGTGAAAATACTGGAGACTGAGCAAACACATCATCAGATAAGAGAGAGAAAACACAGTTCAAACATCAGAAAGGGGATCTGAGGTAGCGCCTGCAGCCTGGAGGGACCTCAAAAGTTCTATCCAGCTTCCCCGGGCTGAGAGGTTTTCATCCTCTCCAGGCATCAGTTTCTACATCCAAAAAGGATGCACCGTGTAGGGTTGTGTGTGGGCTCAGTCGTGTCCGACTCTCTGCAACCCTGTGGACTGTAGCCCGCCAGGCTCCTCTGTCCCTAGGATTTCCCAGGTAAGAATACTGGAGTGGGTTGCTATTTCCTACTCCAGGGATCTTCCCAACCCAAAGATCGAACTCATGTCTCTTATGTCTCTTTGTAGGATTATTAAGAGATGAAGCAGAAAGCCTGACACTCCATACCCATGACAGCTGATAATGTATCTGTTACCTGTTGAAAAGTCTGAGTAGGAGAAGGTCTCTCACATTTCTCTCGGTACTTTAACCCATCTCAGGCAGGCTGATGAGGCAGGATCCTTGGGAGAGAAGAGGCAGAAGGAATTGGAAATCCTGTCTAAGTAGGGCCCCTCTTCACTCCAGGAAGGTGTTAGGTGTCCAGGGACCTACAAAGCCAAAAGTGTTACTGGACGGAGCCATGGTCCCAGGCATACAGAAGACGTTCACCCTCTTTGTACACTTAGGGGCGAAAGAGATGCAAAATAGAAACTTATACACTAAAAAGCAAAAGACGGTCTCAAGCCGACCCTTTCCTCTGCAGACCGCTTTACTAGAACAGACATAAAAATCATCAATTTTACTACTCCTTTGATCTAAACTAACACGCCTCCTAAGCACCTGCTTACAATCACCTGTATTTAGGAGTTAATTCCTCATCTACTTTTACAGCAGAAAAATGGCAACTAAGCAATGTCGATTAAATGGTGATTTCATGCTGATAGATATAGGTTAGTAAAGGAGCAACTTCCACTGTATATGAATGCTTCAATAAGTATTTGCATCCACCGTCAACTTGAACTACTGTTCACCATAGCCTTGATATGCACTTGACCAGGACTCCTGGTCCTTCAAAATTCAACCATGAGTTGCCAATTTTTGCCAGCTTAGCATTAAATGTATTTTGAGGACATATCCAAGTCTTTCAAAACTTATCACTCACTCGTGGGCAGCTATTGCTGAGTACCCACTTGAGACACCTCTCCTATGGTGTAGGGGCTGGGGGACCTGTCCCGCGGGAGGCAAAGTGAGTAGAAATAAAGAAAGGGGAGGTGGGGTCTGGCAGCATGAGGAGCCTCATTCTTTTTGATAGAATGTCTTCTGGAACATGCTACAAGTAAGAGCTAAACTGTTTTAAGGACAATAAAGCCCCTGTGTGGACATGTGCAAGCTTAAAACAGCAGCAGCAACAAAATAAGAAAAGCCTAATCTCGTAGTTACAGAGAAGAGACCTGGGGTGACCAGAGGCAGGGGTGGGAGGCAGGCAAAAGGAGTGAGGGGGGCCCAGGGCAGGAACAGGGCCCCAGCACAGACAGAGGGGAGTGCCTTGTTGCCCGGCAAAGATGGGGAGGGCTTTGTGTGGAGGAATCAAACCTAAAACTGACCTCTGAAGGACAAAAAAGAGTTGTCCAGGTGGGTGCTGGCAGTGGGCGTGTGGAAGAGGAAACCACGCCCTGTGCTGGCTCATCGGGTCCCGAGCATCTCATGTGCTGACCGTGATGGGCAAGTTCCCGATCTTCTTTCACAGGCGAAGACCTCGCTGGGAAACCAGGCACCTAACGATGGTGGCAGGGAGCCCCTTCCACCTCCACGCAGACCCTCCCCACCTCGTGCTCTCATGGACCCCACCCTCTGCCTCTCACTTACCCCCGTAACACGTTCCTAGCTGGATGAGAAAGCAGGACACCCCAAGCAGAGAGTTAAAACGCATCTGGGTTGTGATCAGAGATGAAACGCCCAAGGAAGCCTCGACTGCCCTAGAGCTAACTGGACCCCAGCCCAGCAAAGCAGCTTTGGGACGGCCTGCCCTCCTCCTGGCAGCTTCCATGGGAAAAGGTGAAGGTGGAAGTGACCTGCTCCCTGGAAAACCTCCTAGGCCAGGTCTCTGGAAACTGGGGTTGGAGATCAGCTGAGGCCAGGAACCAGAAAGCTTGAGTTTCCCAGCTCTAGCTTCCTGCCCGAGGCAAGTTACCCTCCCAAGCCACCGGGCTGATCTCAGCTCCTACTGTGCTTTGGGATAAACTCCAATTTACCCCAAACTTAAAGTTGGACAAGCAGAGTTTTCTTTGTAATATAGCTTAATCCTTAACTGTTCAGCAACCGCTTCAGGAAAATGCTTTGCAGAGCTCTCGGAGGGCTGTTCATGCCCGAGGGTCTCCTGTAGGCTCACAACTGAGCTTAAAAGCATCAGAACTCCCCAAACTTGGAGTTTCAGTTGCTCAGAAGGAAATTCCTCAGATGCAAGAGAAAAGGATACAGTGACCTTTCAGGGAAAGCAGAAAGGCATCTGTGATGAAGAAAGCAATCACACAGCCAAGCACAAACTGCACCCGTGAAATGCTGACTTCCTACGCACCTTTTTCCTGTTTTTGTTTATAAAGCAGACTTTGTTTTAATTATCTACAAACCTAACAAGGCTGTTATGACATCCCATTACAGATCGTCTTTGGATACAGCAGTAAACACGACTTTCATCTTGGAAGATAACACCCATATATAAACCCCTACCACCTTCGGCCCTGTCTTGGAGCCGGTAGGCAGCTGTAAATCAAGCATCTCCATGGACCATGGGGTGACATAAACCTTGGACGGGTATCAAGAAACACATCAAGAATAATCCCTGGAGGCTATATTTTATCTTGGACCTTTATGTCACTCTGGCTGTTTCATAATGCAAAGAAAACCTGGTTAAAGCTTTTTATCCGAGAAATCTGACTTTTGAGCCCAAGTTTCCTTAACCAAAATGGGTTCACCTTATGTTTATAAACACAGTGCTAGTTCTCTTGGTCTACATTTTACCAGCTGCTCAGAAAAGCCTTTTACAGTGAACACCCACATTCTTAATGAAAACCCGTAAACACACTCATCGCATCAGACTGATGAAGGGAAAGAACAGTATTTACTCTTAGACAAAAGTCAATCCACAAATCCTGTCCAGTGCACCTGGAAACTCGAGTTGAGAGGATTTAGTCCTTTAACTTGACATAGTCTGGGCTGATCCTTACGTAACCATATACCAGTGCTGCGGACCATGGCTCACGAGCTCGTGTAAGACACGAAGATCCTCCTTCACACTCAATGCCTGATCATCTCTGAACCAACTCCAAGATGGACCACGGCACGGATGTGGCTGCAGTGTGGTGGAGACCTCCCACCGCTGCCAGCACCGCTCAGCTTGCAGAACCGTTCCAAACGTCCAAGAGCTGAGAAATACATGAACTATGGGGCACCACTGCTTGGGGGCTGCTTGTGAAAATGCAAGTGAGGCAAGACTGCTCCCATACTACAGACCAACTGAAGTGAAAAGGAAGACGGCTGAAGGTCAATGTTCACCTTCTCTTGTTTCTTTCCCTGCCCTCCTGCTGCGCCCTTCAGCTGCCCTTGAGAGCATCAGATTTCACCCCAGAGCTGGAAGCCTGGGAGCTCACACAGCACTGTGGTTAAACACAAGGCTTCAGCATCTACCTTTGCTCAAACTCCAACCACTCACTATGGGACACAAATACTGTCATCTATCTCTTCAAGCCACAGGTTGTTGGCTAACTGCATACAAAATGGGGATAATAAAGGCATGTGTCTGAGGTGCTGATACTAAAAACTAAAAAGAAATGTCTAACAAGCTACTCAGTATTTGACTCATAAGTACTGAATAAGTGTTAGCTGGTATTATTGTTGTGCTATTCACAAAGCTTTCTCCCCAGAATGATTTTTAAAACTTCTTATAGGTCAACACTATAGTGAAATTTCTGTTCCAGACCCCAGGGCCCTACTCCTGGCTTGTTAAATAGACTCATTAGCAAACAGGCCAAGGTGCAAGACGGGAGACAAAATAACTTCGTGTTGTTCCTACCAAGGACTACCAAGGCATTTCTAAGGAAAGGAGGTCCCATCGGCCTCCACTGCCTTCTTAAGAGGTATGTTCCAGGGAAAGTTTAAGAATAAGGCCTAATTATAATTTTATATCAGCAATGGAATGATCTGGGGAAGGTTCTTTGTCTGAAGCTAAAAATCTGTCAACTACTCAAGAAAAGTAAAGATTTCTAAGGGAAAAATGGAATTGAACTGTGAACATTTCAAATTCTATTAATATAATTTATTATTATAAGGTGTTTACATTATGTAATGGGCTTCCCTGGTAGCTCAGATGGTAAAGAATCTGCCTGCAATACGGGTGACCTGGTTTCGATCCCTGGGTTGGGAAGATCCCCTGGAGAGGGAACGGTAACCCACTCCTGATTCTTGCCTGGAGAATTCCATGGGCAGAGGAGCCTGGCAGGCTACAGTCCATGGGGTCACAGAGAGTTGGACATGACTGAGCAAATAACACAAACACCTTATATAATAAAAATAAGGTGTTTACTGTGGATGTACGTACACTTATTTGATCCATACAGAACCCCAAGCTTCACCACCTTAAGGCCCAAAGACTCAGGCCGATGCACCCATTCATTCATTCATTCATTCATTTTTCAGTTTGTTCATTCATTTGCATTTTGAATGACCATTTATTCAGCATTTCCTGTGAACCAGACTCTGTCTGATCTGGCTACTGGCACGTAAGGTTTATGTACTTTTTAAAATCACCTTTTAAGTAGTTGACACTTGAGGTGAACGGCATCAAGTATCCTTAGAGAGGAAGATGAATGTCTGATTCAAATGGAAGGCTGCGGTTTTAGTGGGGCAGTTTTCAGGGAGGTCTCTACCACAGGACTGGCTAACCACTTGCTATGATGTTGGACATATTCCACAGCTCTGGTGTCCAATACGTGGCCACTACATGGCTACTGCACCCTTGAAACATGGTTAGAGTGTTTAGGAACAGAAACTCTTGAAAAGCGAAAGTGTTAGTCACTGAGTTGTGTCTGACTGTTTGCAACCCCATGGACTGTAGCTTACCTGGCTCCTTTGTCCATGGAATTCTCCAGGCAAGAATACTACAGTGGGAAGCCATTCCCTTCTCCAGGGGACCTTCTTGACTCAGGGACTGAAGCCGGGTCTTCTGCATTGCAGGCAGATTCTTTACCATCTGAACCACCAGGGAGCATTTAGGAACATAATCGCTTCAGTGTATATAATTTTAATTAAATGTAAAAAGCCACAAGTGGCCCATGGCTACTCCATGGACAGTGCAGGTCTTGAGAAAGTGATGCTGAATGACTCGTAAGACAATCAGGCATTTCTCCCGATCAGTGGTGGTTAGACGAACGGTGCCTGCAGAGGTCCAGTCGCAGCAACAGCCTCAGCCTCCTGGCTCCTCTGCAATTTATCTACATCCTCACATGTGTCTTCCTTCTTCTAGTCTTCCTCAGTGGAAAGGGACAGTTTCTCTTCCCCAAAGATGATCCTTCCACTTTTGTTTTGGATTCCATTCCTTCCCACGGACCAATTTGATTACTTCCTCTCTTGTTCATCATCAAGTTTTCCTCTGACACTGACCTTTCCCCCTTTGGCACATAAACACGTGTGTGCTTCTCTTAGATTCAACACAAAACTTCCCTTGACGCTCCTGCTACCCTCCTGCTGCCATCTGTTTTGCTTAGGCCCAACCTAGCCTCTTGAAACTGGACTCTGCCTCGGTTGCTCCCTTTCTCTCGTTATCCAGCCTACGTTGACTCATACTCCAGCCTCTACCCCACCCTTCCCCTGACCTGGCTCTCCTGAAGGCCCCCAGTTTGATGGGGTCAAATAGCCCTTTGATGGCATCAAAGGTCCTCTTTGATGTCAGATCCAGTGGACTTGAGTCTCGCCTAAGCTGACTTTTGTCACTTCCGGTCTGTTGATCAATTCCTCCTTCCTGAAACCAGTCTCCCTATTTTCAGGACAGCACTCATCTCCCTCTTTTGTAGGCCTCGACCCTTCACACTGCACACACTCTGCTCCTCGGTGTTCTGATGGGTTTTGTCTCCAGCCATTTCCCCCTCACTGCACACGCTCTTTTTTGGAGTCATGTCTACTTCCATGGTTTCATCCGACATTCACATGCCAATGACCCTGAGAATTCTATTTCCAGCACCCATCTCTCCACTGTACCCCAGCCTCACATATGCAGTTGCTTACTGGACATCACAGGCATCTCAAATTCAACCAGCCTAAACCTTAATCCACGTTCACCACCATTAAACTGGTTCCCTCCTAAGAATTTCATATGCTCGAGACTGGTCTATAATGAACAATGGGACCAGAGCCAGACAGAAACCGGTGTTTCCTCCACATCCGGTCCACCAAGTCCTAGAGGGTCGATCCTCACCCTTTCTCACATCTTTACACTTCTCTCAATCCCGATGGCCACTGTTAAGCCAAGGACTTCATACTTTTCTGGCCTACTTCACTCTAAAAGTATCTTTACCTCATATCCCCTTTACCCTCCTGCAACCCAGTCTTCAGATTTCATTATTTGAATCAACTTGCAAAATGGCATTTTCTGAGAGGGTCTGGGCTCAGTCACATCTGACTCTTTGCTACCCTTTGGACTGTAGCCCACCAGGCTGCTCTGTCCATGGGATTTTCCAGGGAAGAATACCGGAGTGGGTTGCCACTTCCTCCTCCAGGGGATCTGCCCGATCCAGAAATCAAAGCCGCATCTCCTGTGTCTCCTGCATTGGCAGGCAGATTCTTTACTGCTGTGCCACTGGGGAAGCCCCTCTGTGAGGGTTTATTCCTCTTCTAATAACAAACATTACCAAAGCGTAAGTTTTCCAAATGAAAAGCTACACTAGAAAATCTACTCACAGCAGAAAACAGTTATGGGAGACAGTTATTTCAACATGACTGGACAAGAAAAAGACTCCATTCACTACGAAGACAGCATTTCTGCACCAATCAATACTCTGGAATTTGGTATATTCATGCAATGGGATTTCACAGAAAAGTGAAGATGGATTACCCAAGCCTACCTGGGTCCACAGGAATACACACAAACACCTGATACGGAGCAAGGGAAAACTCATATAAGAATAAGGAAAACATTTCATTTATGTGAGGCTTAAAAACATGAAAACCATATCACTTAGGGGATACACATGTAAAAGCAACAAAAGTGAACAGAAGTATGTTGAAACGATAAACACTAGGTTTAAAATAGTGGCTTAATCCGGCTGGCACAGAGGGGGCTGGAATGACCAAGGAGTGTGAACTGCCCTGAAACGCCTGATAAAGGGCGTTGGAGTCAGTGACACTTAGTCTCTGCTTATATTTCTCAGACGTATTAAGTACCAGTGAACAACTTGTTTACAAGTAATTCCCAAGGTAAGACATCTGACACAAAGACCATCTCATGTTGTTCCAAGTTCCCCCTCTCCCTACCCGTCCCTCCCCAAAGCCACCCTGTCATCACATTACAGACCGTTAGCCGCCAGAACAGAAAGCATGGCTAGACTCCAGCCACAGGAAATCCTACCCTCGAGCAGCATTTGATAAAACAGAACAATAGAAGACTCTGGAATCCCACAGAGCTGGCCTAAAGGTGCTTTGAGGGGACTGTTGGAGCATTCCTTTTCAGAGGATGTTAGCGTGATGCTCCGAACATAACGGCCTGTCTGACCTGTCTTTGAAATGGGAAAGAAACACGGGCATCTGTAGCCATTTCCTGAGAGGGCTCCAAAGCGCCCCCGGACAACGATCTGGCACCCACGCCCCTCCAGGTGGACACCTGATCTGAGCCGAGCCCCAGACAGAGACCGGAGGCGACAGGTGCATCCCCCAAGCGGCCAGCAGGCGGAGCGCCCCTCGCACACAGCCCCTCCCTTCCCTACCAAAGCCCCGGGATGACGTGCTGCCAACAGGAGGCTGGCAAGCACAGCCCCAAGGCCCCCTATGAAAAATTAATTTTACGAGGGCCCCTGCAAGCCAATGCCCTTTGCAGCAGGCTTACGCAGCTCTCCGAACTGCTTTCACTGTGTAAGCCTCATGCCTTCGCACTAAGAAAATGGAGACAGAAACCGTCCATAGCACCGCGCTTTTTCCTAAGGACTGGGAGGTCAGTGTACCTGGCAGGCCTCCCAGCTGGCGCGGGCGCTCCCATCGGGAGACCAAGGGGGCCTTGAGCCGGGTTCAGATGTCACAGGGCATCAGAGCGCGTCCTTCGTAGTTTCTTAGGTCTCACCAGCTAGTGCGTCGTCTACACCTGCTTCCAGCTGAGGGCCGGCAAGCGTGTCAGCAGGATTAGAGGGTGGTAATGAAAGGAAAGGACCCCTGTTCACATGTAGCCTTTCTTTCCGACCCTCTGAGCACAGCTCATAAAGGAAACACAGCAACTAAGATTTTTCAGAAAACAGAAAGACCACAATTGAAGACTCTTTCAGGAGAAGCCTACGCTTGGCAAGAGGGCTTCCCACGTGGTGCAATGGAAAGGAACCTGGCTTCCAATACGACGCAAATTTGATTCCTGGGTCGGGAAGACCCCCTGGGGGAGGAAACGGCAACTCACTCCAGGATTCTTGCCTGGAAAATTCCATGGACAGAGGAGCCTAGTGGGCTATATAGTCCATGGGGTCACAAAGGGTTGGACACAATTGAACAACTGAGCATGTACAAACACCTGGGCAAGGCAGAAGGTTTGTCAAAAAGCATTTCTCCACTTACTGAATGCAGCAAAAAGAGCATTATTTCTAACCCTGAACTAAAGGTTTCAACACCGAGACTGAGGCTTAAATACCAAGTTCAGGTTGACGTATCCACTGATTGAGGTTTATCACCACTGAGGAAACAGATGTCTAAAAGGTCTCAGGAGCAGGATGAGGTCTGCCTGGTTTGCTGGCTGAAACCTATTTGGTCTGTGCACTCCGGAGCCCTGCTTGGATGTGAGACTGCGGGGACAAGATTATTCCTGCTCTGGAGTCAGCACACACCCCTGCTAAGAGGTCGTGGAATTCAGAGTGGAAGCAGCAAGCCTACAGGGCAGGCTAGAAGGATGGTTTCTTATCAACAATCCTCACTCCCCTCTGCATGGGTTAAGAGTGAATGGGACAAATCCCAAGTGTCAAATAGATCTTCATCTTTTGGCAGAAGTATCACCTTTCCATGCAGCCTAATCCTCTCTCTAGCCAGCAAGGCAATGGCAGCTCGGAAGGACGTGCTCCGCAGAGGACCCCAACCCCTGACCGCCTCCGGGACAGCAGAATCCCGGAGCTGTCACAGAGGGCCCAGGCACCTCCCCAGCTGCCCCATCCTCCCTGAGGGCTGCTCGGATGAGGGGAGCATCCTCAGCTGAAGCTGGTGCCACTTCCCTTCTTCCCTGGAAGGTGGAAGCTTTCCAGGCAGCTGGCTTGCCCAAACAATGAGCATTTATGGGGCTTTATTAATGTGCCAGGCACTGGGCTAGAAAGCTGAGTGAACTGAGACTTGGACAGCCTAAATATATCTGCCAAGTGCACACAACGAAGAAAGAACGAAGCCGAGTCGGGACCCACGGTGTTCTGAAGCTAAGTTCGTGCTGTGCCATGGCACCGCCTGACAGACGACTCTTACACAGGGCCAGCTCTGCCTTTTCTCAGTCTTTTCTTTAAGCACATCTGGGAGATGACTGGCTGGAACGAAGATGTGAGAAATAGAGGGATGATCTTCCTAACCAGAGCAGGAATTAAGACCTACATACAAAAAGAATGAGAGACCGTGATGAGAAAACATATAAACGGCTAAACTGCATGGTACGGACTTGAAACTCGAACCGAGTTGAGAGAAGACAGATCTTAAGGAAGCTCCGGGATCCAGGGCTTGAAGCAGGGGATGGAGTGGGGAAGGGCAAAGACCTGCACTTCAGGGGGCAGGACTACAGAGGAGCCAGGAGGCATGTGTGTGTGTGTGTGTGCGCGCGCGTGCATGTGTGTGTGTACATGCATGTGTGTATGTACACATGCATGAGGGTAACTACTCAGCCACATAGTGGCTGGCAAGGCACAAGGATTATTCATCACCATGTGAGCAGAGTCAAAATGCAAACCGTAAATTAGATTTTATGTCCGTGGGTGTTTTGTCCTCGAGAGGGGTACAGAAACTCATTCAAGTTACTTTTGAGTTTTCATTCGTTTGAAAAACACTCAACGTATTAAAATTTATAAATCCAAATGCCTTAGGGAAGCTCAACATACAAACCTATGTGAGCACATTTCTGCAATTATTTTTCAGGGGGACTTCCAATTACACTCAATTTTTAAACTGCATTTGGACATTTTCAATGATCCATTCTTTTTAGAGTATGTGGGATCCAGTTCCCTGACCAGGGTTTGAGCCTGGGCCCCCTGCATTGGGAGCGTGGAGTCTTAGCCACTGGACCCCCCCAGGGAAGTCCCAGAATTTTAGTTTTAAAATAGCACTATGATTGGGTTTTTAAAAAGCTGAAGTATAGCCGATTCTCAGTGTTCTTCGTTTCTGGTGTGCAGCAAAGTGACTCGGTTATGCACAGTATGACGGACTCAAGCCCCATTATGGTTCATTACAGGAGACGGAGTGCAATTCCCTGTGCTGCACAGTAGATCCTTATCTATATATAGTAGTTTTCATCTGCTAATCCCAAAGGCTTCAGTTTATTCCCCCTCAACCTCATTTTCCTTTGGTAACCTTAAGTTTGTTTGCTACGTCTGAAGCTGTTTCTGTTTTGTAAATAAGTTCATTTGTATCCTGTTTTAGATTCCACATGTAAGTGATCCCATACAGAATCTGCCTCTCTCTTTCTGCTCATTTCACTTAGTAATATAACTTCAAGGCCGCCCGTGCTGCTGCAAACGGCATTATCTCGTTCTCTGTATGGCTGAGTAATACTCCATCGTCTGTAGGTATGTACCACGTGTTCTGTGTCCAGTCCATCTGTCAGCGGGAACGCAGGTTGCTTCCATGTCTTGGCTACTATATTTGGTGCTGCTATGACCACTGGGGTGCAGATCTTTTGGAATTCGAGTTGTCTCCAAACATATGCCCAGGAGCGGGACTGCTGGGTCGTGTGGCAACTTTATTTGCAATTTTCTGAGCAACTTCCATACCGTTTTGCATAGTGGCTGTACCAGCTTACATTCGCACCGGAACTGTAGGAGGTTCTCTTTTCTCCTCACTGTCTCCAAAACTGTTATTTGGAGACTTTTCAACAATGGCCGTCTGACCAGCGTGGGGTGGTGCCTCACTGTAGTTTTGATTTGCATTTCTTTAATAATCAGCAGGGTTAAGCCTCTTTTCGTGAGCCTGTTGGCCATTTTCATGTCTCTGGGTTACGTCTACTTAGGTCTTCTGCCCATGTTTTGATTGAATTGTTTGGGTTTTTTTGTTACTGAGTTACATGAGCTGTTTGTGTATTTTAGAAATTACCCCCTTTTCGGTTACATTGTTTGCAAATGTTTCCTCCCAGTCTGTAGGCTGCCTTTTCACTTGGTTTATGGTTTCTTTTTCTGAGTAAAAGCTTCCAAGGTTTGATCAGGTCCCATTTGTTTATTTTTTCTTTTATTTCTATTGCCTTGGGAGACTTAAGAAAATATTGCTATGATTTATGTCAGAGAATGTTTTACCTGTGTTGTCTTTTAGGAGTTTTATGGCGTCATCCTACATGCAAGTCTTTAAGTCATTCTGAGTTTATTTTTGTGTGTGGTGTGAAGATGTGTTTTAACATGATTTGCATGCGGCTGGCTGTCCAGCTTTCCCAGCACTACTTGTTGAAGAGACTGTCTTTTCTCCTTCGTATATTCTTGCTTTGTCAAAGGTACGTTGACACCACACTGAGGTGTGTGGCTTCACACCTGGGCTCTGCATCTCGTCCCACTGATCGTATGTCCATTTTGTGCTGATATCACATGTTTTGGTTACTGCAGCTTTGCGGTATTGTCGGAGGTCTGGGAGGGTTATGCCTTCAGTTTTGTTCTCTTTTCTCAGAACTGCTTTGAAAATTCTGGGTCTTTTATGGTTCTATATAAAATTTCAAGATTATTTGTTCTAGCTCTGTGAAAAATGTCATGGGTACTTAGACAGGGATTGCATTAAATCTGTAGCTTGTTTGGAGAGCATGGGCTATTTTTCTCTTTCTTTGAATCATCTTCGGTTTATTTTACTATGATTAAGTAGTAAAATTAATGTCTCTCATGTTCCTATACTTAAACAGAAGTCCAAACCTCTTACTCAATTATCATTTTTTTTTTTTTTTTTTGCTGTAACATGTAGTAGGTAAGATCCTAATTCCCGGACCAGGGATTGAACCCATGTCCCCTGCATTGAAAGCACAGGTTCTCAACCCCTGGATCCCCAGGGAAGTCCCTCAATCACCTATTTTAAGTTTATGCAAAAGGATGTTTTCTTTCATAGAGAACATTTTTATTAATTCTAAATATCACTAATATTTAAAATAACAGATGTACACAGATTGGTCTTTAATCATAAATATAAGTGCTTAATTTACTTTATCATTTTTCTTAACTCAGTTTTCACTTAAATTTAAAACACACTTAATCCACTAAAGAAACAATCAAGCTTTCCCAGATAACTGCCAAGTTGCCGTCCTAAACTAATTTTAGGGGATTTTTTCTGAGCCGGCTGCATTTGCACATTGAACAGATACAGAACAAAGACAGCCAAGGCAAATTTTTCAACACCCTGTTTTAAACTTGTTATATCCATGCAATCCAGAAAAAAAAAAGGTCTCAGCCCCTATCCCTAAGACTTAAGTAGGGATCGAACCCAAGTCTCCAGTGTCTCCAGCATTGGCAGGCGGGTTCTTTACCGCTATGTCACCTGAGAAGCCCTAAGACTTAAGTACAGGTTACCAACTTCTCAATCCTGACGAGTCTGAATACTGGGATTGTAACCTTGGAACCGAGCTGGAGTTTAACCCATCTGCCTCCAGGCTTCACTGACCCCGTGGTCACAGCTCCAGCTGGTGATTCAGGTGTCCTGACTTTCATTCATTTGGTGTTAAATGGGGTGAGACTATCCCACCTACTTAGGTCTCAGGATTGACCTCAGGACAAACGTTAAGATGCGAGAAAGAACCACGTCCCCATCACAAGCCATTAAGCCCCTGACAGCCTCCTCCTGGTGTGACAAGCCCTGGCGTGTCCCCATTCTCAGTTGATGGCGCCTCCAGATGCTCAAGCCAGAAACCTGGTCTCCTCTGACTCTTTGCTTGCCTCACGCTTAGCACATCCAGGCACAAATGCTGGACAACGACGGGTCCAGTTTCCTCGACTCGTCTCCACTCTGTGGCCCTATGACGGAGGCCAGAACTGTCGCCACGGCTTGAACGGAAGACACCCAGAGCTCGGAATCCTAGCCAGTCTGCCCTGTACATTTCCCTTGCTCCGCCGAGGTGAGCTCTGGAACACACCATTCTGTGAAACCTGGAATAGTTTCCTCTTATCTGCAGGGCCAACCCTACAGGTTCATAAGGCTCTTCAAAGCTTTACCACCGGCTTCGTACCCTGGCAGATGCCCTCACTCCTGGCCGTACCCCGATACCACGCTCATCACCCGTGTTCTGCTCTCTGGCCCGCCCAGTTCCTCCCTAATAGAGCTGCCTTCCCTGTCTGCTCAGATGCCAAAGTCATTCCCAACGCCCTCTGCATGGGTCGGCCCTTTCCTGATCTGTTAGGGGAAGGAACAGGTGATCACGTGTGGTTCCACTGCACGTTATACATCCTGACTGTACTGCTGCTGCTGCTAAGTCGCTTCAGTCGTTCGTGTCCGACTCTGTGCGACCCCAGAGACGGCAGCCCACCAGCTACCCCGTCCCTGGGACTCTCCAGGCAAGAACACTGGAGTGGGCTGCCATTTCCTTCTCCAATGCATGAGAGTGAAAAGTGAAAGTGAAGTCACTCAGTTGTGTCTGACCCTCAGCGACCCCATGGACAGAAGCCTACCAGGCTCCCCCGCCCATGGGATTTTCCAGGCAAGAGTACTGGAGTGGGCTGCCATTGCCTTCTCCATCTTGACTGTATAAAGCCATAGTTAATTCTCTATTTATTTCCTAAATAGGCTGTGAATGGAGGGCCAGGAACTGTTTTACTCTTTTTATCAACACAGTACTTGGCATATTATTTATTTGCCTTGCCGCCTTGCTCCGTAAAGTGTGAGGTTATTCTTGGCACAAAGTAGGTGCTAAATAAATGTCCTCCCTTGCTCCACACCAACAGTGCGTAAGAAGGCAGGACCCGTGAGACCGCTTCATTCACTGACGCAGCTAGATCACTGCACACAGCAGGCGCTCAATATTGGAAGAAGAGAAAAACAAGAAAGGGGAAAGCAGACAAGTCAAGCTCCTTTAGAAGAAAAAGTATGCTTTCCAAAGGGACTATTATTAGGACAGAAAAGAGTTTTGTTTTGTTTTGTTTTTACTGGAAACCAATACAACATTGCAAACCAAGCATATTCCATAAAAATTAAAGAAAGAAAAATAGAAAAGGTTATTAAAAAAAAAAATCTACTACTATGGCCATAGTGAGGTCAAGAGAAATTCTGACGGAGTCACAGAAGGAGGGCAACGAGGCCCTGCTACGTAACGAGGTCCAGAGCACACGAATGGGTGGCCTGGCTTTCTCGCAGCTAGCAGGCACCCAGCGCCCTGCTCCTGACCCCACCGGGGTACGAGGATCCTCCAGAACTGTGGAGTGTGGGCAGCCTTGCCAAACCGGGCTGTGTTTGGGCGTCTGTGTTGGGACGTGTGGTATTAGGCGGAGAGAGGTAAGGAGAGGGATCAAGAGATGGCAGATATGGGAAACGCTTGCTTTAAAAGAATGGCTGGCTAACAAGGGACAGGAAAACATGAAAGGTGAGCCAGAGGAGGCCCTGCAAAATGATGGTGAAAAGATGGATGGGGGACCCCAAATGTGGTTAACAGAGACTCTGTGGTAAGGAATGCCAGGTTAAGTGGCGCTACCTCAAACATTTGGAAGGCTGGATCCATTTCAAATGTGTGTATTAAGAACATAACGGACGAAGGAGCCACCCTTTCCCTGCTCCTCTGGGATGCCGGCTCCCCAGAGAAGGAATGCACACCCTCGGCTCAGGGGGGCAGTGCATCCTGGCTGGAGCCCGCCCCCTGGGGGAGTCCTCAGAGACTTGGTGCCAAGTCCATCCCTTCAGTCCTGGCTCCTCCAAGGGCCCCATCACCTCCTGTCTCCCACCCGCACCAGAAGCTCAGTGCACGGGCGAGAGACGAGGAAGACTGGGGCAACTCCAGGGTCAAACCAAGTGCATGAGGTTTCCCAGAAACTGATTTTTAATGCAACAACCAAGGAAGCCCACACGACGCCCGTGGTGTGATGGACAGATTGTCAAATTTAACTTCAAAGTCCACTCGGACGGAAGGCTTTGTTTTTCATCATAACGCTGCCACTGACTAATTGGGTTACGTTGGGTAAGACGGTTCATCACTTATGCTAAGTGAGAATAAAGCTGTCTTCTCTGCTTCCCAGGGTAACGGGAGCCACTGATTCTCAACCTTGGCTGTGCAAATCCAGTAGTCCAGGCTTCTCCCCTGACCCGTTATATCAGGATCTTTGGGAGCAAAACCCAAGCATCAGGGATTCTAAAAGCTTCACAGGGATTCTACTGAACAGCTAAGTTGAGAACCACTGCACCATAGGAATTTAATACAATGACAGCAGAAATGATGCTCAACATAATAATCACTAGATTATCTAGCCATAATCACTAGATTGTGATCATAATACTAGATCACTAGTATTATCACTAGCCATAATCACTAGATCGCTACATGTGATGGGGCAGGGCAGGGGTGGTGGGGGGAGAGCGGGGAGGAGTTGAAAAAATTACTCTGCAATCTACTAAGAAACAGGAACCAGATGTTTCTTTTGTGTTTCCCATCTTTCCCTGAACACTTTCAGCACTCAGTTACTTTTTGAAAGTCTAAGGGAATTTCGAAATGCATACAGATTTGGGTCTGAGATTCTTTGTTCAGGGAAACCAACTTTAAAGAGAGTCTAGATTACAGTCTGTGTTACCACAAGTCTAGATTACAGTCAAGGCCTCACCCGAAAGGATGCTCCTCAGCCCAAAGGTCAGCTGCCAAGAAAAGGAACAAGAACCAGGAGAATAGGGATTTTATTTAAAATGGAAAGAAATGTGATTTTCCATCAGGGGGGTGACTGTCTATCTAGGTAAGAGCAGGTCACAGGACAAGACGTGGGGTGAAAACAGGGGGCTAACACCCCTCGGGTACTTTTCAGACTTTTCCCAGTGGGCTGGAAGCAATGCCCCCATTGCCTTGGATGGCTCTCAGAGCCACACTTTCCCCTGGAGAATCGTGCCAGCAGGCTTTTCATTTTTAAGCCTGTAAGGCATCATGTTAACAGAGACATACTTCAAGACCATACTTCTCTGCCTTGGGAATTACTAAGGTTGGACCTGAGCTGTGCTGACCTCGGGGTCTCCTCGTCTCAAAAAGCTCCTGTTTGATCTATTACCCCCACCCTCACTGAAAAGAACAAGGCACAGTGCCTGATCTAAGCAAGACAGCACGTTGTGCAGGATTAATCAGACACCAGATAAATGAACTGACGGATCATACCACTCACCTCAAAAGAAGTCACGTATTGGTAGACGTAAGGTCTGTGATAGATGGAGTCTATCTTTAAGAGTTAAGTGAAAATCTGAGAAATATAAGATCGACAGCCAGTTTGAACTAATGGTACTTGTGTATTGGTAACCCACTCCAGTATTCTTGCCTGGAGAATCCCCATGGACAGAGGAGCCTGGAGGGGTACAGTCCATTGGGTCAGAGAGTCAGACATGACTGAAGTGACTTAGCACACACACACATAAGATTTAAACTTTTCTCATATCTAATTCTTATATTAGTTTTGTGATAGAAAAGAGAATAGACACCTACTCTAGGCAAGAAGACTGGAGTGGGTAGCCGTTCCCTTCTCCAGGGGATCTTCCTGACCCAGGGATTGAACCCAGGTCTCCTGAATTACAGGTGGATTCTTTACTGTCTGAGCCACCAGGGAAGCCCTCAGTGTACATATAAAGATGTAAAATTTTGAAAAGCCAACTCTTATTCCATGAAGTCTTTATGACCTTCAGAAATCTATATCCAAGGTATCTTCCTAAGAAAAGTTTTCCTTTGGAACTAAATCTTGAGAGCAGTTAAAAGGTATCTGTCTCTACTTAGAATGAAAGAAAGGGCTCAGATTTATGATGTGCTTGTAAACTACCTGGATTTTTATAACTGATACTGTAATACTTGATTTGAGACCAAGAAACTTTACATAACTATTTTATTCAATACTTCATGGAGAGGTTGATGGAGAAATAGAATGAACATGTGCTGCCTCAAGTCCTGGGTAAAATAGTTACTTGATTTCAATGTTTTATGAAGATTACTGAACATTCATAATTACACGGCAACCCACTCCAGGATTCTTGCCTGGAGAATCCCATGGACAGAGGAGTCTGGCAGGCTGTGGTCCTTGGGGGCAAAGAGTTGGACAAGACTCAAGTGACTTAGCGCTCACATAATTACAAATTACAAGGATTTCATATTTTTAGCACTTAGAAATACTCTAATACATATATTAAGAGAAAACAGAAAATCTTAAGAGAAAACTGAAAAATCTTAATATGTATTACTCCCCAAGTACCTGTTTACATTAAAAGCATAAATGATTTAAGTAATCACATTGGAAATCATGATACCTTCATGCATTATACATTTACTATTTGTCTGGATCCTAAAATGAAACTTCAAAATATTTTACTTTTTCCTAAATGTCTAGTTAGGTTATCAAATGAACAATCATACTAAGTTTTTTCCAAATTCTAAGGCTGTTGTTCTAAAACTATGTATTAATTCTTCCTTCTCATTTGTTTGTAGTATCTGCTTGATTATAAAGTCTCAGATGTTATAGTTCTTTTTATGATTTATCCCATTGAACATTTGGGTGGATACAACACACACTTAAATGAGTTCATCTTTACATTTATTATTATTTGATCAGACTGGCCACATCTCAAAATTCTCAATTGAAGTTTCCCATCATAATCTCACTGCTTTACTGCTCCAAACACATTTTATATATGTTTTTAAACCCACAGATATAAAAATAAAACCTCCCCTTATTTTGATGAAGGGAAGGAGTCAAACTATTTCAGCTACACTCATACCTAACTTCAGCTTTTTTTGTTTTTGGTTGCATGGCATGTGGGATCTTAGTTCCCGACCAGGGGTCAAACCCACAGTCCAAGAAGGGTGGGTCTTAACCACGGGACCACCGCAACAGTGTCCACAAACTCCTAGGGTCTACACGTCACTGATGAAGAAGAGAGACCGGATCCTTTGAACACCAGCCAGTCACAGGCGGGAAGCTGATGGCAGAGAGGTAGACCAGAGAGGGTGCGGACTCACTGTCCCATATCTCGTTTCTACAGCTTCCGGCCTTCATCCGCATGAGCCGAGCTGGGAGATCAGGGAGACGGGTGCAGGGGGACCCGTGAAGGAGGACGCACCGGGGCAGAAGACAGACATGCACACGCCCCCTCGCAGCATGAGACCCCGCGCCGGGCCTCCCCGCAGCATGAGACCCTGGGCAGGTCCCCCTCGCAGCATGAGACCCCGCGCCGGGCCTCCCCGCAGCATCAGACCCCCGTGCCTGGCCTCCCCGCAGCATGAGACTCCCACGCCAGGCCTCCCCGCAGCATCAGACCCCCGTGCCTGGCCTCCCCGCAGCATCAGACCCAGCGCCTGTCCCCCTCGCAGCATGAGACCCCGCGCCAGGCCTCCCCGCAGCATGAGACTCCCACGCAGGTCCCCCTCGCAGCATGAGACCCCGCGCCAGGCCTCCCTGCAGCATGAGACCTGTGCGCCGGTCCCCCTCGCAGCATGAGACCCCCGCACCGGGCCTCCCTGCATCATGAGAACACAGCGCCGGGCCTCCCCACAGCATGAGAACCCAGCCCCGGGCCCCCTCGCAGCATGAAAACCCAGCACCCGGCCTCCTCGCTGGCCTGCACGTCTCCGTGTCACCTCGGGCCTCAGTGCTGCTTCCTTCTTTCTCCCAGGGACCTGGGGGAATTCCCTGGATGAGGAAAAATCCACTTCTGCTCAGGCTTCCTGAGCATAATCTGAGCTGGAAGGGACCACCTGCAGGGCTCCGTGTATCTCCCCTGGCAGTGTAGGGAGAGTGTCCACAGAAAAAGCCGAGCTCCTTGTGACTTTCAAATGAGTTTGTTTGTTTGTTTTTACCTGAGTCAGCACAAGTCCTCCTATTGTATTTGGCAGGATCTCAGCTTGGTTGCCAATGGAAAGGGTTTCCAGAATAACGTTCCTGCACTGGGCAGGCCCGTCAGGGCAAGTGAACTTCGATGCATGGGGCGGGGAGGGGGCGACCACTGTGGGCAGAGCAGGTATTTGAAGGCAGTGATGCAGTCCAGTGCAGCGCTACCCAGAAGCTGGGAAGGTGCAGAAAGATCCAGAAGGCCAGGGCTATCCTGGAAAGGCTTCCGGGACTCTGGAACAACACACCAAGGCCTGGGAATCCAGGGACTGCTGGGAAACAGCCCAAAACAAAGCCCACACACGCTCAGATCAAGCAGATTTAAGAGGGAAAGGTCTGGAGTCTACCCTTGGTCTGAAGGTGCAAAGATGGACAGTCCGTCAGGACGAATTGAATCAGCCCCTCATTCTTGTTGGACTTGAACCTGGACTGACAAGTCTTCTGAGTACCTGGCCACCTATGCTGGAACACTGGTGTCAGGGCTCCCACTGCTCACGGATGGGCACTGCTGAGCCTCCCGCCCTTGAATACGGAAGGCTCAGATACATGGATGCATGTGAGCGAGCATGCTAAGTCGCTTCAGTCATGTTCAACTCTCTGTGGTCCTATGGACAGTATCCCGCCAGGCTCCTCTGTCCATGAGATTCTCCAGACAAGGATACTGGAGTGGGTTGCCATGCCCTCCTCCAGGGGATCTTCCCAACCCAGGGATTGAACCCACATCTCTTATGTTCAGATACATCAAAAAATAACCCTAAATAACAAGTGCTACAATTTTAAGCAACTACTGCATGCCTCCCATTACCGAAAGTGAAAGTGAAGCTCAGTCGTGTCTGACTCTTTGCAACCCCATGGACTGTAGCCTATCACGCTCCTCCGTCCATGGGATTTTCCAGGCAAGAGTGCTGGAGTGGATTGCCATTTCCTTCTCCAGGGGATCTTCCCGACCCAGGAATCGAACCCGGGTCTCCGGCATTGCAGGCAGACACTTTACCGTCTGAGCCACCAGGGAAGCCCATTACCTAGGTTGTAACCAAATCCCAAACCAGTCCTCCAAAAAGATACGGGACCATTCCAATTTTACAGGTGAGCAAAAAGAGGCTGAGAGGTGGGAAACCTGCTGGTCCCTCTGCCAGCTGGACTCAGATCTCCTGACTCCAAAGCCTATCTCCCTCCTGTCATCTGCGCGGCCACAGCCCCCAGATGAGAGAATGGGAGAGCCTGTGTTGGGGGTCGGGAGAAACACGGCCACCAGCTCTTTATTCACTGACTTAATATCAGACGCAGGACCTTGACGCCACATGGGGACCCGCAGTGCTCACATGTCACCATGCTTAGAGTAGGGCCATGGACTCACGCTCACACTTCATCTACAGGAGACTCCAGCCTACAAGACACTTGCACAATCCCTACGCTGAGAAACCCGTGTGCAGGGGCCCTTTCGCACCCCAGCCCTGCCCCTGAATGAGTCAGAGCCCGCCTTCAGAAACCTCATCAGCAGGTGCCCACCTTGCTGCCAGTTCCGATGTCCCCTTGCTGTTCTCTTTCACGACACTCCCCAAGGGTGCTTCCGCCATTACCTAAGTGCTCAGGAGAACCTTGAATGACGGGGTCACCACAAGGCCACCCGTCTTAAGTCTTGCATGGATGAATCAATGGACACGGTCCTGCCCAAACGATCACCTGACCTCAAAGTGGCCATTCCACACGGACGCAGATGTCAACAATCCTGCTCAGAACTTTGTGGGACCTCACCTACTGAAGTGACCTGCGCAGTCTGCGATACATTCTCTTAAGTATTCTCACGAGCGGCAGCTCTTCCAGATTGGTTTAGGGTTTTGGTACAAGTCAAAAGTTCTGCAGGGCCAGATCTGACAGAAGCACGACAGAGAAATCTGACGCTGTTCGGGATGTCAAAGTCAGCGTAAACGACAGGATGCGAAGGGCCCGCTGACTGCACTGATTACCGTGTCCACCGCCGCTTAGCTGCTGCCATTTGTGAGCGCCCACGCTGAGTCCTGTGAAAACGCTGTCTGCTCTTCAGTCAGCTGGGAACCATCACTGTCTCCCACGACACAAAAGGGAAGAGACATGGTGCATGGTCAAGGCACACGTCCAAGACACAGAACGTAGAGACGGCGGAGCAAGAACTCAAGCCCAGCTGCCTCCTGTCCCCACCAGCCGGGAGGCACCCTGCCTCTTCCTGAGCACAGTCGGCTTGAGGACAGGGGTCCTCCTGGGTCCTGACTCTGAAGGATCACACCCTCGGAACGCATCCACCCACATGGAACACGAGCGGCCGTGGGCTTGACCCTCTCCCGAGTCTCACTCCGTGCCTGCTAGGGGCTCAGAGCAGCACTCCCGAGTTGGGAGGGGGCACTTTTTGTTTACTAATCTCGGATTCAGCCTTCTCTCCACTCAGAAGGATAAAGACATCCACCAGTGACCACAGAGAAGGGAAGAGTTTGCGATACCGAAGCACGGCTGTTCTGTTTTTAAGGACACACATGAATTCAAAGGAATGCCTGGTTGTGCAATCAAAAGCACAGGCTGAGAACAGAAGAAAGCCAGTCACGAGCGGCCCCTCACTCTGGGGGAGACGGTCCAAGGCTGTCAGAATGAATCGTGTGGTTTTTATTAAACATGTTCCCCAGCGCATAAAGACCCAAACCGCAAGGCCACTAGGAATAACTCGTTCCAAACGATGGAGGGGTGTGTGTGTGTGTGAGATGAACTGAACGGAGTCACACAATCACCTTTCTGCATAAAAAGGAGGGTGGTCTGGCCACGGTGCAACCGAGGTCACGAGAAAGGCAATTTAAGCTGTGCAGCTGCCTGCTTGCTTCTCAGAGCTTCTGGTCGAGAAGTTCTTCACAGCGCTAGCTGCCCTTACTCCCCACTGCCAGGCTGGCAGAGGACATTATTGATATTTCCTTTTCATTGGCCAGCAACATCTCAGCCTCAAATTCCCGTTGGCCTGTGACAGAACCATTCCAAGGCCATGACAGAACATTTGGGACCCAGCTGCAGACACAAGAGCATCTCGAGTTGAAATGAGGGGACGTGCGAGGGTGGGAGGAGGAAGCAGTGGAGGAGGGATGCATCATTCCTGAAACACGCAGGCGATTTCAACTGCTTCCTCCGTTTTTAAAAATTTGTGATTGTTGGCATGCCAACATCTAGCAAACATAACTTTTAAACCTCAGTATACTCCAGGGACTAAGAACAAAAAACAGAGTTAGGCTTCCTGCTGCTTAAACAGAAGGCACAATTGAGTTTCTCAGAACCGTTAGAGGCAGTGGCCACGGAACAGGCTGACCAAAGACCAAGAGGGTCTCAGCTTGCCCTCAGCACAAGCACAGAACCACAGCTGTTGCCAGCCCGAGAGGCTCTTAGACACGGCAAAAGAAGACAGAAATGAGCCTCAGACAAGCTCCGAGTCAGACTTGCCACCAGCCCCTATTGGCCAGGTTGCTTCCCCAGCCCTCAGTCATTCCTCAGGCTCTTATTAGTTAATTAATCACTGGGCTCTGATTGTGCTTAGCAGCTTAGTCATGTCCGACTCTTTGCAATCCCATGAACTGCAGCTGGCCAGGCTCCTCTGTCCATGGGATTTTCCAGGCAAGACTACTGGAGTGAGTTGCCATCTTCTTCTCCAGGGGATCTTCCCAACCCAGGGATTGAACCCAGGTTTCCTGCATTGCAGGAGGATTCTTTACCAAGTCAACAGAGAAGCCCAAGGCTCTTATTACTTAACTTGTGTTATTCAGTGATCTTAAGAAGGCAGCATGCTCATGGATAAAGGAAACAGTGTAAAAGGGAAGAACAGATCTGACTCCCTTTTGGATCTGTTTCTTCAGCTTTGTTTTCTGTCGCTTTTGCTACAAGAATTGTTGCCTATTGTCTAAAACGTACAGGAAGGCCCATTCTCAAGGCTCTGACCTTTAAAGGTATAACATTTTTCCATTCATATGGAGATAAAAGGTTGCAGAGAACAGCATGTCTTGTTGGAGATTTACAGGAACACGGTGAACTCACCTATGTGGACAGTTGCAAGAACAAAGGCTTCTGACACCAAGAAGCCTGCATCACGCAATCACACCACCACCACCCCCTTTAGTATAAAAGAAGCATGAATTCTAACTCAGGTTACGATGGCTCTTTGGGACAGCAGTCCACCATCTTCTGGGTCTGTTGACTTTTCAAAGAAAGTTTCTATTCCTTGTCCCAGCAACTTGTGTTTTGATTTACTGGCCTGTTGTGTGGTAAGCAGTACAAATTTGAACTCAGCAGCAACAGTACCTCATGATAACTGATGGTTCTCAACCATGGCTCTGCATCAATTACAGGGTTTAACATATCACACACAGCTCAGTCTCCAGGAGGCTAAGGCATCCAGGGTTTTTAATCCCACCCCCACCCCCACCCCGGGTTGGACACTAATGTCACAAATGGAATCTGAGATGCCCTGCTTTAAGTAGAAGGTCAGACCCACATAAGAGCATCAAAGCGTAGCCAGGTACTAATGTCTACAGGGAGCTTTGGAGACACCAGCCTCCTTGCGTGCAAAGGAGACCGAGGAAGTTCTAGAAAGACAGCCACCTTCTCACCATCTGAGGCAACATTCTGAAGTGCAGAACCAGCAGTGGGTGTGATTTAGGAATTTCTCAGGCAACACTCAATGCTGACATTCTGGAGTTCTTAAATCAGTCATGATCACTTAGGTGAAGTTAATAAGAAAATATGAGAGCTAAACATTTTGAGTGGAAGTACCAAAGCACAGAAGTGGATACTGCCTCGGACGAACGTGCGATGGACAAAGGAACAGGATGTTTCCCTAAATCAGTATCTACTCCACTTTATGCAATAAGTTCCTGAAAAAAAAAAAAAAAAAAGCCTATTGAGAGAGTAAATAAAGTTCCATCCTCAAGTGGTTTAAGTGGCTTATTGAAAGAATCCCACAGTATGTTCTGGGATAAGTTAGTCACTTTTCAGTGCATCTGTTTAGAAAGTTCAAGCTTTTCACAGTGTAGAATGCCCCTAGGAAAGCATTGTTTTCAGGGCCTTGCTGACTCACAGAAGGCTCAGACGCTCCTTCTGAGGACAGGATGGGGAGAAGAACACAACAACTATGACAGGAACAACCACCATTTACTTACTGAGCTTCTACTGTGATCCTGGCACTCAAGCACCTAATGTGGGAAATGAGCATTTATTGTGTCAGGCACTGTGCTAAGGATTTTACACATATTTACTCCTTTAAATCTCACAGCAACAATGAAGTAGGTATTACTCTTATTTTACAGAGAGACAAACGAGAAAGCCGAGGACCTCATCCAAGGTCCCCGCGGGCATAGTGGTGGGGAAGGATGGGTCCCTGGGCCGTCTCACTCCAGAATCCAGGCTCTCACCACTGCACTGAGCCAACTCCATGCGATCAACTCACCACGTCCTCAGAAGACCCCTGCGAGATCAGTACCGTCAGTGTGCCCATTCTACAGACAGGAAAGTTAAGGCCTGGGGGCACTGGGGGCTGCGGTTTGCGCTGGGCGGTCCTAAACCTGCCCTCTTCTGCCTCTCTCCAGGCTTCCCAACGTGGTCCGTGGTCTTAGCAATTCACGTAAATCCCATTCCCAGCTAGAGATCACCCTCATCACTTTTCTTCCGATTCCCCTCCCTTTAGAGAAGCACAAAGCTGGTTTCGTCCTTTGGCAGTTCATGGGTGTGCTGGATAAAGACCCCATTTCAGTCCGTCCTTTTCATGGTGATTCTGGTAAGTTTTCTGCAATGACACACGCCGCAAAACGCACCAGCCCTACTCCGAGTACGCTTGGATGTGACAAATCCCGACGTGAAACGTTAGGAGTCGGGGAAGGGTGGTTAAAGCTTGTTTGCAGTAGTCCAGAGTTTTACAAGAGAAATATGACTCCAATTACTAAATCAGCTGTTTATTTTGATAACGCAGCACTGCCTTAGCTTATGTTGCATTTTACAGCCGAGGCTTCTGTTTTCTTCCTTGAGTACCGTAGTGAGTAGAGCCGAGTTCCCCATAAGATATGTTCAAGGCTTCACACCTCTGGCATGTGGAGGAGTGAATTTATTTGTAAATAGGGTCTGTGCAGATACATTCAAGTTAGGATGAGGTCACATTAGATTAGGGAGGGTGCTAATCCAGTGGCTTGGCTTCCCAGGCAGCTCAGGGGTAAAGAACCCGCCTGCCAATGCAGGAGATGTGGGTTTGATCCCTGCGTCGGGAAGACCCCCTGAAGGAGGAAATGGCAACCCGCTCCAGGATTCCTGCCTGGGAAATCCCATGGACAGAGGAGTCTGGTAGACTTCAGTCCATGGGGTCACAAACAGTCAGATAGAACTTAGTGACTTAGCATGCATGCAGATTGTGGCAGCTACATATGAGCCTTAATCTAACCCGAAACCAGGCAACCTTTCGGGAAGTGTGTCTTCGTTAAAGCCTGGTCTTCGCCCTGACAACCAGCCTGGCATGTCCAAGTGCCCACTCACATCTCTCTCTGGATTCCAACAGCCCTCCCTCCCCAATGCCACACTGCCCAGGGGACTTCCCTTGTGGTCCAGTGGTTAAGAATTCACATTTCTACTTCAGGGGCACAGGTTCGATCCCTGGTCAGGGAAGTAAGATCCCACATGCCGCACAGTGTACCAAAAACAAACAAAACTGCCCAAGTTGAACAGCTCATCTCTGCCAGACCCTTCTCAGCTGCCCCAGCCTCCTAGTTACAGGCCCGCATCCCTGCCTCTGCTTCCACTCCAATCCCAACCCAGGAGCAAACCCTCTCAGTTCTACCTTCAGAATGCACTCGAAATCCCACTCCTACTCACCTCTCCCATCGCTACCTCTGTGGGCTCTTTTCACCCCCCACTCTCAACCACATTTCTTGTAACAGCCTCCTACAGGGTCTCCCGAGGACACCCTGGTCCCGCACAGTTGATTCTTAACTCAGCAGCCAGATCCTCCCAAGACACAAATCAGTTCCTATCACTTCTGTTCAAAACATTCCCCATCTCACAGAGCCTGTGGCCCCTTACAATGGCCCATGTGGCCCTCCAAGCTCATCTGTTCCTACCTAGTCACAAACAGGGACTCCCGGCTCCTTCCTGCTACCAGTTTAAGGCCGTTCCACCAAGGGTCTCTTCCTCCCCGAATGCCCTTCCCCCAAGACATCACGTTACTGGCTCATCTAATCTCTTTCTGGCGCTTGCTCAAATGCCATTTTCTGGATGAGACCGCCCCTGACCGCACTCTCCCCACAACCCCTCCCCAGCCATCCCTGATCCTGTTCTAATCCGTTCTCTTACTTCCAGCTTCTGAACACGTTTCATGTGCTTATTGTTTTTTCTCCCTCTTCCTTAAGAGAGGCCACCCCACAAATACGGAATTTTTGTGCATTTTGTTCATGAATACCTTCCCAGAATCTAGAACGCTCTCTGGTGCGGGGTCTAGGCTTCCTGACTGTGGGTTGATTGACTGAGGAGGGAGAAGAGCTGTCCTGGCCCCTTCAGTTCAGTTCAGTTCAGTTGCCCAGACGTGTCCAACTCTTTGCCACCCCATGAACCGCAGCACGCTAGGCCTCCCTGTCCATCACCAACTCCCGGAGTCCACCCAAACTCACGTCCATCGAGTCGGTTATGCCATCCAGCCATCTCATCCTCTGTCATCCCTTTCTCCTCCTGCCCCCAATCCCTCCCAGCATCAGAGTCTTTTCCAATGAGTCAACTCTTCACATCAGGTGGCCAGAGTATTGGAGTTTCAGCTTCAACATCACTCCTTCCAATGAACACTCAGGACTGATCTCCTTTAGGATGGACTGGTTGGATCTCCTTGCAGTCCAAGGGACTCTCAAGAGTCTTCTCCAATACCACAGTTCAAAAGCATCAATTCTTCAGTGCTCAGCTTTTTCACAGTCCAACTCTCACATCCATACATGACTACTGGCAAAACCACAGCCTTGACTAGACGGACCTTTGTGGACAAAGTAATGTCTCTGCTTTTTAATATGCCGTCTGCTGCTGCTGCTGTTAAGTCGCTTCAATCGTGTCCGACTCCGTGCAACCCCATAGACGGCAGCCCATCAGGCTCCTCCGTCCCTGGGATTCTCCAGGCAAGAACACTGGAGTGGGTTGCCATTCCTTTCTCCAATGCATGAAAGTGAAAAGTGAAAGTGAAGTCGCTCAGTCGTGTCCAACTCTTAGCGACCCCATGGACTGCAGCCTACCAGGCTCCTCCGTCCATTGGGTTTTCCAGGCAAGAGTACTGGAGTGGGGTGCCATTGCCTTCTCTGAATATGCTGTCTACATCGGTCATAACTTTCCTTCCAAGGAGTAAGCATCTTTTAACTTCATGGCTGCAATCACCATCTGCAGTGATTTTGGAGCCCCCCCAAAATAAAGTCTGACACTATTTCCACTGTTTCCCCATGTATTTGCCATAGCTTCCGACAAAGAAGTCACCTGGTCTGTTAACTGAGCAGGTTACCAGTGCTGTGTTCTGGAGTGGACCCTGAACTGAGAGTCCTTCCTAATGAAACTGGGTTCTCAGGCACACACACAGCACACATGCCTGGTAGGTCAGAGCAGCTTGGCGGGGTGGGGGAGGTGCCCACGGGCGGAGAGAGCGGGGAGGCCAGGAAAGCCCATAGCACGGGCAGCAGGGCTCAGGCCCGAGGAAGATGCATGTGGGTCAAGTCCCTGGCCTTCCCAAACTTCATCCTGGCCCTCCCCCTGCCCAGGCATTAATAAGGCTCTGGGACAAAGGACAGGCTATACATCTTCAGGGGGAAGAAAGAGGGGAGAGGGAAAGAAAAAAAAATAAACCAAAATTCCAGAAAGGAAGCCTCCTTCCTATTTTGTAAGTGCACCAGTGGAATTCACTGCACGTGTCTGCCAAGATCCATGTGCACGGGGAACCAGAAGTCCTCCGGGTCCCCGGGGGCCACGTACAGCAAAACTGTGACAGCCAGTGAGACGCATGCCTCTGCCTCTCGGTCCTGCTGCACGGAGCTCCCCGCAACAAGAGGGGGCAGCCTGCCAGTGAGCTGCTGGCTGGAGGAAGACATGTAGTTATTCAAACGTATTATTTAAAAGCCTTTTGGGGGGAAAAAGTCATTTAATCTTTCTTCATAAACAGCTGTTTTTATAGCACACGTCGGCTGAGATCGCAGTCAGCGTAACGTGACGCGTGTCCGGTCCTGACGTCCTCGTTCAGGCTGAAGAGACGGCAGTGAGTGCCCGTTCTGCATCACTGGGTAACAGGCCATCCCAACACGTGGGGGCTTCAAGCAACGGCCGTTTTATCACCTGACACTTGGCTGCGTCAGGAGCTCAGGCAGGGCTCAGCTGGGCGGCTCTTCTGCTGCACGCAGCATCAGCATCTGCGGTTCACTCAGCCAGGGGGTGAGCTGTGCCACAGGCCAGCCTCACTCTCACGTTTGGTACTCGAGCCTGGACCACTCGAAGGCGGGGCTCAGCTGAGGCCTTTGACCAGAGCACCTACACGTGGCCTCTCCAGCCAGGTGGCTCATTAGGAAGTTACATGATGGACGCAGGATCCAGGATCTGGTGATCCCAGCGGACAAGGCTGGGTCTGATGTCACCTTGCCTTGGAAGTCTCCTAGCATGGATTCCGCTATACGCCGCTAATGGATACATCACTTCTCAGCTAAAAGAATTTTGAAGAATTTGAGGCTAAGTTTTGAAGCCAACACACGGCTGTTTCTGAATTTACCTACACAACATGGCACTGATTTTCTACCCTTTCCCCGGGGACCCTGTGGTGCTCACAGTCCCTCCCTGCCCGTCTATTCCTCATTAGCCAGGAATTGTGGAGCACGTACTGGATATCCAGCGATGCCCACACGCTGGCAGCTGTCAATGCAAACGTGCTGTCTGCAACGGGCTCGCGGGTGCTAGGACCGAGGTCACGGACACCTGCTATCTGCGAATCCAGCATCCGTCCTCTTCCCTTTCGGCCCCGTGGGCAACGATCTGCTTCCCCCTTGCAGTGCATGCAACTGGGATAGGCGCAAGACCCGGCCACCCGGAATTCACGAAAGGCCACTGGAAGAAGGACCTCTGAGCGGTAGCATCTAGATCGGCTGCCCTCAGACCATACCGTGCAGACTTCAGGCTACTGCACCTTGTGTCGGAGCGTCGTGGCTCTGGTCCCACTGCTGCAACTCACCCCAAAGTGCCTCCTTCTTGGCTTCCTAAATTAAAGAACCTGGAGAAACGGTGAGGCTCAGCGACAGCCTACAGTTGCCATCCTTCCCCACTAGGTGGCGCCCCCGCACCAGAGAGGCAGAAACCTGGGGTTTCCCATGGAAACAGCCGGTGCTGAGCTCAGTCCCTCAGTGCTGTCTGACTCCTTGTGGCCCCATGGACTGCAGCCTGCCAGGCTCCTCTGTCCATGGGATTCTCCAGGCAAGAATACTGGAGCCGACTGCCATTTCCTCCTCCAGGGCATCTTCCCCACCCAGGGATCAAACTTGTGTCTCCTGCATTGGCAGGAGGGTTTACCACTTGAGCCACCTGAGAAGCTCCAATGGACACAGACGAGACCCTTAAAATAAAGTATTGGTGGTTTGCATGGGAATCTTAGAGTGAGGGGGTAACAGGAAACGTGTGACAGCAAAAATCTGGGTCAGCTCACTACTTTAAAAAAACATATGTATTTGGCTGCATAGGGTCTGGGTCTTAGTTGCGGTGCATCAGCTTAGCAGCCTTATGGCAGAGGCCTCTTGACTTCCCTGGTGGCTCAGACGGTAAAGAATCTGCCTGCAATGCAGGAGACCTGGGTTTGATCCCTGGGTTGGGAATATTCCCTGGAGAAGGGAAAGGCAACCCACTCCAGTATTCTTGGGGTTCCCTGGTGGCTCAGACAGTAAAGAATCTTCCTGCAGCGCAGGAGACCAGGATTCAATCCCTGGGTTGGGAAGATCCCCTGGAGAAGGGAATGGCAACCCACTCCAGTATTCTGGCCTGGAGAATTCCATGGACAGAGGAGCCTGGGAGGCTACAGTCCAAGGCATCAAAAAGAGTCGGACAAGACCGACTTTCACGAGGCATCTTACTTCCCTGACCAGGGATCGTACCCACATCCCCTGCACTGCAAGGTGACCCACTAAGCCACCAGGGAAGTCCCAGTCACCATTTACTTAGTACCTTCCTCTGTGTCAGCCCTGGATTGCCATTTTTTGTCCTTTGGATTCAAACAGAATTGAACATGGACATTCATAAGAACTTAAAAATCTCTTCGTTATTCTTGCCGTCTAGTTGCTAAGTGGTGTCCAACTCTTTCTGATCCATGGACTGTAGCCTTCCAGGCTCCTCTGTCCATGGGATTTCCCAGGCAAGAATACTGGAGTGGGTTGCCATTTCCTCCTCCAGGGGATCTTCCCGACCCAGGAATCGAACCCACATCTCCTGCATTGGCAAGCAAATTCTTTACCACTGAGCCACCTGAGAAACCCAAAAATCTCTTTAAGGTCCAGTAAAAGAGAAGGAATAATTAGGCACTGAATCTTGTGCCACAGGATAGAGGAACAGCAGACTCTCCAAAGACCGTGTTAGAAGAGCCAATCCAAGCACCTCGCTGTGAGCCAAAAAGGCCCCCAAAGACTGCAGGGGCACCTTAACATCACAAGAGACATAACTCAGGGCTGGGAGTCAGGGAAGGGCCCCGGCGGGCAGAGGTTCCAGGCTGCGCCTTCACGATGGGGAGTGATTTTTACCAAGAAGGGAACAGCATGAACCAAGGAAAAGGACCATGAGGTCAAAGTCGGACGCCCACTCTCAAGGTTTACGCCATTTTATTTTTGAAATTGGCCTTAAGCATTCTGTGCTCAAATAACTTAATCAGTAACAGGATGATTGAAAACAGCTTCCTTCTCCCCTAAGCGCACGTCTAATTCATGCTTGGGGAGCTCACAGGGACAATGCCTTGTAAACCCCAGTAAATGACAAATAACCCCCGGTGATGGATGTCAGCGGGTTCAAAGCGGTAAGGCACTCTGCAGCAAGTATTTATGTTGTTATGCAAGAATAACAACAAATTTTTTGTTGTCGTTAAAAAGGCTAAAACTTCCTCAGCGCCCTGTCACTGGGCTAATGACCGATTAGCTGGAAATAGCTGCAGTGTAACTTCCCACCCTCTGCTCTCACATTTCTTCTCTGGATCCAATTTTCCCTCTGAGATTGTCGCTCAGAGAATCACCGCAGATTGTTTTTCCAAAGGTACATTAATTTTCTCTAGTTCAAGCACAGGCATATTCTCTTGTTCCGTTATTTATTGCTTATAGCATTAGTTATTCCTCCCGCTATTGAGCTCCTGTCCCCACTGAGAATGAAACACTTCTCTCCCTTAGCACCGTCTGCACATTTCATTAAACTGGGTTTTCAGGCTCCTCTGGATCCACCATAGAGTTATTGAAGGACACTCAGCCAGCAAGAGCCCTTGAGGTGGAACATGGAGAGCATTGTCTGAATTGTTAAGGGGTTAAGCAGCCAGGAGAATGTGGGGCAGCCAACCTACCCAAAGGCAAGCCGCTTCTTCCTGTATTACACACACTCTTATGTAACTCAGAATTTTTTTTTAAGCAAAGAATACTTTAGCCCAAATTTTCTAGCAAAATATTAAATTATTTTATGGTATCAACATTCCTTCCACTTGACATGGGGCCCACACAGAAATGATAAATTTTTCAGTTGCACAAACACTAAAACTCGGGGTCATATCTTGACTTAAGCCATCGGAAAACATTAATCAAGCTGTGGATGAATATCCCCGACCTTAAGGGAGACACAGTCAATGTGGGAAATAAAACAGGCCTGGAAGATGTGCCTACGAAATTGCAGGAGTTGTAGTCAACGCACAACCAAGAAATGAAGGACTTCTGGTAATTTGGGTTTCAACAGCCTGAATATACTGTGATGTGAACCTAACATGGGAAGTAAAACCTGGAACTTTATAGGCTAAAGTTCAAACTGAAGTCAAAGAGAGTTGACCCATGAGCAACAGGAGTTTGGACTGTGTGGGTCCACTTACACGCGCATGGTTTTCAATAATAAATATTATCAGTTCAGTTGCTCAGTCGTGTCTGACTCTTTGCGACCCCACGAATTGCAGCACGCCAGGCCTCCCTGTCCATCACCAACTCCCAGAGTTCACCCAGACTCACGTCCATCGAGTCGGTGATGTCATCCAGCCATCTCATATTGTTTTTGCTTTGGCTCCATCCCTTCACTCTTTCTGGAGTTATTTCTCCACTGATCTCCAGTAGCATATTGGGCACCTACCGACCTGGGGAGTTCCTCTTTCAGTATCCTATCATTTTGCCTTTTCATACTGTTCATGGGGTTCTCAAGGCAAGAATACTGAAGTGGTTTGCCATTCCCTTCTCCAGTGGACCACATTCTGTCAGACCTCTCCACCATGACCCGCCCGTCTTGGGTGGCCCCACACGGCATGGCTTAGTTTCATTGAGTTAGACAAGGCTGTGGTCCATGTGATTAGATTGCCTAATTTTCTGTGATTATGGTTTCAGTGTGTCTGCCCTCTGATGCCTTCTCACAACACCTACCCTCTTATTATAGTAATTTACAAAAATCATAGTCCATGGCTCATTGAATCCCTAGATGCAGAGGAACCGTGGATCTGGAGGGCTGACTGTAAGTTGTAAGTGCATCATAAACACACACACACACCCTGATGTTCAAGGATCAGCTGTACTGTCACATTGCACGATGGTAACGACTCTCGACAATTCCACTCGGTGAAAGGATGTGCCAGGGAGAACCTGCTGACCAGCAAGGGCAAGCAACAAGGAAACTCGTTTGTTTGGGCCTCAGCTCAGGTAGAAAAGAAAAGGCCTCCCCCGTGAATCTGTAACCACAGATCTGTGTTCACACAGTTTCAGGGTTTGCATTTATCCTACCTGCATGACCAGGGATTCCTCAAGCTGAAAATTAACTGAAGTGGTCCCTATACAAAGGTATTTCAGGGTATTAGGGCAGAAGCCAACCCAAGTCTCACTGGAGGAGCAAGACTTCAAAAAAGCCAGGCCTTTTAGGATACCTGTGCAGGCTTCCCCCGTGGCTCAGCAGTAAAGAATCCAAATGCAGTGCAGGAGCCACAGGAGATGTGGGTTCGATCCCTGGGTTGGGAAGATCCCCTGGAGAAGGGAACAGATACCCACTCCAGTATTCTTGCCTGGAGAATCTCCATGGACAGAGGAGCTTGGTGGACCACAGTCCATGGGGTCGCAAAGAGTCAGACACAACTTAGTGACTATGTACACAGGCATGCAGATCATGGCAGCTACCTATGAGTTCACAACAAAAAATTACAAAACACTAAGGAAACAAAACTCCCTGAGCTAGAGTCAGAAAAGAAAAAAAAACCCAAAGCCAAAAGAGAAACGAAAATACAGATTTAGAAAACCCAAAGATAGCAATATGACCCTTCAAATGATAAAGCCAATTTAAGAGAGGGCTTAAGTGACAGGAGGGCTATGAGAATGAGAAGGTCCAACATATGTGTAATTAGGATCCAAAGAAAGAACAGAAAGACAGTCAGCATTTGGAGAGAGAAGGATTTCCTAGAATTGATGAAAGACAGAATGCTCAGACTGTAGAAGCACAATCCATTCTAATTAGCAAAGGAAGGAAGGAAGAAGAGAGGCAGGGAGCTAGATACAAAATAAAAACATAGAAAGCAGAGGCAGTTTACAGGCAGACAGAAAAGACAGACTACTTCAAAGCAGTGACAACTTGACATCAGGCTGTAACAGCTGTAACTGGAGCCAGATGCCAGCAAAAGAACTTCAAAGTACTGTGAGGAGATAACTATCGATCTGGAACCGTGGCTATAGCTATACCGCCACTCAAGAAACAAAGGAAAATAGGATTTTCAGCAAACCCAAAGCACATCACCAAAGAAAATGCCAATGGATGTATTTCATCACAAACGACAATTATCTCCAAAGGGAGGTCTGAGATGCAGTAAGGAAAAGTAAGCAAAGAGATGGATGAACGTGGTGAAATCTAAAAAAATCAGCAACTAAATATCTAAAATAGTGATCAAAACTTACAGAAGGTATGGTCAAAGTAATAAAATTCTTTATTATTCAGGAGGAGAAAAAGGTATTGGCTAACAACAGACTTGAAAGTCAATGCACATATTAAAAATTTAAGAGTAACCCACCAAATGATAAGTGCAATGTTCAACTTCCCAAAAAAGAGAGAGATAATATGTTTAATTTAAAAACTCAAAGGAAAACAGGAAAATAAAAAAAGGAAGCAGCACAGAAAAGAAAAAAAGCACAAATGGCAAGGTAGAAATGATCTATCATAGCTGAAGTCCCAACGGATCTTTTTAAAATAATCAGATTATACTGTAAAAACTAAACTCTTAACCTGTGCTGCTTAGAAAAGATTTATTTAAAATATGAAGAGACAGAAAAGGAAGGCCAAGTGAAAGATGATGAAAAAAAGCAATATTAAAACCAGACAAAATAGACACTAACCACTTAGGATAAGCAGATTCATTTTGATCTTGGCACTATGTGGAAAGAATGAAAACACTTTTAAATTTAATCAGAACATGTATATGTATGGTTGAGTCCCTTTGCTGTTCACCTCCAACTATTGCAACATTGTTAATCTGTTATACAATACAAAATAAAAAGTTAAAAAAAATTTTTTTAAATCAGAGACCTCAATCAGGTTTCCATGAAAAGCACACAATACATTTCTTATTAAGTGGTCTCAGGCCTAGGTATTTGCAGATAGGATGACAAATTTTCTCTGAAGGAAAACAACTTGATCCCAGACCTTGAGAAGGTCCCGCAGATGAAGATCCAAGCACCAAGAGTTCAGTTAAAAATCACAGAACACAAAAGGAATCCAGAGTAAGGTTTATCACACTGAAAATAAGAGCACTTGATAGTCCAAGAAATAAGAGGCCTCTTTCAAATGTACAGTTAAATATCACCATTATAGAGAAAGAAAGTAATATCTAACCACAAACAGACCCTCACTAAAGGAATTCCCAAAAGATGCACCTTTATCATCCCACATAAAAGACCAGGAGCAGTGAGCAGCCATCCTGGGGGCCACACGTAAACGAACACGGGCAGCAAAGTCAACAGTGACGTCCAGCTCGTCCTGCGGGGGTGAGAAAGGCAGGTTCCATCGGAAGTGGTGATCTTCAAGTTCCTTGAGAGGAGGTGAAGATACTGATTTTCTACCTAGTGTCGTAACTGTGCAAATAAATATCAATAATCCTTGGTGTGAAGTCTCCTAAGGATCAAATGTTTTTGTGCGTATTTCTCAGGGTAAAACTCTACAGTGCAGAATCTTTCGAAAAAACTTTCAATAAATGCTGGAACTATTGATTATGTGTAATGCTCTCAAATGATCAAGAATTAGATCAGATCAGTCGCTCAGTCGTGTCCGACTCTTTTCGACCCCAAGAATCGCAGCACGCCAGGCTTCCCTGTCCATCACCAACTCCCAGAGTTCACTCAGACTCACATCCATTGAGTCAGTGATGCCATCCAGCCATCTCATCCTCTGTCATCCCCTTCTCCTCCTGCCCCCAATCCCTCCCAGCATCAGAGTCTTTTCCAATGAGTCAACTCTTCACATGAGGTGGCCAAAGTACTGGAGTTTCAGCTTTAGCATCATTCCTTCCAAAGAAATCCCAGGGCTGATCTCCTTCAGGATGGACTGGTTGCATCTCCTTGCAGTCCAAGGGACTCTCAAGAGTCTTCTCCAACACCACAGTTCAAAAGCATCAATTCTTCAGCGCTCAGCCTTCTTCACAGTCCAACTCTCACATCCATACATGACCACAGGAAAAACCACAGCCTTGACTAGACAGACCTTTGTTGGCAAAGTAATCTCTCTGCTTTTGAATATGCTATCTAGGTTGGTCATAACTTTCCTTCCAAGGAGTAAGCATCTTTAATTTCATGGCTGCAGTCACCATCTGCAGTGATTTTGGAGCCCAGAAAAATAAAGTCTGACACTGTTTCCACTGTTTCCCATCTATTTGCCATGAAGTGATGGGACCAGATGCCATGATCTTCGTTTTCTGAATGTTGAGCTTTAAGCCAACTTTTACACTCTCCTCTTTCACTTTCATCAAGAGGCTTTTGAGTTCCTCTTCACTTTCTGCCAGAAGGGTGGTGTCATCTGCATATCTGAGGTTATTGATATTTCTCCCGGCAATCTTGATTCCAGTTTGTGTTTCTCCCAGTCCAGCATTTCTCATGATGTACTCTGCATAGAAGTTAAATAAACAGGGTGACAATATACAGCCTTGACAAGCTCTTTTCCTATTTGGAACCAGTCTGTTGTTCCATGTCCAGTTCTAACTGTTGCTTCCTGACCTGCATACAAATTTCTCAAGAGGCAGATCAGGTGTTCTGGTATTCCCATCTCTTTCAGAATTTTCCACAGTTTATTGTGATCCACACAGTCAAAGGCTTTGGCATAATCAATAAAGCAGAAATAGATGTTTTTCTGGAACTCTCTTGCTTTTTCTATGATCCAGCAGATGTTGGCAATTTGATCTCTGGTTCCTCTGCCTTTTCTAAAACCAGCTTGAACATCAGGAAGGTCATGGTTCACATATTGCTGAAGCCTGGCTTGGAGAATTTTGAGCATTACTTTACTAGCGTGTGAGATGAGTGCAACTGTGCGGTAGTTTGAGCATTCTTTGGCATTGCCTTTCTTTGGGATTGGAATGAAAATGGAGGTATGTAAATGAAACTCAAAGTTAAATCCCAGCAGTATATCTGGAACTAAACACATGCAAGTACAAATCAAGTGTGTCTTACACGAACAATATGAATTAATAGTAACTGCTCGTGTTTAGGATTGCTACTTTGGTGTTATGTCTTCTTTCACTATTAATCTAACATTTTAATGTTCGATGACTGCATGGTTTTTTTAATCCCTCACAATTAAAATTAGCAGATGTTTCACTAAAACAAAACACAGAACTAATAGAAGGAGGAGGAAAAAAGATAATTCAATTTATCAATTACTGAGAGAAGAGTGTTAATCTCAGTCATTCTAAAAGAAAGTGAAAAAGAAAAACAAGACCCAGCAGGACAAGAAAAAAATAATTAAACTTTGGATATTAAATCAAAGAAGTAAAAGGAAGAAAAAATGAAAATAATACAAAGAAATCAAAGAGAAAAGATTTAAGCAAAGTTTTTAGAAAGAAAGTAGGCAAACTCTGGAGAGATCAATGAGCAAACAAATCAAGAAGATATAAACACTGGAAATGAAAAACAGTGCATAAATTCAGATGCAGCAGTAATTTTAAAAATAATATAATAAAACTCATGCCTATAAATTTTTAAAATGACAAACTCATGGAAACAGATAAATCCTAGACAAATACAACTTAATAAAAGTGATTCAAGACAAAACAGAATACATGAATATTTCTATAACCATTCCATAAATTAACTCCAATTTAAAATGCTTCAGAAAATAAAAACAAGGTCCAGATGGTTTTCCAGGCAACTTCTACTGAACGTGCAAGGAACAGGTAATTCTAATCTACACAAACTCTTTCAGATAACAGGGAAAGATGCAACAATTTCCAGCTAACATTATAAGGTTAACATAACCTGGATAATGAAACCAAACAAAGACACTGAGAGAAAAGAAAATTAAAGGGAAATCTTACTCATGAGCATAATGAAAAAATATTAACCAACTGAATCCAGCAATGTACCACAAACATAAGGCATCATGAACAGGATGAGTTTAACCTAGGAATATAGGGATTTTAAGCAAAACAAGAAAGTTGATTATCTCACAACTGTAAATTATAGGAGAAAAAAAATCTCAAAAAGATGAAGATGATAAAATTCGACATCAATTCATAATTTCAAAACACACTCTTAGCAAAGAAGAAATAGAATTATACTTCAACTGACAGAGAGCACACACATTCCTTGCAAAGAACGTAACTTACGGTGAAATGTCTAAAGCATTCCTCTAAACATCTAAACAAGGATAAGGGATCAGCTTCCAGTTATCCTGGCACTTTTGTACTAGAGTAATTTTTTAAAAACTATTAATTTGCCTACTTTGGCTGTGCTGGGTTTTCATTGCTGCTCGCAGGCTTTCTCTACTTGCAGCAATGGGGGGTGCTATTTTTCGTCGTGTTGCACCAGCTTCTCGCTGTGAGGGCTCCTCTCCCGGAGCACAGGCTCTGGGCACACAAGCGTCTGTAACTGCTGCCCAGGGCCTCACCTGCTGTGGCTCGAGGGCCCGAGAGGGTGTGGAGTCTAAGCTTGGGCGCGCTGGCTTTAACTGCCTACAGCATGTGTAATCCTCCAAACCAGGGACCGAACCTGCGTCCTCTGCACAGGCAGGCGGATTTTCATCCACCATACCACCAGAGTCCAGAGCAATGGTTCCTGAAGTATAGTCCTAGACCAGCATCAACATCTCCAGAATTCTCTAGCCGCAGACTAGACCCGCTGAATCTAACTCTTGACAGTGAAGCCCAGAAATGTGTTTTAAGAAGTCCTCCAAGGAATTCTGATGCATGGTTAAGTTTGAGAACCACTATACTAGAGATTTTAAGTAAACTAATAAGGTAAAAAATTATATGAGAATTTATGATTATCACTGATGTAGGATGCAAAAATATAAATCTCAAATATTAAGAAACAGAAAATGTGATTTGAAAAGGATTCCATTTATAATACTGAAAAATTTTAGAACACATATAATAAAAGACCTATAAGCTTTTATGAAAAAAATTAGACATTTTTATTAAAATGTATTAGTTCAGTTCAGTTCACTAGCTCAGTCGTGTCCGACTCCTTGCAACCCCATGAATCACAGCACGCCAGGCCTCCCTGTCCATCACCAACTCCAGGAGTTCACTCAGACTCACATCCATCGAGTCAGTGATGCCATCCAGCCATCTCATCCTCTGTTGTCCCCTTCTCCTCCTGCCCCCAACCCCTCCCAGCATCAGAGTCTTTTCCAATGAGTCAACTCTTCGCATGAGGTGGCCCAAGTACTGGAGTTTCAGCTTTAGAATGATTCCTTCCAAGGAAATCCCAGGGCTGATCTCCTTCAGAATGGACTGGTTGCATCTCCTTGCAGTCCAAGGGACTCTCAAGAGTCTTCTCCAACACCACAGTTCAAAAGCATCAATTCTTCGGCGCTCAGTTTTCTTCACAGTCCAACTCTCACATCCATACATGACCACAGGAAAAACCACAGCCTTGACTAGACAGACCTTTGTTGGCAAAGTAATCTCTCTGCTTTTGAGTATGCTATCTAGGTTGGTCATACATAACTTTCCTTCCAAGGAGTAAGCATCTTTTAATTTCATGGCTGCAGTCACCATCTGCAGTGATTTTGGAGCCCAGAAAAATAAAGTCTGACACTGTTTCCACTGTTTCCCCATCTATTTGCCATGAAGTGATGGGACCAGATGCCATGATCTTCGTTTTCTGAATGTTGAGCTTTAAGCCAACTTTTTCACTCTCCACTTTGACTTTCATCAAGAGGCTTTTGAGTTCCTCTTCACTTTCTGCCAGAAGGGTGGTGCCATCTGCATATCTGAGGTTATTGATATTTCTCCTGGCAATCTTGATTCCAGCTTGTGCTTCTTCCAGTCCAGCGTTTCTCATGATGTACTCTGCATAGAAGTTAAATAAGCAGGGGGACAATATACAGCTTTGATGTACTCCTTTTCCTATTTGGAACCAGTCTGTTCCATGTCCAGTGCTAACTGTTGCTTCCTGACCTGCATACAGATTTCTCAAGAGGCAGGTCAGGTGGTCTGGTATTCCCATCTCTTAAAGAATTTTCCACAGGTTATTGTGATCCACACAGTCAAAGGCTTTGGCATAGTCAATAAAGCAGAAAGAGATGTTTTTCTGGAACTCTCTTGCTTTTTCCATGATCCAGAGGATGTTGGCAATTTGATCTCTAGTTCCTCTGCCTTTTCTAAAACCAGCTTGAACATCAGGAAGGTCATGGTTCATGTATTGCTGAAGCCTGGCTTGGAGAATTTTGAGCATTACTTTACTAGCATGTGAGATGAGTGCAATTGTGCGGTAGTTTGAGTGTTCTTTGGCATTGCCTTTCTTTGGGATTGGAATGAAAACTGACCTTTTCCAGCCCTGTGGCCACTGCTGAGTTTTCCACATTTGCTGGCATATTGAGTGCAGCACTTTCACAGCATCATCTTTCAGGATTTGGAATAGCTCAACTGGAATTCTATCACCTCCACTAGCTTTGTTCATAGTGATGCTTTCTAAGGCCCACTTAACTTCACATTCCAGGATGTCTGGCTCTAGGTCAGTGATCACACCATCGTGATTATCTGGGTTGTGAAGATCTTTTTTGTATGGTTCTTCTGTGTATTCTTGCCACCTCTTCTTAATATCTTCTGCTTCTGTTAGGTCCATACCATTTCTGTCCTTTATTGAGCCTATCTTTGCATGAAATGTCCCCTTGGTATCTCTAATTTTCTTGAAGAGATCTCTAGTCTTTCCCATCCTGTTGTTTTCCTCTATTTCTTTGCATTGATTGCTGAGGAAGGCTTTCTTATCTCTTCTTGCTTTTCTTTGGAACTCTGCATTCAGATGTTTATATCTTTCCTTTTCTCCTTTGCTTTTCACTTCTCTTCTTTTCACAGCTATTTGTAAGGCCTCCCCAGACAGCCATTTTGCTTTTTTGCATTTCTTTTCTATGGGAATGGTCTTGATCCCTGTCTCCTGTACAATGTCACGAACCTCATTCCATAGTTCATCAGGCACTCTATCTATCAGATCTAGGCCCTTAAATCTATTTCTCACTTCCATTAAGGAACTTAAAAAAGAGTAAATATGCTATGTTCATGGGTATGAAGACTCTTGGGGAATAATTTTTAAATTTTTGATTTTTACATGTAATTATTTCTGGTGAAACTTAAGCTGGTTCTAAAAAAGAAATTTAAAGGAAATGCAGATAGTCAAGAAGAGCCAAAGTATTTCTGAGAAACAAGGTAGGGATAATTTTCTACTAAATATCAAGATACATAAATCTACAGTAATCAAAATAGTTCAATATTGGTGAATAAAAACTACAGGTAAAGGGAAGGCAATGGCACCCCACTCCAGTGTTCTTGCCTGGAGAATCCCAGGGACGGGGGAGCCTGGTGGGCTGCCATCTATGGGGTCACACAGAGTTGAACACGACTGAAGCGACTTAGCAAATGGAACAAAAATTGATACATGTACAGTTCATGTACATGTCAAAACTCAGATACATGTACCTGTGGAAAACTGATTTATAACTGATGACATGGAAGGTTAGATGGAGTATTATAAGGGAGGCTTGCACAACTGATTCTCCATTAGGGGAAAAAATGAGTTGGATTCACATCTTACACTGTGTGTGTGTACTAAGTTGCTTCCGTCGTGTCTGACTCTTTGCAACCCTATGGACTGTAGCCCGCCAGGCTTCTCTGTCCATGGGATCTTTCAGGCAAGAATACTGGAGTGGGTTCCACGTCCTCCTCCAGGGGACTTTCCTGACCCAGGGATGGAACCAGCATCTCTTATGTGTCCTGTATTGGCAGGTGGGATCTTTACCACTAGCGCCACCTGGGAAGCCCATCTTACACGGTACATGAAATCAACTCCAGGTAGGGTTGAGAAGGAAAAGCTGTAAAAGCTGTAAAACAGGCAATACAGGTGTATATTAAAACTACAAGTGCGTACAAAAGATAAATTCAGTTATATTAAAGTTACAAGTACCTTCTCATCCAAAGTTTCTGTAGCACATAAATGGACAAAGCAGTAATAATAATAATAATAAATTCATGAAGAATCAATTAGTGAGGGAAAAGCTACCTGGTAGCAAACTGGGTCAAGGGCGCTTCACTGAGAAAACACAGACGACCTAACAACTCATGGAGAGGTGCCCGAGCTCATTAGGAATCAGAAATGCCAATTAAACCACCCTAGGATAAAACCAGAAGCACCATTCACACCCATATGATAAACACTTCAAAGTCAGACAAAGCCTCTGTGTGTGAATTAATGAGAATGCTCATCCACCACTGCTGAAGAAAACAAGCGCTCTTTAGCCAAGCTCAACAGCCCTTCCCCAAGGCTCTGCAGGTCCATTCTCAGAGACAGCCTCGAGAAAAACTTACCATGTACACTGGAAGATGCTCCCAAGAATGTCCGTGGCATCAGAACTGTAAAAGTAGAAACCTCGGGACAAACCACCAGTATCAACATTAGAGTCAACGCTGATGTCCTCATACAATGGGAGATGACGCTGCAGGGATAGTGAGTCAACTACACAGGGGAAAATGATTCTGTAAAACGCAGTGTGGAAGGAATAAAGTCAGTCACGGGGGAATGCTTACATTTAGGAAAAAGACTATCCTGTTCAAAATTAATGAGTTCATGAATAGATGTTTGGGTGACACCTGGGCAGTCAGATAATTTATCATCAATTGCTTTCCTTTGTCTCCTCCCAGATGTCTTTGATTTGCTATTAAACTCCAATATACCTCTCAGAAAAGTCAGTTACATTCAAACCAGGGACCAGCTATGGCTTTTGACTGCTGCTGCTGCTGCTGCTGCTAAGTTGCTTCAGTCCTGTCTGACTCTGTGCGACCCCACAGACGGCAGCCCACCAGGCTCCCCTGTCCCTGGGATTCTCCAGGCAAGAACACTGGAGTGGTTTGCCACTTCCTTCTCCATGGCTTTTGACTGAAGTGTGTTAATTTAAAGCATCAGTTCAGTTGCTCAGTCATGTCCGACTCTTTGCGACCCCATGAACCACAGCACATCAGGCCTCCCTGTCCATCACCAACTCCCGGAGTTGACTCAAACTCATGTCCATTGAGTCGGTGATGCCATCCAACCATCTCATCCTCTGTCGTCCCCTTCTCCTCCCACCTTCAATCTTTCCCAGCATAAGGGCCTTTTCCAATAAGTCAGTTCTTTGCATCAAGTGGCCAAAGTATTGGAGTTTCAGCTTCAGCATCAGTGCTTCCAATGACAATTCAGGACTGATTTCCTTTAGGATGGACTGGTTGGATGTTATAAAGTAACTGGAGTAAATTTTATTAAATTAACTTCTATTAAAAATAGAAGATTTAGATTTTTAATTTTAATGGAGTCATTTATTTTCATGGAGTTATTAACAAAGCCCCGATTCTTTAAGGAATACAGTCAAAGCCTGTGTGCATGTGTGTGCACAGATAACACCGGTGAGCATTTTACAGATCCAGTCATGTCCTGTTGTCATCTGTTTATCTTCTCATCAGATCTTAAACATGTGATTCTAATTTAAAACTCACCTTTGAGGTAAAGAAAACAAAACACCAGAGGTCAACTGGAGCAAATTTTTTGTTGGTTTCAAAGCAATTTAACCAGAGCCTGAAAAGCATCTTGAGTCATAGCAGTTGCTCTGGAAGCTCAGAACATTCCCAAGAGGGGGACACTCAGTACTCCCAGTGGGTGTTCCTTGGTCAAGTAACTTAGGGAACCACTTCTTTAATCCAGCTAAACACGTTTCCAAACAGCAAGTCTTCTCAGAACCCTTAATATGCTAATACTTAGGCCACCTGATGCAAACAGCCAACTCATTGAAAAAAAACTCTGATGGTGGGAAAGATTGAAGGCAGGAGAAGAAGGGGACAACAGAGGATGAGATGGTTGGATGGCATCACCGACTCGATGGACATGGGTTTGAGCGAGCTCTGGGAGATAGCGAAGGACAGGGAAGCCTGGTGTGCTACAGTCCATGGAGTCGCAAAAAATTGGACAAGATTTAGTGACCAAACAACAAATATACTGAATGCCCAAGTGAGGGATACAAGGAATGCTTTGCAAACAGATTTGACCACAGACCCTTCCTCTCCCGCTATGAAACATTTCACGGGATTAGTCTTCTGTTAAACATAACTGAGACACTGATCTAGATCACCTAAGGAGTCTATTGACTGCATGCATGAAGTCTGCTGTTCCTATACTCTGGCTCTAGAAAGGACGTCTCCCAGATCCGATCATCCTAGGGAGCCATTTCAGTCTGTCCTCAAGCGAAGAATGTAATATTCCCAAATCACTACTTTTCCCAGTCATGCTATTTCTTTCAGAACCACCCCACCAGGAAAAGAACAATTTGGTTATGTAATCAAATGACCATGTGGTTAATCCTTTCAAGGACCATTTGCATTACAATGAACTTACTAAATAAAAGTGAGTCTCTAATTGGTACAATGTGTGGGGAAGGGTTTGGACAGATGTGTCCCTAGCACCTCTTACTCCTCCCTGCATTGACTCCAAGCTGGGGGCGGGGTAGGGTGGAAGAGACTTTCCACCCACTCCTCACTGCCAGTCACTAAGTCAGAATATCATTTACACAGGGATTAAAGCCCAGAGAAGAGGCTTTTCCTGCTTCTCCCACAAGGTATCAATGAAAAAACAGGTATTATTTCCAATTCTTGCTCTCAAGTCTGTTTTTTTCTATAGATACAAAAAATAATGATAATCAACAGGAATATGTTATATAGCACAGGTTACCATAGCCATTATCTTGTAAGAACTTTTAATGGAGTATAATCTGTAAAAATCCTGAATCTCTATGCTGTATACCAAAGATTAATACAAGAGGGTAAATCGACTATACTTTAGTAGGAAAAAAATGAAATTCTATCAAAACACTACTTTTGTTTCCATTGTCAGTTTGTTGGCTTAGGATTTCTTGGAACGTCACAGATCCACAGAGGACTTCTGAGAACCAGGATTTTACATCTGACTATTTGACACACATGGTTTACGGTTATGGAAAACACCACACCGACGTTGGACCAAGTCCTCCAGCCTCTCAGCAAGTGACAAGCAAGGGTTCACAGCTCCTCATCTCCTTCCGGAGTCACCCCTCAGAAGCCCTCAGCATAGCTATAGTGCTTCTTCCCAGTCCAAAGCCATCCCCTGCTCCTAGACCCCATCCCACTAAGGTCCCCCTACACTGAGCCACGGAAAGAGCAGTTTAGGTTAAGATGTTACAATCAAACACTCTGTCTCAAGATTGTCCATAAACTAGACAAAATAATATAGGCAAAGACTCCCCCATCCCTTATTTAAAGGAAGCTGTAGACACCGTAATCCAAGACCTAAGTGGTTTTGAAATCTTTTCCATTGGGCTTTGCCCACCACTAAGGGCATCACAAGAGAGCAGGGAAGGGGGTTCCCTGGTGGCTCAGTGGTAAAGACTTTGTCTGTCAACACAAGAGTCATGGATTCCACCCCTGGTCCAGGAGGATCCCACGTGCTGCAGAGCAACTCAGCCTGTGCACCACGACCACTGAAGCCACTGCTCCTGGCTGATGGGCTTAGCACGTTCTCACCCACCCGCTGGGCTGGGAGCATCTCTTCAGGCAGGTGGTCCTCCAGGGGAAGGTCCTTCTCAGAATGTCCCTGTGTACCCTAGAAGCCCGTGCTCCACAGTGAGAAGCCTGAACGCTGTAGAAAAAGCCCTCGCAGCAACAAAGACCCAGCACAGCCAAAAATAAATAAAACATTTTAAAGGACAGTAGTGTAAGGAGGTAGAGAATCTTTCTCTGGAGAACAAGTGGAGAACACCTTCCCTCCTCTTCCCTCAAACCAAGGGAGAGGGCTTCCAGGGAACAACTTAAGGTACAACCTATATTCACTGGAGTCTGTAAGGCACAGTAACTTGTGATGGAATTGCAACATAAAAGCCTAAAAGGCTACCGAGATGGATGATCATTCTTAGAATTTACTGGGGCCAAGGAAGTGTGAGTTTCCTGAGGGAGAGATCTGAACGGAGGGAAAGGCTCAGGACTGGGACATCCTGAGAAGGACCTTGCCCTGGAGGACCACCTGCCCGAAGAGATGGTCCCAGCCCAGCGGGTGAGTGAGAACGTGCTAAGCCCGTCACCCAGGAGCAGTGGCCAGTGCTCAGAGGATGCTGACGGGGGTGGGGGTGTAATGCAGGGAGAGAGCTTAGAGCATCTGAGGCAAGACAGTGAGCTCAGGCTCTAGGGGACTGCATCCCTAGGAAATTAACACAGAACTGCATGATATGTGGCAGCGTATCCACCTGTAAATGGCTCTATGACCTAATGTGTTTAAGAACAGCTGCCCTAAAGACATAACCACCCCTTCTCAAAGTCCTCAGCAGAGGTTTTTGATGGGTCTTGTGTAGCAATGATTGCAAAACTGCTTCCTGATGAGGTGCTGAACCGTCTGCTTTAACCATCAGCCAAGCTGTGAAGGGAACCACACAAGAACACGGAGAACCCAAGACGACGAGCAGAGCCCTGCAGCATTCCTCTAGAAAGTCACTGAGCCCATGTTAACCCCCAAACACACACTAGGGACCACCAGTCTTCAAAAAAAAACCAAACAATGTGAAAGACTCTGATCGTCCTGTGGTCTATGGATGGGAACATAAATACTACAGAAATTTGCTGAGTTGATTTTATCCAATAATAGAAATAGTGGCTAGAACAACAAGCTGATGCTGAGGCTAGACTCTTCAAAAGAAAGAAAAAAGAAAAAAAACAAAAACAAAGACACCCTGGTAACAGTTTCCCAGACTCTCTTCTTTAATCCCTCTTTACATTTGGTTTCACTTCTACTTAAAAACATCCACCATGTATTCAGTAACAAAAAATTACAGCCTTGAAATGTTTGCAATGAAGCCTGTTAAGTCATCCCCCAATATAATTATTCCATATTAATGATTCTATAATTAATGATGTGAGAATAGTCACCCTATAGTGAGGTCGCTCAGTCGTGTCTGACTCTTTGTGACCCCCTGGACTGTAGCCTAACCAGGTTCCTCTGTCCATGGGATTCTCCAGGCAAGAATCCTAGAGTGGGTTGCCATGTCCTTCTCCAGGGGATTTTCCCGACCCAGGGATCGAACCCGAGTCCCCAGCATTGCAACGCAGACGCTTTACCATCTGAGCTACCAGGGAGGCCCCTACACTTCTATAGTAACTTGATTAACTTGGGGTACAATTCAATAGGCTTCCCAGGTGGCTCAGTGGTAAAGAACCCACCTGATAAGCAAGAGACACAGAAGATGCGAGTTTGATCTCTGAGTCAGGAAGATCCTCTGGAGGAAGAAATGGCAACCCACTCCAGTATTCTTGCCTGGAAAATCTCATAGACAGAGAGGAACCTGGAGGGCTACAATCCATGGGGTCACAAAGAGTCGTATACAACTGAGCACGTATGCACACATGGAAAAATATGATTCAAAACATGTACATATGAGAATAATGAGAAATGTACACTCACACATACACATTGACTGGAAGGCTAATCATTAAAACATTGACAATGCAAGTTGTGGTTGATTGTTTTCATACTTTTGTAGGTTTCTGTATTTTTCCATTTTCTACCATGAGCACGTTCTTTTGCAATCAGATTTTGTCATGACCCAGCTTACTCTGTCAGCTTACTCCTAACAACTGAATTGGCAGCATATTCCTGTGTCTGCTCATTTCTTCTCTTTAGAAGGTTCTGGCCGCTTTGCATAATTGAGTCCAGAGTCAAAAAAAAAAAAAAAAAAAAAAAAAACACAAAACGAATGCACTCATGTTACAGACCTGTCCCTCCACCTGTGAATGATGACCTCCAGTTGATTAAAACATGCAACTTTCAACTGTGTACTTATGAAGGAAGAACAGAATTTTCACTGTTCTGTTCCTTGGTGCACATCTCCATTGTTTTCATGGAACAAACTGAACGTAAATTTGATTCTGAATAAAAAAGAAAACAAGGCATTTAAAACCTTAAGGAGTTCTGAGTAAGTAAAAATTTCTTTAAAGTGTGCATTCTGTGTGTGTGAGAGAGAGAGAGAGAGAAACAGACAGGGACAGAGGGAGAGAAATAATGAATGAAAATTAAAGAATTTACTGGCTTATTCCCAAAGGTTGAGACACAATTTAGATTTTTGCGCACACTGTTACGTCCAGACCATCTCAGAGTGTCTACGTCTATGTGAAAGTCGCACGGCTGTGTCCGGCTCTCTGCGACCCCATGGACTATACAGTCCATGGGATCCTCCAGGCCAGAATACTGGAGAGGGCAGCCGTTCCCTTCTCCAGGGCATCTTCCCAATGCAGGGAGCGAACCCAGGTCTAAGCAAACGGCTACATCAACACTAAACTGACAGTGAGCGTGGACAGAGCAAAGGAGCAAAGGCCAAACGGGAGGAGCAGACGGGACCCTGAGAACCCACGATGCCCGCATCCGGTGAGTATCTCTAGGCTTGGGCCGGAAGCAGCCTGTGACTCAGGACACACGATTACGGTTTAGTTACTAAAATACAAGAAACTTCTCTCCCTGCCCTTACTTCCAGAGGAGAATGGCCGCCAGGAGAGCAGTGTGGGGCCCCCCTTGACCCTGGTGGTCCTGCCTCTGGGCTCAGCCTCCTGATCCCCTACTGGGACTTCCTCAGCCAACCCTATAAGCCCAGAAAATCCCCTCCATGTGTCCAGCAGCCCAAGGGGCGGTCAACATTCCACACTGAAAAGCGAGACAAATCCACACCCAGCTCTCTTCATTCATCAAACTGAAAAGGTCCTTTTTAAGTTCAAGGCTTTATGCAAAAGGGTGGCTCCTCCTACTAGAGCACTTTAAACCAGCTTACTGAGAAATCACTGGCATACGTCACTGTAAAAGTTTAAGGCATTCAGCACGACGGCTTGATTGATGTGTTGTGCAAAGATCACAACAGGCCTACCTAACATCCATCATCTCATACAGCTTCAGTAAAAATTTCTCCTTGGGATGAGAATGTACGATCCACTCTCTTAACTGATTTCTGATGTATCACAGCGCAGGGCTGACTTACAGTCACCGCACTGTCCGTGACGTCCATAGCACTTACTTGTCTTCAGACTCCAGTCTGTAACTCTTGACCATCTGTTTCCAATGCTTCCTCCCAACACAGCGCTTGACTAACACGTGACAGGCATGTTACATGCATAAGCTTATTTTGCCCTCTGAGGAGTCACGTCACAGGTGGGGAAACTGGGCCTCTGAGAGGTCAAGGAAAGGGCCCCGCTGCCCCCGTGACTGCCTAGCAGCAGACCTGCATTTGGTCCACAGCTTGCCGAGTCTAAAGCACGTGCTCTTTCAACCAGCTCCCAGCTCAGCTACTGTGGGATTTTAATGGGGCAAACATCCTTCCACATGGCCTGTGGGGAGGGGCCACGCAAGGTGAGGGGCGGGCAGCTCCAGTCCAGGTGTGGGAGCTCCAAGAGCTGAGGCCACTGTCGAGGAGCCCAGAGTCCCCAGCAGAAGGAAGGAACCACGAAAGGGCTTCTTGGAGGGGCACCTGGGAAGGGGGGAGGGGGCCTGCCTGGCTTTGCCCACCTGTTTTGGTGCCAGTGTGGGAGGGGGTGAGAGCCAGGGTTGCCCAGCCGGGGAGACCCCTTATTCCTCCCCTGCGCGGGTAAGTCAGCTTCAGGGCCACAGAGGTGATGTGAAATATGGCAGGATCCATGGACTACTCAGCACGGCTTCTGCCCGCAGAACAACAACATGATGTAAGGAGACCTGTTTTTTAAAAAAAGAACACACACAGACTAGTAGAGGCTGCTTCCCCCGATCCACCTCGGCCTGGATAGCACGATAACTGGGATGCGGAGGGACCAAGCCTAGCTGCCCACAGAGCAGAAGCTGCTTCACTTCTGCTGCAACCCTCTCCCAAGTGTCCCCTGTGTCCCCAGGGGCCTGCATGCGAATGACATGCAACCTCTGTTCCCATCAGCTGTTATCACTCCCTGGGAAATCTCCTAACGTGATTGAGTTCAGGAAGCCTCAGACACGCCGAGGACAGACCTATGGCTGTCAAGGCGGAGGGCTGAGGGGAAGCTTGGAGCGGAGGCTGGGGCTACTAGATGTAAGCTATTATTAATCTATATGGAATGAATAGACAGGGTCCTAGTGTACAGCTCAGAGATCTATATTCAGTATCCTATAATAAACCATAATGGAAAAAGACTAAAAAAAGAATGTTATATATGTATAACTGAATCACTTTGCTGCAGAGCAGAAATTAATATTGTAAATCAACTATACTTCAATTTAAAATTAATTACAAAATAAAAGTGTCTGAAATGGTCAAAACAAGCAAGCAAAAAAGGCACCTAATCCTTTCAGTGTGAGAGATGATGGTTTCAGAGCACACTTCAGCACAGGCTTACTCTAAGTGCACCTTGCTCTGAAGGGTTTATCCCAGCTGGCATCTGGATGTTCACGCATTCTAACATCCCAGGAAAGCTCCCCAGACGTGCCAGGCCCAGACCTCTCCCTGTAACCACTCTCTGCTTGATCTTACAGCCGCTTTCCCCCTTTTAGCTGCTGAGCATCTTTATTTTTAGTTCCTCCACTCTGAGTGCCTTGAAGCCTCACCTGAAAACATACACCCATTTTCCGCAGCCAAACCAAACCTGGGAAGGTGACTCAAACTGGCAACAGGGTTAACCATGGTGCAGGGGGTGCGGGTGGTCAAGCAACAGCAGGTAACGAATCAGAAGGAAACATATTCTCTTTTGTGCACGAGGAGCAGCCACAGAACCTGAGAAAGAAACTCGGGTGTAGCTTGAAAAACTATAGCACGAAGGGGTCTAAGTGAATGTTCCAAGAGTTTATTAAGAATGGATTGTTTCCAGGTCATGGCCAGCTAATGAATCTGCATATTGGGTGGCATTTCTTAACCTCCCCTCAGATGGTAAGGGCGTCTCACCTGCTTCCCTTTCAGCAAAGGCGTGAACAGAAGCAGCGGAGCCCAGGATACAGAAGGAAAAAGCTCCAGGATCCCACGAGCTCCAGTGTGTTCCGGGGCAAATATTCAGGCAGCTTAGATGGCTTTCCTCTAGACAATGAAGTGGACCTAGGGGAAGAGGGGCAGGCCCTGGGAGCTGCTGCCGGTCCCTGAAGGAAGGACACAGCCTGCCCTGCTAGGAAACAAACCAGCCATCGCTAAGGGAAAAAGCACCACCACCTTTCCAGGACAGGCTCTGCCAAGAGTGCCTGCCAAACACTAGTTCTTCCCTTTAGATTGAGTTTATCAGGTTTGTTAAGTGATGAGGCTGACAGTCATCCACAGAAGTAAATCAAGATTTATCTGTACTGCTGAATTTTTTTCTAAGAATCAAAGAATGTGTTTGCTGGGGTCAGTATACCCATAGGAAGGATCTTTTCTGAGATGGAAAGCAATTGACAGAACTGCAGAAGATTAATCCAGTCTCCAAGTACAGCATTTTTCAAACCAAGACGTCCAGGAAGAGGGTTTAGTAAGTGCACAGTTTATAGGTTGTAGCCTAGTGACATCACCTTGCACCTTCAGGACTAGCAACCAAGGCGTGTAAGTTTCAGCTGTGGGGAGACAAGGTGAAGAGGGGTGCCATCATTTATATTAAACACCTTTCCCAGGAACTTCAGACTTGGAATCAAAGACACAGGAAAATTCAGCTCTCTTCCATCACTGAGGGATTTCCAGGTGGCGCTAGTGGAGAAGGGGATGACAGAGGATGAGATGATTGGATGGCATCACTGACTCAATGGACATAAGTTTGAATAAACTCCAGGAGATGGTGAAGGACGGGGAGGCCTGGCGTGCTGCAGTCCATGGGGTCGCAAAGAGTTGGACACAACTGAGTGACTGAGCAACAGTGGTAAAGAACCCACTTGCCAATGCAGGAGACACAAAAGACACAGGTCCGATCCCTGCGTCAAGAAGATCCCCTGGAGTAGGAAATGGCAACCCACTCTGGTATTCTTGCCTGGAGAATTGCATGGACAGGGGAGCCTGGTGGGCTGACTGAGCACTTCCATCACAGATGGGATGTTAGGTACAAGGGCCTCTGCTGAATCTCTTTGCCTTTCATCATCAGCCATGACTCCTCTCCTGTAGGCAGAGGTCAAGACTGAGCCCAGCAGATACTGGGACAATTGGGCTCTTTCTACACCCTTGGTCTCTATGGTCAGTAAAGGTAACACGACACACGGACTCCCGCTTGCCTTTCTCTAACATGTGGAATCCATGCTATAGCCCCTGACAAAGCCCGAGTCTACAAGAGTAATATTCAGTGACAATAGTGTAAAGAGGAAGAGAAGCTTCCACTGTCATCCCAACTGGACTCAGAACTGAGAAAAACATTTCTCCAGCTGGGAAAAAGGGAATTCCAGTTCTAATGAAGTCTGATGTCCACCCCACTGTGCTTTTATATAAAATTTTGCAAAGGCAGCAGAATCAGACTGTTCTAACCATTTCACTTTCTGGAACCCCCTCTTGCCATGTTCCAAAAAAAAAAAAAAAAAGATCACACAGATGCGGCATCAGCCTGGATGAAACAACCCCTCTGACGTCACACCCTCCCCTCCAGCTCTCTCAAAGATTCATGCTCTTCTTGTCCCAGCCACACAGAGCTGGCAAACATCCCTCCTGCTCCCCAGGGGCCTGGGCAGACCAGACTACACCTCTGATAGACACCCTGAACTCAGCTGAGGGTCACTCCTTCAAGGATGGTGCAAGATCTCAAAACTCTTCCCACCCAATTAAGGGCAAAGTTAACCTGGTCATTTTTTTTAAGTCCACCTGCTTGAGGGCTCATCACTTTCAGTAGGAAAGTAAAAGTGAAAGTGTTAGTTGCTCAGTCGTGTCTGACTCTTGGCAACCCCACCAACTGAAGCCTTCCAGGCTCTTCTGTCCATGGGAGTCTCCAAGCAAAAACACTGGAGTGGGTTGCCATTCCCTTCTCCAGGGGATCTTCCTGGGAATTGAATCTGGGTCTCCTACACTGCAGGTGGATTCTTTACTGTCTGAGTCACCAGGGAAGCCTGTTTTAAGTAGAAAATTATTTAACAAATCACACACACACTACTATATTCAGAATAGATAACTAGTAAGAACCTACTGAATCGCACATGGAACTCTATTCAGCACTCTGTAAAGACCTCTATGGGAACAGAATCTAAAAAGACTTGGTATGTGTATGTACAACTGTACAGTAGAAACTAAACCACTGTAAATCAACCATACTCCAAAAGAAATTTTTTAATTAATGAAGTAATCAGATCAGATCAGTCGCTCAGTCATGTCCGACTCTTTGCGACCCCATGAATCACAGCACGTCAGGCCTCCCTGTCCATCACCAACTCCAGGGGTTCACTCAGACTCATGTCCATCGAGTCAGTGATGCCATCCGGCCATCTCATCCTCTGTCGTCCCCTTCTTCTCTTGCTCCCAGCATCAGAGTCTTTTCCAATGAGTCAACTCTTATCTTAGAGGCCTCTATCTGGAGACTTTACAGCATGCTAAACACAGTACTTTACATGCTTTTCACTCATTCTACCAGCTTTCTCCTTGCAATAATTTTATGAGATTAGTACCATTCGTTCTACTTTACAGATAAGGAACCTAAAGCTCAGAGACGTTAAAAATAATTCCTCAAGGTCACCCAATAAGCCCCCAGATTCACTCTCAACATGAAGCTGCTCTGTGTTCCCAACAGAGTAAGAAATCCCAGGCTGACAATAAAGAGGGGAAAAGACAAAACTGGTGAGTAGGTATAGTACTGTTTCCACTTATAATCTTTTATTATGAGTCAAAATCAAATATTAATTACTATCCAATTTGACATTGAGCCCACTAAGGAGCAGGAAATAAAAAGTCATATCAGAAGTGGATTACACTTGATGACCACTGTGTTATTTCTGGGCTTCCCTGGTCGGCTCCGATGGTAAAGAATCCACCTACAATGCCCAAGACCCAGGTTCTATCCCTGGGCTGGAAAGATCCCCTGGAGAAGGAAATGGCAACCCACTCCAGCACTCTTGCCTGGAGAATCCCATGGACTGAGGAGCCTGGCGGGCTACAGTCCATGTGACCACGGACACAACTGAGCGAGTCCCCTTTCTTTTTTTTTCTTGTGACCAATACTGATGAGCCTCATTCAACACAGAAATCCCAGGACAACGTCTGCAAGCACAGCTCCCCGAGACTGGTCACCTTTTGCGAGCGACGTGATGAAAATCAAGCGGATGACGGCCAAGCCACTGAGCAGAAGGGCGAGGGCCATGATGAGACAGGATTCAAAGACATGTTAAAGAACAAACTGGACACAGTATCTCGTAGCCATTTTCCAGGAAAGGACCAGATAGTAAATTTTTTTAGGCTTTATGGACCACACAGTCTGTTGTAACTACTCAGGTGTGCCTCAGTAGCAGGAAACCCGCTGCGAACTACACGGAAGAAAATGGGGCGGGGCGGGGGCGTGACGATCACACTTGATCACGGAGCCGGCAGGCTCTGCGCATGCTGCCAACCCCGAGACACAGGATGCCTCTGGGCCGAAACATCCCCCAAGAGGCTGGTGGAGCTTCAGAGCGCCAACAGGGCACAGCTGGTGGCCAAAACCTGCCCGTCTCCACATGAGAACCCCGTGCCTGGCTCCTAAGGACTGCCACTCATCCATCAGACGTCAAAGCCCCATCTGAAATAAACACACCACTCGGAAAGCAAGAAGGACGACCACACTGACTTTTCTTATGAAGCCTGATAACAAGCCTGGCATGTTTTCACAAACCTGTAAGCATTCCAGTCTGGCCGTTTAGCTTTAATGTTGACTCTGCTTTGAATGTGTCAGCCACAATTACAGAATGTGTGGGGGCGGTGGGAGGGCAGGGAAGGGACAATGAGGTGCCCTAAAATACACTCTCTACTCTGGACTCTTTCCAAAAGACCGAGGACTGCTCCCAAGGAACGGAGCTTGCACACTGTAATTTGACAATTAGATATTCAACGTGCAGGTCCATTTCAAGTGAATCATAAAGAAGAGGGTTCAAGAGGGTGGGGGTAGGGTTTGGGGGATGGGACAGAACAGTGAACAGAAATTCTCATACCTGATGACAAAAGAAAGCCGATTATTTCGTACTATTTTTAAACAGAAGAGAAAAAATCTGAAAACCCTACAAAGCATTCATGGTTGTGGCACATGTGACTGCAGAACATTTGAAGGAGCATTTTAAGTTATAGTGAATCTCAGGAGAGCAACTAACTACTTGAATACTAAGACTTCTTGGATGTTCACTAATTGCCAGTTTGCAATACAGGGAAGGAGGGTGGAAGTTAAGTTAATTTACCTTCCAGAGAGCCACTACTTTAAATTGGCCTTCACAAGAGAAGAATCTTTAAGGACCCCCTCTCTGAGGACATGAATTCCAGGTCATTAGTTTTTAGTTCCTGATGGTCCGGAATAGCATCTGGGCCTAATCATTCACATGTGTATCTAGAGGGCAACTGTTTGGTTAACTAATATATTTTAAGAGGTCAGCATTTTTTTTTTTTTAAGTGATGGAGTTGTAAACACAAGGCTTATTATTTGCCTTAAGAACAAAGATTCTTACATACCAAATACCAATTTCACAGGCTTCCTCCTCTACCACAGAAACTTCTCTGGTTAGTATTACTTTCTACTCAAGTAATGGTAACTTTTGGTTAGAGGGAACGGAGGGCCAAAAGTATCTGCGTCTGGTTGCTGAAGCACCCAGAGGCCACCACTGTAATCTGCCCAAAACTAAGCCCAGAGATCCAAAAAGGCAAGAAAGAAACTATTACAACTGGGAAAATGAACCTAAGGTCTCACGCAATTTACCGGCTTCATAGATCATTGTCTGGGATGATGGAAGGGCAGGCCCGAATTCCCAGAATATTCCTATTCCTTGTCCCCCATAGCCTGAGAGTCCACCTTGGGCTTTCCATTTCCATGGACCCATGATTTCTAGCAGTCTGGTATAGAAATGCAGTTCCTTTCCAAATCTACCAGTCACATACCTGTGTTGCAGCAGAAAGCAGTTCAGATTTAGCCAAGCTACCCAGCAAAGCACCCAGAGGACAAGACCTCAGCTGGGTCATATGTGAACAGAAGGGCAAGAGTTGAAGCTTTGAGGCCGATCTATAGTGAGGGATGCTGGAGAGCCAGGGAACCCCAAGAAGGTAGCTGAACTGAGCAGCTCTGAAAGGGGGGATGGGAGAGGGGAGACTAGAAACCCCAAGACAAATGTCCTCTCCACGTGCTTCCTATCTGATCAGGCAGGGCACTCACGACACAGCCAGCCACCGTCTACATTCCCAAAGCGCACCCAACTCCCAGAATCCTCCTTAACCAGGACTTTTTCCATTGATTCTTGGGGTTACCTGAGTACCAAGATTGTTGACACCACCAATATTTAGGCTTAAGAACACAGTCTCTTGTATGATTAGAAATTTCTTTTTGGCTTTGCAGCATACAGGATCCTAACTCCCTGACCCGGGGATAGACCTGTGCCCCCTGCAGTGGAAGCACAGAGTCTTAACCACCAGCTCAGTCGTGTCCGACTTTCTGTGACCTCATGGACTGTAGCCCACCAGGCTCTTCTGTCCACGGAATTCTGCAGGCAACAACACTGGAGTGGGTTGCCATTACTTTCTCCAAGACCACCAGGAAGAGTCCCACCAAAAAAAAACAGTCTGATGAAGAAATAATAGATACTTAAAGCCCCACACAACTTGGCTGTAAGGAGGGCACATTACAATGTCCTGCTCTTGGAAGCAGGATATCAGAAGAGAAGCCAGCTGCAGGCCATGAAGGCAGATGGCCCAATTTTCAAACATTGTTTCAAACATCGCTAAGCTGTACGCAACTCTTCGCGACCCCATGGACTGTACCCCGCCAGGTTCCTCTGTCCATGGCATTTTGCAGGCAAGAATACTGGAGTGGGTCGCCATTTCCTTCTCCAGGGAACATTCCCAGCCCTAAGGACTGAACCTGCGTCTCCTGCGCTGCAGGCGGACTCTTTCCTGCTGAGCCAAGCATGTGAGCTGTGTGACCTCGGCCAGGGCACCTAACTTCTGTGCCAAGGTTCACTCATCTGTAAAATACAGACAGCAATGCTGCTTACCTCCTGCGGCTACTGTGGGATTCAGTGAATTAAGACACACAGAGCGCATAGAGGGACACCTGGCACATAGTAATAAGTGCCCAATAAACGTTACTGGATCTCACTGACCCTTTATTGTGAGTGAGCGTGTTCCATGAAATGGGGTGCTCAGGGCTATATAATCAGAAAGGCCCAACCAATTTATATTTCCATCAGCACTGTTACGGTTCTTACAGCCCCCGAGCAATAATGTTTAACACTGGAAATGGAAAGCAACTCAGGCCCGTTCTTGTCACACGTTCCTGTGCACGCCTTCCGCACACATCTCAGAGCTGTCAGGGTTGAGAAATAATGACCGTAAGTACTCTGATCTCCTTGGAGAGAAATTCCATGTAAATATTGAGGACTGTGTTACAGAAACTTTATGAAGAAATGGAGCTGCCCACACATTCCATAAATGCTTGTTGATACGCTGAATTAAAAGAACTGACATGATCTTTTTTTCTTTTTAAACAGGAGCCAATCTTGAATAAGAGAAGCCAGTGCAGACACCATTAAATCCAACACAGACTGCTTACACGGCTTTGGACTGACCAAGTCAGTCATAAAAGGCCTGCTTTTGACTTTCTCCCAGGCACCAAAAAGTGGGGAGGTGAACAGGCAGAAACTTACTCTCAGCATTTCTATTAAGAGTTCACAGGGACGTCCCTGGTGGTCCAGGGGTTAAGAATCTGCCTGCCAGTGCAGGGAACATGGGTTCGATCCCTGGTCCGGAAAGATTCCACACGCAGCAGGGCGACCAAGTGCAGGTACCACAACTACGGAAGCCCGAGTGCCCTCGAGTTGGGGCTGCACAGGAGAAGCCCCTGCAGGGAGAAGCCGGGCACTGCAGGGACGAGCAACCCTGCTCTCCGCAACTAAGAAGGCCCGTGCACAGCAATGAAGACCCCGGCAGCCAAAAATAAAATTAAAAAAAGAAAATGAGTTTACAAGTGGTTTGGCTGCTCTTTTAGCAATTAGCATTCACTGCATGCCAAAATGAGAGGAAAAACATGACATGGAACAAAAACCCATCGAGTCTCATCCAGAGTGTAGCCAGAAAGGTTAACCAGGCTCTGGATGTGCCTGACCACATCATCAGGGTTTCTAAAGAGCCAGGGGCCCAGGAAACATGGCTGGGCTCGGCCACACTGTCCTGACGTATACAGAGCAGAGAGCCTGTTGGGAGTGTGGGAAGGTAGAAGCTTTCCCCCCTGTCAGCAGGGAGCTGTGCGACCAACGCTTCTTGGACCACAATCTGCTCATCTGTACAATGAAATGGGGCTTCACTGGTGGCTCAGCGGTTAAGAATCCTCCCACCAATGCAGGAGACACAGGTTTGATCCTGGAGTTGGGAAGATCCTCTGGAGAAGGGCATGACAACCCACTTCAGTATTCTTTCCTGAAATCCCATGGACAGAGGAGCCTGGTGGGCTGCAGTCCATGGGGTCGCAAAGAGTCGGACATGACTGAGTGACTAAACAGCAGCAGCGAGATGGAGGTACAGACATAACAGAGCTCAGGGGTTCTTCCCAGTTCTGTGTCTGTGACACAGAGTCCCTTTACCCCTAGCACCTTCACCAGAGCATTTTCCTCTTCTCTCTTTAGAAGTGTCCATAAGCCAGATGATACACAATGCCCGAGTTTATTGGATCCCATGCATAAGTCTCCAGACATCTACTTCAGTAGCCTCTCCAGGACTCAGGACTTGTACACGGCTGTCCAGCTTTGCCCTGAACGTAGGCATCCAGTTGCGAGAGCCACTGGGGGCTGAAATCCAGCCTGCACTCCGCTGTGTATCAGCCTAGAGGAAGGGATGCCTTATCTCAGTTCCAACAGAAGCATCTTGCCTCCTAGCTGCAGTCCTTCCTGGAAACATGAACCTTCTCACAAAAGCACAAAACTCAGTAGTAACTGACCATGGACTTAACACACGCAGTAGCTCATTTCACCCTCAAAGAGTCATTTCACTGATGGGGCAACTGGGCCTCTGAGGGTCAAGAAGAGGGCCCCACTGCCTTGTGACTGCCTAGGGGCAGGTCTGCCCTCGATCACAGCTCCCAAGTCTAAAGCATGTGTCCTTTCAACCACCTCAGCTACTGCTGGGTTTTCATGGAACAAACACGGCTCTGTTCTTTTCTCACAAAAGAAAAAAGCGTGCACCAGAGTCCCGTGCATTAGGGAACTCCGGTCCAGGTGTGGGAGCTCCAAGAGTAACTAAGCCAAGGCCACTGACAAGGAGCTCAGAGAACAGAGTCCCCAGAGAAGGAAGGAGCTACGAAAGGCTGCTCTGAGGGGTATATGGGAAAGGAGGGAGGGGGCTTGGCCAGATTTTTCCACTTGTTTTGGTACCAGTTTGGGAGGGGGTGAGAGCCAGGGTTACTTAGTTGGGGAGCCATCTCCCAGAGCCCCTCTTCCTCCTCTGCATGGTTAGCCCAGTTTCAGGGGTCACGGAGGTGATGTGAAATATGGCAGGATCCATGGAACTACTCAGAATGGCTTCTGTCCACAGAACCAACAAACATTACCATGGAATTGTTTAAGATGAGTAAAGAAATGCAAGTGTCCTTGAAAGAGAAACTGACTTCTTACAGAGAGCCCGGGTCCTTACATTTTACAGTCTTCTATACTAAGGAAAATAGTTTAATATTTCATTCTCAGCAACTGTGCTGATTCCTAAACATCAACTTCAGTTGCTCTTTTCAGAATATTCCCCTTGTGATATTCTGGGTATGTTTATGCAGAGGACAAAGCCTTTTTGAGGCTGCAATTAAGCATTTGGTGAATATAAACTATTTGAACCACACTATATAAATACTGCTTAAGTTCAACTTTGACATGTCTGTGTGTTCTTTACCCCATCCATTGTAGGGAGTTTATAAAAGCCATGTCCACCTAAGTCAAAGACGTGGTTCTGTCTCTACAATATATGAAAACCCAGCCCAATTTGTTTTGCAAAGGTATCAAGTAATTCCCAGATTACTCCTGAGAGGCTAAAAAAAATTAGATTCACGGAAGTAATCAGCTGAAACTATTCTCTTATTGGAATAACTCCGTAATTCCATGGGCAAAATGGCAATCAACCACAGATTTACAAATGCCCTTTTTTTGCCTTGACATCCCAGTACCTGGAAGACTCTGGGACTGAAGGGAAATGTATAAATAAATAAATATTTGTAAACAATTTCCTCCTATGACTCTTTGAGGATCATGTACTGGTAATTTTTTTTAATATGTATTTTCCCCCCCTGACCGAAGCTATTTTACCTGGAGATGTTCCAACAATATACTGCTAACATACTCCCATTGTGGAATTCAGCTGGAAAATTTTGCAACTTAAAAAAACACCTCGGCCATCTAACTGGTGTCTCTATGGACCTACAGACTGGAGACCAAAAAAAAAAACCCCACAAAGTAAATACTTTTGGTCTAGCTCTAAAGGAGTGGGTGATGTGTGTGACGGAGCTTATTGCTGTTGCTCAGTTGCTAAGTCGTGCCCGACCCTTTGCGACCCCATGGACTGCAGCGCACAGGCGTCCCTGTCCAGCACCGACTCCAGAGTTTGCTCAAACTCATGTCCATTGTGACTGACCTTGTTTACAATAATTTACTGAAGAAGTTAGGACTCGCATTCACGTCCATTTGGTTTGAGGGTTAAGGATATGAGCGTCAAATGTACACAGGGTCTGACTCAGAGTAGGGGCTCCATAAATATTTGTTGAATGAATGAAAGCTTCAAGTCTTGTGCTCACTAGCTGTCTGCCTTGGTACGAGACACTGAAGTTCCTGGAGCTTTAGTCTCCACAGTTCAAGGAATGAATCCTGTACAGTTGACCCTCATTATTCAGTTGACCCTCATTATTCAGTTGACCCTCATTATTCACAATGATTGTTTTTCTAAACCTGCCACAACTGGAACTGCAACAAACATGAAATTCACAAACACTGAACCATGCTCCTAGAGGAGGCTGAGGTTTCTGCAAACTTCTGGCGACAGCATGTTTATCAACTGACCGGTACGTAACCTTGTTGTGTGCGTTTCTGTTCGAAGACATTTAATAAATGCCCGTTTACTAACACTGATGTCAATGTCACAACCAACAGCACTATAACTCATGCCTGAACGAAGTTTATCTAATGCACATATTGTCTCTGAAAGGCACATCCCAGCCTTTTTATGCTTAGGGATACTAGATAGCACTTCTTCATGATGTTTAGGGGTATTTTAAACAGTAAAATCACACACAAAAAAACCCACAAAACTTAAAAATTTGACCCTACATACATCACTATAAAAGGACTCTTGCTTAAAGTATGAGTGGTGCGGGGAGAGGAACAGCATCGCCTGTTCAACCTCAGCTGGAAACGCACATCAGGACACTCAAACTTTTCACTATTCTGCAGGCGTCTAAATGACCACAGAAGTCCCACACGTACTGATTTTAGGTTGCAGATGAATGCTACTGAGCAGGTAAAGTTGCAAATATGTGGTTGGCAAACAATGCGAGTCAACTCTATTCATTCCCTAAATACTGAGAGCTTCCTCAATGCCACCACTATGGCAGAAAAGTGGCCAGAATGGACAGGTTCCTTCCTCACTGTATAACAGTCTAGTGGGGTGGAGGTAATTAGTCCCCCAAATATGTAAGTTACAAAATGTGGTAACTGCATGATGTAGAATACCTGGGAATGTATGGGGAGCAGGGTAGGAAAGGGTCATAATGCAATAGCAGGTTCAAGAGGGGGGTAACAGTTGAGTTCAGTACCAAAGCACAGCTTGGAGTTGGCCAGGCGAGGGGAGGAAAAGCTGGCAGGCAGAATGCAAGAGCCCAAAGGCAAGCTGCTGCTGCTAAGTCGCTTCAGTCGTGTCCGACTCCGTGTGACCCCATAGATGGCAGCCCACCAGGCTCCTCTGTCCCTGGGATTCTCCAGGCATGAATACTGGAGTGGATTGCCATTTCCTACTGGGGTGTGATTAAATCAAGTCACATACAGTAAAAAAGTACACAACAGAATGAGCCTAGAGAATGGCTCCAAGTTAAAGGTGCTTAGGTTTAGAAAATGAATGAATGACTTTAAAGATTTACTGAGCAGTTCCCATATGACTGGCACCACACACGGTGTTAGGGACCCAAAAAAGGAGGGTAAAATGTGCTGACATGGACCCCATGATTACTGGGGAGATGGTGGTGAGACCCTCTGTGGGAGAGGCAGAACACAACTAACAAGCCGGGCAATTATGGGAGAAAGAGGAATCCACGGGCATTTTTATTCCCTTCCAAGTAAGTTCTGGATAGCTGTTCAGCTTATCAGATAAAGCAATCTAATATGAACATTCAAAAATTAAAGTTGTACTATATTGCTTTAAGCACTAACTTATGTGGAAATGCTCATATCCTATAGATCCAATAGCAAATGCCTCAATCTTGTGGAAATATCTGGGTATCATTTCACTATGTAGGCAACAGGAAAATACACGATTTTCTTCTGAAGGCGAAAGTAAAATCTAATCTCTGGATGTCAAGAAGCAGTACACTCAAGAGCAGCCACGTTACATGTACATTTCATATAAATGAAGTGAGTTCATGTCTACCCTCTGGGCCAGCTTCTTCCTAGTTAAGTGCCTCTCACTGAAAAAGCACCTTGCTAACCAGGACAGAGCAAATGGGCCTCTGAACATCCATTTGCTGTGTGGCTATTACTGTCAGCTGAGGAACATGGCTTTAACTGAGCAGGAACACTGGGGCTGAAGTTAATCCATCAAGTTCACGGACATGCGAAGGATACATAACATGCAAAACACTGAGGTAAATAAAGCTGCTGGTGATTCCACAGGAGCGGGAGCGAACGATGCGGACTGCCCTCTGAGAGACTATCCTTTGGGGGCAGGGGCTAAGGGTTAGTGTTTCCTGATTACAATCTCTTTAGAGAGAAAAAGCATCAGCATTTTAAAGGCCTGCTGGGGAAGATCCCTCTAGCTTTGCTGAAGCAGGGAGCACTCAGCAGCCAGAAAGGGGTCACTCAGGAGAAGCCGGCAGGGCGTGTGGAAACTGCCCAAACGCGAGCAGGGTTTGCTGGTACCATAAAAGCTACAACAGATCTACAAGGTGCACTTTTCTGCTTCCTGTGTGCGCTGACTATAGAAATTAGAAGCTATCGATGCGGTCCTCTGGGGTCCGAGGGAAGTTCTGTGATGGAGTTATTTACAAAGACACGCACGGGGTTCAGGGAGACCAACCCAGGATGCAAAGCGCGGAGCGAGTAACAGCAGGAGGAAACTGTCACCCCCACTGGCTTGACGGCAAAGAGGAGAAGGCAGTGGCAGGAATCCAGAGAGATGGAGGCTGAAGCTGTAGGCGGGACTGTGGGCTTTCACGGATGCACTCAGCCAACAGCAGAGTCCACAGGAGCGGAAGGAGAGAGCGGGCAAGAAACAGGTCAACCTCTCTCTTCCCAGCCTCTGCCCTGCTGCCAGGGCAGTCATTGGCTAAACCCTACAGAAAGCCAGAAGGTGTGTGATTAAATAAGAGTCAGGCTCTGGAACACAGGAACAAAGCAGGATGGAAAAGGGTGGACAGCAGGGCCTGGGGGGACAGAGAGTAAACCTGCCCGCAACAACTGGGATGAAAAACAACCTTTCCCAGCAGACTGGCCATTACCTACACAGTCACTTAAATTTCTAAGACTGGATAAAAATTCAACTCCGTCAGGCAGACCCGGATGGAACCCAGGCTTCAGGGGCACCTCTGGGGTGTGGGACCATGGTCAAGCTTATTAACCACATCCAGCTTGCTTCCTTAGCTGAAAGATGTACCCGCCTTGAGGGGTCACTGTAAAATGAGCCCACAGCGGGCGGCGTGGAATGGGTGCTCAACAAAAGGGCGCTGTGATCATCGCCTTTACAGATGCTGCATCAGCCTGCACTTCTAGCTGGCTGCTACAGAGTCAGACAACTGGCTTCACAGGACATGTTTCCTTCTCTTGCTTGTGTGATGCGCATGGACAGCCCAGGCTGAGGCGTTGATGAGCTGATGCTTCTTGCTGTCCCATCTCCAACGTGTGCTTCTATTTTAGTTCCTACACCACGTCTGCATTCCAGGCAACAGGACACGGCTAAGAGAAGTGTATGCCTTTTTTTTTTTTTTAAAGGGAAGACCCTGAAGTGTTATGTTTTTGATTATGGTTACAATTCATTCCTGTTGATTTTTTCCCACAGTTAAAGAAATGAACACTTTCATAAAAAAACTTTTTCTTAGTCTATTTGAACTACTTTAGAGTTCAATACCATGGGAGAAGGCAATGGCACCCCACTCCAGTACTGTTGCCCGGAAAATCCCATAGATTGAGGAGCCTGGTAGGCTGCAGTCCATGGGGCCACACAGAGTCGGACACAACTGAAGTGACTTAGCAGCAGCAGCAGAGTTGAATACCATAGACTCCACAATACCATAGACTGAGTGGCTTGAACAACACACACTTATTTCTCAAAGTTCTGGAGACTGGAAAGTCCACAATCAGGGTGACAGCAGATTGGGGGTTCCGGTGAAAGATCTTCCTGTTCACGGATGGCTGTCTTTCTTGCTGCAGCCTCACATGGCGCAAAGGGCTCTCTGGCCTCTTTTATAGAAGCTGGAATCCCATTCATGAGGGCTCCACCCTCCCAACCTCGTCACCTCCCAAAAGGCAAAACCTCCAAATATCATCACACTGCAGATTAGGTCTCAAAATATGAATCCGGGGGAGATACAAGTATTCCATCCACTGCAATTTTAAATCAGTTTATAAATGGTAATATTCTTTCAAGTGGAGCAAAAAATAAGTGAAATATCAACCCACATCTGAGATGATGCAACATGGGCTTAGGATGGAAAGGCTGACTCTAAGGGAAGATATACGAGGCTGGAGATGTTATCAGCCTCTTTCATAATTCAGACTTGCCTAAAATCACGCATGTGTGTTCACAGCTAGGGGATGGCTTACAGTCTATACAATCCAACTATGTAACCACTGCCTGGGGCCAGCACTTCAAAGCAGATGAGCCCGTCTGTTCCTGAGACAAACATTTTATTCACTGCCAGGCATCCTGCCACCCTACCTCAGTCTTGCCAAGCAATGTTTCATCTCATCACTCCTTTGAACCAAGCATTTCAGAACCTTTCAAGATAAAATCTAAGCCCAAGACTGACACTCAAAGCTTTGCCACGATTTGGCTTAGAGCAGAGCTCTGCAGAGAGTAGCTGAATGCCACCAAGGGAGAACTCTCACTTAAACGTGACTGAGTTGGGGAAGGCAAGCAGCTGACAGGTCCTGAACACTAAGAAAGCAGTTCAAGCACCCAGCAATAAGGACTGGGAGGAAGAGGAGGTAAGTGACAAGAACGTGGTTTCATTAGTAGTATTTCTAAAGACTAGCAGCTACAGGAAGAGGCATGGAGGAGGAGGAGATAGGGCAAGAAGGGTGATTGCGCTGAACACTGTTCAGGGAGGGATGAGGGGATACAGGCCTGAACACGAGTGCTGAAGGGGAAGAAAAGAGGCACGTTCCGAGGCTCTTATTAAGGGTTGGATTCGACAGAGGAAAGGATGGATGGAAGGCAAGGAAGATCAACATTCACTCCAGGAAAGTAGGTTCAATGAGCCAGGGAAATCTTGGCCCCACCAATAATAAGGAGAAGGTTGGCAGGATGCTACTTTGAGGAGAGCTGCAGACACAATGAGGGGTTTCCCTGGTGGCTCAGGGGTAAAGAAGCCCACGGGAAGCCCAAAGCAGCAAGAGATGACTAGAAGAAAGAAAAGTTCTGATTGAGGAATGAATAAAGAATAGACTAGCAAAACTGGACACATGATGCCATGGCTCCCCCACTGAACAAGCCATACAATGCTGAGGAAGTTGCTTGACAAGGGTAAGCCTTAATTTATTTCATCTGTCAAATGAGGAATATAAACAGTTGACCCCTGAACAACATGGGTTTGAACTACACGTGTCCACTTATATGTGGATATTTTTTCAGTAGTAAATACAGGTGGGGGTGCAGAAGGCCCCTACTATAAGTTATCCTGGATTTTTGACTATGGAGGGCCAGTGCCTCTAACCACACCTTGTTCAAAGGTCAACTGAAGTTACTTGTAAGATTCCCCCAAAGGGTTAAAGAAAATAATACTGCTTAACACAGTGCTTGGGACACAGTGCTCAATACATATTACTTACAGTTACTATTACAAGTGAAGTCCATATTTCTGAACACAACCAAAATTTGTTTCTAAATGCGTATTTGGCACTATCCAGAAAAACTTAATACAATCTCTTCTGCCATTTCACAATATTTGCATTTCTAAGAAATCTTGTATAATCAACAACTGTATTATAAAAATAACTGCTCCCGGGGGGAAATGGGTTTAGGATCTCAAGTTTCAGGAATACAATAGAAGTTATTTTCTATAGGAATTTGATAAATAACAATGGCCTGCAGCTGTAAAACCTAAACATCCCTGAGCAAACCCAACATTTAATCATATCCAGGTTCTGCTCAAAAGGCCTTTCCTTTTCTACCTTCAAGACGATCATTTGTACTTTCTTAAACACATCTTTATCACCAATGAATTCTCATAATGCATCAAATGGAAACAGGAGGGTTAATAAAGCCTCCAAAGTTAAGATCAGCTGCAACTTAGATCCTTGAAGACCAATGAAGGAAAGACGTCTCCGCCAAAGCCCAAACCAACTCAGCTGCCCAAGCCAAGCATCCCAGCAATTGCTATTGCCATGAGCAGTTCTAGTTCCCTGGAAGAAAGCTTTGTTAAGACAGTGATTGCTCACGACATCAATGGAGCTCTCTAATCTGCTGCACTGTATCTGGTTTAAAGCTGATCCTACAGAAGAAATTCCTGCTTTCTATACTACCCATGGTGGGCTAAATAAAATCTTAATTCTGCTCATTCTATGATTGGTAAGTTCAGTGACTACTTTGGGCTCTTTATGGGGGTGGGGGGAATCAAGCAGTCTTAACTAAAATCTATAGCCACATCACCTGCCACCCACACAGACATGTTTGTGTGCACACGCACACACACACACACAGGGTTATGAAACTCGTGAAGGTTTCTGTTCCTCATAGTACAGGTTTGCTCTGCACAGACTCATGCTAAGTGGACAGCTCCCACAACCAAAGACCGACGTTACAAAGCTAAGGAAAATAACTTCCTCCGCCTTTTCATCTCCACTCTTTAGAATCCCACTGACTGTGGACATGTTTAAGCCCTTAAAGACAAGCCCCACAGCATTCAGAAGATGGAGGAGAAAGCCAAATCCATCCAGAGTGAAGAGACAGTTATCAAAAATGAAGATAAAAGAAGGTTTAGGACACCCTCAAAACGCAGTCTGGGAGACGAGCACTGTTGAAGCTAGAAGATGCTGCTGGAGGAAGTATGTAAATAGACCTGTTGATGGGATAGAAGATCCCAGAAGAGTCTAGAAGGACAGAAGGGGATCTCTGAAGGTGTTTCAACAGGAGCAGGTGCAAAGAAAATGCAGTGGTAATGGCCAGCAGCATTTAGTTAGGACAAAGAAAGTGAAAGTGAAGTCGCTCAGTCGTGTCTGACTCTGCGACCCCATGGACTATAGCCTACCAGGCTCCTCTGTCCATGGGATTTTCCAGGCAATAGTCCTGGAGCGGACTGCCATAAATAAAAACAAACAAACAAAAAAAGGGTATCCGCCCTCCCACTCCAGCCCAACACTAGGTCATCTCCTGCAACAGCAGCATCATAAACCAAAGCACAAGAGCAATCGCTGCACAGCACGTGTAGCTGTTTCCATTCGACACACAGAGCCAGGACAGCCTCACAGGGGCCCAGGCATGGGCCCTAAACAAACTGCATTTGGCAGGACAGCAGCAGCCTGTACTGGAGGACCATAGTAAGAACTACTCCCGTGCAACTTGCTGTTTGGTTGCTAAGGCATATTCCACTCTTTGCAACCAACTTGGACTGTAGCCCACCGGACTCCTCTGTCCATGGGATTTCCCAGGCAAAAATACTGGAGTGGGTTGCCGTTTCCTCCTCCAGGGGATCTTCCCGACCCAGGGTTCGGACCCCTGTCTCCTGCATCTCCTGCACTGCAGGTGAAGTCATTACCACTGAGCCACCTGGGAAACCCACCCCCACCCCTATGAAACTTACCATGTCCATTACAGGGACGATTTTCATGTTATCTATTCTTTTTATAGTGACCCCTGGATGAAACTTCTCTTTAGTCTAAACATAAAGGACAGTTGTAGTTCTTCCCAGCAATGCTCGGCTTTCACCGTGCAGACTTGTATAAACCATCTTTTCTCACTGGCTGCTAGAGGGCTCAGAGCCTGGTGGCCCATCCACAGCAAATCAGCGTCCTCACGGTGCACATTCTTGCCCCCGGTGTTGGCTCCATTTCTTACGCTTCCAGCCCTTGTTGTCCTTTTAATTTATGCTCCCTTCATATTGTATGCATTATAAACTGCCTTACATACCTGGACTAGATCCAAGGATAAATTTAAGTGCACGGATAATACACATGGCTCTGTTTCAGAGGGCGACCTTACTAGACAGCAACCATACATACTCACGTTCCATATCACAGATGTGTGTCCTGCAGGGAACACAGACCAAACTCTGCACTAGGCACAGCCACACAAAAAATACAGACAACAGGCTCCGCCCGGTTCCTCTAGTCAGGAAGAGACAGAAAACAACCTACGAGTGGTTTAAAGTGTTAGAAAGAAACAAGGACCTGAACTGCAGAACCACAGAGACAGAGGGAGGTACTTGTAAGTAAAGGGTTTGGGGAACATCTCACAAAGGAGGTGGACTCAATTCCGAAGGACGGGGAGCTGGGATTAGTAGTTTGTTTGTTTGTTTTTAAGCAGGGGAAGACCTTTAATCCAGGCAGAGGGAACAGAATGAGCAACAACTGGAGATAAGCATTTAAAGACACGGGGAGACTGAGCTGCACCGAGGAAGGGACACATCCTAGTGTGGACAGATCAATCAGGATCTTACAGGCTAGGGTGAGGAGTAGAGATTCTGTCTCGCAGCTAATGGGAAAGCCCTGAAGGGTTTTAAACCTGGGTTGAGAGGGGAGGAGAGGGTGAGATGTATAGAAAGAGTGACATAGACACTTAAATTACCGTGTGTAAAATAGACAGCCAATGGGAATTTGCTGTATGGCTCAGGAAACTCAAACAGGGGCTCTGTATCAACCTCCAGGGGTGGGATGGGGAGTGAGATGGGAGGGAGGTTCAAAAGGGAGGGGATGTATGTATACCTATGGCTGATTCATGCTGAGGTTTGACAGAAAACATCAAAATTCTGTAAAGCAACTATCCTTCAGCAAAAAATAAATTAATTAAAAACAAATCCTGGGTTGGACACCATCTGTTACAAGGTTCAGGATCTCACTTTCTGCTGCACGGGAACCGACTGTAAGAGACAGGACGGGAAGAAAAGAGACGCTGCAGTGGTCAGGCCAAAGGTGACGGTGGCAGGGGAGTCAGCGCAGATGGCAGATACGTGATGAAAGGCTGGCGCGCAGGACACGCAAAAAAGGATGCTCTGCAACTGCTTCCGCATCTCTCTCGAGAGCAACTCACGAGGCATTAGCGCCACAAGCGAAGGCCGCAGGCTGTGTGCTGGGAGTGAAGCGGAGTCAAAGCTCAGTCTGTCTGGACGCGTGACCCTTGAAACGTGGTGAAAGCAACCAGCAGAGATCTCGAGAGCGGGATGTGTGAACTGCCAAACTTCAAACAACAAATACCCCTCCCAAGGCCCTTTCTCAGGGAAATACTAGACTATGAAAAAAGTGTCAGTCTCTCTGTCTTGTCCGACTCTTTGCGACCCCACGGGCTGTAGCCCTCCAAGGCTCCTCTGTCCATGGGATTCTCCAGGAGAGAATACTGGAGTGGGTTGCCACTCCCTTCTCCAGGGGATCTTCCCGACCCAGGGATCAAACCCTGGTCTCCCGCATTGGCAGGTGGATTCTTCACCGCCTTGAGCCACCAGGGAACCTATGCCCTCCACCAGAAGGAGTAAAATCAGAAAGGGGCAAACATGTGCTCCAAAAAACCTGGAATCCAACACCAGACAGATTTCCCTGGCTCACAGACAGTAAGAGAAATCCTAGGCCTCAAAGGACTTAGAAACCAGTCTGGATCATGGCAGGCCTCAAGGTTCTGGGAGGAATTTCTTCAAGACGGTTGAAATGACAGGGCACCTAGTCAACTCTGAATATATTGAAAGGAACTTCATACAAACGAGGGTAGCTTGGGCAGCGGATTCATTTTTCTGTTCTTAAAAAAAAAAAAGAAAAAGGCGGAAGATGGGGCAATAATGTCTTACAAGGAAGGCAAAACACAGCAGAAAAAAGGACTCACATCGCCCAGCAGGGCTGAGACACCGAAGCAGCTCTGCAGCCACAATGAAGACAGTGGAAACCGGTCAATCCAGAACTACTCTGGGACGAGCGAAGAGGGAATAAGCGTGTGCATGGTGGTCGACAGCCAAACTCTCTTCTTCCCGAGAAGGAAGTCGAGAGACAGGACTGAACACTGAAAATAAATTATGCTGTAATGTAAGTTATTTAGGGCCATGGACACAAAATTCAGAAGAATAAGGTTGAAAATTTGGAATAATTGCCATGGGACAGAAAGGGAAGGTCTGGGAGGGGTTGAGGGTCGGCTGTTTGTCTTACCAGCTGTGGTGTAATTTAAATGTTTGAAGCTAACGTGTATGTAAGACGTTAACTACACAGGGTAAATTATACCACTGATTTTAAATATGTAAAACATTGAAAGGGTACATAAACAGATGCCATCAGAATATAAAGACAAAAGAACAATTATGGCTTCATTTCAGAAAATCTAAGTTGCTTTTTTGATTTGGCTGTTAGTGAAGCGAATGTACTGAGTGTCAATAAATAGTTTTGCTACCAGAAAGGCCTGCTCAAAAAAGGGTAACTAACAGAAATAGAGAAGAAACTAGTCGTTGTGTGTGTGTGCGCGCGCTCAGTGGGGAGGTACAACTACTGTTTCCATGTAGGGCAGGCCTGCAGATGTTATTATGCAACATGGGGAATACAGACAGTAACCTTAAAAAATTGTGCAAAAAAAAGAATAAATTTTTAAAGGCCTGTTCATTTGGCTGTAAAAGGCCCTTAAATGTAAGTGAAATATAAATACAGATAAACATAAAAATGAAATGTTAGCTTTCCTGTTGAAACTGCGTTTTCATCTGCTAAGAACATACCTCATTCATATACTGGTATCCTGGGGCTCAAACATATGGAACTACCTTTAAGGTGAAGTACTATTTTTCTTGTGAAAATAGTCTTTTTACTGGGCCGTGGCCTCATACAGAGCTCCTCCCTGTTACAAAGGGCACAACAAGGTGGCGTTCTGGGTGCCCTCATGGCATTTCCATTCCAGAAACTCTCAGAGCCACACACACCTGTTCAAAAGCAAGATCACTCACTAGCGGCAACAGAAGTACCCGCTCACCCATACGACTTAGTTCAAGAGAAATAACTCCACAAAACCCAAATTTTATTTGGGGAAGGGGGAGATGTTTAAAAATGTTTTGGTGTGATGACATTTTGGCAGTACGAAAATACGTTACATTTCTTAGGGATGAATATTAAAATATATTGTGGTAAAATAACATGTCTGGGGTTTGCTTTCACATACTTTAGAAAATAAGAGATAAAGCAAATAATGCAAAATCTTAATGATGGGTGAGCATATGGAAATTGATTCACCTGCAGCGTTATTTGAAGTTTTCCTAATTAAAAAAACACACGGAAGGAAAATATGGTCAGATTCTCATCTTCCAAAGAAGAGAAGTTTGTACATTTTTTCTTTAAGATTACGATGCAAGTAAGCACACTGAAAAGCAGAGGCTGACAGGGAGATTTATTTCCATCCAAATTACAACCTCACCCCAGTGAAAACTCTTTCAAAAGTATGCAGACAAGGCAAGCTAGGGTAAGTGAACAGAAAGAATCAAGCTTCAAGTTAACGAGGAGCCTCTCTGTGTTGTGCTTAGCTGCTCAGGCGTGTCCACCTCCTTGTGGCCCCATGGACCGCAGCCCACCAGGCTCCTCTGTCCATGGGATCCTCCAGGCAAGAATACTGGAGTGGGTTGCCATGCCCTCCCCTCCAGGGGGTCTTCCCAACCCAGGTCTCCCACATTCCAGGCAGATTCTTTACCATCTGAGCCACCAGGGAAGCCTGAGGAGCCTGTTGATTTAGCCCAAAACTCAAGTGTGATAGCATTTTGTTAAACTAGACCACCTAAACATAGAAAAGAGTATTAAAAATCTGATAATTACCTGAGTAATTCATGAGAAGCCTCATCCTTTCATGAGCATGAATCTAGTTGAAACACACAAACCCAAAACAAGCCCTTCATCTACATTATACACCTACGGCCTTGCTGCATCATCGCTCTTCCCCCCTTGGCCAGAAAGAGCCAAATACGGAGCCAGAACCAGGGCAGCAAGCCGACCGTCCCGGCAAGTCAGGGGCAGCAGGCCAGTGAGCACGGGCAGTCTTCACAAGAGCCCTGAAGGAAACATACTCAGAGGACATCCACGTGCTGAAACATGCTTGTAATAGAATGCTTATATAACTGGAAGCCCAGGACGGGTGGGTTAAAAGACACAAAGGCGATTTTATGAGAAAGCTTTCTCATCTGATGTCACCCTCCCTTCCCATCTTTATTACGTCTCCCCTGCTGCTGTTTAGCCGCTCAGTCGTGTCTGACTCTCTGCGACCCCACGGACTGTAGCCCTCCAGGCTCCTCTGTCCATGGGATTCTCCAGGCAAGAATACTGGAGTGGGTTGCCACTTCCTTCTCCCCGAGTCAAACAATTTCTCCTCTCTAGAAGAGGGGAGGTTCATCACGGGAGCATGGCTCTTCCTTGAGAAGAAACTGATCTTCAGCCTCATTCCCTATTCTGCGGAACAGCACATCTGGAAGAAAAACAAAAGCCAACAGGACGGGGCTAGGGAGAACTTAACACTGTGACGGTCCCCCAGGCTCACCCAGCATGCGCTTGCAGCAAAGAGAAGGGCACTTTCAACAGTATATGCTTGGCGAGTAAAAAAGATTTCTTTTCTCTTTAAATAAATAACTAGAGCCTTCCAGGTGGCGCCAGTGGTCAAGAATCCACCTGCCAACGCAGGTGATACCAAGAGATGCGAGTTCGATCCTTGGATTCGGAAGATCCCCTGGAGAAGGAAATAGCAACCGGCTCCAGGATTCTGGCCTGGGAAATGCCATGGACAGAGGAGCCTGGTGGGCTATAGTCCATGGGGTCGCAAAGAGTCGGACACGACTGAACGCACACACACACACAGAGTAAGAAAACTACCCAAGGCATTTTAGAAACGACAGCTCACAGGCAGCTATCCTGCTTCTCAGGCTGGTTAGAGATAAGAATCCAGACTGCCCCACCGTAGCTACACTTCACATTGGCCTTCCTCGTGTCAAGCAAACCCCCTGTGCTGTAAATGAAGCTGGCTTCTGTTCGCTCTGCTCCCTGCGGGGCAGGGAGTGATCGGTCACAGACCCCCAGAGCTGGAAGGAACCGGATCAGAGCCCCACCCTCCCACAGTGAGGACCAGAGTCAGGGGGTTACGGGGACCCCCAGCCACACGCCCCAGGATGAGAGTGCCAGGGCCACAAGCTAGAGGCTACATCCTGCAGGTTCCAGACCAAAACTCTATCTGCTGACTCTAGATTCTTCTCTGCTGATTAGTTTAGGTAAAACGTGATATATGTGACATCTGCATCTTAAATGAACCCACCGAAACCCTCAGCTTCTGCTAACTGCTTTATAAAGAGCTCTCCACTGCAGAGATGAATTGTGATGCATCCATACAATGGAACATCACGCTGTAAAAATGAATTAGCATCCCACATCATGATAAGTGTTCTTTACCTATTGTTACTTGAAAAAAGCAATCGCAGAACCAGCCCATTTCTATGAGTAACAACTATGAGTATGTTCGTTAGTAAAGGCACAGAAAAGATCAGGAAAACACACTCCAGTCCCTTGGTGGTTGTTATGCTGAAGCGGCAAGATTATTCAGGATCCCCCGTTCCAAGTCATTCATGATGTAAAACACGTCAAGAGCAAGTATTGCTATCATATCAAAAGGTAAAGTTAAAAGAAAAAGACAATTACCTCTTTCTTGTGCCCCTTTGTGGTAACTATCCTTCCTTTACACACGTCTCTAAAAAGGTGTATTCCGCTCATCATCATGATGTCAATTTCCCCTGGGAGTCAAGCCCCTCGGGTGGAAAGGCACAAGGAGTTTAATGTGGTCCCCACAGCACCCTGGGCTGCACCAAACGAAGACTTTCACCACATGGATGGTACCCACATGAGCACATAGCCAAGTGTGTCAGGACGATCCAGAGTCAAGCTGTGTGTAAGCTAAGGGGTAAATAAATATCCTCAGATGATGCAAGTCACTATTTTAAAGGACAGACAGCAGAAACCGCTGTTAAAGACAGCCAAGGCTCAAACAGGGGCTCCGGACCAACCTAGAGAGGTGGGAAGGGGAGGGAGGTTCCAGAGGGAGGGACACATGTACACCTATGGCTGAGTCCTGCTGAGGTTCTCAGAAAACAACAAAATTCTGTAAAGCAATCATCCTTCAATTAAAAAATACATAAATTTTTTAAAAAGCCAAGGAAGGATTCACTGGAGAGGCAGGATTCGGAGGAACAAACAGAGCTTGATGGCCAAGAGCTGTAAGGGGAGTGGTCTACACTGGAGCATCCCCATACACGTACGTACACACAGACAGACAGACACACACACCCCCTCACGGTCCAGAAAGGGCTCCAGGTGTGCCGACACCTCAATCTCCCCCTGCCCCAGGGCAGCAGGGTGGGGTCAGCAGGAGGGTAGCTGGACTGCCAGGGCCATCAGACCAGAGCATCCAGCCTTGAGCATCCATTGCCCCAGACCTCAAGATGCCCTTCACAGATGGTGACGTTCATGCGTGCGAACACCTGGAAATGTGTTCCCCAAACCCAGGGACCTCTGGGAAAGGACCTGAAGACAGCAGGGACGGCAGGAGTGGCTCATAAATTGTTAGGCTCCTTTCATACTTCCTCCTAAGGTTTTCCATCTCCACCCCGATCTTACCCTTTCTAACAGAGTGCCACACTCATCACGCTGTCAGACTCAGGACAGCGGTTAAGGACTCAGGTCTTTTATGAACCACTTTACGTCTTGCCAGCCTCCAATTCAAAGAAATCCATTATTAGGAACCTCAAAAGCACATCTACCCAGGAAATGCAATTACCTTTCCTTTCTTAATTTATAATAACTTTTATTTCTATGATTTAACAGCAGGATTGCCATGCTACTCAAAAAAGATGTAATTGTATGTAAACTGCACTCCATGAGGACTGCCTGGTTTAAGGCCATAAGGTAAATACAGGGCTTAGGTGATAACTACACAGCCCAACCACAAAGCTCCTAGTTTTGTTTTGTTCGAGTTAATGCAAAGCTATAAAAAGCTTGTGTCAGCTGGGGGTTGAGAAGCTCCTTCAGTTTTCGCGGGGGAGGCCTGAGGAGTTGAAGAGCAACACAAAAATGGAACCGGAAAAGAACCTGCCCACACACAGACTCCCTATCACACGATGTGGGAAAAAAGTGTTTCTTAAAAGGAAAGAAAAGCACAGCTCGACACAGAGAAGTGTTCCTTAATAATACAAGGAGCTGTGTTTATATCTTGGGAGAAGGTTCATATTCAGCCACCAAATATTTTTTTTAAATAACAAAATGCAACAAAGGTCTCTAAGTAGCTCCAGACACCTAGCTGAGAGGCTGCGAGAGGAAATGAGGAACGATGGAATTCATGGATTTAGGGCTGATCAGCTTAAGAAACATCAAGCTTACAAGGAACGGGCCACCCTTCTTGATCCACCCAAGCCACTTCATCGCTCGCCTGAACACCCCTGGAAACCACCGACACACAGGAGACAGGCAACGGTAGGAGGTGAAAGCGAGACATGCAGAAGAGACGGGGGGGCGCCAGGCACCGACACCAGCTTTAGGGGCAAACATCCCCACTGAGGGGCATGGGCCTGCCGTGACCGCACAGGACGCGAGGATTGGGCCCAGAGGCCACAGAGGGAGGGGCGGGGCCGCTTCACCCCAGGGAAGAGAGCCAGGCGGCCCGTGCCCTTTGGCTCTCTGTCGCCCCAGGTTTTCAATCTTGGCTGCGTGATGGAATCATACGAAGAGCTTCAGAAATGTCCGGGGCCATATATATGGACTCTAGAAAAACGGTACAATGAACCGATTCTATGGGCTCTAGAAACACAGTACGGATGAACCGGTTTTACGGGCTCTAGAAAGATGGTACGATGAACTGATTCGCAGGGCAGCAGTGGAGACACAGGCATGGAGAACAGACTTATGGACACGGGAGGGGAGGGAGGGAGGGGAGGGGAGGATGGGACGAATGGCAAGAGCAGCCTGGAAACAGGTACCCGCCGTACGTGGAACAGTCAGTCAGTAGGAGTCTGCTGAATGACTCAGGGAACTCAGACCGGGCCCTGTGAGAACCTAGGGGGTGGGATGGGGTGGCGGGCCTAGAGGGAGGGGACACATGTACACCCGGGGCTGATTCGTGTACGGCAGAAACCAACACGACATTGTAAAGCAATTATCCTTCAACTAAAAGTAAATTAAAATTCCCAGTGCCTGACACCCATCTCTGGAGTTTGAAGCAACTGGTCTAGGGTGCCGTCTGGACAGCGGGATTGCTTTTTAAGCTCACAGGGTGATTTCCATGTGCAGTCTAGGCTGTTCAGCCACAGGCACCGCTTTGCAAGTAGGAAGCAAAGGACAGTGAGAGGAAGGGGGCCCTGGAGCAGCACGCTGACCCTCAGATGCACTTCTCAGTCTAACGTGCGTCAGAAACACCTGTGATGGCTGTTTAGTCGCCAAGTCCTGTCCAACTCTATTGTGACCCCAGGGACTGTAGCCCACCAGGCTCCTCTGTCCACGGGATTTCCCAGGCAAGCATACTGCAGTGGGTTGCCACGCCCTCTTCCTCCAGGAGATCTTCCCAACCCAGGGATCAAACTGGAGGCTCTGGCGTCTTTTGCCTTAGCAGGCAGGTTCTTTACCACTGAGCCGCCCAGAAAGTCCAGGAAACACCAAGGGACCTGTTAAAAGACAGATTTGGTGGCATTGAAACATGTAAAATATCATGTATGAAACGAGTTGCCAGTCCAGGTTCGATGCACGATACTGGATGCTTGGGGCTGGTGCACTGGGACGACCCAGAGGGATGGAATGGGGAGGGAGGAGGGAGGAGGGTTCAGGATGGGGAACACATGAATACCTGTGGCGGATTCATTTTGATATTTGGCAAAACTAATATAATTATGTAAAGTTTAAAAAAAAAAAAAAGACAGATTTGGATTCAGTAGGCCTTGGGGTAGGGCCTCACCATTGTAATGATGATGTCTCGAGGCAGGGAGTTAGAACAGATCAGAGCCTCCAACATTTGGCTAGAGAAAGAGGTACCACGAGAGGGGTCACCTCTAATGGTGTTATGGCTTAGTCCTTTTCCTTCTTCAATGGCATTGCTGAAGGCACTTTAACTTCACTGGATAACTCAGGACCACCATGGTGGACAGTGATGCCCATGGAAATCAGTGTGCATGAAAGCATCCCCTTCATTACCTGGCCCTGGGATGTGAAGGGCTGAACTGTGTCCTTCCAAACTCAGACCTTGGAGTCCTAACTCCAGTACCAGAGAACATGACTGTTTAGAGACCAGAGCTTTAGCTTTAAACAGGCCACTGAGTTAAAATGAGACGTGAGAACGGGCCGTGATGCAGTGGGACCTAGTGTCCCTATAAGACAAAGACCAGGACAGACAAGATCAGAGGAAGCCATGTGAACACACCGAAGAGCCATCTGCAAGCCAGGGAGAGGGCTCGGGGGGAATCAGTCCCGCCACCAGACCCGTCCGAGCCCTCCCGCCTCCAGAGCTGTGAGAGAACCTCTTGTGGAAGCCTCCCCGTCTATGGCAGTTTGCCTAGGCATTCCTGGCAAACTAACACGGTCAGGGGAGAGGGGAGACGGGTGCTGGTTCACGTGTCTACTTTGGACGATGTGTCCGACTTATGTTGTCACCAGCAGGACTGACTTTCTTACCTCTAGCTTCCTCCTTCCCTGGTCTACGTGTCTCTTAAATCGCGGCTGGCAGAAGGCAAGGTAACCGTAACTGTCAGGCCTTCCAGAAGTATCCAGTGAAGTCAGACTGTCTGGTTTAGAACCCCAGCTCTGCCACGCACCTGCCCTGGGACTTGAGAGAGGGTTCACAGGACAACAATCTAGTTTCTGACAGTGAGCCTTTGGTGAGAAACAGGCTCTCATTTCTCTGATATCTGGTTTTGTATCCAAAGCTCCCCCAAACCCACCCTCTGCTTCCTCTCCCCTCCTCTCAGCTGGATTCCAGGCAGATAGAAAAGGTTGCCTGATTAAGTGACCCCCACGTAGATTTTATGCACAGCTCCACACTTCTCTCTCCCTGTGTCCTCCCAGCTGATGGGCAAGAGTGATTTTCCAGAAAACTGACAGAATGTTAACGTTGCTTTTTACAGAATTAAAATCTTTCAGCCAAACTTTCTCAGAAATAAAACCTCATGGATGTTGCATTCTAGATTCCTCTGCTGCTACTGCTAAGTCGCTTCAGTCGTGTCCGACTCTGTGCGACGCCGTAGAGGGCAGTCCACCAGGCTCTGCCATCCCTGGGATTCTCCAGGCAAGAACAGTGGAGTGGGCTGCCATTTCCTTCTTCAATGCATGAAAGTGAAAAGTGAAAGTGAAGTCACTCAGTTATGTCCGACTCTTAGTGACCCCATGGACTGCAGCCCACCAGGCTCCTCCATCCATGGGGTTTTCCAGGCAAGAGTACTGGAGTGGGGTGCCATCGCCTTCTCTGCTAGATTCCTCTAACCTTTCAGAATCTTCCAGAAGTAAATTCCAGTGCTTTTTTTTTTTTTTTTTTGCAATGACCTTGCCTCCAATGAGCAGTCTTGTGGTCTTTCTGGCCTCCCAGGAAGCCAACCTCCTCTCTGCCTTGCAATTTTTCACCACAAAAGCTGTGAGCCATTTCACTAGAGGGAAATTCCAAAGTGAAACATGGACACGTTACCGCAAGTGATGCCAAGTGGAAGCAGAGAGAAGGGACAGCTGGAAGGAAAGTCGTGGCCTGGTCCCCGTGCCGCCTCTTAGACGGGCTCCAGCCTCAGAAGGAATCTTGCTGAACACAAGCAGGACGCTATGAGAACTGCATTCGTCAATCTGTCGACCCTCACAAACTTAGCTTGCCTTTCATTTAACCTCTGTTCAGCTGAGTCAGTTAAAACGGCTGGTTACCAAGGTCACAGGCTCCCACGTGACTTTGACAGAAACTTTTTCAGTGACTAAAAAATATAACTTATTTAGCTATTTGGTGTATAGGAAAAATCCAATGCCATGGAAACTAACCTTTCAAGTAAACACATAAAAATTCGTTTTGAGAAATTGTTGTTTAGTCACCAAGTCGTGTCCGCCTCTTTTTGCGACCCCATGAACTGGTAGTCCATCAGGCTCCTCTGTCCATGGGATTCTCCAGGCAAGAATACTGGAGTGGGTTGCCATGCCCTCCTCCAGGGGATCTTCCCCACCCAGGGATGGAACCCGGGTCTCCTGCATTGGCAGGTGGATTCATCACCACTGAGCCAGCTGGGAAGCCCTTATTGAGGCATAATTATATCAGATTAGATTCATCTATTTTAAGTGCAAATTGAGTTCTGACAAACGTATGCAGCTGTGTAACCACCAGCGCAATCAGGACACAGACTGTTTTTATCACACAGGAAAGCGCCCTGAGCCCTCTGCACCACTGTGTGCGGCGTCTTAGAAACAGCTTTTCCTCACCTGGCGTCGTCTCCACAGGATGCTCCCTTATCAAGCGTTTGTGCCTGGATCTCTCTCCTTTCCTCCGCCCACAGCACTCAAGCGTTTGTGCCTGGATCTCTCTCCTTTCCTCCATCCACAGCACTTTTTACTTTCCTAACACGTCAGGTGGCGCATGCCAACATCTTCCTCCTTCCCTTTCTCCAAAACACCATGCGGCCTGCTCCCCTCTCCTCAGAATGTTCCCTTTCAATAGTTCTTTCCTTCTTCCCCCACACTCAGTGTCCAAAGGCATCACTCTCTAGGCGTCTCCGTGATCTTTATGGAATCAAAGGTGTGGCACTGGTAAAAGGCAGTGCAGAGTTTAAGTTCAACAGTTTAATTACCGATGTGCACAGTGCAACTGAGCCATGCCATGATACTTTTCAGCCATAAAAGGAAAAGTGGGATGTTGCAACTGTGACTGGGGGTACTCATCGGTGAAAATGACTCCTCCTCCAGGTTCCTCTAGATGTGTGTCCCTCACCCAAATATACACACTATCATTTGATTTTTGAGTGTGCAATTTTCCACTGTAGAAATTCAAAGCTCACAAGTTTATGGAGAGCTGGCTCTGAGTCAAAGCATGTGATGATGAATATGCAAGTTGGGAATCAGCAAAGTATGGAATTAGGAATGGTGGGCCATCCGCCAAGGCAACCCTGGGATTACTCAGCTGGCAGAGGAAGGCCAGACTTGGGAACACGTAGACAAGCGGCAGTAAGTTAGCTTAACTACTTGCAGTAAAACCAGCTTCTGACAAGTCACATTCACTCGGAGAATCACTTAAGGGAAGATGACTGGAAATAAAGTTCCAGCTCAACAGCAGCTATGATTGATTCCTCAAGATCAGGAAACCAAGTCACAATCGAAACCGCTTGGGCCAGAGACCAGATACAAGAAAATACGGCCACACAAAAGTGCAGGCTCCAAAGATGAAGCTGACTCAACGTCCCCAACATGACCTCCTTGAGGACTCAGACCCCTGGACGAGGTCACATGCGAATGGAGAAGCCCACTCCCATCTTCAGGTTAAGATGGCTCTTCAGAAGTTGGCAGACTTTTCCCGGAGAAGGGCCAGACGGTAAATATCTGAGACTGGGGGCTAAGTAAGGTCTGTTGCTTACTTTAACCCTTTCAAAAACATAAGGGACTTCCTGAGTGGTCCCCTGGTTAAGAATCTTCCACCTGCCAATGCAGGGGACATGGGTTCAAGCCCTGGTCCGGGAAGACTCCACCTGCCAGGAAGACACTAAGCTGCTGCCCAGCAACTACCGAGTCTGCACCGCAACTGCTGAGCCCACGTGCCCAGAGCCCGTGCTCAGCAACCAGAGAAGCCACCACGGGGGAAGCCCACACATCTCAACTGGAGAGGAGCCCCGCTCACCGCAACTAGAGGAAGCCCTCGCGGCAGTGAGGATCCAGCACGGCCAGAATTTATTCTTTAAAAAAAGGTAAAAAATATTCTTAGATCGTGGGTTGCATAAAGACCAATCCCCGCTTTATACCAAATTTCCAGAGCCAGATCCCAGTGCAGAGGGCCCTCCGGCTTCCCACCAGTTCTGTGCAGCAGCAGCAGCAGCAGCCACTGGGCTAGCAGATGCCCCTGCCATTCCCAGAAGACTATGAATGAGGGCCTCATGCCAGCAAGGGCGAATGCCAGGGAAACTCCCAGAGTAGTGGGCAAGCGGTGTAAAGGCGGAGAACGGATAAGGCTAGAATGGATGTGGTTCAAGTCTCTGAAATCACAAAGGGCACAGAAAGATGACCTAGTTCACATTCTAATACCCTGAACGAGGAGGCAACATATCTGCCCTTCCAAACACTGATGCCTGCTTTTGACTCACACGGATCACACCTTGAAGCTGGAAAGATGTCCTCTGCTTGGTGGTGGTGGTTCAGTCGCTAAGTCGTGTCCGACTCTCTTCAACCCTGTGAACTGCAGCCTGCCAGGCTCCTCTGTCCATTGGATTCTCCAGGCAAGACTACTCGGGTGGGTTGCCATCTCCTTCTCCAGGGGATCTTCCCCACCCAGGGATCGAACCTGCGACTCCCGCATTGCAGGTGGATTCTTTACCATGAGCCACCAGGGAAGCCTGTCCTTTGCTTGAAATTAAATATGTAGACATAACATGGCTCTGTCCTCTATAGGCTGAAAACAGACTGTCCAGAAGGTTTAGAAACATTTATGAACACAGACCTGGGCTGTATTATTTGGAGAGTCAGGGTAGCAGGAGGGGTTTGCCTTTTCGTGACACTCTGCTTAAAGTCACTGCCGGGAAGTGTGGGGTGACCCTGCTGAGGTGAACTGGGTCCCTACGAGTTATCTGTTCCTAGGTGGTCAATTCTGATGCTGCCTCACAGGACACGGCCAGAGAATTCACTTTCTCTTCGTAATGCTTTACATTCCAGCAATTCTTAGAAGCAAGGGGCTTGTGGCACGTGCTAGCGTCCTGCTAGCAGAAAAAAAAAAAAACGCATTAGTTACTACTATCCCCAGCTTCTCGGGTCCCTGGCCTGGAGCTGCGGGGCTTCTCTTGCTGAAAGGATACAGCTGGGCCACAGGAAATTAAGCTTTTAGCTCCCCAAATGTGACATCGGTTGTGTGCCAAAGATAATCGTCTTATACACGTCCCCAAGGACATCTTCAGCTCGAAATCCCTTTACTGAAAAATCAATGGAATGAAAATCCACGCATTCCTTGAGGGCAGAGATTTTGGGGTTTTTTTTCCTGCCTTATTCACATATATTTTTTTTTTCAGAGTAAAAACAACTCCTGTTTATATACTACATACATATTTGAAGTGCTTGGCACATAAGTAACCTCTGAATAAGTGAACGAAATTGTTGGTAAAACTTTGAAACTGGTAAATGACTTTAAGGAAAAGAACCTGGCGTGGCAGGAGAGAAGCTGCAGATGGTACAGCTGATTATCTTTCATCCTCCAAATAAAAAGCAATAAACAAACAAACAAACAAAACCAAACAGAGTGCACAGAGACCTGGGTTCTCCAGCTAGTCAGCCACGGCCTGCATCCGCAGTTCCGCTAATGCTCTGACGTGGCGCGGGTCCCATCACGCAGGAGGGTAGTGAAACTTGCAGAAGCTGTATGGCTGACAGTTAAACCGCTGACTGAAGGGCAAAGTACCACCCGAGAAGACGGGGTGCTCTAGAAGAAAGAGTACTTGCTTTTTCCGGGTGCACCCACCTCCCAGCTTCGCTTAGAAAAGAGGAAGTGAAGTGAATATAGAAAGTCGGGCGTCGACAACTCTGGGGACAATGAGTAGCACCTGGACCTGGTCCCAAAGGACACCGGTGACCGCAAGGCCTTTCGTGGTCAGTTTGCTGGTCCATTGTTTCCTATCGTTTTGTCTTGATCCGTAGAGAATGAGTGAGAAGTGAGAGAACCTTGCCTGGGCCAACATCCTCTACCATGCCTCCTCCCCGCCCCGGACACCTGCTCAAGCTAAATAACAGGGTGTGGGAGTGAGGGAGACCCCCTTTAAAGCTGTGACCCAGCACCGCTTCCAAGCCAGCGTCTACGGGGCATCATACCAGGTGGAACTGCGCATGTCCTCATCAGCTATTATTTAAAGTAACAAGCTCACGGAGTGAGCTAGGCCTGCCCGAGTCAGCTCCCGTAACACATCTGCAACTCAAGTGAAGCAGGTTAAGGTGGGAACTCATGCAAACAGCAGCAGCATCTCAGAGGGGCAAGTAATCCGTTTCTAGAAGAAAAAAAAAAAATGCTAGAAAAGGAGACATACTCTGATAGCAACAGAAGTTCTGGGAAGACCTAAAAGATCACATTTCTTTGCTTCCTGGTAACATTAACATTTGTCCACTCGTGCACATGCAGACAATGCGCGTGGACTCCGTCCAGGTGGAGGACTAGCCTCTGAGGCTACAGTCGTGGATGAGAGGACAGATGATTCAGGGACTTCACAAGCTAACCATCCAGTGGGAACAAGAGGCTCCCTCCAACACATCCTCGATTCTGGCGGCTTGGCACGAAGCCACGCCCACCCGTCCCCTGCTCTGTTCTTCTAGACACTGGGACCACCTCCTCCTTATGGTAAGAATACAGATGGTCATCAGAAAGATACAATGCTCTTTCCAACAGTTACTCAGGGCCACCCTCGGAGCCGATCCTGAGCTATGCTGGCCACAGGATGGGAGGCAGAAGGCAGAGACCAGAACTGAGCTGAGGACCTGACTGCCGGTCTCTGCCAGTAAGTCCCTTCATGACCCTGGACAGACAGCAACCTTCTACGAGCCTCTAAAATGGGGGTAGCTATGCCTGCCGCCTGCTTTTATAGTTACATGAATTGAGGACATCGTGTAGTCAGGTAGTGGGGAGGAAGCAAAAGATACCCTTTTTGTAATTTTGCCAAGGCGCTAGATTTCTGGGCTAGCCTACATTTGGAAAAGCATCTAAAAACAGCTGACGTGTGACTGCTGTATAAACACCCTCAGGGTTCCTGGCTATGGTCTGAATTTGCTTTTTCAACAATTTCGACTGTCAAGTTCAAAACTCAGCAGATGTCCACAGAGCACACAGTACGTGCACTCAGGACGCAGGATGAGGGGAGACACAAGCAGTGAGCCCGAGGGGCCGTGTCCATCGAGGGCTTCCTGCGTGCACCAGTTCATCTTCCCTGTAACCCTGTCACTCCAGTACTAACACGGTCCTCATGTATTCCAAGGAGAACACTAAAACAGAGACTGAGGAATGTTCAAGGTTATAGAACAGGCGGTAGAGCCTGAGTTCAAACCGGGGCATAGGCTTTCTATCCTATGCATGTTTGACACAATCAAAGCCCTGTGTAGGAACTCAGGGACTTGGCAGAGAGGATCTTCTCCAGCCTTGCCTCCAATGGAGCCTTAGCTAGAGTCCTGGGCTCTCTGTCTGGTATTGCTGCTCTAATTAAGCGACCTTCTTGCTCTCCAATTTCCAAGTAAACACATTTGCAGAAATATCACGTTAACTTCCATAATCTAACAGGATTTGGCAATGCTACTGCATTATCTTGAAGTGGGAGTTTTTGCATCCCAGTGTCATTATTCCCACGGGAACGTGACCCTAATGAGACACCACTGACGGGCCTAATAGAGCTGAGGGCCCCCACTGGAGGTCTGTAAGCCACAAAGCTGAGCATCAGAGCTAATGCAACTTAAACACAAACCCTTCTGTTTAAAAAAAAAAATCACTTAAAAACAACCAAGTCCATAAAGCCATCCCTAGCTGCTTCTAATCTCTTCCCCCATCACTGATAATCTAAACTACACAACTTTGAACTCAGTCATGTACACTGTATATCGGTTCCAGTTAGAACCCTTGGTCGAAAAATCAATTCTGGAAAACCTGAGCAGAGACTGCTTACGTGTTTTCTAGGACTATTTTAAGCACATATTAGATGCTCAAATCCTTAATCGGCTCATGTATCCAAAGTGTTAACTAGCATGCTTATTGGATACAGACGCAAGTTGATGTCTTAATGTTTCCCACACTCAAATGTATTTTCTGGTTTTAAAAAAGCCTTTAACATGTCATTTTACTGATGAGACCCAACGGTTCAGCTGTAAAAATAATCCACCTTCCAATGCAGGAGACCCAGGTTTGAGCCCTGTTCCAGGAAGATCCCCTAGAGAAGGTAAAGGCAACCCACTCCGGTATTCTTGCCTGGGAAAATCCTGTGGACAGAGAGCCTGAAGGGCTATGGAGTGAAGAGTCAGACGTGACTTAGCAATTAAATAACAAAAAGTAAACCCAAACATTTTGTTTAAAAATTACATGGTTTGGGAGCAGGAAAAAACTAATAGCCACAGAGGGTAAATACCATGATAACTTTATGTGCTTGGGTAGAATAAATTTACAGCCTAGATAAGTCACATGAACTGTGAAATCTTAACTGCTGGTAAAAGATATGCTCTGCCGTATGTGAGATTATAACACTGAGTGAATGTGTCCTTTAAGCTGCCAAAGGCATTCATTCAGAATTTCATCAACTTCAGGGACTTGGCTCAAAGCACAATGGGGTAGAGTCTCTAGAGACAGAAACTGTGATTAAGATGAAAGAAATCCTACAAGGAAGGAAAGCTCTCCATGCATGAACCAATTCTGTGTATAATGATAATAAAAAGTCAATTGTTTGAGACAGATCAAGGGCAATGGTAACTCAGAAAACCACCGTGGTTATGGTGGATGCTGGCATTACCAACTGCTTGAGTTTGTATCTATTTAAAGTTATAGTCTCCCTTACTTAGATCCCAGATCTGGAAGTTCAGGCTTCTCTGTAGACACCTCCAGGATGATGAAAGGGCCCAGGCTTTGAAGTCAGACAAACCTGGGCTCTCACGTGTGTTAACTTTGCAACTCTGGGCAAGTGGACTAAAGCCCAGAGCTTCAGTTCCCTCTGTACAACAGACACCCACATGCTACAGAGTGGCTTTGAGCATCAGCTATATGTACATAAAGTGCATAGGACTGTGCTGAATATACAGTAAATCCTCCAGCTGTCATCTAATATAAGGTTAAAGTGGAAAGATGCTGCTTAGGTAAAACCATGGAAAACAGCTGTACACAGGTAGTGGTAGGGTCCAGGACAAATATTATTCCCATCCCATCATTCTCTTTCCCATATTATGATACTTAAGTCTCCATATACTTTCAGGAATAATGGTAGATCAGATTTATAACTCACATCTACCAAATTCGTTTACTTATTTAATATTAAACTCATCCTCCATGCCAATGATTTTTCAAAAGTCAGTGTTTAAAAAATAATCACTTTCTACAATTCAGGAGTGACTTCTGGGACTCATTCTCTTGTGCAAAAATCCTTTCACAAGAGACTTCTGTTAAAACTGGGGTTCTATGCAGTCAGACACGCTTCCCTCAGCTTAATTAAGGGTCATCCAACAGTTAATGAGTGCAGCTTCCTGGAAGGCTGGCTCTTTCTCTGGTTTTATGTCATTGTGGTAGAAGGACCAACTACCCACTCAACTGTGGAGGCCTCTGGGCTCCTGAGGACCTGTCCAAATGGGACTGCACCGTGACTCGCATTGAGACACTAGTTTCCATGGCAGCCCTTCAAGCCTTAATGCACAACTCATTAACATGCAAGTTCTGGATCAGGAGGGCTGGGCAGGGCCCCAAGACAATATGAGCTCCCAGATGACGCCTGTGCCAATTTCCAGACCACACCGGGAGGAGCAAGGGTCTCCAGGGCCAAGACGACAGGATTCACAAACCAATCAGTACACAGCATCCCTCCGTCGTCGGGGTTCAAAACAGGGACAGCAGCTTCCAGCTGACTGTCTCCAGGGAGTTACTGAACGATAGAAGTTGTGTGAAGTCAGTGAAATACACTTAGAACTCTGAGAGGAAAACCAGAGAGACAATATTCACAGGGACCTTTTTCTCCAGCTGAAAACATCCTCCCATCCCTCCAAGCTCTTTTCTCCTAGGAAGATATCCTTTTTGTTAGCTCTTATAACCCGTTTGAGTAGCCGTTAATGAAAACACATCAGGACGCTGCTCATGTCATTGTGGTAGAAGGACCAACTACCCACTCAACTGTGGAGGCCTGTGGGCTCCTGAGGACCTGTCCAAATGGGACTGCACCGTGACTCGCATTGAGACACTAGTACAAGTGTCTGGGTGAGAGTCTAGTCTAGTGTCTCAGTAAGACACTAGTAAGAGTGTCTCAGACTCGCCTGTAAGAGTCTCAGTGTAGGAAAAAACACTGCACTGTTTTTCAAAGTTTGGCAGGGGGAGCAGTGTGGAAGTGATGGTAACAGCGTAACGAAAGAAATCAGCTTAGAAGGCTAATCAGGCACTCACGGTTTCTGAAAATTGGACATGCATTCTGTAACTGTCTTTGACTTATGGGCAGTCAGAGACCAAATAATGAGCAAACCATCTCAGGGACACGTTCCATGTTAAATCAAGGTTTTATGCTGTGGTGATAGGGAGGAAATGCATCCTAAGAAACAGTGTGGATGAAACACAGGGCTGGAGCCAGGCAGAATCCTGAAGCCGCCGCCACCAGCTCAGGTCCCCGGCTGGGCGGACCTTGCTTACCCTGTTAACTTCTCCAAGACTTTACCTGCCAACTGAACCACACTCCAGTCCTCCCTACTAACTCACATTTCTGTTCAGTGTTTACCGCCCATGGCTCAGAGAATCCCTTCCCAAGGATTCACAGGGCTGTTGCCTCCCTGAAGTGATCACTGTCAAGCTGTTGCCAACAGATTTCTAAAGTGTGGTCTGTGATGTGGCTGGTGGTGCTTTTGTACCTCTAAACTGACCAGCCCTGAAACCACCCACACCTGGGCCTTAAAGCATATGCAGCTTTTTGCAGCTGAGACCATGAAGAGTCATCTGCTACCACATCATTAAGGCGACGTCTGTCTCTTTCACGTTCACTTTTGAGGATTACCTTGTTATCCTGTACTGCCCAGGATTGATTCTGGCACCTAGACAGTGCAGGATTCGGGGAGATGGAGTCTGCTGGGAGTGTGTGATCCCCGGACCTCGAACACTACACCTTTAAAACGCAGGCAACTCGCACGTCTTTGTGGATGCGTGCCTCCTTCCGGTGAAGGCACAGGGACAGTGCCCATGGTCACCGATGGTGACAGCGAACCGCCCCTCACGCTCAGAGAGCTGCACGCAGGGAACGCTGATTTCCCTCACAACCGCCTGGGGCGGTATTCCTATCAGAGACGCCCTGGCTCTCATCACATTTGTTTTTAACAAGCACCCAGGTGATCTGCGGATCGAATTTTCAGGAAGACGGATCCTCTTCCGTGACTCAACAATCTTGACGCTTTTGGCTTGTACGGAACCACCTTATCCACCACCCGCCCAGAGGCCGTGACAAAGTTACACTCTGTCCAGGCAGAAGGTCAACAGAGAACCAAGGACTTAGGATTTCCTTGTTGACTTTGTATGTTCAAAACAAAACGCAAGCGCAACCACTCATCTTGGCTATGCCTCGCTATGCCGCACCGCTTACCCCACAGTCCCATCCCCTTTCTTCATGAAACTGGCAACCTTTTCTCCAACCACCACGCCAGCACGCAGGGGAGCGGAAAACCACCGCCCTCGGCTTCTGAGAGCAGAAACTCCAGGTTCGGACACGCAGTTGCCCGTGGTTGCTCTGGCTCAGAAACCATACACACAAGAAAAAAAAAGTGTGCACCAGAGAGGACGGAGCACCCCACCGGTGGCCGCGGTCCGCGAGCGCGCCTCCAGGCCCCTCCTGCGGGCGCCGCCTCCCCGACCAGCCCGGGCGCGCGCCAGCCGGGTCATCTGAGCCCCGGGGCTTACCTGAAACACGTGGTGAGCTCCCCCGAAGGCTTCAGACACGGATACTTGGTCGTGGCGATGTTGTTTTCCGAGCAGACTTCTCTGAAAAAGTTAGGGGAACTTGGTTGGCCGCTTCGCGCGAGAGCGGCCGGCAATGCGCGCCGGGCATCCGCGTCCCGCGCGCCGAGGCGGCTCCGGTCCCCGAGCGCGGATGCGGGGAGGACCCCGAAGTCCGGGCCTGGCGAGGGTCCCACGCAGCGAACCCGGCCCCCAAGAAAAAGAAGAGGTGCAGAAGCGGGACTCTGACGGCGGCAGAAGGGCGGCGCGCGGTGTCACCGAGCCCCGAGCCCCGGAGCCCAGGGTGTGCGCACGGAGGCGCCTACCCCGGAGTTTACGAAGCTTTCCTTCACCGAGGAGGGGTGAGCGCCGGGGGAAACCGAGAGCGCGCGGGGCACCGGCGGGATGGGATGGGGCGAGGGTACCGCCTACTCCCCGAGAGCCGGGAGCGCACGCAGCAGGGACCCGCAGCGCGAACCTGTCGCCGTCGCCCGGCTCCTCGCGGTAGCTCCACGCGTGTCCCAGCGCCAGGAGTAGCAGCAGCGGACCCAGGCTCCTGCCCAGCCGGCCCCTCGCCGCCCCTGCCCGGCTCGGAGGCGGCGGCACCATCGGGGACGCTCGCGGCTTCTTGGCGGCGCTGGCCGCCTCTCCAGCCCTGCGCCCGGCTCCTCCGCGCGCGCCGCCGCCTGTCTGTCCCCGGCGGGGGGCGCCCGAGGCCGGGGGCGTCGGAGCCACCTGCGCACCGCGCAGGGCTGCGGAGCTCGGGACGGTAGGGAGGTCGGGCTCGGGGCTGAGGCGCAGGGGCGCCAGCCGGGCAGCGGAGCTGGGACGCTGGGCCCGCGGGGTCCGGGCGGTGTCGCTTCCGAGGCTCAAGCCGGACAGACGGACGCGCTCCGCTCGGCTCTGGGCGGCGCCCTCCCCGCCGGCCCCTTCCTCCGCTGGGCGCCGCGCGCGGCGTGCGGAGCGCGGGCGGCCGCTGGCATTTTACCCCAGGGTCGCCGAGCCGGGGCGGGGGAGGAGGCGGGGGGCAGAGGGCTTAACACGCCTCCTTCCCGTGGTGGGCTGGCTTCCAAGGACGCGGGTCAGGCCCGTGTTTTGCCTCCCGCCCCTCGAGCGTCTACACTGCCCGCCCCCGCCCCCCCCGCTCCATCTCCTTCTTAGAAGGGAGGACTCAGGAGGTGAAGGCGGCCCCAGACCTGAAACTAGAGCGTGTCTGTTTCCAGTCCCTTAGCCCTCCGGTCAGACAAGTAATGAGCTCTGGTCAGCCCTTTCCGAGGACTGTGAAACAGATGACCAGCCCAAGTTCGATGCATAAAGCAGGGCACTCAAAGCCGGTGCTCTGGGACAACCCAGGGGGATGGGGTGTGGTGGGAGGGGGCTCAGGATGGGGGACACATGTACACCGTGGCTGGCTCATGTCGATGGCAAAACCACCACAACAATGTAAAGTGATTAGCCTCCAATTAAATTAATTAAAAAAAACCCTCTTGCTTTAATGCTGTTTCACACCATGCACACAGGCGAGAGCTGGAAACTCCTGGAAGATCAGGTGAGACACTGAAGGGCCGGCTGGTTAACTCAGGGCTGTTAAGAGGTCTCCTGAAACCCCCGGGCTGCGGGCCATTAATTGGGGTCAGCTGGTGTACCCACGTGTAACTCGTAGGCCTCTGTATCTTCACACTTGGTTGCCCATTCGGCGTTTCAGTGCCTGCCTGTTAGAGAGTAACTCCTGACATAAGCGTGTCCCGCTGAGCCAGCCGCAGTCGTTGCAGCCTAGAAACGAGGTTGTAATGCCCAGCCTCTAACAAACCCGTGGTTTCTGCAGATTTCCTGAGGAGGAGAAAAGACAGCTTGATCACAGGATACTAGGGTTCTCATGGGCTAGGTGAGCAGGCGTTTTGATTCAAAACATTCTGGGGCCACTGAGAATCACCCTAGGTGTCTGACATTTTTTAAAGCAGTGGTACCCTCATTGTTCTGTAGAATGTTTTTGTATTTTCCAAAGGCTTTTCACATTTATGACTTTATTTGATACCATATCCCTTGAAACTAGGAGTCCGACTTCAGCAAGGTGGGTTTTTTTTTTTTTCCTGCAAAACTTACACAAGCATCAGATCGGATCAGTCACTCAGTCATGTCCGACTCTTTGCGACCCCATGAATCGCAGCACGCCAGGCCTCCCTGTCCATCACCAACTCCCGGAGTTCACTCAGACTCACGTTCATCGAGTCAGCGATGCCATCCAGCCATCTCATCCTCTGTCGTCCCCTTCTCCTCCTGCCCCCAATCCCTCCCAGCATCAGAGTCTTTTCCAATGAGTCAACTCTTCGCATGAGGTGGCCAAAGTACTGGAGTTTCAGCTTTAGCATCAATCCTTCCAAAGAAATCCCAGGGCTGATCTCCTTCAGAATGGACTGGTTGCATCTCCTTGCAGTCCAAGGGACTCTCAAGAGTCTTCCCCAACACCACAGTTCCAAAGCATCAATTCTTCGGCGCTCAGCCTTCTTCACAGTCCAACTCTCACATCCATACATGACCACAGGAAAAACCATAGCCTTGACTAGATGGACCTTTGTTGGCAAATAATGTCTCTGCTTTTGAATATGCTGTCTAGGTTGGTCATACCTTTCCTTCCAAGGAGTAAGTGTCTTTTAATTTCATGGCTGCAGTCACCATCTGTAGTGATTTTGGAGCCCAGAAAAATAAAGTCTGACACTGTTTCCACTGTTTCCCCATCTATTTCCCATGATGGCAGAGTACAAATCAGACTTGATTTGAAATCAAACAAAAGAAGTGAATTTTCATATGGTCAGGAGACACTTCAGAAACTTGTAAAACCTGACTGCTGCTGCTGCTACTGCTAAGTCGCTTCAGTCGTATCTGACTCTGTGGGACCCCATAGATGGCAGCCTACCAGGCTCCCCCTTCCCTGGGATTCTCCAGGCAAGAACACTGGAGTGGGTTGCCATACAGTGACCATCAAAAGTCAGAAAGAAAGAAAAAAACTGGATTCAAACCCAGGATGCCTGGCTTCCAAGGTCAGTGATTTGGGCAAGTGACCTTTCTGAAACTTAGTTTTCTCATCTGTGAAATGGAGAAAACTCCCTATAAGTGTTTACGAGTAATGAATAAGGTAATGCATATGACGCATTTCACAGTGGCTGGTGTATATACATCGAGTGCTCAGTAGACATTAACTGTTATCATTTTGAACCTAAATGATTGTATTACACAGGATTTTCAGTTTTAACGTTTTAACTTTCTGTTTTTAGATAAATAGGAGTTTATTTCACAATAGCTGTTTGAGTTCCTAAAGAGATACCCCTCTAAGCACGCGAAAAAGAAACCCATCTTAGAGGCTGTAAAATTTGTGTCACTTTAGAGGCCATTCTTAGGAGGGTCTATTTTTATTTTCTTACCTGTTACTCTATTTTTACATCCAGCTGTCTTTTTTCTCCTCTTTACTCATTTTCTGAATGTTGAGCTTTAGGCCAACTTTTTCACTCTCCACTTTCACTTTCATCAAGAGGCTTTTTAGTTCCTCTTCACTTTCTGCCAGAAGGGTGGTGTCATCTGCATATCTGAGGTTATTGATATTTCTCCCGGCAATCTTGATTCCAGCTTGTGTTTCTTCTAGTCCAGCATTTCTCATGATGTACTCTGCATATAAGTTAAATAAGCAGGGTGACAATATACAGCCTTGACGTACTCATTTTCCTATTTGGAATCTGTCTGTTGTTTCATGTCCAGTTCTAACTGTTGCTTCCTGACCTGCATACAGATTTCTCAAGGGGCAGATCGGGTGGTCTGGTATTCCCATCTCTTTCAGAATTTTCCACAGTTTATTGTGATCCACACAGTCAAAAGCTTTGGCATAGTCAATAAAGCAGAAATAGATGTTTTTCTGGAACTCTCTTGCTTTTTCCATGATCCAGCAGATGTTGGCAATTTGATCTCTGGTTCCTCTGCCTTTTCTAAAACCAGCTTGAACATCTGGAAGTTCACGGTTCACGTATTGCTGAAGCCTGGCTTGGAGAATTTTGAGCATTACTTTACTAGCGTGTGAGACAAATACAATTGTGCGGTAGTCTGAGCATTCTTTGGCATTGCCTTTCTTTGGGAACTAAGATCATGGCATCCGGTCCCATCACTTCATGGGAAATAGATGGGGAAACAGTGGAAACAGTGTCAGACTTTATTTTTTTGGGCTCCAAAATCACTGCAGATGGTGACTGCAGCCATGAAATTAAAAGACACTTACTCCTTGGAAGGAAAGTTATGACCAACCTAGACAGCATATTCAAAAGCAGAGACGTTACTTTGCCAACAAAGGTCTGTCTAGTCAAGGCTATGGTTTTTCCTGTGGTCATGTATGGATGTGAGAGTTGGACTGTGAAGAAGGCTGAGCGCCGAAGAATTGATGCTTTGGAACTGTGGTGTTGGAGAAGACTCTTGAGAGTCCCTTGGACTGCAAGGAGATGCAACCAGTCCATTCTGAAGGAGATCAGCCCTGGGATTTCTTTGGAAGGAATGATGCTAAAGCTGTAACTCCAGTACTTTGGCCACCTCATGTGAAGAGCTGACTCATTGGAAAAGACTCTGATGCTGGGAGGGATTGGGGGCAGGAGGAGAAGGGGATGACAGAGGATGAGATGGCTGGATGGCATCACTGACTCGATGAACGTGAGTCTGAGTGAACTCCGGGAGTTGGTGATGGACAGGGAGGCCTGAAGTGCTGCGATTCATGGGGTTGCAAAGAGTCGGATACGACTGAGTGACTGAACTGAACTGAACTGAACTGAACTTACTCATTTTGCTTTTCTACTGTTGTAATTGTGGATGTTCTACATGACATCAGTTACCTCATTAAACAGTTAATAAGCCATATATGGGAACAGGGAGCTTTCCTGAGGCAGTAATTTAAGCTGTAGATAATAAAAGCAAAATCAAATCTGTTGATTTGGGAGGAGTCGATCTGGGAATCGAGGAGCTGACTTTAAGGCCTCCTTATTTTCAGCCCCGCCAATGAGCCCAGATGAGAACGAGGTTTCCGAATACGTGCTGGGGTCCGGCACACGGGCCAGGTTTGCCTGGGGAGGAAACCCTGAGGCTGGGTGGCCAGAGGGCGTGTCTGGAAGAGCAGAGCTGGGGCAGAGACCTTTTGAAAACCTTTGCCTCGAGACCTGGTATTTAAACCCACTGGTAGCTACGGACTGCACAAGACATTTCTTGAGGGGCTGGGCTGGAAAGCACAGCAGAGTGGAAAGCAATGTGGATGTCCTGGACGCATTCCGGTCCCCTGGAAAGTTAAACACGCCTGTTAAAGACAAAACCTGAGTTAGCTCAGGCTGTAGCCTGCATGGGAGACGTGAGACTGCAGCTGAGTGTGGCAGGGACCTCCAGGGGCTTGGGCTTTTCTCTCCTGATACCCTAACTCATCTCCCCCACTGATGTGCCCCATTCCCTCACTTATGAAACATGGGCTGAGAGGACACACCTCCTGCCTCTCTCATGGGAGTGTTATAAAGATTAATGATGCAGCCCTCAGTGCTCCTGGAGGGAGGCTCTGTACAACTGTTAACTTTTCAGCATACCGCTCTCCGTGATGTTTTCCATATAGACCTGTCAGCTTCCCTGAAACACAGCAGAGAGTGGATAGTTATACAATTTACCGTGTCCTAGGGATGTGAGGCTGTGCCAAGGGCTTCGATACAGACTGAGCTGTAAGTTCCACTCCCGGGGGGACCAGCTATTGTTAAGGGCTTCTGAGCGTTGTCCGGGGGAGGGCTGACTGGCTGGAGAATACAGGGGCCAGCATACACAAGCAACGTGAAGCAAGAAAGGAAAAAAACTAGGCCACTGGTCACAGGGTATCCTTTGAAATAAGAAGCATGGCTTCTTCCACTCATTTTAAAACATTTTTAACTTTTATTTTTTCAACTGAGGCAGATGGACGTATAATACGGTAGTTTCAGGTATACAGCATGATTTAGTATGTTATTTATAGCAAAACGATAACCGCAAAAAGTCTGGTTAACATCCATCACCACACAAAGGTACCATTTTTTTTTCTTGTGATGAGAACTTTTAAGATCTTCTGTGTTTACTCTAGCTGTCAAATGGGCATGGTAACCCACTCCAGTGTTCTTGCCTAGGAAACCCCATGGACAGAGGAGCCTGGCAGACTACAGTCCATGGAGCTGCAAAAGAGTCAGACATAACTTACTAAGCAACAACAAATGGTGTGGAGCAGAGTAGCTAAAGCAGTTAGGGCAAAGGGGAAGATCAGGGGCGTGAAATAAAAAGAAGCTGAAGGACGTTAGTTTGCAGGATTGTGTAATTTCTACGCTGTGTTTAAAGCAGGACTTTGGTGATGATCCAGTGGTTAATAATCCTCCTTGTGATGCCGGAGACACAGGTTCCATCCCTGGTTGGGGATCTGAGAGCCTGCAAGCCTCAACTAGAGAGAGCATGCCGCAGTCTACAGAGACCACGTGTTGGACCACAACCAAGAGAAGCCCACATGCCAAAACTAAGACCCGATGCAGCCAAAAGTAAACAAATATAAAAAAAAAAAAAATAGAGCAATTCACAAATCAGTTCTCTAGAGTCTCAAATTTCAATTCAGGATAATTACCTGATCAGTTACAAGATTCCAGGTAGCCATCATGGAAAAACCTATAAATGGCCTAAACAAAGATTCACAGACTTTTCCTATTGGTATCCCTGGAACATAGCAATAGTCATTTAAAGGTATTTTCAGAGAAGCAAGACCCAGCAAGCACTGGGTAGCGTGCATTCAGAACCGCGAGTGACACACGTATAACTGTGCCCCTAGAATGGACAGGCTGCCCCGGGACCCCTCCTTCCATTTCCGTTTTGACTGACCTACGGCCAGGTCCGCTTAGGGAAATCGGGTTACCCCCTGAGGAGTATTAAAGCACCCCGGGCTCTGAGCCATTGTGAGGACATGCTTGAGGCAAGAAGCCTCAAACATGTTCACACAGTCAAAGGGCTTTCAAGCCCTGGTTTTGGGGTGTGTACACCATCTTTGTACCTAGTCTGCCTTCGTTTTAACTTGTCCGAATTCTGAAAGTAGTATTATAAGCCATGGGTCTCTGGAATTTCCTCCTAAGACAGGAAGAAGCATCTGATTCCTACGTCCGTGAGAGAATCACACAATTTTTGCCAAACTCTGAAATAAAGGTAATATTAAAAGATTGGGTAGCCTTATATGGCTATAGGTGGCTAAAAGAAAAATGGGCAAAATCTTTTTAAAGGGAGAGAAACTTCTTGTTACTTGGTCGAATGTCTCAAAAAGATCCAGAAAAATTGTTTATGTGATTTGGGTGTCATGTTCCTGAAAGTTCTAACACACACACACACACACACACACACACACACACACTCACTCTCCCTCTGTGTCTCTGCCTGGGGTTTCTTCCAAAGAAGTTTGTCTAGACTATAGGAGGTGGCCGTCTCCTTGGCCAGTCACAGCTGCAGGATCACACCTGGGGTTTCTAGAAGGAGAGGAATGTTCTAGCTCCGTTCGATTCTGCAGCTCCTTGTGGGAAATACGGGGAAGGTGGGACGTGCAGCTAGGAGGGCCCCATCTCTTGTGGTCCCACAGGCATGAAGAAGGAGGAAGGGTCCAGCGTTAGAGGAACAGCCAGAGCCCCTCGCTACGAGGTCTCTGCTGGAGAACACGGCATTACAACAGACCCGGGATTTGTGAACGGACTCCTTGGAGTAGCAACCATCCCTACAGACTTCTCTGCTTTATTTTCATAGTGCTAGCTCTCTATATTCTCTTTATATCCTGCAGCACTGTAGGAGTACGGGTACTTATTTAGTATTTATTAAGAATTGGAAGATAGCTCAGTAATATATCAATTCAATTTGACAGGTAATAACCATGTTGGCTTTAATAGAAGTTTTCTGATTTGAGCCAAGGTTATCTTTTATGTTGGAGTAAATATAACTGCATTACCCATGTTAGCAAAGCATGGTAGTTACTATAATTAAAAATATTTTTTTCCTCCAGGTATGAGGTTGACTTTACCTCCCTTCTTTTAAAAAATGGACTTAGAGGAAATTCCCTGACAGTCCAATGGCTAAGGCTTCCCAGATGGCTCAGTGGTTAAGAATCTGCCTATCAATCCAGGAGATGCAAGAGCCTCAGGTTCAACCCCTGAGTCAGGAAGATCCCCTGGATAAGGAAATGCCAACCCACTCCAGTATTCTTGCCTGGGAAATCTCATGGACAGAGGAGGCTGGCAGGCTACAGTCATGGGATCACAAAGAGTTAGACACGGCTGACATGCACACCAGTGGTTAAAACTCTGCTTCCACTGCAGGGGTACAGGTTCGATTCCTGGTTAGAGAACTAAAATCCTTCATGCCTTGCAGCAACCCCCCCACAAAAAATACACTTAGAGAAATAGCACTGGAAGGAGGAAAAACTAGACTTAAAAATCAGATTTACCTAGATCTGAAATCCAGCTCTAAAACTAAAACCTTCATGATCCTGAACAATTTTCTGGGATTCAGTTTATCCATAAATAATTAGAAACAAACTTGAAGTCAGAGGATCATTGAAAAGAGTAAATGAGATCTATAATATGCCTGCTGCACCGGAGATAATAAAGCAAACATTACTTTAATTATCTTTGAAAATTTGAGGGCAGCTATGATGGGTCATCCGCCCGGTCACATTTAACTTACTTTGCATAAAAGAAAAGATGGATGGCTAACAGGAGAGACAGCCTTTCATAGCACAGACTAAACTAAGCAGGAGGATTCATACCGCTGTGAGTACTGTTGGGCTGTAAGTAAACCTTAGGAGGCGAGTCAGGCCCTGGGTAAGTCAAGCCCATTAACTTGCTAGAAATTAGAATGTACATACTTCCCCTTAGAAAATACTTGTGTTTCTGAATACTGCGCCTCTCTGATGTTTATATATTTTAAGGCAAATCGTGGTGTAAATGTGTGCCAGGAACTGACTAGTTAAAGCCCAGCTGTGGTCGGTTCTAGAGTGGTGTGAAGAGTCTCCTCAGCTCTGTGCGTCCGTGCAACCGCTTCGTTTTCTGCAGAGCTTTTCTAACTGGGTCAGGCTGGGAGCATTTGTAACAAAGTAAAGGGCCCCTGCCTAAGGAGACAGCAGTCTTCTGGGTGGGCAGTTTTGTTTAAAGAAAATGAGGCGGTCCATATGGTGCCTAAAATCTTAGCATTCCTGGTAGAGGTTGTTAGATTCTAACAGAACATGAGATACATCTGTTAACCAAGATGGAGGCCTCTTCATGATATAATAGCAAGGAAGACACATTCCTGCAAGCTTTTAATAGACAATGATCATTTTCCAATAATTTGGCACAAAGAGTAACAACAAATACTTACTGAGCACTTGGTACCTCCAGATATTTTTTAAAAGCACTTTACAAGTATTATCCAGTGGTTAGGACTGCAGGCTTCCATTGCAGGGGCCACAGGTTTGACCCCTGGTGGGGAACTAAGATGCTGCATGCTGCACAGCATGGCCAGAAAAAAAAGAAATAAAGAGATAAAATAAAGTCTGCAAGTATCATCTTATCTAATTCTTATTGTGATCATCTGTCATTGATTCTATTATCATCTATTTTTTACAGGTGAGAAGCTGAGATACTTTTTTGGTTAATATTTATTTATTTATCTGGCTATGCTGGGTCTTGGTTGTGGCACGTGGGATCTTCAGTGGCAGCATGTGGGATCCAGTTCCCTGGCCAGGAATTGAACCCAGGCCCCCCTGCACTGGGGGCATGGCATCTTAGCCACTGGACCCCCAGGAAAGTCCCTGAGAGAGAGATTTTAATTCGCTGGCCTAAAGGACCGAGTTATGAGCAATGAGCTGGGTTTGAATTGGGGCATTTTTAGCCCCAGGGTCCATGCTCTTAACACTACACCAAACTGCCCTTTGGAAAAGCAAGGATCTGGGCAGTTTTCTCCTAAGACACAGACTACATCTGGGATGTTTGCTCAGGGATGTCATTAAAGCCACAGAAGGCCCAAAGTCCACCGTGATAATGGGTGACCTGCGACTCTCGTGGCTTGTGTTCCGGCACGATCCTTCCTCCACAGTGCTGTGCCAGCCAGCTGACCCCGGGAGTCCTTGCTGGAGAGTGCTGGCTTACCTCTCTCCTTGCAGCAACGTGGGGCTTTATCCACTGGACCTACCCATCCCTGTGGAGCTGGACAGTCCCCTGATTCACGTGGGGATGGGAATGCTGACCTGAGAAGACTGAGATCCGGTTTCAAAACCCTTAGAGCTCTGGCTTGTTTGCAAACCATCCTTCCCATTCTAGCCCTGGACATGAGAAAGACCTTTATCAAACCTAGAACTCTCATGGCACTTGGCTATCAGGAAAACACGCAGGGGCTGGGGGAAGCTTATTTTTGTACTCACCACAGAGAAGATCTTGCAGACCTCCGAGTCCGGCATAGTCCCATGGGAACACCTTCCACCTGGAAACTGACTCTTTGAGATTCAGAAAGAATAGTGGAAGATAAACAGTGGCAACCAAGGTTTGCTCATGAAAGTTGGAAGAATTTTGGATCTTTCAGCCTCTCTCCCTCTCCCCACCTCTTACCCTCCCCACCACCCCCCCACCACACACACACACACACACACACACACACACAGTCCTCAGAGGTTGTTGGCTTGTAGATATTTGAGATTAGCACAGGCTTGCATTCTTCCACCCTAATCTTTACCAACAATGAGGAATCCTGAAGGAATGTCAGATAAAACGAGCTGCTTTGGTTTCAGTTCACGGAATCCACATACGTCCCTTTGGGTCTGGGGTATAGCAGGGCAATTGTTTGTCTTCCTTCTGCCTGGTGGGTGATGTTTGGGCCTGAGGGAACGTTTACTGTCGTTTCTTTGGTGTGATCGCTGATGACCGCCCTGATAATTCATCAGGAAGGGAGTTGAGAGCTTTCAGAGCATCTTTCAGCTCCAGCGTTTATCTGCAGGATAATTATAATGAGCCTGAAAGTTATGTGTTTGCAGCTGGCCGTGTATCTGTCTCTCGAGTCCTCTCGTCCTGATACGAGACTCATGGGCCTGACCCCTCACATCAGTAACCCACCGCTAAAGTCCCTCGAGACCCGCTTTGAAGCCGACTGCCTCTCTGGCTGCGTCCTTCGTCCTCGGCCAGTCGTCCCTAGTCTCCTTGGGGTCCTTTTCTCTCTGTCTCTGCTTTCTGCCTTCTACTTCAGTTTTTTCTTCCATCAATCATGTTACTGCAATTCCCCTCTTGGTCAGATTCCATCCTCTCACCCACCAGCCTTCTCTTTCTGTCCCCTGCTTGATTTTCTCTGTTATTCTCCTTCTGCTCCTCTGCTCATCCGTGGGTTGTTTTTTTTTTTTAAGATTTTTTTATGTGGACCATTCTAAAGTCTTTTTATTGAGTTCGTTACAATATTGCTTCTATTCTACATTTTGGGTTTTTGGCCATGAGGTGTGTGGAATCTTAGCTCCCAACCAGAGATCAAACCCACATGCCCTACGTTGGAAGGTCAATGTACCGTCAGATGAACCACTGAACCACCGGGGAAGTCCCTTTTCTCTTGCTTCAAGTGCGTCCTCCCCCAAGTATACACGTTTAAAATATCTTCCCTCCCCAGTCCTATTTCTTCCACAAAGTCATTGTTTCTCAACTGGGGTGGGGGTGGGGGTCAGTTTTGTCAGTGAGCAGAAATCTGACGTTTTAGGGGACACTTTAGGTGTCTCAGCTGGGGGCCCAGGTGCTCTGGCATCTGGTGGGCAGACACCAGGATGCTGTTCCAGCTCCTACAATGCACAGGGCAGCCCCCTCCTCCCGCCACACAGAAAGAATTATCTGGCTCAAGATGTCAGCGGTGTCAAGGCTGGGAAATCCTGCCCTAAACAGACCTGCACCCGCCTCCCACTCTCATGCTGTTTATCTCCTGACTCTAAGCCCAGGTGCTGCCCCTCTCCTGCCCCCAGCCTGCCCTGAGTCCAGCTCCCGCCCGCTCATCGCTTCTTCCCTGAGGCCGCAGCCGTCCCCTCGGCTGCATCTCCTTTACGCCTTAGATGTGGTCGGGCCTCGCCGCTTAGACGCCCTGTCTCCTCCTTGTGTTCCTATCTTAGTGTGGCAGTTGCCTTATCTCTGAGCTGTCCTGAGGGGACGAGACGAGCTGTAAAAATATTTTTCTTAGAAATCTGTTTATCTTCTCAGTTTTCCCAAACCCTGCAGCCCTGAAGGTTCTGGTTTCAAGTCTCTCGAATGTATCAGACAGCCTCTCTGACTCCCCCCTCCTGCCTGCCTCCCTCAGCTCACCTGCTGAGGCCACAGATGCTGTTCTGGGCCTTTCTTTCCTAAAGTGATGTTTATGTGGTGCTTACATTGGCATGGCGTGGCCCGATTGTACCTGCTCTTCTCCTGCTCTGCTGTAAGAGAAGGGAGAAATACCTTCCCTACCTTCTTGCGTGAAAAAAAAATTTATTCTTTTTTTTTTTTTTTCTGTATTTGCTGTTTGACAGGGGCTTCCCTGGTGGCTCAGTGAGTAAAGAATCTGCCTGCAATGCAGGAGACCCAGGTTCGATCCCTGGGTCAGGAAGATCCCCTGGAGAAGGAAATGGCAACCCACTCTAGTCTTCTTGCCTGGAGAATCCCATGGACAGAGGAGCCTGGCGGGCTACACTCCAGGCGGTCACAAAGGACGTAGTGACTAACCCACCAAGGCAATACATACAATTACAACACTGGGTGTGTTAGCAACTAAAACAAAGAAGACAACCACTGTTCCCAGGGAGCTCCAGCTCCGCCCGGGAGGGGAGCGAGACGGCCAATCACAGCTCAGGTGGGCGCTACACTCGGAGGCAAGGGGCGACCAGGGCAGAGAGAGAGAGAAGCTCATAGGAGTTTCCTGTGGGTGTGATGAGAAGTGATCCCAGCTTAGTGGCTTGAAACCACAGAAAGGTATTATCCTGTAGTCCTAGGTGTCAGAAGCCCCACGCCAGTCTCATTGCACTGAAATCACAGTGTCAGCAGAGCTTCGTTTCTTCTGCAGGACCTGGGAGCAGGATTGCTAGGGCTTCACTTTCTTCGAAGACTCCAGCATAGAGCGTGTTGATTAAACGCTTGCTGGAACCAACACTGGATAAAGGAACGGTGGGCCTGGTGGGACTTCCCTGGTGGTCCACTGGTGAAGAATCTGCCTTCCAGTGGAGGGGGCGGGGGTTCGACCCCTGGTCAGGGAACTAAGATCCCACACGCCAGGGGGCAAAGAATCTGGCGCACTACAACTCGAGAAGGCTACATGACACAGCGAAGACCCAAGACAGCTGGAAGAGACAGGACTGCTAGGCAACCCTCTCGAAGAGAGCGCAGCAAAGCCAGGACTGAGGACCCAGAGGCCGCTGATTTCCAGCTTGTTGCCAGCAATCCTCAAACCTAAGATCCCTCCTTTACAGACGAGCGATCCGTGAAGCGGCTGGGGTCCAGCCTCGTGGACCCCAACGTATTAATAGCTCAGTGGAATCGCCACAGAAAGGCAGGGAAGCCACATAGCGCCCCCTCCCTACTCCCAGCACCAAAGCCCAGTCTCCACCGTTAACCGGAGACTCGGACGTTTGACCCTAGCGTACAAAACGCCCGTGACTCTTTCAGGAGCTCCCATAGCGTGAGCTGACAGCGCCGTGCCTCTGTATTTATTTATTTCTCATTTATTGCAAAAACACCATCCACATTCAGTTCTGTCTCAAAGGGAAGGGTCAGGAGGCAAGTGGTTTCAACTGCCTCCACTTGACAGCCCCTTTCTTCAAAAACCGGTTTCTTTCTCTTCAGGCCAAACTGTTCACACAATGAATGAACTGGAGCAGACTGAGCTGTGTCCTTCACTAGGAAGCTTTTTACCCCTCAGAAGGTTTTAGGCCTCATCTCTGGAAATCAGGACATTTTTGAACAGTTGGAAAGGGGCTGCAGCTCAAACAATAGGTGGCCTCTACAACATGAAGAAATTTGCAGCCTGTGGTAACGATTTTTGAGGCTGGCTTTATTTTTCTTCTGCCCTGAATTCCCTGAAATCTAAGGTCAAGGTTAAGAAAACAGAGCAGAAGTTTGGGGGATTGAAGGAAAACAGTTTGAGCATAAGCCTTCAAAATGCTATCATTCCTGGGTGAGCGGGACTTTGGTATAGAAAACTTGGGTGTCAAGGAAGAGGTTTTTTTTTTTTTTTTTTTTCCCCTTGAGATTAAACTGAGACTAAAGCAATTCAAAGCCCCTTCCCTGAGAAGTGTCACCTTATATTTTCCCACGAGATGGGCTTCTTCCCCTTGGCTGGGGCTGGGGGTGGGGTGGGGATGTCCCTGAAAGGGCCATAATCCTGTTTGTGTGATATCACTGTCTGTTGCCAGGCTGGAGTGCCAGTGCCAGACTAGGGATTATATGCACAGTCCTCACGACTCTGTGCAATTCATGTGCTCCTGGTGAGAACACGGCCTCCAGGCGTCCCTCTCAAGGTGAAGCTCGCACCCCATCCTGTTTCAATAACAGTCCTGACCATCCTTTATCAGCTATTCCTTCTGTCCCAAGCACTGTTCTAAGTGATTTTCTGAGGTGATGTCATCCAGTCCCCCAGCAAGCCTGCCAGGTAAACATGATTATCCCCATTTTATAGATGAGGAAAACTGAGGCATGGACAGGCTGATCCTGCAACCAAGGTCCCTGGCTAGTATGCCGTGGGGCCTGGAATCTGACGCAGGCTGTCTGGTCTGGGGGACCGCACACTTAGCCACGCGGGACTGGCTCGGCTCTTATCTGAAAAGGCTGTTTTGCACAGGGAGTCACTACCCAGGCCGCCCTCCCTACAGAAAGCCCATTTCGGTCTGTCACCATGGGTTCACTGGCGGGGCTGGTCTCCCTTAATGGCCTGAGTCACCCGGCCAGAGAGCTTGGGCTTTGCCTGAAGACAAGGTCTGCGGTTCCCTTAAAGAAAGAGGAAGTGAATCTAAACTTCATTCCATGCTGTCCTGCGATAAGTTCTTGCCATGTATGATTAATTGGCCAAGTGGGTGATTTATGGAAGCACGTTTCCAAGAGCAGTCCCGGCGTGAGCCAAAAGTTCTGCTGGGCTCTGCGGCCACAGATCGTGCGTAATTCCCGGCAGCCACCTGCAAATTCATAACGAGTCAACGGGGACCTTAGCAAGTAAATGGTTAGCACAATCAGAGAAACCTCAGGCACCCTGGGGAGGCAGGGATAGGAGCAAATGGACATGCAAACAAAAGGAGGACATTTTACTGCATTATTTGCAGGAAAAGAACTCAGGGCCACTTAGGATTTGGCTAGAGCCTCGAGCCCAAGTGTCGGGATTGAAGACAAGGAAACTTGTAAATCTCGGCCTCATACATAACATGTTCCTAATGGTTGTTGAATAAGAAAAGATTTATCATTGCATTTTTCACATAGAATGAACTTCTCTTATTTATTAAAGAATTCTGCCCTACTGAAGGAAGGGATTTGAGTATCTTCATTTCACATGTCGCTATGGCGCAATTTGCAGTTTTATCATCAGCACCATAGAAGTGAGGAAGGTCAGGGCTCTGGGTTCAAAACCTGAGAGCTGATGTCCAGCGTCCAGCTCAGCCTGCCCACCCCGACCGCGTTCGCTGCCCCCTCTGCTGGGCTGGAGGCTACTGGGTAGATCAGCAGGGCCCACCGTCATTTGACTTTCCAGTTCTTTTCTGTCAGGAGGCGCTAGAGGTGAAGAACCTGCCTGCCCATAAGGGAGACGCAAGAGACAGAGGTTCGATCCCTGGGTCAGGAAGATCCCCTGGTGAAGGGCATGGCAACCAACTCCAGTATTCTTGTCTGGAGAATCCCATGGACAGAGGAGCCTGGCAGAGTACTATCCATGGGGTCACAAAGAGTCGGACATGACTGAGCGACCAACACCTCTTTTCTGTCAACCCAGCTTCTGAGGATTTCCAGCCGTCTCTGGCTTTCCTGAGCAGAAGCACAACAGCAAAGGAACGACTGAATGTGTTGGAGCCTAAGACAAAGGCCTCAGCAGAGCCCCAGAGAGAACTGGGCTGGAGACGGAAAGCTGGCCCCCACCCCAGCAGGGCTGAGCGCTGTGGGCCAAGGGCTGGAGCCCAGGCCTCTGTTAGCAGATGATGTGGGCTTCTAGACCCTTTAGATGATGGTTCTGGGCCTCCCCGTGTGGTGTCCAGGGGCTGAGACTCCTCACTCCCAAGGCAGGGGGCCTGGGTTCCCTTCCTGGTCAGGGAACTGGACCCCACACGCTGCTAGTACGAGTTTGCATGTCACAACTGAAAGGTTCTGCGTGCTGCCGCAAAGCCCTGGCACAGCCCAATAGATGAGTTAATTGAAGAAACTGGGAAATCAGATCCCAGTTCCCCTGAAGTTCTTCTCTGCCTAGCCACTGCCCCGCACCGTCACCGCCTGGGAAAGGAAACAGAAGGAACGTTCCATCAGAAGCCTTCCCGATGGGTGCCGTGGGGCTGGGAGGCAGAGGGGGAGAGGAGGTCGGAAGTTCTTGTTTAAAGAGATGTTGTGATTGTTGGAGGTGGCCTGGCCCCTGCTGAGAGGTTATTGTAACCACGGGGAGGTCTGCCAGAGGCGATGGTGAGCCTCCGGAGGGCTGGGGCAGGACGGGACCGTGCGGCCTTGCTTGGAGTCCTCCCGGTGCAGGCATGTGGGGGGCGGAGGCCTCACTTCTCAGGATGAAAGCAACAAACGTTTTACGAGTCTCAAAAGGGAACAGAGACTTCCCCCGTCCTCCAGGGCCAACAGACCAGGGAGATGGAGTGGAAACGGCTTTGTCATTTCCCCCATGAAACATTAGCAAAAAACCTTGTAAAAAAAAAAAAATGTAAGGGCGAGCAGAGTTAGGAAGCCATGCTTCCCCATCCCTTTCGTTCCCCATCGGGGAACGCCATCCTAATGGTTTTCTGACACCTCATATAATTCAGTCACGGGAGGCAGCTGTTTGGTTGTGTTTTGTTTGGGTTTGTTTTGCTTTGGGGGCAAGTGTCCTTTAGGAGCAAGTCAGGGAGAGAGGAGGTGGTCCTCGCAGCTAACACGGCTGCGGGCTGAGGTCACTGTGCTCTAGACTCAGGAGGCGTGTTTTGGACACACTCGCAGCTGGCCAAGGTTGTTCCTACTTACTCATCTTCCTCTAGGCTCCCAAAATGTTTTCCTGGAATATGCTCCTGGGGGTGGGGGTGGGGGTGGGGGGAGTGTTATTTATAATCTCACATAATCCTCCTTCTCATACAAAAGCATCCAGTGGTGCTTTCCATGGGAAGAATAACAGCTCATGTGAGTTGGAAGGAATGCAAGGGAGGCACTTGGAACTCTTGACACCTCCAACCTGTGTCCAATTTAGAAGAGTCTTGGCCTCCTGGGGCTGAGAACCCACTGCCCCTGACTCAGACTTGTCTGGGCCTCGAGCGGGGACATCAGGGGCACTCTGCCCAAGACGATGACAAGGATGAGGGTCTGCCCAGATGTGGTCCTGTTTGTTCCATCTTGGATCCCGGACTTTACTGCTCCTGGGACTAAAGTGGAAACTGAAAGCATTGGTTGCTCAGTCATGTCTGACCCTTTATGACACTATGGACTGTAGCCCACCTGGCTCCCCTGTCCATGGGATTCTCCAGGCAAGAATACTGGACTGGGTTGCCATGCCCTCCTCCAGGGGATCTTCTCAACTCAGGGATCGAACCCGGGTCTCCTGCACTGCAGGCAGATTCTGAACCATCTGAGCTACCTCTTGAATCAATGATATATTCTGGAATAGGCATCAGCTGGAAACACAGCCACAGGATGTCTTCAAAAGAGGCAGAGGAGACAACATAAGGATGTTATTTAAAAGAATCAGAATAAACCAAACTTAGGAAGAGGACAGGTTTTGGAAGCACCCCCTGGGCTCCTAGCCACACTGTACCTTATGAACTTGGATCAGAGTCAAATTACTTAATCTTTCTAGTCCTCAGCTTCCTTGTCTTTAAAATAGAGACGATGGCAATGCTCATTACAAAGTGTAATGTGAGGTTAAAAGTGAAAGTGTTAGTCGCTCAGTTGTTTCCGACTCTGCAACCCCATGGACAGAGGCTTTCCAGGCCCCTCTGTCCTCGGGTTTCTTCAGGCAAGAATACTGGAGTGGGTTGCCATTCCCTTCTCCAGGAGATCTTCCCAAACCAGGGATCAAACCCGGGACTCCTGCACTGCCGGCAGATTCTTTAATGTCTGAGCCACCAGGGAAGCCAATACATAAAAGTCCTACGCAAGACGGAGTGCTGGACCCAACAAACATACTGTGTACATGATCCTGTGAGTATGCACTCAGTGACTGAAGAAATCATAAACAAACATTCTCATTTCATCTGACCCTCAGCATCAGAAGAAAGCACTTAGTTATCTGTCTCAGATTTCCCTCCTGTAAAATGATGTTCCTACGCCAAGGACAGGGGCAATGAGTAACATTTAGATATTGCTTTAAATGCTGCCGAGGGGCATATTGCTGATACAAAACGTCATTCTGCTATCCCTCATCGGTCCTAATGTAAAGATAAATGATCTCAACCTGTTTAAGTGTCTTGGTTGACGTTGCTCTGGGAGCATTCCATCAATCATCCCAGCAGTGGGTTTGTTTTACGTGCTACAAGTTCTTCATACCGCTACGGATACTCTATAAGCACAGTTGGTTGAAGAAAGCATGTTGGTTACAGACAATGTCTGTGTGTAATTGATTTATTACATGACAACCAATAAATCAGTGAGCTCTGGGGTTTACATAAGTGCTTTCTGAAAGAGCCTAGTGGTCAATGATGACTTATCAAGAGTGATGAGGAGAGCAAATATGAAGGAAACCACATTGCTCTGCTCTCCTTAGTGAGTCAAGTCATCGCCAGTTGGCCTCCAGCTGGAATACACTGGGCAGACTTTTCTAATCAAGGCACATTCTGGGAACTATCTTCTACTTTGGCTCCTCTGCAACTGAGATGCACTCGATTAGCCAAGATGTGGACCATGTGTGGAATTAGAAAAATTTGTCCTTTCCAGCCATATCGTCCTATATCACACACTACTGTTACTGGGTCATATCACTCGTGTTGAAATCCAGAGAAATCTGAGAAATTCCCAGAAAACAGTAGTTAACTCAGGAGGTATCCTTGCTAAAGTTATGAACGCTGTACGTAGACATGTTGTGCCCTGAGAATGCTCACATGGTACTCTTTAAAGTCTGGAATCTAAACAGAATATACGTTGGGATGCGATCAAAAGGGAAGTTCCCATTATTCTATTCATTAATGCCATCCCACAAGTGCAGAAAGATGTTTTTATTATGTATTCACTGTAATATTATGTATTCACAGCTAAGCAATGGGAACAAATACTCACATGGGGTATTTCAATTACTCAGGGTTTAATTTTCCATTCCCTGGTGGTATGGGTTGAATTGTATCTTCAAAAAAATATGCTGAGGGGACTTCCCTGGCGGTCCAGGGGTTAAGACTCTCGAGTTCCATCTGTGGTCACAGAACTAAGATCCCACACGCCACGTGGTACAGTAAAAAAAAAAAATATTGAAATACTAACCCCAGCACCTCAGATGTGACCTTCCTTGGAAACAGGGTCATTGCAGATGTAATTAATTAAGATGTAGTCATACCAGAGTAACATGGGCCCTTAATCCAGTATGACTGCTGGCCTTATAAGGAGGAGAAAAGTGAAATGAAAGTGTTGGTGTCCCAGTTGTCTGACTCTTTGTGACCCCCACCCCCACCCCCAGTAGCCTGCCAGGCTTCTCTGTCCAAGGAATTCTCCAGGCAAGAGTACTGGAGTGTGTAGCCTTTCCCTCCTCCAGGGGATCTTCCCAACCCAGGGATCAAACTCAGGTTTCCCGCATTGCAGGCAGATTCTTTACCATCTGAGCCACCAGGGAAGCCCTAAGACATACAAGAAAAGATGGCTGTGTGACATGTGACGGAGGCGGTAACTGTAGCGATTCATCTACAAGCCAAGGAATGCCGAAGATTGCTGGGAAACGCCAGAAGCCAGAGAGGCAAGGATCCTCTCCTTCTGGTTTCACAGGGAACGTGGCCCTGACAACAATTTGATTTTGGACTTCCAGCCCCCACAACTACGACACAAGAAATTTCTGTCGTTTTAAGACACCTAGTTGGTAGTACTTGCTTCAGGCAGCCCTAGAAATTGAAGACACCTGGTCTGTACATCTCCTTTAACAACATTTTATGTCAACTTGAAGTATTTGATGTCAATCTTTTTGATATCAACAATATTTGATGTCAATCCTTATATACCACAAATCGATCCCTTTATATACTACAAATTGGATCCTCCCCACCCAGGGATCAAACTTGAGTTTCCTGTATTTCCTGCATTGCAGGCATGTTCTTTACCCACTAAGCCATCGGGAAAGCCCTATATAAAGGGATAGTTGGGTTAAACATTTGGAACTTAATCCTTAAAGCATTTATATTGGCTAATACTTCAAGCCGCATCCATATGCTAGTATTGCCACACCCTAAGAAAGCTGAGCGCCGAAGAATTGATGCTTTTGGACTGTGGTGTTGGAGAAGACTCTTGAGAGTCCCTTGGACTGCAAGGAGATCCAGCCAGTCCATTCTAAAGGAGATCAGTCCTGAATATTCACCGGAAGGACTGATGTTGAAGCTGAAACTCCAATACTCTGGCCACCCGATGTGAAGAGCTGACTCATTTGAAAAGACCCTGATGCTGGGAAGGATTGAGAGCAGGAGGAGAAGGGAACGACAGAAGATGAAACGGTTAGATGGCATCACCAACTCAATGGACACGGGTTTGGGTGGACTCTAGGAGTTGGTGATGGACAGGGAGGCCTGGCGTGCTGCGGTTCATGGGGTGGCAAAGAGTCGGACACGACTGAGTGACTGAACTGAACTGAAGTGGTCGACATGGCTCCTCGGAACTCCTTCTGCGATTTAAAGCCTTAATACGCCTCTTTGCCAGGTACACAATTGCCAGATGAAATGTATATCCTACCATCAGTCGTTAGAAGAAACTCACTAGACAGTGTCAGCAGGAAAGCATATGTTAATATTAGTCCAGGATAATAAATAAGCCAGGAATGAACTTCCAAGGAATTATTTTGAGTGTTGTTGGTGCACGTGAAGTTTGGCTCCTGCCGTTAGCCTTGCTAGAAATAGCTGAGTTGTTTTAATCACTGTGTCAGCTGGTGAAAGTTGTGTAAAACCAGAATTTGACCAATATCAGGGATACACTCCTTTTGTGTCTGTTTTTCAAAGATGTGCATTATAACTAGTGCAGAAAACACCATCTTAAGAGTATTGACAGATGAAGATAAAAATAGTTTAAATAAGTGATTGGATAGAGAATTGCTATGTGCTGGAATATTTGACTGCTATCAACGTTTTGTCTGCAAAACATATTTAATGACATGGGAAATACTTAACATATATTTTGGTGACAAAAGTCAGGGTGAGAAATTCAGATACAGCTTGATACCAGTTATGTAAATTCTGTGCATAGGAAAGTGTTAACAGAGACAATTGTGGGGTGGGATTTCAAGTGATTTTTATTCTTTTTACTACTTTCCAAATTCTCAACATAGGCAAAAATTACTTCTCTTATCCCAACGCAATTTAATGCTAAAAAATGCACCAAAACAGTATTTTTTGTGGATTATAATATTGTGGATGATTTTTTCTTTATTCTCATCTTTTGTACTTTTCATATATTCTCAAATAAATATTTTTATTAATTTCACAGTGAAAAAAATTAAACAAAAATTATATGTTTATTGATGATCTAGCCAGAATGGGTGTCCACAAGGTGTCAGAGCTACTTTAAAATGACCCATGAAACTACTGAACCACTGAGATGGTGTTATGGGAGCTACCATAACGCCTGTTGTAGATTAAATTATGGTTCCCAACTTCCATACTATTTGTCATCGGACTTTGCAGTTCCTCCCACTGAGGACAGAGAACATACTTCCACTCCACTGTCACCAGCCTAAGCCTTGTGACTCGCTTTGGCCAGTGGGATGCAGGCAGAAATTATAGTTTCGAGCCAGTTTTGAGCCCCGATCCTAAGGGGCATCACATGTCTGCTCTCTGTCTTGCTCATCTGTCGTCATTGTGAGAAGATGCTCCCCAAAGGAGCTGCTGCTCCTTCAGCCCAAGTAAAAGAACACACGTGGAGCAAATCCAAGTCCTAAGCACAGCTAAGTTAAGCAAGACCCACCGCCCCAGGCAGAACCACCCAGCTGGGCCAAACTTAAATCGGCAAGTCTATCAACCTGTAGACTCAAGTGAGAGTGTTAGTCACTCGGTCATGTCCAACTCTTTATGACCCGATGGACTGTAGTCCACCAGGCTCCTCTGTCCATGGAATTCTCCAGACAAGAATACTGGAGTGGGTTGCCATGCCCTCCTCCGGGGGATCTTCCTGACCCAGGAATTGAATTCAGGTCTCCTGCATTGCAGACAGATTCTTTATAATCTGAACCACCACAGAAGCCCATAGACTCAAGAGTATGAAAGCAAATGCCTCTGAATTTTGGAATGCTGTATGCAGCAAAGACTAACTGATAAAACCTCATGGACAAAAATACCAGAAATCTCATGGATGAACATACGATACTGACTTGAAGGAACAATGCCTCAGTATGAGGACTGACAAAGTGTCGACCCAGTATGATACAAGTCCCTTTCATTGTAGTTTAAAAATAGGAATGGCCCTGAATCTTGTTAAGGTAGATTTTGTGTGTATGTATAAAGGTTTCTAATGTATGTCTATATGTACATGTGTACGTATATATAGTAAAATTCCTGAATGCAATAATATACCCGCTCCGGGAGTTGGTGATGGACAGGGAGGCCTGGCATGCTGCAGTACACGGGGTCGCAAAGAGCTGGACATGACTGAGCGACTGAACTGATGATATACCACTGTGTTCACGTTTAGTTGTCTTCTCTAGTTTTTAGTTAAACCCATTAAATATACATTTTTCACTCTGACATATTCTGGTTTCCATTGAAGAATGGTATTTGGAGTTATAATCCTCAATGTTTATTTACCAACTTAAAAATTCCAAGACTGTTAATCATACTGCACTTGTCTTTGGTAGGCAGATTGGAATTATTCGTCTTTTTGGAGGAAGTTTTCTCAACCTTGACACTATTTGCTTTTTTAAAAAAAATAGGTGGGGGTGGGATTTAAATCCACCTGCCAATGCAGGGGACACAGGTTCAATCCCTGGTCCAGGAAGATCCAGAGGCTATGGGGCAACTAAGCTGGTCACCACGACTACGGAGCCCGAGCTCTGGGGCCCACGTGCTGCGACTACTGAAGCCCCCGAGCCCCTGGGGCCCCCGAGCTCCACGATAGGAGGAGCCCCTGCAGCGAGAAGCCCTGTTCACCTTGAGTGGAGAGAGCCTGCGTGCAACAATGAGGACCCAGCACAGTCCAAAATAAGTACATCAATATTGTTTCTATAAAAAGGGTCAGGCCAAAACAATTTTTTTTTCATTGAAGTATAATTGATTTAGAATGCTGTTATCCTGCTGTATAGCAAAGTGATCCAGTTGTACACACACATATACATATATATAAATATGTATATATACTCTTCTCCATTACGGCTAGTCCTAGGCCAGTGAACACAGCTCCCTGTGCTGTAGAGTAGCGCCTTGTTCTTTAGCCATTGTGTATTAATAGTTTGCATCTGCTAACCCCAAACTCCAGTCTGTCCCGCCCTCTGTCTCCTCCCACTTGACAACCGCACATCTGTTCTCTATGTCTGCGGCACTGTTGGCTTTCTGAGCCAGGTAATGCTTTGTTTCGGGGTGTCGTCCAGTGCTTTGTGAGATGTTCAGCAACATCCCCGGGGTCTGTCCAGTGAAAGGCAGTAGCATGCACACCGCCCCCCGCACCCCCCGGTGGGACGGCCAGAAACATCCCAGAGCTTCCTGAATGTCCCGAAGGGGTGGGAAAGTCACCCTTAATTGAGAACCACTGTTTTAAAGAAGGGAGAAGGCGATGGCACCCCGCTCCAGTACTCCTGCCTGGAAAATCCCATGGACGAAGGAGCCTGGTAGGCTGCAGCCCGTGGGGTCGCTAAGGGTCGGACACTACTGAGCGACTTCACTTTCACTTTTCACTTTCATGCATTGGAGAAGGAAATGGCAGCCCACTCCAGTGTTCTTGCCTGGACAATCCCAGGGACGGGGGAACCTGGTGGGCTGCCGTCTATGGGGTCGCACAGAGTCGGACACGACTGAAGCGACTTAGCAGCAGCAGCAGCAGTTTTAAAGAAAATTAGGATTCAGTTTGGCTAAGTCAAATGGCAGAAACCACTGGCCATTTTAAACTAAGTTAATAATAATTCAGACAGTGATAAAAATAAAACAAGGTCTTAAAAACAATCCAAAGCTCTGGAACTTCTGATTCTTATGGTCATCATAAGTATGCTGTTACTGATGAGTGGGAGGAAAACCGAAGACGTGTTAATGGCCTGACAGGTAGATTTTCTGAAGCCATCTGCACCTTGTCCAAAGTCAGGCTAAAATTTCCCCATTGCACACGCTAGCAGGCAGCTTGATGGGACCCGCAATACCCCGGGCATTGTGCTTTAGGCTATGGCACTGGCACCATGACCAACTTCACACTTCATAAAAATGAACAGGGAATAGTGGAATTCTAACTATAAATGACGAATTTCGAACACCACCTTACTCAAAGATTCCATTTCTATCAGACAAAAGATGAAGCAAAATTTAATTTCCTGGCAGTTTATATGCTTCAGCAGGAATGTAGGCAAGAGCCAGGTAAGTGCTGAAGCTGACTCTGCCACATGTGGTTAAAATTAAGATCAAAACGGAGCTCGTGTTCATGATTATACTCTCTTCAGGGGAGCTCAGATGGGATTGAACTCTCCTTTAACACTGGGAACTTTTAACATTGGGTACCAGATCTTCAAACTCTCCATGCAATTTCCCTTTGGGCTCATTCATTAAAACTGACTAAATCTCAGTTTCCTTGTCTGCAGAACGAGAAGGTTGGACTCAACAGGGTCTGTGACCCCTTTCTCTACAACATTCTTTAAGCTTTATAATGGTTCGTGTGTCACAACAAAGGAATTGGGCTGTGTTAGGGAGTTTCTTATAATAAGACTTGACTCATGCTTCAAGTGGAGAAGGCAATGGCACCCCACTCCAGTACTCTTGCCTGGAAAATCCCATGGATGGAGGAGCCTGGTAGGCTGCAGTCCATGGGGTCGCTAAGAGTCGGACACGACTGAGCGACTTCCCTTTCACTTTTCACTTTCCTGCATTGGAGAAGGAGATGGCAACCCACTCCAGTGTTCTTGCCTGGAGAATCCCAGGGACGGGGGAGCCTGGTGGGCTGCCGTCTATGGGGTTGCACAGAGTCGGACACGACTGAAGCGACTTAGCAGCACTTGGCAGCAGCTTCAGGAAATCTGTCCACAAAGATTTTTTCACTCAAGGCAACAAACCATGCTCAGAGCCAGTGGATTGAACCCTCCTATTCTCCCTGGAGGCCGATCAAGAGCTTGGTTTCGATCAATAAGGGAGTAGGGAGAAAAGGATTCATGGGCTTGTCACTGGAAACTCAACAGATTTAAGAAAATCATGCCACAAGAAGACTGGGCTTTTAAGATAGAGAAGAAGAGGACTTCACATAGTAATGTCCCTAAGTCACCAAATAAACTGAGAAAGGAACCCTGGGGAACTGTGATGAGTGATCAGGACCAAATTCTAAAACCACCAACCCATCAATCGAATATATTGGATGTGAAAATCTGTGATCAGGCTAAAGGAAGAATTCCCACCACATGGAAAAATACTGGGAGAAAACCTATTTCTACTCACAGACATTTCTTATTGGTTCTAGGCTATGCTGGAAGGAGAGCCTCCTGGGAGAAAGGAAAAGAGAGAAAGGGAAAATTAAAAAATAGATGAAAACAAAAATTCCTTCCTCTGTGATTATTCACCAGCTAAGAGTAAGGGAGCCTCAGTGGAGCCTTTAAAACATGGTTCTCTCAACAGAAGGGGATAAGATGTGCCCTTCAATCGGATGAGAAAAAGACCTACGTTATGGCCTCGGCAGGGCTCACCCCATCCTGAGTGTCAGCAGCTGGCTCTCTGCCGCAGCCCTCTGCCCTCAAGGCAGCCCCTACGCACAGCGCCCCACCCCAGCCAAGCCTCGTGCTCCCCAGCGGGGGATCCAGGCTCACTGTAAGCTCTTTGCTCAGAGACACGAAGCTCTGCTCCTTTACTTTAAAATGAAGATGCAGTCAAGGAATGTCAATTCCTAATTCATTTTTTTAAAAGTATCTTCCAGTTCTACCACAAGAGAATTAGAGTTTGTATCCAATTTGTGTTTGCAAAGATTTCAAAAGAGAACAAAATGCAAATAGTCTGATCATGGGAAAATGACCCAAGGGAGGCATTGCAAATCCTTTCTAAGGCGTGCTCTGCAGTTCTACATTCTTGCCTGTTATGGGCATACCAGAAATATATTTTTTTGTTGTTGTTTAAATGAATGGAAAGATCCAGCATTTGGAAAGAAAGAATTGTTACTTGCCCTGTTTGTTCCAATAAACAATGAAACTGCTTGTTGCCCAATAAGAATAAAAACTGACAGTTTGTAAAAAAAAAAAAAAAAAAGAAGAAGAAAAAAAAAAAAAACAGAAAACATAAAGTCTTGGACTGTGTTTGGGGTGCTGACTGATATTTCCAGACTTACTATGATCCTAAGGGAAAAGTTTGTTTAGGTTTCCACAGTATCAGTGAAAAAATACTTCTCTGGAAAACCTGCTACACATTGGCCAAAAGTTTTTCCAATTCCAACTCCAGTTATTATCTATTGAAAGCTTTTGGGCTTACGGAACAGCAGTGGATGAGATGGAAGCTGACATCATGGTAAGTTCAGAGACTCACGCTGCATAACTCTGTAATCAGTGACGAGATTAGGTAAAACTGCAAGAATGGGCCATGTTACTGTGATTTCAGTTCTCTTAACACTGGGTCAGGACATATTTTAAAGATTCACTTGGGTTAAAGAGACTTTTGCTATGTGTGTGCAGGCCAAATAAAGAAGGGGATTGAGCTGAGCAATTGTCTGAGCAATGCCAGCAAGGAGAACTTAGAAGGGACCTCTCTGTAAAAGGTGCTGTGAGACATGAAAGCAGAGGGGGAGAGGCAAATGAGACACGAGGCTGACCCTGAGGGCTCGTGGGAGACGGAGCTACAGACTGGGCCTCCGACCCCTGGAACTGCGAGGACGATGCAATGACCACACGGGGGAAGCCCTCAGTGGGTGCGACAGTAATATGACTGAGCTGGCCAAAAAGTTCGTTTGGGTTTATCTGCAAGCTGGCACGGAAGCACCTGAGCAAACTTTTTGGCCAGCCTGATGTTAACCTTCCCACTCTTGGCCTTCCAGCCAACTCCGTTTATCTCTTTCAATCAGACACCATAGATGACATTCCAGGTACAGGCCCAGGGTCAGATTTCAAGTTCCAATTAATTTATGTTACAATAAACTAACCTACTGAATTGAATATCTGATTTTTCTGGCTATTGTGACTAACTGTAATTGGATACAGCATCATTTGTGTTGAAAAAATACTGTTCTTCAAATTGTACCAGAGTTCTCACTTCTGTGACCTGAACAAGTAGCCAGGGTTTTATATAATGGACAGAGATGTTTGTCGTTTTGTTACAGAGAAACCCAACACTCGTTGAACTTTTACAAATAAATAATTGGATTTATTTGAACATGATAATGTTACCATACATAATTCCTTTGGATAATCCTCTTCTTGCCTGTAATGCCATCAATGAGGCATCAGGTTCTTGGTGTTTCGTGTGTTTGCTTTTCCCATGACCCAAGGTGGAAGTACTCCTAAGGAGGAAATTCTGTCTAAATAAAGGTGGCAACGAGGTTGAAGAAATTTGGTACTCTTCATGATGACCTTATGGGTATGCTCACTTGGGTTACTTTGCTCTTTCATGACTTCTGTTCATTCACTCGTTTGCTTACTCAAAACCATGCACTGGCAGCGTTAGAAAACAATGATGGATAAGACAGATAGTCCCTAAAGAGGAGACTAAAAGCATAGAAGAGCTGGTGTTTGACCGTGTGTATAATAGAGAGCTCGTAGGAAGCAGTTGTGTAGCGCAGGGAGCTCAGCCCGTGCTCTGTGATGACCTAGAGGGACCTGGGGGTAGTGGGAGGGAGGCCCGGCGGGAGGGGATATGTGTAGACTCAGAGCTGATTCCCTTTGTTGTGCAGCAGAAACTAGCACAATAGTGTAACGGAACTATAGTCAGATTTTAAAAAAAACTAGTGTTTGTTGCAAGCTTCCAAGTCCGGCTGTGGTGTTGTCTCTTTTGATCCTCACAGCCTGATGAAGCACACAGCTCCATCTTACAAAGGACACTGAGATGCCGAGGTTAACCGGTCTTCAAGGTCACACAGCTACAAGGAAGCCGGGCAGGGATTCAGGTCTGACTCCGACACCATGCCCTTCCTCCTGTACTCCCCACCTCTTTCTAATCGCTCCTCACCACCTGATCTCCTGTTCTTGTTAGGTGGGTCCCTCTACGCTCCACACCAAAGATTCTCTGCCTTTGCCCTTGACAGATCCCCAGACCCCAAATACAGCCCGACCTTGCATGTCTAACCCCAGCCCTTCTCCCCATGGCAGACTCCCTAACCCATCTTACTCCCTCAGCCTCTGACACTGGCACATCCCCCCTAGTCTCCTTCATCTAGTTGTCCATCTGATGTTCCAAACTTGATCATCAGTTCCAAATTAGATCATAAATTTCCCCCCAAACACCTGCATTTTCTTTTCTCTCATCCTAGCCATGGAACTTAGGCAGAGTTAGGTAATAAATTACAACTGCGTTTTCCATCGCTAAATTGGTGCTATGGTCCCAAAAACATGAATAGATTCATAGAAAGAAATGGTAGGTGACCCATTTAAGAATCAGTAAACAGAATGTGCTCGCTTGGCTGCATCCTTTCCCCTTCAATTAGTCATTGTCTTTGCTGGAAGGCTGCCTCCCTCCGCTAACTGCAGCCCTTGCGTGACTGGTTCTTCAGCGAGCACACAGGCTTGGCTTCCATAACAGAGGCTGACCAGGCTTGTATCTCTACCTTAGGCCTTTGGGACAAGGCCAAAGCCGGAGGCCACTGAAGCACCCACTTAGGCTGCTGCGGAAGGACAGATGCTCACGAGTCTGCCACTGCTTGTCTCCCACCCTGAAAACTCACAGACCTCCATGTCATCCTTCTTCCCTAACACTTACCGTCTTGAGAGGCCGTTTGTCACAGCTGTGTATTTCTGCACCGCCTCCCTCAGCAGCCTGGAGTGAGCACTCTGAATAACTGGTGACTCGCCCTGAATTCACCGAGATAAGTGCCAGGATATCTGGGATGGAAGCTGCCCCGGCTTCCCACCGGCTCCTCAGCATGGCCCAGGGCATCCGGGGAGTCTTCTCACTTTGGGGTGTTCTGGCTGAACCCTTGGTTTCCACGCCCCCGCCTAGCCCTTTGCGTCACTTCTGGAGTATCAGATGCTGGGTGTTGGTGGTCCTGACGTCACAGGATTGCTTCTCCAGCTCACAGGAGAAGTCTTGAGACAGAGAAAATTTCTACGAGATTTCACTCATTCGCAGCCCATCTCTTTATTACTTATCATGTCCTAACTTCAGCTTGGAGAGCTGGCATTTCTTTTCTTCCTGGGGAAGGGGGTAGTTACAGGGCAAGCTGCTCCTCCAGGGGGGAACTGGAGTGGTGGCCTGTGGCTTAGGGCAGTTTCCAGAGCGTCCTCCTTAGGTGGCCTCTGGGAGCTGTTTCCATTGGGAGACCAAATGGGAGCTAAAGGCTTCCAGGCTGACCCATGGCACAGGCAGACTGTTTGCGGGCTGATGTCAGATCTATACCCCCATGTCTCACGTAATCCTTCCCCCTCTCACAGGCATGGTGCTAAGTCGCTTCGTGACTGACTCTTTGTGATCCCATGGACTGTAGCCCACCAGGCTTCTCTGTCCTTGGGATTCTCCATGCAAGAATACTGGAGTGGATTGCCATGCCCTCCTCCAGGGGATCTTCCCAACCCAGGGGTCAAACCTGCGTCTCTTACGTCTCCTGCATTGGCAGGCGGGCTCTTTACCACTCACTCCCCCTGGGAAGCACCCCCACACACACAAGTAGATGATAAAGAATGTCTCCACATCCCTGGAAAGCCCTTCACAGCGCCTTTTCTTTCCTCATCTGCTTCCCCTTCCCTCAGACCCTCTGTCCACTCGGTGGGGAGGAGGATTCCATGTGGTCACAGAGGAGAGGGGCTGGAATTCTCTTTTCATGATTTACTACCTTTTAAATGACTGTTCCCTATTTCCTCACTCTGGTTTTTCATAATTTGGCTTCTTGAACAGCCTTAAACCACTTCCTACCCACATATTTCCTCATTTGGAAAATACTAATGAAGCCTACATAACCCTTTGCCTTATTATCAGCTCTTTTTGCTCATCTCCGGTTCGATCCAGAGGCTTTTCCTTGAATTTCTGCAGCTGGTGGTCGTTCTTTTCTGAGCAGAACAGAGTTTGTAATAAGTCTCTGAGGCCCCTTTCCTCAGAGACTCTCTTTAAAGCTATTGCCTCTAAGGAGTCCTCAGAAATCATATGTAAGAGTCAAGTAGTCAGACAGGACACTAGGGCACACTCTTAGTCATCATGAGGATTAAAAACCCGTTGAAGAGTTAATGGAGGCCATCACCAACCCTGGGTGCCTTGCCAAGAAAGATACAGTCTTCCAGGGAAACCAGGTAAGTACAAGTACCCCGTGGACCATTGAGGAGGGACAGTCTGAATTGTGAAGTTAGAAGAAAAATTAGACTTACTATAAGTGAGATGTCAGTTTCCTCAAGAATGCCCCCAGTTGAGTCAATCGGTGTACTCATCATTCTTGGTAAATGGGAACTGTTTGCAGGATGAGGTTGGTGACACATAGATTACTTAAGGCTGACTAAATCTGGTTTAAAAACAAAATGCTTCCAAGAAGTTCCCTGGCGGTCCGGAGGCTGAGACTCTGAACTCTCAATTGTGGGGGCCTGAGTTGAATCCTTGGTGGGGGAGCTGGCTCCCCTGTGCTGCAACTACGACTTGGTGCTGTCCATAAAGAAACTTGAAATAAATAAATAAAAGAAAAATGCTTCCAGCACAAAAGTGTGTGCCAATATTCTATACTCTGTGTATAAAATGTGTGACATTTACTTGAAAACTCACATGTGCATGGCTGTATCAAGAGGTAATGTAGTTCAAGAACCGCATGCACTGAGCTTTCTGTAGGATGCCTTCTTGGTCGCCGTTTCGTTGACACTGAGCAGGAAACTCTACGTGTGAGTTGCTTGGACATGGGGGGTCTGCAGCTTTCTGCCCCGTCGTGCAGACACCCTTTGCTGTCACCCTCGGTGGGACATATCGGTGAGTCCCAGGACTGCTCACCACGGGGCAAGAAGACAAAGACGAGAGCCACGGGTCCCCTCTCTACGTGTGCTAAGTCACTTCAGTCGTGTCCAACTCTTTGCAACCATATGGACTACAGCCCATTGGGCCCCTCTGTCCATGGGGCTTCTCCAGGCAAGAACACTGGAGTGGGTTGCCATGCCCTCCCCCAGGGATCTTCCCAACTCAGGGATCGAACCTTTTCTTAATCCCATCTCAATCCATTTTTTTTTCTCCAAACAATCCATCAGATACAGTTGGGTAGAAGAGCAATAAAGAGTTGAAACCATTTCCTTCTGGTGTTAAAAGCTTTCACTCTCCTCCTCCCACTGCACTGAGTGCCCTTCCAGCCACTCGCCTTTGGCTGCGCTGTTCAGGGACGGGGGGGTTGAAAGGCTCTCCTGCTACTCCGATGTCATCATTGTGTCTGTGACATCCCTAACATCCACAAATCTAAGTCTTTTCAACCTTTTCTCTTGTATGTCAGTTCATTTTTTGAAAATAAAATAGTCGGGAGAGCTGTAGAGAATTAAAGTTTCTAACCTTATTGTGTTTCAGTGGCTTCTCCCCTTTGAAGTCCAAATGCACTTATAAGTGGGCATTTATCCCCTATTAAGCTTCGTCTAGTAAAAGGAAATTCACCATCACACAAGCAGAGCATACCATTTAAAAAAATACCTCTATCAGAAAAGTTTTCCTTGATATGAATCCTGTCATTTATACCCCTTGGCCCAAGTGTTAGAACTTATTATCTTTTTCACATAAGGGTTCTTGGAATAAAGACAATTATCTTGCCTCCAAAGTGTCATTTGAGGAAAAGAAATAAGCCTGTTTATCCAGGTTGCCTGTGCCCACTTTCCTCAGATACATACGGATTTCTATCCCCGTCATCATCCTGGCCATTGTCTGCCCAGAGACCCGTTTTAACACTGAAGTAGGGACAGCCTGGGATCCTGCTGGTTTCCAGGTCCAGTAAAATGGTAGCAAAGGGGCTGAGCCTAAAGACTTCCCGGAAATGTCAGCTGGTTAGTCAACCCGAGGCAGTAATCTTCAAGTCCCCTGCTTGGGCTCTGAACGCACCTCCTCCCTCCGCTCCACCCTCTCAACTCCGCTAGCCGCCTCCCCAGCCCCATTTTTGTGGGAACCAGCGCCTGGTGTGTGTGTGAGTCGTCTGCTTGTGAGGTAGCTTGTCTGTGACTCAGCTCCCTCCAGAATGGCCTCCCTCCAGAATCAGATACCTGCTATTGCTATCAGAAGGGCTTCCCAGGTAAGGGCTTCCCAGGTGGCGGTAGTGGTAAAGAATCTGCCTACTAATACAGGAGACGCAAGAGATGAGGGTTCAATCCCTGGGTCGGGAAGATCCCCTGGAATAGGAAATGGCAACCCACTCCAGTATTCTTGCCTGGAAAATTCCATGGTCAGAGGAGCCCAGCCGGGTACAGTCCACAGGGACACAGGGAGTTGGACACAACTGAGTGACTAAGCAGCAGCAGCATTGCCATAAGAAAGCAACAGAGGCTAGAATCAGAAAGATGTTCACATTTATTTAAATCTTCACCTATGACACATTCAAATGTTTCATTGTTAGCTCTAAGAGATATGATAAGGAAATCATTCTTTCTGGAGTATACAAACACATAAAATTTCTAGAAAGGGATTCTAAATGTTAGAATTCCAAATTATCTCAATGGTCCCAAATTGCTCAAAGCAAAATAACTATGAATTCACTTTAAGAAATGCATTCTACCTGGCACTTTTAAGCGACCCAGAAAGTCAAGTAACCTGTGTGTTTCAACTCCAGAAAGACTTGAGTTAGGATGACAGAGCCACTCCAGCGGCTGGAAATCTGATAGACTTGTGACTCTGAGTCTAGGAGACCCAGCCCTAGAGAGGGTTTTGCTTGATTCGGGAGGTAACTGCTATCACAGATGGGGCTTCCCAGGTGGCTCAGAGGTAAAGAAATCTGCCTGCCAACACAGGAGATGCAAGAGATGCAGGTTTGATCCCTGAGTCGAGATGATCTCCTGGAGAAGGAAATGCCAACCCACTCCATTATTCTTGCCTGGGAAATGCCATGGACAGAGGAGCCTGGTGGGCTACAGCCCATGGGGTCACAAAGAGTCAGACATGGCAGAACAACTGAGCACTGTCTCAGGTGCCCAAGAAGGTTGGGTTTATTAACAAAGGAATGAAAGCAGGATATGAAAGAGGCATCTTCACTCCCGTGAAAACTGAAGCAGTATTCACAACGGTCAAGGCACGGCAACAATCTACGGGCCCCCAACACAGAGGATGGCCGAGAAAAGGTAGCATGCACACCAGTGGCTAACGAAGGGAAACTGTCTCTCCAGCTCTACCCAGAGGAGCCACACAGACTCCATATCATTAAAGTCGTATCTGCGGCTCAACTATTCTCCAGAAAGGAGCCCACCCTTTGCTGTTGCAAATAACCCATTACACCTACTTATCTTCCACACGCCTTCTTCAGGGGCAATAGGATGCCAATTCAACCCAGAACGTACCAACATTTCTTTCTATCAATTGTTTGTTTATATCAGGGGTTAACAGGCTTTTCTGTAAAAGGTCAAATGGTAAACATTTTAGGCCTTGGGGGCCATATGATCTTTGTTGCCATGATTCAGCGTTGACAGTATAGTGCAAAGCATCCATGGACAATTCCTAAATGAAGGATGTGTGTGTCTGTGTGTTTGTAGGCTGTTTTTTGTAGGATGACAGCACAATTATTCTTTTTTTTTTAAACAATTACTCTCAATACAAAAATTTTTACTTCAGTTATTGATGACATTGTTCCTCGAGTCCTTTTATTGTGGTCGAAGACAATGTCTTCTGTCTTAAATCTTTTCACAAGTTCTGTGTAACAATGCAGCTTTATTACACTCTTAAGAAAACTCACAATGGTTATGCATCTGTATGACAAATGCAGAGGTTCCTTCTTTACTTCATTACTAATCACAGACAGTACTGCCAGCTCTCTGCTGCAGTATGCCATAATCTACTGTATTTTGAAAACCAACACATTCTTTAATATACCCGATTTAAATACGTTACACTCGTCAACTTACTCAAGCCCACTGATGCTCAACAAATTACATTATATGCCTTTGTTGCTTCTTTTCTTCTTAGCCTAATTTTGATTTTCTTAAAGTGTGTTCTGTGACACCTTGCTTATAAGGTGGCCCCTCAGAAAGGAATTCTACAGAAAAATTACAGGCTACATGCCCTGAAGATTTATACTACACTCAGGATATTAAATGCTTGAGAAATAGTGTAGCAAAGAAACCTGTTTAAATTAGTTTAATCCAATGTTTCCCAAATGTATTTGGCCACAGAAAATTTCTTTTTTTCCCCTGCAACATCTATTGGAACATGTTTTGGAAAATCTAGTCTCATGTTGTAACTTACTATCCTCGTTAGGGGTCATAAAAAGGCTAAAAAGAATATTGCCTTAAGCAAAGAATAAAGAAAAGCCCAAATTATTTTATGAAATCTACTAAACAGTGAAGGTACTAATGATCCCTGATAAAGATAACAGAGTCAATTAAATAAACTCTCCTTTATTGTATACTATTTGTTTGTATTTAATGTAATGCCTCATCTTTAAACCATTACCAGGGCTGGCTAGGATAACAGTCACTTCCTCTGTAAAGCTAAGCAGTCTTACATTTGATTCCAAGTCTATAAAAAGGGAATGTGACATTTCTTCCTTTCGCCTGCTTTAGAAAGGTCTAACATCGATCAATGTAATCGGGCTTCGGGAATGAGAAGGGAGGAGTCTGTATCTTTCAAGGGAGAGGAAACAAAAGTCAGTTGCTTGGTTTGGGTCTTCAACTTCTCTTTTCTTTCCCTAGATTTATTGAAATATAATTGACATATAACATCGTATAACTTTAAGGTGTGCAATGTGGTGATTTGATACACATTTCTGTTGTGAAATGATTATCACAATAAGATTAACATAGCCATCACCTCACAAAATTACCATTATGTTGCGTGGTGGTAAGAACATTTAAAATCTGTTATCTTAACAATTCCAAGTATACAATTTAACGTTCATTGAATTCCGTTCCATTCCATTGCTCAGTCATGTCCGACTCTTTGCAACCCCATGGACTGCAGCATGCCAGGCTTCCCTGTCCATCACCAACTCCCAGAGCTTACTCAAACTCATGTCTATTGAGTCACTGATGCCATCCAACCACCTCATCCTCTGTTTATGACTTATTGTTAATTATAGTCACCATGCTGCACAGTAGGTTCTCAGGATGTTTTTCAGATTTATAACTGGAAGTTTGTACCTTTGACCAACATCTCCCTTTCCCCAGTCTCTGTGTCTGTGATGCTCTCAGGGGCTGGGAAAGCACCAAAATAGTCAAACTACAGAAAGAGGGACATTCAGGCAAAACCGTAAATTGAATCAAGAACACATTAAAAGACCTATACCAGGCAAATTTCTTGAGTCAAAAAGTAGAATAATGGTTACCAGGGTCAACAGAGTGGGAGATATAGGGGTTACTCTGTCACGGGTACAGAGCTTGCCCTTGGGATGGTGAAAGCATGGCGATGGATGGTAGTGAAGGTTTTGCAACACTGCGAATGCACTGAAGGCCACTGGATTGTGGAGTTAATGGCAGGTAATTTTTGTTAGCTTATATTTTACCACAATAAAAACCACCCCAAAAGATTATGAGAGTAACAAAAGAGAGAGGGAATACCACTCATTGCGTACTGTAACAAGGTTGGTTTTTCTGATTTTGATGTTGTTCTATAGTTATACACACTGTAACCACCTGAAGAAACTGGGTGAAAGGAATTTGGGACCACTCTGTACTATCTTTGCAACTTCCCACGATTTTGTAATTATTTCAAAACGAAAAGTTAAAACAAGAAGATTGAAAAAGTATGCCACCGCGACCAGGAAGTGTTTAACCGGAAACACAAAGGGGGTGATATGTGGATGTCTGTTACTGTTTCACACCTATCGCTGAAATAGGAGAGAAATCACATGACCTTTGCGGCTGCTGATACAATGCCCTGGTTAACTCTAATGGACTTGCCTCTAACAGAGTTTTTTATTCACATCACCAAAAAGATCCATCTAGACAACAATGAGGCTCAACCATAAAGAATCCTCCTGAAATGCAGGAGACGCAGGAGTCCCAGTTTCGATCCCTGGAGATTCCCCTGGAGAAGGGAATGGCTATCCGCTCCAGTATTCTTGCTGGGAAAATCACATGGACAGAGGAGCCTCATGGGGTACGGTTCATGGGGTCACAGAGAGTTGGACAGGGCTGAATCGATTGAGCATGCACGCACTCAGACAACAGTGAGGCTTCACACTCAAATACTGTGTTTTTTAATAAAATCAGCAATAATGTCAGTATCATCATTACTTGGTGTCATTCTGGAGGTTTCGATCATTTCATGGTTCATGGTTATAACCCTGAAAATATGGATACAGAGTGAGCGGCTATGACTGGGCCATCATCTGTTGAGGCTTGGAAACATCTTAACTTCTTGGCCTTCTTTTCTCTGATGTAACACTAGAGGATTAATTGGACTCAATTGTTACTTTTAATATTACTTTTCTGTTTCTTAGTATTGGACACTTGCCTTCACAATTTTTTTTTTCCTTTGGAAGACCAAAATATACTATGAGTTGCTCTGAGGGCAACAGGGACAGGACTTGCAATACTGCTCCATTCTCCCCCTTCCCTCCACCTCTGTCCCCTACTCATCACCTCTGCATGAAACGAACCCCAAGACACAGTCAGGAAACCAGGCAGAGGCCCCTCTCAGGGCTCACACGCTAGGGCTTTTTGAAACATGCCAGGCGAGCCAATTTGTGGACTAGAACGCAGCATGACAAAGAAGCAAAAGAATGAAGCCTGATCCCTGGAGGAGAACTTGATTCTAGAGCTGGTTTGGTTCTGGCTTCATGACCCTGAGCGAGGGCCCTCGCCTCCCTCAGCATTGGTCCCTTATCTGTGATGTGCGGATGTTCACTTTACACTCTGCCTTGCTGTTTACTGCACCCAGGGTAGGTGAGGCACAGCGCGGAAGACGGAAGAAGATGCGAGCAGCCACAGGAACTGCGAGCATGCTTACTCTCCCTTGACTGGCACAGCAGCAAGGCCGCAGGCATGGTGCACCCTCTAACGGCTGACACGGCAGCGACAATGAGGCAGCTCAGCTCTGCACAGCTCGACTGCAAGAGCTTTCCCAGTGGCACTTCTTGCAGGGCATCGCACACGCGCAGTGCTTAAATGATCGCCGCTGTTAGATGACCATGTATCCACAAAACGCAGGGCGACAGCAAGCGGCTGTGGGGCGAGAGCGCCTGGCCACCACCACCTTGGCTCTACAAACTCATTCAACAGAAATCGTGTTACTGTGGGCCTATTACTTACTGGGTGCCTGTGACCAGGGAAGACTGACATCTGAATGGGTTTCCTTAAGCTCTTGGGGGCACAGGCAAAGCTAACTCATACACAAGGTCTCAACGCAGTGAGCATGTAGATTCCCCAAGAGGAACCTCTCTTTGGGGGAATAGACAGACAGATGCCCAGATAGGCAGATAGACAGATGACCAGCCCCAATCGTTCCAATTAAAACAGAACTTCACCCATGACACCTGGGAATCACTCATGGTAGACGTTCCCCAGGTGACTCTAATGAGCAGCCAAGATGGCAAACCATTGTCCTGCTGCTGCTGCCAAGTCGCTTCAGTCGTGTCCGACTCTGTGTGACCCCATAGACGGCAGCCCACCAGGCTCCCCCGTCCCTGGGATTCTCCAGGCAAGAACACTGCAGTGGGTTGCCATTTCCTTCTCCAGTGCATGAAAGTGAAAAGTGAAAGTGAAGTCGCTCAGTCGTGTCCGACTCTTAGCGACCCCATGGACTGCAGCCTACCAGGCTCCTCCATCCATGGGATTTTCCAGGCACGAGTACTGGAGTGGGGTGTCATTGCCTTCTCCGAACCATTGTCCTAGCAGAACCAAAAGATACATTAGGTGTAATTTCACTCAAAATCAGTCTACAAGGCCCCACCGTGATCTCTTCATCATCTCAGTGAATGATCCTTAACACTTGCCCTTAAATGTTTTCAGGCCAAGCTTGTCTCTGTCTTGTTTCAGGGCACAGAACACTGAGCTCTTAACCAAATACCTGCATGCACACCTGAGCAGATGCAAAACTCTTTCTTGAGGGTTGTTTCAACCCAATCTAGGGCTTCCCAGGTGGTGGTAGTGGTAAAGAACCCTCCTACCAAGGCGGGAGACATAAGAAATGCGAGTTAGATCCCTGGGTCAGAAAGATCCCCTGGAGGAGAGCACGGCAACCCACTCCAGTATTCTTGCCTGGAGAATCCCATGGACAGAGGAACCTTGTGGGCTACAGTCCACAGGATCTCAGAGTCAGACACGACTGCAGTTACTTCGCACAGCACACAGGAAAATGCCGGTGATCAGCTGAGAGTTGTATTCTTATTCCTTTCAAAGGGGCCAGGCCGCGGCAATGGTTTGTGGAAACATTGTTGCGACAGTTAAAAGCAAATCCTTCCCCTTTAAGTGATTAGCTTTTATTTTTTCCCCCCGGAAGGATGTTTCATAGACTACATTTGAAGGTTCTACGTGTATGTGTGTCTTTGCCTGGTAACTGATGCGCTAATGTAGTCAAGTGCGTTTGGCTTCCGGTCAGCCTTTACTGGACCACGAGCTAGGAAGACCCATTTCTATGGTGGGGTGGCTGGCTCTGGCCTGTCTGCAGTCTGTGGGTGTTTAAGGAGGAAAACAGCTCTTAGTGAAGGGCTATAAATCATTCAGGCCGTTTAAGATAATGCACAGTTTGGGGAGCAACCCTCCTTCTCTTTTGGCCTTTTTTTATCCTCCTTATCTCACTGTTCCGGTCTCATGGAGGCTAAGACTCAGAAAGCAGTGCCGGAGTTCAGGGTAAGTTGCATAACTCCCTATAAAGAATGGAACCCAGAGGAATTTCAGGGCAGTGACGCTATTCTGTTTGATACTATAATGGCAGGTCCACATCATTATATATTTGTCAAGACCCATAGCGTGTACCTAGAATGTACAACACCAAGAGTGAACACTAAATAAAACCAACAATGGGACTTTGGTTGGAAATGAATGATACTGATGAGTCAGTGAAGTTCATTGGTTCTAATAAACGTTGCTCTCCAGGAGGGGATGTTGACATGGCGAGGTTGGGTGTGGTATGGGGGCAGGGGATTATGGGAAGAACTCTCTGTACTTTTTTGCTCAATTTTGCTGTGAACCCAAAATTGCTCCAAAAAAATAAAGTCTATTTGAAAAATGAGGAGAGTTTGAAACTCTGCTTTAAAATATATGTTTTTAATCCCAGAAACTGGAAAGTAGCAAAACAAAATCCTGGGTAATTATCTATTCTTTACAAAATGCTCTCTTTTATCTGCTATTTTACTGATTCTCTGCCCTCCATTCTTTGCTCTCTTCACACTTTGCCCTCTGTCTCCTCCCTACTGACAGCTTACAAATATCCTTATCTAACCCAGACTTATCTCCTAAGCTCCAGGTTCTTCTATCCAAAGGTCTCCAAGAAATCGCTATTTCAATGTTCTTGAGGCACTTCAACATCAACTTGTACCAAATGAGAAGCCCTGATTCCCTTCCCCAATTTCTCTTTCTATATTCCAACTTTTCTGTAAAAGAAGTATAACCTCCTCGAGCTCTAGTTGTCCTTCTAAAGCCTCATACTAAAATAACAAGCTCCCACTTCTGATCAAACGTGGTGGACTGAATACTTGTGGGCATCTGTGTTCCTGCTAAAACCCCAACAGAACTGCTTTACAATAGATGGACTTAAAAGAAGCATAACCTCACAAAAGCAAAGAGACTGTGGAGAGAAGACTACACAATCTCAGAAGGCGGGAAAGCCCAGGGAACTGTGCTAGAACTAAATAGGAACTGACTTGGGAAACCAAAGACCATTAGGACCTAATCTGGCAGAGGGGAAAACCTAGAAACAAGCTGATTAATACAAATGAACCTGGAAGAGGTCAGGAAGAAGCGGCTCCAGGCACCTCAAAGAAGCAGTCAAATAAAACTGCAGACATGTGAGGCCTCACAAACTCAGCCTTCTGGCTCATGTTTACTTTCTTGAAGAGCATCTGGATGATGTATTCTACTAAAATAAAAGAGTAAGCCAAGACCCAAGATGACATGGGCTTTAGCACAAGAGGGACGCAAAGGCTGTCCTGGCTTGTAAATGATGGACCACCCCAGGACCACAGCTATGCTCGCAACATTTCAGTTCTTTTAATCCTTAACATGGAGGGTTAGAAAAGTTAAACAACTTGTTCAAGATCACAGTTAGTCTAGTGAGTTTTTGAGTTGGGAATCAAACCCAGGTATAAATGCCGCAAAGCCAAGATGGAGCATTTCTGTAATTATAGAATTCTAAGCCAATGAATGACTAATTCAGAGAATAGTTTCAAAACATAAGCATACAATAAGAAGTAAGTGAGATAATCACCCAAAGCATTAATTAACCCAGTGTCTGGCAAAAGGGAACTAAATATTTTGTAACTAGTACTTCTAACTAAAAATGTAATCTATTTTCATTATTGCCTCTATCAAATGTTTCAGGAAGGATTAGCATTTTAACTGGACCTGGAGAAACAAGAGGGATTTTTGGCGGTTGGAGAAAAAGAGAACGTTCCAAGTTGAAGAGACAATATTAACAAAAGAGAAGACGGTGAGGATGCACCGTTTCAGGCCTTTGTTGAGGAATCCCGTCCCTACCCAGTTGCAGTTCAATGCTTGCCAAGTTTGCCTTGCACATCTGGTATCAGAAGGGAATCTGTTCATTCTCCATTTCTCTACAATGTGTAAGTCCTATTCCCAAAGCAAATTAGATCATCAGAAAGCAACAGCTTTGCTTTTGACTCGTTTATCTTCACTTCGCACTGATTAACTCTCACAGAATTAAAATAAATATTATGTCCTTGGACTTCACAGAAGAGGAGTCCAGCATTGATTTGAAGAATGTTTTCTTATCTTTTGTAAAATCCACACACATACTGTGGACCATGTTACTCATCCCTAAAGAGTCTGAAAAAGACTTCTTCCCTAGATAAGTGTGTAACTGGTTGTTATCAAGCAACAGTAACGGCATAGCCCATGCCAGGAGGTGATGCAGTGTTCAATAGCAGTAATTTAATTCACACCAAATACTTCAGCACCACTCTCCTTTTCCTATTAAAAAAATGAGTCTTCTCTCATATGTTAAAAATATTGTATACTATCTTAGGTGAGTTTTAATTGAATATATTGCTGAATATTGGTATAGTACAAGTGTCAAGAAGGTAAGAAAAAGATGTTACCAGACTGAGAGCATGAGGCATCTATGATATCCCATAAGGAGGTGATTATTGGGCATATGATAGGCTCCGGGATATAGTGTACGGCGTGGAGAATACAGTCAACATTTTGTAATAACTGTAAATGGAGAGTAATCTTTAAAATTATATTTAAATTTTTTTAATTAAAAAAAAACAACCAGGAGTAAAATCTACATTCCAGTTTACTGCAGGTCTAGTGCCCTTGCTACCCACCTCCTGGCCCTTATGTCATTTGTTTTAGATCTTTGCTATAGTAGCAGCCCACTTCTATGTGCCAATTTTTGTGTTTCATTGGCCATTCAGATGGCTAACCCTAACTTCAAGTGGGCAGAGAAGTGAAATCTCCACATGTCCCCAGAAAGATTGGTAAATACCCTGAGTGACTCTCTCCACACCCATCTAGTAGAGATATGTGTGTATATCCTCTTCCCCCAACACACACATATTATTATTTATATATAGATGTGACAGTTGGACCATAAAGAAAGCTGAGTGCCGAAGAATTGATGCTTTTTAACTATGGTGTTGGAGAAAACTCTTGAGTCCCTCGGACTGCAAGGAGATCAAACCAGTCAATCCTAAAGGAAATCAGTCCTGAATATTCATTGGAAGGGCTGATGCTAAAGCTGAAGCTTCAATAGTTTGGCCACCTGATGGGAAGAACTGACTCATTAGAAAAGACACTGATGCTGGGAAAGATTGAAGGCAGGAGAAGGGACGACAGAGGATGAGATGGTTGGATGGCATCACTGACTCAATGGACAAGTTTGAGCAAGTTCCAGGAGTTGGTGATGGACAGGGAAGCCTGGCATGCTGCAGTCCATGTGATCACAAAGAGTCGGACACGACTGAGTGACTGAACTGACTGAATAGTCTCTAGGGACCTGCTCCTGTGGTAAATTAAGGAGACAAAATTTAATACCCAGTTTCAAGTGGATGTCATTGGCACGGTTAACATAGCACAGAGAAAACAGCTAAAACGTAGAGAAACATTCATAAACAGATACAGGAATACGGCAACTGAATGTGTGGATATTTTATTTGCCAAATGTCACAGGAGTGTATTTCCTTCTGTGTATATGTGTCCCTTCTTTTTTGACCAAGTGACTCTTTTCTAAGCTCCAAAAGACCCACACTGGCAATCTCAATTGTCTTAAGACTTGAAAGTAGATAGTAGGAAACACAATATGGTCCAAGTTTTCCAATGGTTGTCTAGTTACTCAATAAATATTTGATTGATTGAGTAATCCCATGGCCTAGACAAATAGTGTGGCCTAGGAAAGGAACAACAATAAGCCAGATGACAAAAAAAAAAAAGTTTCCACTCCAAATCCATTTGACCACAAGCACACAAACTCAGTCATAAGGCTGGAAGTACTTCTCCCAGGTTAAAGCAGGATCTGATAGGTGGGCGCTATTTATAAACTTTGGGAAGATTTTTTTTTTTTAAGATAAAATGTTTAAACACGCTTTTGGAAAGTGAAGGTCTTTGTTCAGTTTGTTGTCCAAGCTCTTTGATTCACTAATTTCTCTCTTCCTTTGATTTTTCTCAAACCTTCAACAGAGAAAGTCCATGTTTCATCTGGTGAGCAGCAAATCATTTGCTCTTGATGGAGGGACCCCCCCCAGGGCGGAGAAGCCTGGTGTTTTCCTTAGCCCGAGGCCTAGTGTTCCACAGAACAAAGCTATGGCCAAAGCATGTGCTCTGGCAGAAGACAAAGGTTTCCTAGTCATGGCAGAGCCTTAGGATTTTGACAAAGAGGGGATGTTTCCAGGAAACATCTTCTTTCAGTCTTTCCCGGTTCTCAACCTTCTGCTGAGTCAGGGCTCCAACGGGCAGGGACTCGTCAGGGCAAGGCAGGGGCCTCTCCCTGCTGAGCTGAAGGGGTTTTAGCTGTGTCCGTCTCTTCTCAATTAATATTGAGAAAAGAAGTGCAGGAATTCCCTGGCAGTCCAGTGGTTAGGACTCCACACTCTCACTGTCAAATGCCCTGGGAACGACTTTTGGTAGGAGGACTAAACTCCCACAAGCTGCACTGGGTGCAGCCCCCCAAAATGAAAACAAGTGGGTGGATTGGTCGGGGGTCTGGAGGTCTTGTGGGCTCTGGTGAGTGGGTAATCAGCAAGCGTTTATCTAGGAAGGCAGGGGTCAAGCCAGAAGAGAGTCAATGGGAGGCAAGTACAGGTTGTGGGGATAGCTCAGGAGTACAGGTGGGGTCTCCTGGGGATAGTCGGATAGGCAGAAGCTCAAGCAGACCCCATAAGCCTTGCTCCAAACAAGCCAAGCTGAGTGGGAACCACATTGGGAGCAGTTCACGGATGGAGGCCCTTGCCAACGTTTCCTCCATGAGGCCAAGTACAGCAGTATGGGAACTTACCAGGGAGGGACTTAGTAGCGACTGACGTGGGCTCCCTGGGCTCCCTGGGAAGCCCGGTTGGGGAGGGGGACAGTGTTTCTCTTATCTGAACGGGGCACGGATATCTGGGGGCCCTGGTGTGAGAATGAAGTTGAGGAAACAGCATTGTGCCATTTGCTCCAAGGATCCTGAGTGACTTGGGAAACAGCAGTCTAGGGAGGCCTTGATGAGAGAGGAGCCGGCAGCTCCTAAGAGCCATGTTTCTCAACAGATGGTCCCTGTGTTCCTGGAGGCACCTAGAATGACTTTAGGTGATGCGGAGGAAGACGGTGACTGGAGGAGTCTGGGTGGCCGGGGAAGGGCTGGAGGGAGGGAGGAAGGGACGGCCAATGGAGCAAGGCGCCATGACGGCTTTTCTGACGCCATGACGGCTTTTCTGATGCCATGACAGCTTTTCTGACGCCATGGTTTTGAGGAGGATCCCCTCTGATCCCCAGAACCCACCACATCTATCCGTCTGGCCAAGACTCGGGGTCAGCCCGGGGCTACGCCAAGGCTTTCTAGAACAAAGCAAGGCGACATGGGCAGGGAAAGAGTAGGGCCCCACAGTCAGCGCATCAGGAGCACCCAGCCTTCTCTGTCCCTCACCCTGCTGCCAGGATTCCTGCAGGGACCCTGGGCCCCGGTTCTCTGGGAAGACTAAGGAGGGAGGGTGGCTATCGGTTTCTCTTCAGCCCCCGCCAAGGCAGTGAGCTCTGTGATCAAAGGGTGACTGTGAGCCACAGGAGAGGCAGAATGTTCTAGGATAAAAAAGTAGGGAAGGAAGACTTCCTAAGTCAGTAGGAAGACTGAATGTGTCAATGCTGTAAAAGACAAAGAAATATTCTAGGTTAGACAAGTAAATTCTAGGTTACAACAAGTAAATTCAGTGCCTGGCCTCAGGCCGGACCCTATACTTGACATATGGGTGACGGTTACAGGGGTGTGAGTGGGAAGACAGGAATGCTATATGGGAAATTATTAGGTCAACAGACAAAACTACCATAGGGACAGTAGATGAGATAAAAGTATTGCTTCGGGGAAGTTTATGACATTAATCACTGAGCTGTGGCCTCATGAGAGACTCTTCCTGCCTTTAGGAAAGACAGAGAAAGCACAGATAACACAGGCCATGAGGGAAAGTGTTAACCACGGGAGTCAGGGCGGAGCAGACTGTATGAGTTGTCACCGGTAGGAAGATGATAATTTATCACTCAAACCAGAACACTTTTGAGAGTGAAAAGGAACCCAATTCATAATCACTAAGCCAGGTCATGGGGTCACAAAGAGTCGGACACGACTGAGCGACTGATCTGATCTGAAGCCAGGTCAACAGGTAAGAATCCGGACAATCCTGGGCAAACCAGAACCCACATCATTGGTGACCTTGACTAGGACAGTTCTGGTGACCTGTTGGGTGCAAAGGCCTGACTGATGGGGCTCAGGGGGAAATGGAATAAGAGAAAGTGAAAACAAGGCACACGTCAAGAGGGGGTTTTATTAAAAAAGAAAAAAATGTAGTAGTAGGAGTGGAAAGTGGGGCCATAGTCACCACATCTTAGAGAGAGAAAACAGAACATCTTTTTAAATCTTCCCATCTCTATATATCAACATGGATGGATAACAAAAATATACTGTTACTCAAAAACACAAAGGAAGTTGGTATATAGTAAAAGTGTTATTTTAAATCACTGGGGGAAAAGTACATTACCGAATGAATGACATTGGGACAATTAAGCAGCTGGAAAGCATGAAGGTGAAAACACTTCATTCACAAATAGTGAATCATTACCACCACTTGGTGACAGAGTACACTAGTTTCATGTTTATATTTATACCTTGTGTTATGCTCCTCCCAGGATCTCTGGGGTTAATCAAGAACTTTTAGTTCAAAGATTGTCATCACTGGCCCACTAGATGTCACCCTCACCTAAATGAATAGTGCTCTAAATACAAGCTTCACCTACAAAATTGACACTGAAGAGACCCCAGTTTCCTTTCCAAGAGCAAATTAGGAATCAGTATTGTACACACATGTATTGATACATCCTAGGGTTAGGAGACACGGAGAGGCAGGCTTTCAGAAATCTGGCAGGAAGGGAGGCTCCAAACAATGAAAGGACACTGTGGATTAGAATCTGAGATTACCACTCAGTTTGTGGCTAAATGTACCTGAATGAAGTGAGGGAGCAAGACAGGCAAAGATCCAGGGGAAGATGGTATGAGGAGGCGGTATCAGTAAGTGGTATCTCTGGCAGAGGCAGAGAGAGTGCCAGGGCCAGCAGCAAGGACGTGGGGCGGGCGTGGAGGGCTTGCTAAGTATAAAATTCCTCCAGATTACAATCCACAGTAATCCAAATCTATGCCCCAACTAGTAATGCTGAAGAGGCTGAAGTTGAACGGTTCTGTGAAGACCTACAAGACCTTCTAGAACTAACACCCAAAAAAGATGTCCTTTTCGTTATAGGGGACTGGAATGCAAAAGTAGGAAGTCAAGAAACACCTGGAGTAACAGGCAAATTGGGCCTTGGAGTACGGAATGAAGCAGGGCAAAGGCTAATAGAGTTCTGTCAAGAGAACACACTGGTCATAGCGAACACCCTCTTCCAACAACACAAGAGAAGACTCTACACATGGACATCACCAGATGGTCAACACCAAAATCATTATTTTTTGATTGATTATATTCTTTGCAGCCAAAGATGGATAAACACTATACAGTCAGCAAAAACAAACATGAGCTGACTGTAGCTCAGATCGTGAACTTCTTATTGTCAAATTCAGACTTAAATTGAAGAGAGTAGTGAAACCACTAGACCATTCAGTTATGACCTAAATCAAACCCCTTATGATTATACAGTGGAAGTAACAAACAGATTCAAGGGATTAGATCTGATAGAGCGCCTGAAGACTCATGGACGGAAGTTCATGACATTGTACAGGAGGCAATGATCAAGACCATGCCCAAGAAAAAGAAATGAAGAAAGGCTAAATGGTTGTCTGAGGAGGCCTTACAAAGCTGAGAAAAGAAGAGAAGCTAAAGGCAAAGGAGAAAGGAAAGATATAGCCATTTGAATGCAGAATTCCAAAGAATAGCAAGGAGAGATAAAAAAGCCTTCCTCAGTGATCAATGCAAAGAAATAGAGGAAAATAATAGAATGGGAAAGACTAGAGATCTCTTCAAAAAAATGAGAGATACCAAGGAGACACTTCATGCAATGATGGGCACAATTAAGGACAGAAATGGTATGGATCTAACAGAAGCAGAAGATATTAAGAAGAGGTGGCAACAATAAACAGAAGAACCATACAAAAACTATCTTCATGACCCAGATAACCACGATGGTGTGATCACTCACCCAGAGCCAGACATCCTGGAATGTGAAGTCAAGCGGGCCTTAGGAAACATCACTATGAACAAAGCTAGTGGAGATGATGGAATTCCAGTTGAGTTATTTCATTATCCTACAAGATGATGCTGTGAAAGTGCTGCACTCAATATGCCAGCAAATTTGGAAAATTCAGCAGTGGCCACAGGACTGGAAAAGGTCAGTTTTCATTCCAATCCCAAAGAAAGGCAAGGCCAAAGAATGTTCAAACTACTACAAAATTGCACTCATCTCACACACTAGTAAAGTAATGCTCAAAAGTCTCCAAGTCAGGCTTCAACAGGACTTCAACCATGAACTTCCAGATGTTCAAGCTGATTTAGAAAAGGAGAGGAACCAGAGATCAAATTGTCAACATCTACTGGATCATCAAAAAAGTAAGAGAGTTCCAGAAAAACATCTATTTCTGCTTTATTGACTATGCCAAAGCCTTTGACTGTGTGGGTCACAACTAACTGAAAAATTGTTTAAGAGATGGGAATACTAGACCACCTGACCTGCCTCCTGAGAAATCTGTATGCAGGTCAAGGAGCAATAGTTAGAAGTGGACATGGAACAATAGACTGGTTCCAAATCGGGAAAGGAATACATCAAGGCTGTATATTGTCACCCTGCTTATTTAACTTATATGCAGAGTACATCATGCAAAATGCCGGGCTAGATGAAGCACAAGCTGGAATCAAGATTGCTGGGGAAAATATCAATAACCTCAGATATGCAGATAACACCACCCTTATGGCAGAAAGCGAAGAAGAACTAAAGAGCTTCTTGATGAAAGTGAGAGGAGAGTGAAAAAGTTGGCTTAAAGCTCAACATTCAGAAAACTAAGATCATGGCATCCAGTCCCATCACTTCATGTCAAATAGGTGGGGAAACAGTGGAAACAGTGTCAGACTTTATTTTTTTAGGCTCCAAAATCACTGCAGATGGTGACTGCAGCCATGAGATTAAAAGATGCTTGCTCCTTGGAAGAAAAGCTATGACCAACCTAGATAACATATTAAAAAGCAGAGACATTACTTTGCCAACAAGGTCTGTCTAGTCAAAGTCATGGTTTTTCCAGTAGTCATGTATGGATGTGAGAGTTGGACTGTAAAGAAAGCTGAGGGCCAAAGAATTGATGCTTTTGAACTGTGGTGTTGGAGAAGACTCTTGAGAGTCCCTTGGACTGCAAGGAGATCCAACCAGTCTATCCTAAAGGACATCAGTACTGAATATTTATTGGAAGGACTGATGCTGAAGCTGAAACTCCAATACTTTGGCCACTTGATGCAAAGAACTGATTTGTTTGAAAAGACCCTGGTGCTGGGAAAGATTGAAGGTGGGAGGAGAAGGGATGACAGAGGATGAGATGGTTGAATGGCATCACCGACTCAATGGACATGAGTTTGAGCAAGCTCCGGGAGTTGGTGATGGACAGGGAAGGCTGGGGTGTACAGTCCATGGACATGAGTCGGACATGTCAGACATGACTGAGTGACTGAGCTGAACTGAGATGAGATTGGAGAAGCCATTGAGAGTCTGTGATTTCTGACTTTTATTGGAAGAGTCCTCAGAATCTACCTGAATGTAATTCTCAGGAAGCACCCAACATAGCCAACTGGAGGAAATGTCTATAAAATAAGTGACCTACATTCTTAAAAATGTCAATGTCCTGAACAACGAAGAGAGGTTGGGAAAACGTTGCAGAATAAAAGAGACTAAGTGACAACAGAACACAGGCTGTGGTCCTGGCTGTGCTCTGAGACATTGCTGGGACAATGGACAATGTTAGAAGATGGATTAGAGACTGGATAACATCGGGGCACTAATAGTCAATTTCCTGAAGTTGGCTATTCTGTTGTGGCTATGGTTGGGAATATCTTACTTTTAGAGTAAACACAATGAAGTATTAAAAATTAAAGGAATAAGGCTTAGGGGTTATAAATACTGTTAGAGAGTGGAAGAGAGCCCCTCAGAAGTGAGTCTGTATGTAAATATGCAATAATTTGACCCCTGAATCACCCCCACAAGGGAGTTAGGGGTCTCAGCCAGGAGGCTGAAGTTCTAAAACCATCATCCTTAAAACCATCATATTAATGACACAGCATTGTTATATTTCTGTTAATTTTTTCACCTCCTGCCCAAAGCAGTTTCTGTGGTTTCTGTATCTCAAGAAAACCTTCAAAAGAAGCCACCACTCCACTCTTTGGAGGACTTAGCTATCTGCTTTTCATCTGAGTGGATGACAGCCACCCTTTGATGAGGTGATAAAAGCTTTGCTCAAGGAGATAAAAGTCTCAAATTTCTCTGGAACTGACATCCCAAAGAGCACTGGCTTTCGCCCAAGAAAATCATCCCTAACATGTAATCTCTGGGCTTTCAAAAGCTAACCCAAAAATGTGACAACAAATTAAGCTCTGAGTAAAGAGCGGGCATAAATTGCGTTTGCTTATAGTCACATTTTGTTTGCTGGCTGAAGGTGAATGTTGGAAAATGGGCAATATTCCAAGGGAGAAGGATGGTTTGGGCTGAAATAGCCATTCTTCAGCACCAAGCATCTTTATGAGCATCCATTACAATCAAGATAGCCTGTTAAGTACTATGTAAAAAATAAAGGGCAATTTAAACCTTTGACTGTATGGATAACGACAAACTGCGGAAAATTCTGAAAGAGATGGGAATCCCAGACCACCCGACCTGCCTCCTGAGAAACCTGTATGCAGGTCAGGAAGCAACAGTTAGAACTGGATATGGAAAAATAGACTGGTTCCAAATAGGAAAAGGAGTACATCAAGGCTGTATATTGTGACCCTGCTTATTTAACTTATATGCAGAGTACATCATGAAAAACACTGGGCTGGAAGAAGCACAAGCTGGAATCAAGATTGCTGGGAGAAATCTCAATAACATCAGATATGCAGGTGACACCACCCTTATGGCAGAAAGTGAAGAGGAACTAAAAAGCCTCTTGATAAAAGTGAAAGGGGAGAATGAAAAAGTTGGCTTAAAGCTCAACATTCAGAAAACTAAGATCATGGCATCTAGTCCCATCACTTCATGGCAAATAGATGGAGAAACAGTGGAAACTGTGGCTGACTTTGTTTTGGGGGCTCCAAAATCACTGCAGATGGTGATTGCAGCCATGAAATTAAAAGACACTTACCCCTTGGAAGGAAAGTTATGACCAACCTAGACAGCATATTAAAAACCAGGCAGCATATTAAAAACCAGAGACATTACTTTGTCAACAAAGGTCTGTCTAGTCAAGGCTATGTTTTTCCAGTAGTCATGTATGGAAGTGAGAGTTGATGCAGAAGAATTGATACTTTTGAACTGTGGTGTTGGACAAGAGTCTTGAGAGTCAAGGAGATCCAACCAGTCCATCCTAAAGGAAACCAGTCCTGGGTGTTCATTGAAAGGACTGATGTTGATGCTGAAACCCCAATATTTTGGCCACCTGATGCGAAGAGTTGACTCATTTGAAAAGACCCTGATGTTGGGAGAGACTGAAGGCAGGAGGAGAAGGGGATAATAGAGGATGAGATGGCTGGATGGCATCACTGACTCAATGGACATGAGTTTGGGTGAACTCCGGGAGTTGGTGATGGACAAGGAGGCCTGGCTTGCTGCGGTTCATGGGGTCACAAAGAGTCAGACACGACTGAGTGACTGAACTGAACTGAACTAAACAAGATATCTTCCTCTGCTTTTGTGTCTTCATACTAGAGGAGTTTGGTGAGGTTAAAAAAAAAAAACACAAAAGACTGTGCTATCGTTTTCTTTTCTTTTTAGGAGGTGACTGACAGTGCCACAGGGAATCGGCAGCTCTGCAGACCGGTCGTGGGCAGGCTGACTGTTGGTTTTCCCAGTGAAACAGCAAACAAGCACAAACCCTTGCACCGAGAAACTGGCAGGAGAGCAGAGCAAATCAAGTGGACGGTTATGACAGTGCTAAAAGCGGAATAAAACAGGGTCTCATTAGGAGAGCTCTAGAGCGGCTTCACTTTCCCTTTTCACTTTCGTGCACTGGAGAAGGAAATGGCAACCCGCTCCAGTGTTCTTGCCTGGAGAATCCCAGGGACGGGGGAGCCTGGTGGGCTGCCGTCTATGGGGTCACACTGAGTCGCACACGACTGAAACGACTTAGCAGCAGCAGCAGCAGAGAAGCTGAGGTTACCCGCAGAGGACGATACTTAATTACCATCTTCACGTGTGTAAAAGGGATGCTTAAAGAGATGGGTTTTCCCCACTTGTTTTCCAACTTCACTGAGCTATAAACAGAGGAAAATGAGTTAAAATTTTAAAGGAAGACTTTGGGGATAAACATTTGGATTTGCTGATGTTGGAAAATCAAATCCAGAAGCAAGCTACCATGGTTTCCTAGAGGACTTCCAAAGATTATACAACTCTCCGTTTTGAAAGACTTAGGTATCAGCTGGCTTCTCACCCAAGTAGATGCCAGCCACCCTGTGATGAGCTGGTTTTTTTTAAAAAGCCCATGGAAGCTCATTACCCTTGCCCCAAAGAGCTTTCCCCCTGGTCCTCTGGTAGTGCCTGAGAGTCTCACCTTAGCCGGTTTTTTGTTTTTTCCTTTCGGGTTAAGGCATTTAAGGTCACAATTAAAATGTAGATGTGCTCTGCAAGGGTTTGATGTCTCCCTAGGATCAGCTATTAACACCTCTTCTCATGGAGTTATCAAAGGAGCGAGTCACCTATCAGGATGTTGGGGAAACGCTGAGACCTGGGAAAATAAGGCTAGAACAAGGAAGTTTGGATGGTGGAAAAGGCACCGAGGAAACCTTAGGGCTTTCCTAGGGAGGACAAATCCAAGTGGATCAGCACTGTCTGCCACCATGAGGGTTCACAGGAGACACTGCTGGTTGGGGTCTGGCCTCCCCAGTCTACTTCACTTTCTTCTCGCCTTCCCTCCATAGTCTCTCCTTTCCTTTCTCTCGAAGTTACTTCTGCAAATATCGCAGGCACTCGATGTTGGATGCACCATCCTCGGCTCTGAGCATACCTTCAACACATTTTGCTGTTGTTGTTTAGTCGCTCAGTCATGTCCGACTCTTTTCACAACCCCATGGACTGCAGTCCACCAGGCTCCTCTGTCCATGGGATTCTCCAGGCAAGAGTACTGGCGTGAGTTACCATTTCCTTCTCCAGGGGATCTTCCCGACCCAGGGATCAAACCCTTGTCTCCTGCATTGGCAGGCAGATTCTTTACCACTGAGCCACCTGGGAAGCCCTGAACACATTTTAGTGCCATTTAATTTCCCAAAGCAGGATGCGGTTCTTCCTGTACTGCATGGATTTAACCCCATCTTGTTCACTGGGACTCTCAATATGGAGCCAAGAGCGCACGGCAGGAAAAGCTTTCACCCCTAAGGTGGACACACCAGTGGCTGCACTGAGTGGTGCCACCTCAGGGCCCTGGGCCTTGAAAACACAGTGCACGTGACTCTTGCCACGTGGGCACTTGCGTGCGTGCCGTGCGTATCCACTCCGCTTCATCCAGCCTGTCATAGTCCGTTGACTTTTTTTTTTAAACCTAGAGAGTCTGTTGTTTGTTCTGTCAATTTGATTATGGGATTTAAGAATCTTCTTGTTTTCTAAATACTTGGTGCGCCATTAATGCGCTAGGTCAGAGATTGACTGTTACAGCCCTCTCTGTAGCCTATCAAAAAAAAAAAAGACAGTGGCCTGCCCCTCCTTCCCTGCTGGTGAGAATGTAAAGAAGGTAAATTGGTGCAGCTACTGTAGAACGGGATGGAGGTTCCTCAAAAAGTAAAAAGAGAGTTACTGTATGATCCAGAAACCCCACTCCTGGGTATACATCTGAAGAAAGCTCTAATTCAAAAGATACATGCACCCCCATATTCACGGCAACACTGTTTACAATAGCCAAGACTTGGAAGCAACCTAAATGTTCATGGACAGGTGAGTGGATAAAGAAGATATGGTACATATAGAATGGAATGCTATTCAGCCATTCAAAAGAATGAAATAATGCCATTTGCAGTAATACAGATAGACCTTGAGATTATCATACTAAGTGAAAAAAGCCGGGTGGAGAAGACAAATACCATGTCATATCACTTACATGTGGCATCTAAAACATGACACAAATGAACTTATCTACAAAACAGAAACAGACTCATGGAGAACAGACTTGTGGTTGTCAACTGGAAAGGGGTGTGGGAATTGGGAGTTTGAGGTTAGCAGGTACCAATTATTATATATAGGCTGGACAAACAACAGGACTCTACTGCATAGCTCAGGGATACAGTCAATATCTCATAATAAACCATAATGGAAAAGAATATTAAAAAAAAAATCGCTGTAGGTGTGTTTAACTCAGAAAGTGCAACTTGCTTCAGTTCAGTTCAGTTCAGTTCAGTCGCTCAGTCATGTCCGACTCTTTGCGACCCCATGAATCACAGCACGCCAGGCCTCCCTGTCCATCACCAACTCCTGGAGTTCACTCAGACTCACATCCATCGAGTCAGTGATGCCATCCAGCCATCTCATCCTCTGTCGTCCCCTTTTCCTCCTGCCCCCAATCCCTCCCAGCATCAGGGTCTTTTCCAACGAGTCAACTCTTCACATGAGGTGGCCAAAGTACTGGAGTTTCAGCTTTAGCATCATTCCTCCCAAAGAACACCCAGGACTGATCTCCTTTAGAATGGACTGGTTGCATCTCCTTGCCAGTCCAAGGGGCTCTCAAGAGTCTTCTCCAACACCACAGTCCAAAACCATCAATTCTTCGGCGCTCAGCCTTCTTCACAGTCCAACTCTCACATCCATACATGACCACTGGAAAAACCATAGCCTTGACTAGACAGATCTTTGTTGGCAAAGTAATGTCTCTGCTTTCGAATATGCTGTCTAGGTTGGTCATAACTTTCCTTCCAAGGACTAAGTGTCTTTTAATTTCATGGCTGCAATTACCATCTGCAGTGATTTTGGAGCCCCCCAAAATAAAGTCAGCCACTCTTTCCCCTGTTTCCCCATCTATTTGCCATGAAGTGATGGGACCGGATGCCATGATCTTAGTTTTCTGAATGTTGAGCTTTAAGCCAATTTTTTCACTCTCCTCTTTCACTTTCATCACGCTTTGCCACTTACTTTTATATTTCCTCATAATAAAGTTTAATGCAATAGCACTGTGTTTAAAACATTAAACTCATTTTAGCATTAGAAACAATATTCTGAAAGATCTATAGCAAAACAGATCAGACATAAATATTTACCACCGGGAAGTTTTCCTCTCTGGTTCCTAACGACTACGAATTGTTCATCCCCCACATTTTTGCCAAGTTCCTGCCCACCCCCACCCCCACCCCAGGCTGCGTGCTAGGCATGGCGTGCATGGTGTAAACAAAGTGACTGCCGGAGTCCGGCTCTCTTCCTCTCCATCCTCACGTCTCTCTGGAACTCAGACGAAACGAGACCCTGGAGAGAAACGAGTTGTAGTCCTAAAGGCGGAGCTGACTACTGGAGACTCACAACCTAATTCCCCCTGGGAAGAGTGATGTGAGGGCAGATAGATTCCAGGGCCGCCTACAAACGTGATGGATGCATCTCCCTGAAATGCATTCCTGAAGACTCTGCCTCAACTCCCTTCAACCACGAGGAACACACCCATTTTAAGGAACTCAATGCAACCCGGGAGAGGAGGCAGGCATCTGTCCTCGGGGTCTCCCGAAACAGGCAGTAAGCCGGGAGCACAACACAGCCTCTCAGCGCCTTTGCGGGCCTCTTCGAAAGCAAGCCGCCCTCATCCGTTCCCACTCGTGAACAAAAAAGGCAGCTGACCCCACGGGCGGGAGACGTGTGAGACCCGAGAAGCTCTCAGAGGGGCCGTCACTAAGCCTCTCATGCCAGCACCGGGCACAGGGCTGCGGGCACCCCCGCCGGCAAAGGCCTGGAGGGGCCGGCCGCGCAGGCTCACCCGGCGCCTGCAGCCTGGGTGCGGCACCACCCTCTGCCCAGCGGGCGCTGCCTTCGCTCCGCGGCGCCCGTTCTGTGTGCTGAGGCGGGTGGAGAAACGCCCTCACTGCGTCTCCAACTGGCCTTTCCCCAGACGCCCCGGAATGTTTGGATGCTTGCTCATCCGCAGCGCCCTTCTGCCCCACAGGTCAAGCTGGCAGCGGGAACTAGCTGACTCTTTCTTCTCTTGTGTGTTTCTGACGACTCCTCGCCAGGCTCCATCAAGCTCGTTCATCCACCCACCGCGGGTGGAATGGGCCCCCCTTCCTGCGCGCAGTCCTAGCTGGTCTGGCCTGTAAGTGTCTCGGAGACTCATATACTTGTTCGTGTTTCCTTCCTCCCATGAGATGCTACCTTCATCGAGGGCTGGGACTTTATCTTCCTTACCTTCGATGTTCGGGTCAAATACGGTAGTAGGCACTCAAAAAATGTTCGATAAATGAAGGAATAGATCTACGAGTGTGGTTGACTTCAAGCTAGGGGAGCAAGTCACAGCATCAGCTTCAACTCCAGGTTGCTCCCACATGGTTTGACATGGATTTATATTCTTTTTCTGTACCTCCAAAAATGTAAAGAATGGTACTGTTCTCTGATAACAGAGTATCTTCTCAAAAGTCTTTGGAATTATTGTACCAGGATTATTCTAGAATTTTAAATTAATTTTCCTATTGTGACAGGAATTTAGAGGTACAAATTTCCAGTTGCAAAATAAAGGAGTCACAGGTATAAAAAGTGCAGTGTGGAAAATATAGTCAATAACATAATGTCTTTATATGGTGACACATGGTAACTAGACATCATGGGGATCATTTTGTAATGTATAAAAATATTGAATCAGTATGTCATGTACCTGGAACTAACATAGTGCTGTAGGTCAGTTATTCTTCATAAACAAACAAGCTCATGAAAAAAGAGATTAGAAGCATGGGGTCAGGGAGAAGCAGGGACAACTGATTGAAGCTGGTCCAAAGGTGCGAACTTCCACTTACAAGACAAGGAAGTACGAGGGATATAAGATTCAGTTCAGTTCAGTCGCTCAGTAGTATCCGACTCTTTGTGACCCCATGAACCACAGCACGCCAGCCCTCCCTGTCCATCACCAACTCCCGGAGTCTACCCAAACCCATGTCCATCCAATCATTGATGCCATCCAACCATTTCATCCTCTGTCATCCCCTTCTTCTCCCGCCTTCAATCTTTCGCAGCATCAGGGTCTTTTCAAATGAGTCAGCTCTTTGGATCAAGTGGCCAAAGTATTGGAGTTTCAGCTTCAAAATCAGTCCTTCCAATGAACACCCAGGACTGATTTCCTTTAGGATGGACTGGTTGGATCTCCTTGCAGTCCAAGGGACTCTCAAGAGTCTTCTCCAATACCGCAGTTCAAAAGCATCAATTCTTTGGTGCTCAGCTTTCTTCACAGTCCAACTCTCACATCCATACATGACCACTGGAAAAACCATAGTCTTGACTAGATGGACCTTTGTTGGCAAAGTTATGTCTCTGCTTTTTAGTATGCTGTCTAGGTTGGTCGTAACTTTCCTTCCAAGGAGTAAGCATCTTTTAATTTCATGGCTGCAATCACCATCTGCAGTGATTTTGGAGCCCCCAAAAATAAAGTCAGCCATTGTTTCCCCATCTTTTTGCCATGGAGTGATGGGACTGGATGTCATGATCTTAGTTTTCTGAATGCTGAGCTTTAAGCCAACTTTTTCACTCTCCTCTTTCACTTTCATCAAGAGGCGCTTTAGTTTTTCCTCACTTTCTGCCATAAGGCTGGTGTCATCTACATATCTGAGGTTATTGGTATTTCTCCTGGCAATAAGATACAAGATGATTAATATAATTAATATGATTGCAGGTTATATATGAAAGTAAGTAGTTAAGATCATAAATTCTAAGAGCTCTCATCACAAGGAAAATTTTTTTCTTCTTTTTTATCTACTAATATATGAGGTGATGAATGTTCACTAGGCTTATTGTAATCATTTCATGATGCACGTAAATCAAATGATTATGCTAAACCCCTTAAACTTCTACAGTGTTGTGTGTCAATTATATTTCAGTAGAACTGGAAGAGATATATAATTAAAAACAAGTAAATAAAAATACATTTTTTTAATTGAAGGGACTTATATGGCATCTGGTCCCATCACTTCATGGCAAATAGATGGGAAAACAGTGGAAACAGTGGCTGACTTTATTTTGGGGGGCTCCAAAATCACTGCAGATGGTGATTGCAGCCATGAAATTAAAAGATGCTTACTCCTTGGAAGGAAAGTTACGACCAACCTAGACAGCATACTAAAAAGCAGAGACATTACTTTGCCAACAAAAGTCCATCTAGTCAAGGCTATGGTTTTTCCAGTGGTCATGTATGGATGTGAGAGTTGGACTGTGAAGAAAGCTGAATGCCGAAGAATTGATGCTTTTGAACTGTGGTGTTGGAGAAGACTCTTGAGAGTGCCTTGGACTGCAAGGAGATGCAACCAGTCCATTCTAAAGGAGATCAGTCCTGGGTGTTCTTTGGAAGGAATGATGCTGAAGCTGAAACTCCAGTACTTTGGCCACCTTATTCGAAGAGTTGACTCACTGGAAAAGACTCTGATGCTGGGAGGGATTCGGGGCAGGAGGAGAAGGGGATGACAGAGGATGAGATGGTTGGATTGCACCGACTTGATGGACGTAGGTTTGAGTGAACTCCGGGAGTTGGTGATGGACAGGGAGGCCTGGCATGCTGCAATTCACGGGGTTGAAAAGAGTCAGACACGACTGAGGGACTGAACTGAACTGATATGGTAAAGAATCTGTCTGCAATAAGGGAGACCAGGGTTCAATCCCTGGGTTAGGAAGATCCCCTGGAGAAGGGAAAGGCTACCCACTCCAGTATTCTTACCTGGGAAATCCCATGGACAGAGGAGCCTGGGGGCTACAGTCCACAGATCGCAAAGGACACAACTGAGTGACTAACACTTTCACTTTCATATGAGAAGCAAATTGATTTTGCCACAAACATTAGAGCACCATTCTAAATAGTGTTAAGTAATCAAAAATCTTCCTAAAATTCAAATTCCAATGTCAACAGGCATTGTTCATCATTTCTTTCACCTTTCTACTAGAGTGCTATGCATACTGAATCTGCATATTACTTGCTATTTTGCTTCACTACTACATTATTCAGTATCACTTATATGTGTATTAATCATATAAACTACATAAAATTTTGCATCATTTTAATGCATTATATGCATTTATTTAGAATATAATTTTTCCTGGAATGGGTCCTTCTCTTTGTGCTAAAGAAATAGACTTGGATCTAGAAATTCAAAATGAATAGTAGGAAGATTGCATTAAGTATGATTATTGTGCATAAGAACACATATATCAAGGCTGGACTAAATTTTGTAATAAAATGTATTGATGTAATACCTTAAGTAACTATTATTTTATAAATGTCTTTAACATGTAGCCCTTTCTCTTTTTGGCAATATTAAATTCAGAAGACGATTCCTTCACGCTTTAGTAATCAGCAATACCTGTTCATACTTTGATAAGTTCAGGAAGAATTTCTGGTTTAGAAAAATAAGCTTTGGGGCAATACCTGCACATGACTAGATAGACAGACCCCGCAGGTGGAAGTGATTAGGAGACTGGAACAGAGAAAATGGGCAAAGTGCTGTTTTTTCTGCTGCCCTGAAATATCATAAAAATAAATTATAAAGTAGTTGGTTTTTGGGCTCCAAAATCAATGCAGATGGTGACTGCAGCCATGAAATTAAAAGATGCTTACTCCTTGGAAGGAAAGTCATGACCAACCTAGACAGCATATTCAAATGCAGAGACATTACTTTGCCAACAAAAGTCCATCTAGTCAAGGCTATGGTTTTTCCAGTAGTCATGTATGGATGTGAGAGTTGGACTGTGAAAAAAGCTGAGTGCCAAAGAATTGATGCTTTTGAACTGTGGTGTTGGAGAAGAGTCTTGAGAGCCCCTTGGACTGCAAGGAGATGCAACCAGTCCATTCTAAAGGAGATCAGCTGTAGGTGTTCTTTGGAAGGAATGATACTAAAGCTGAAACTCCAGTACTTTGGCCACCTCATGTGAAGAGTTGACTCATTGGAAAAGACTCTGATGCTGGGAGGGATTGGGGGCAGGAGGAGAAGGGGACAACAGAGGATGAGATGGTTGGATGGCATCACTGACTCGATGGACGTGAGTTTGAGTGAACTCCAGGAGTTGGTGATGGACAGGGAGGCCTGGCGTGCTGGGATTCATAGGGTCGCAAAGAGTCAGACATGACTGAGCGACTGAACTGAACTGAACTGAACTGATAGAGGCAATAAGAAGATCTCTGTGGGAATTCCCTGGTGACCCATTGGTTAGGACTCCAGGCTTTCATGGCCAAGGGCACAGGTTCAATCCCTAGTCAGGGAACTAAGATCCCACAAGCCATACGACAGCCAAAATAAAATGATAAAAAATCACTGTAACAATAGAAGCTGTTGCAGATATATTTGCATACTGTCGCGGTGCTTGACAGCCATTCTCTGGCTAATTTAGAGCACTTGATCTTCTTTGTTAGAATATCAAGTCAAATAAAAGCAAAGAAACTCAAGGATTACAGAGAAATGATTTGAGGGCAGAAAACCCCCTTCAGGTTTTTTAAAGCATCAAGTAGTCATCTGCCTACACTAACCACCCCAGTGACCAGCCTACGTCTAAGCCACTTGTGGGGTATCAGGAGCACTTGGCCTAGGGGAGGGCCACTTCTTTTTGCAGTGAACCGCTATTACTTATAGGGGTTCCCAGGTGGCACAGTGGTGAAGAATCCGCGTGCCAATTCAGGAGACACGGGTTCAATCCCCTATCTCAGGGTCAGGAAGATTCCCCTGGAGGAGGAAATGGCAACTCACTCCAGTATTCTTGCCAGGGAAACCCTATGGACAGAGGAGCGTGGTGGGCTACAGTCCACGGAGTCGCAAAGAGTCGGACGTGACTGAGCACACAGGCATGTGTATAATGTGTTTGTAAAGCTATATATAATCTTTACATACTTCCACATTTTCCCAGTTTTCTACTACAAGTATGTTATTTTTATCAGAAAGTATCCTTCTTACAAAGAAATCGGAGGAAGAGGTGTGGGAAAGCAGTATTTCTCTAAGGATCTGAAGCCACAATGACGACTGAACGCATCATGTGTTTTCATGACTCAGAGGCTGATAAAGGACCAAATGGGCAGACCCTGAAGCACAAGAGGTTTCAGTTAAAGAGGGGAAGATGGCATACTGGAGGGGGAGATGGGTGCCTGGGCTGATGAAGGCCTTTCTCCCTTCTAACGGAGACAGCTTGTCCTCCAAACTTCAGCCATTGCATCTTACTCTGACCGCAGCAAAGATGAAAAACCACTGGCCCATCTTTTTATCTACCCTTTAAAATGGACTGACACAGTTCTGTTTGAGAGGGCATGGCATGGTTCTTCCAGAAGTGTAAGTGCTCTTGCCATTTTGTAGACTCTAAGGTGAAGGGCTCCTGGGTAGGTAGATCAGACAACATGATGAGATCAGAAACTTGTGTTCCTGAAAAGTTTGCTGTGGAATTGTGCCTTTCCTGCAAAATCAGCTTAAAAAATAGTGTTTAGTCTGCAGATGGATGGCATCACCGACTCAATGAACATGAGTTTGAGCAAACTCTGGGAGATGGTGAAGACAGGGAAGCCTGGTATGCTGCAGTCCATGAGGTTGCAAAGAGTCAGACACGACACAGGGGCTGAACAACAAGTCTGCAGAGTAATTCTGTGTTATATTCTATTGATAAGGTGCGCCCAGGGAAGTCCCATGGGAGCCAATTTTCAACTGAGTTCACTCTTAAAGGGCTGGAAACCCTGAGAGGATCCCACTTCAAAGCATGGCTTCCTGTGTGAGTTTTCACTCCTTCCTTGGATGGCTTCCTAAGGATCCCAGGCAGCTACACAGCAGAGCAAGGCGCCTTTTGTGTGTGTGTGTAAAAGGACAGATGTGTTCTAGAGTATACGCCTGTTGCTTGAGCCTAACAACAGCCAACCTTGCCTTGGGCTGTTCCGGTAACCCCATAAGACCAAGCTTGGAATCTCTGGAGCTCAACACTGCTAGCATTTGTTCCCGTGAGAAAGAACTTGAGTGGAGGAGGGTCAGCCAGGTTCCCTCAAACCTTAAAAAGAAACAGCTGTTGCATTTCAGGTGCTGAATTCAGCAGAGAGAAGCCAGTTCCTGACCAGGTCCAGCTCAGTACTGGTGACTTTATGCTAGATTGAAAATTACCCCTAAGTTATTGCATACGTATGTGCTAAGTTGCTTCAGTCATGTCTGACTCTTTTTGACCCCATGGAGCCCGCCAGGCTCCGCTGTCCATGGGATTCTGCAGGCAAGAATATTGGAGTGGGTTGCCATGCCCTCCTCCAGGGGATCTTTCCAACCCAGAAATCAAACCCGCATCTCTTGTGTCTCCTGCATTGGCAGGTGGGTGCTTTACCACTAGCGCCACCTGGGAAGCCCCATGAGGTACTGATGGGCGTGTAAAAATCGCTACAGCCCATGTTATCTTAATAATTCCTTTCCTTTTGGATTTGATGAAAATATTCATTGTTGACCTAGACTGAGTCCAAATGACTATTGTAAATTCCATCAAAAAACCCTTAAAAACGAACAAAAGGACGCTGTGACCACTGCTGTGGGATCACACCCATTGGATGAACACTGGCAGGGCCAAGGAACCACTGGGCTAAATGGCACTGGAGACAGCCCCTGACCAATGGCTTTCATCCTGGTTGTATGCACTTACTTTTATAAAGAAACAACTTTAATATATGCATGCCTCATTAGTTTTAATTTTCATATAGATGAAAAGTTGCCAACGACTGAATGGAAAAAGCACTAGACTAAAAGGCAAGGCAGCTCTCTCTGTCCCAGTGAACTTGAACGAGTCACAACTCCACCAGGTCTCACCTTTTCTATCTACAAAATGAGAATAACATTATCTACCCCCTCTGACTTGCCTGTTTTTTTTTTAAAAGCTGCATAATGCTTTAACCGCTTTATTTTATTAGTGAACAGTTACATCGGACTTACTGGTGCTGTTGCTTAGTCACTAAGTTGTGTTTGACTCTTGTGACCCCATGGACTGTAGACCGCCAGGCTTCTCTGTCCATGGGATTCTCCAGGCAAGAATACTGGAGTGGGTTGCCATTTCCTTCTCGAGGGGATCTTCCCAACCCCGGGATCGAATGTGTGTCTCCTGGACTGGCAGACAGACTCCTTACCACTGAGCCACCAGGGAAGCCCCACGTAGGACTTCCTACTTCTGTCTTCTCCTGCCTTAATTCTCGAATCCAAACTAGAACTTAAACTATTGACTCTCTTGTTCTGAGACCTTCCGACACTGACAGATGTTATAACATTGGTTCTTCTGTGTCTCCAGCTGACTGATCATAGATCTTGAGATTTCCTACCCAAAACAATTGATTCAGTGAAACGTCTTTAATGAAAGGGGGAGAATCAAGCATTCATCATGAATCTTCTATAAGAATTGGACCCTTGGGAAACCAAATACTAGACGTGAAGTTACTCTTCTTGGACGTATTACAGATAACCAATCAGCATAGACGATAAGATCAGAATTGCACCGTTTGGGCCCTAGGCTTCCTGTGCCGAGCGCTCTCCTGGAGCCCAGTGACGCTCCTGTCCTTGGAATCTGGGAGATAGCCACCTCCTTATCTCCTGTTCCTTTGCTTTTGTCAGGAGCCAGCTTGAGTGGGTTATATGTGAGCAAAGGAAATGAGAATTTTGCACACATTCTTTTGATTTGCCTTTGTTTATGGTGCTTGAATCCTGAATAATAATTTAAAAAACCCACAAACTTTTTAACCTGAATAAAGTCAAGTCCAGGTTTCATTTCCTTTATAAGCTTTGCCTTAGTTCTAGTCTTCAAATAGTCCTTTGCACCTCGAGATTATATAAATATCCATCCATGGTTTTTCTGGCTTTATTTTTGTTTCTTTTTCTTTCTTCATTACCTTCCCTGCATTTCCTTTTGGTTCTTGGGTGGTTTTATTTTTTTCCATTAAAATTTCACATCAGTCTGGGTTGTTTTTTCTTTTTTAACACGTATAAAATGTGTGGTACAAGACAGGGGTCAGTCTTTAATTTTTTCAAGGGCTAAAGAAAAAGAAGCATACACACATTTGAGAAAAGGCCCTGGAATGCTGTTTCATATCTAGACTAGTCCCAGTGCCTCTATAACTGAGCTTTTGGTTTCAAAAACCTTGAATCGATCACAATTCTTCTGAAGCTGGTCCTTTGCTCTTGGCTTGTTCTGTCTTGATGAATTCCCGGGCATGGAAAAAAAAAGAGTGATCAAGAGTTTGTTCTTAAATATTGGTACCGTGGGAGTGGAGCCTATAGTCTTTATACTCCTAATCTATCCATCTCTCATATAAATGCCTCCCAGTCTCTCATGCCTGAAATAAATTCAGTGTAATCAGTGTTTACCCCTCTTTATTATTATATTCCTGGCATACAGCACAATAGAGTCTCCTTCTCTAGAGAACAACAAATCCAAGGACATTGTGTTCCATTTTTATGACTAGATGCATATTTCCCAACAAGAGGCAAAGCCCTCATGTCAAAGGATTGCATGGACGGCACTTATAAAACATCCAAAACATCCAGCTGGTTAAACGCAGGGCACTGACTGACTAAAGTTGGCTCAGACCCTGCGTTGGCTCAGAACCCACAACATGTTCATTTGATTGTGAATTGGATTAACTTTCGCTCCTTTGAAGCTCTTGCCTCTCACCGTTTTGCTCTGAAGGAGGAAAACGTGTTAGCCGTCCTGTTGGCCCGCAGTTCAATCTGCTGAACACGGGTGTGCGCTCCCATGGAAAGTAGCCCTGTTCTCACAGGCATGTTTTCAACAATCGGGTGTGCAAAAAAATGGGGCTGTGTCTATGCCCCTTTGCCTCTTAACCTACAGGTCCAGCTCCCATGGTCTCAACTTTCTGTGAATATTTTTGTTTCAGAATGTCGTTCAGCTCTTACTCCATCTCTATGTGAACAGTGTCTGCCTCCTTCTGCTGCCTCTTGAACTGACCGCAATATAGAATGAAAGTGCAGTTCACATTTCCCTTTAGGATGCATGGACACCTACTACACAGTTCCCCTTTTACCACAAAGAAAGCCAAGAACTGATGCTTTGAACTGTGGTGCTGGAGAAGACTCTTGAGAGTCCCTTGGACTGCAAGGAGATCCAACCAGTCCATCCTAAAGGACATCAGTCCTGAATATTCATTGGAAGGACTGATGCTGAAGCTGAAGCTTCGATACTTTGGCCATCTCATGGGAAGAACTGACTTGTTTGAAAAGACCCTGGTGCTGGGAAAGACTGAAGGTGGAGAGGAAGGGGATGACAGAGAATGAGATGGTTCAATGGCGTCGCCAACTCAATGGACATGAGTTTGAGTAAACTCCAGGAGTTGGGGATGGACAGGAGGGAGGCCTGGTGTGCTGCAGTCCATGGGGTTGCAAAAGTCAGCACGACTGAATGACTGAACTGAACTGAACCATCTTTTTAAAATTTGAAATGTAGACACACAAAACATTTTTGGATTTTTGATTGAAAGGTAAATCAGGGAATTCCCTGGTGGTCTGGTGGTTAGGACTCTGCCTTCTCACTGCAAAGGGCCCAGGTTCCATCCCTTGTTGGGGAACTAAGACCCTGCAAACCGTGTGGTGGAGCCAAAGAAAAGAAAAAGAAGAGACACAACTGACTGCTTAAAGCGATATGACCCGAACTGACAGCAGGCATGCCTGTTCTTTTTTCTCAAAATTTTATTTATTATTATTGTTTTACTCTGAAAGCTGGGGATCGTGGTGGGGTCCTAGATAAAGAAAATAAATGGTTTTTATCCTATTCCTTCTGCTTTGCATTGAAGACGAGGGTGAGCCTCCTCTTGCCACTCTCCCCCATCAGTCCACAGCCCCCTGGTCTGCTGGCAGCACCCACCTTTCCTCTCACTCACCACCAACTGCCCTCTTGTCTTTTCCTGTAGCATCAGGTTGCCAGTCAGTCAGCTCGCGTTTACACTTTGCAGCCTCCCCCCAACTAGATGGCGCTCAGTCCGCTCCACTCAATTCCTCCCTCTTCCTTACAGGGTTCAGACTCAAATTGGGCGCTGCACAGAGACTACAATCTTCCAAATAGGGAGCCCCTTGCCGATTGTTGAATCTAATTGGTACTGTCAACCCCTTCCTTCCCTGCACTCATTCCAGCAAATCACCAGGCAAGACCCAAGTACTCACAGCCAAGATGGGGACTCTACTGCCAATGCTGGGCTGTAGTTGTGTAAATACATTGAAGTAACCCTATGAACTTGACTAGATCCCTCAAAGATGGAATCTATACAGAACCAAGCAAAGCACCAACAGCATGCCTGCATGCACGCTAAGTCACTTCAGTCGTGTCCGACTCGTCGTGACTCTAGGGACTATAGCTGGCCAGGCAGTACTCTGTCCATAGGATTCTCCAGGCAAGAATCTAGAGTGGATTGCCATGTCCTCCCCTAGGGACCCAGGGATTGAACCCAAGTCTTACATCCCCTGGACTGGCAGGTGGGTTCTTTACCACAAGCGCCACCTGGGAAGCCCTCTACATTGGTAGAACAGACGTTAAAAATGGTGATCATGGGGGAACTCCCGGTCATCCAGTGGTTAAGACTCTGAGCTTCCAAAGCAGGGTGTAAGCGTTCAATCCCTCGTCCAGGAACTAAGATCCTGCATGGCCTGCTGCCAAAAGATAAAAAAAAAAAAGGAACTGATAATAAAGGGAGATTGGTCTGACTGTGATGTATAAAATGGATTGAGAGGGGAGATTGCAAAAACAGGCAGACCATGTGGGAATGTGATATGATCCCAACCTGGGATAAGGAGGTGTACTGAAATTAGGAATAGACAGATCAATTTAAGACCTAATGGGAGATTAACAGGATTTGGTAGTAACTCCACAAACAGAGAGAAGCAGAAAGTAATTCGATGGCATTTCCTAGGTAGGGAGGTAAGGGCATGTGGAGAAGCAGTTAGGAACTTGGTCTTCAAATCCAAACAAACCAAAGTTTAAAGCCCACATCTACTGATTACCAGTTGTATGACCCTGATAAAGAAGCTTAATCTTTCCAAGCCCAGACTTTTCTTCTATAAAATGGCAGAGTTATGAGAAATAAGTGAAATGTAAGGTACTTTTAATGGTGCTGGCAAGAAAATACACATTCAAGGAAAGTTAGCCATCATCCTTTTCCCTCTGTTCCATCTACCCATCAGAGATTTTCCAAAAGGAAGGTGGTATTCTATTTTCCCATAGAAAACTGACCATTGGTTCCCCAAATGGTTCAAGCCAAAAAGAATCTAACAGTGCGTTTCAGTGTTTACCACGGGCACAGCTGCTCATCATGAAACTTCTCCGACAGATAAATCAGGCACCCAGCTGACATACAGCAATCATCATCGACAAGAAGGAAACCAGGCTCATGTCACAGCATGATTTGTTTGCCCTTAGTGAGAAACTTTCCCTGCCAAATTGCTTTCTTTTTTGGAAACCACAAATGGAAACCTTAACTTCACCTCCTCCTATTCAGTGAAAAACAAAACAAGTTCAATACTAAAACAGTTGTTTGGGGTTGAAGTTGATCAACTTTGTTATTGTTATCAACAATCCTGGCATATGTGTATTGTATCATATTATATTTTCAAGAGTATAAGTTGATATCTACATTGGCATCCTTTTAAAAGTCCTTAACTTGCATACCACTGACCAAAGTCCAAACTTTTCTTTCTATATTAATACCAATAACACCTCTGATCACACACAGTCACTACTCTTGATGTGAGAAACACAGTTCAGTCTTTTTCTGAAATTTTACCTCCTGGTTTTGATTAACTGAAAAGAGTCAAGACAACGTTTTGATAAATGGCAGGAGGCAGATTGTGCTAAGACATGCTTTTTGGCCCGGGAATGGCCTCGATCTGAGAACACAAGATAAGAAACAGGAAATGAAAAATGAAAATAAAAATCCCCCCCAACTGTAGAGCATATTAATAGTAAATAACCTTCTGGAGATTGTTTGTCTTTAAACATCTGAAAATAGGCTTTTGGTGACTTCCTGGCTAGATGAGCATAACTTTTTATGAGAGACAGGACCAGGATCCACATAAATTTAGAACAAAGCTAAATAAGTCACATTTTCTCAGTGAGCGTTCTCTTTCTCTCCTCCTTTCATTTGTTATTTCCCTTCAGTTAATAGAGACTCCATCTCCACAGAAAAGAATTTTGTCAAGTACATTTAAAAAAGTTATTTGCATACTTATTTACTCAACAAACATTTATTTTTAAATGCCTATTATAGTTGAAATGACTGGAACACGTTTTATTTTTTCTCTTTATGTCCTCCTTATGAGATGACTAAGGAATATATAGAGGAAAAGGCCACAGAAGTGTGACTATCCATGGAATTTCCTGGTGATCCAGTGGTTAGGACTCTGGGTTTCCCCTGCAGGAGATACTGTTCAATCCCTGGTCCGGGAACTAAGATCCTGTGAGCCATGCAGCTTTTCAGGGAGAGGGTCGGGGGAGAGTGACTATCCATTAGCAACTACTTGAGAAAATGGAAGAATGTGAGTCCAGAGAGATGAGATCCCCTGAGAATCCCCACATTCGCTTTAAGTGCAGTGACTTCTCCTCCTGGTTGCCCTGGATGATTCTAGTTTATGCTTTTGTGCATACTCAGTCACTTCAGTTGTGTCCGACTCTTTGCGACCTCATGGACCATAGCCCACCAGGCTCCTCTGTCCATGGGATTTCCCAGGCAAGAATATTGGAGTGGGTTGCCATGCCCTCCTCCAGGGGATCTTCCCCACCCAGGGATGGAAACCACATCTCCTGTGTCTCCTACATTTCAGGTGGATTCTTTACCACTGAGCTGCTGGGGAAGCCCACTTTATGCTCATATTCCTGGAATAATTATTGATACGGGTCCCAATCAATCACCAGACATGTCCCAGTTTGGAGATTAAATTATATGGTTTCCACATGTAATTTCATTTGGGAAAATCCAAGATTTCTGTTCAGAGTAAATACTTATTCTTTACTCCTCACATCTCCCACAGGTAAAAGTATTTCCATACCCCACTCCAGACGGAAAGTATGGGAGAATACTTCTGGGTTCCCTGTTCTCCCTATGGTACTCTGGGAGTACCAGACCACCTTATTTGTCTCCTGAGAAATCTGTATGCAAGTCAAGAAGCAACAGTTAGAACCAGACATAGAACAACAGACTGGTTTAAACTTGGGAAAGGAGTACGACAAGGCCGTATATTGTCACCTTGCTTATTTTCCCTATATGCAGAGTACATCGTGTGAAATGCCAGGCTGGATGAACCACAAGCTGGAATCAAGATTTCCAGGAGAAATATCAACAATCTCAGATAAGCAGGTGATACCACTCTAATGCTGGAAAGTAAAGAGGAACTAAAGAGCCTCTCGATGCAGGTCAAAGAGGAGACTGAAAAAGTTGGCTTGAAACTCAACATTTAAAAAATTAAGATAATGGCATCCCCCTCATTTCATGGCAAATAGATGGGGAAGAAGTGGAAACAGTGACCGATTTTATTTTCTTGGGCTCTAAAATCACTGTGGATAGTGACTGTAGCCATGAAATTAAAAGACACTCGCTCTTTGGTAGGAAAGTTATGACAGACCTCAGTTCAGATCAGTCGCTCAGTCATGTCCAACTCTTTGCAACTCCATGGACTGCAGTATGCCAGGCTTCCCTGTTCACCAACTCCTGGAGCTTACTCAAACTTATGTCCATTGAGTTGGTGATGCCATCCAACCATCTCATCCTCTGTCGTCCCCTTCTCCTCCTGCCTGTAATCTTTCCCAGAATCAGGGTCTTTTCCAGTGAGTCAGTCATCAGGTGGCCAAAGTATTGGAGCTTCAGCATCAGCTCTTCCAATGAATATTCAGGACTGATCTCCTTTAGGATCGACTGGTTAGATCTCCTTGCAGTCCAAGGAACTCTCAAGAGTCTTCTCCAACACCACAGTTCAAAAGCATCAATTCTTCAGTGCTCAGCTTTCTTTATGGTCCAACTCTCACATCCATACATGACTATTGGAAAAACTGTACTTTGACTAGATGGACCTTTGTTGGCAAAGTAATATCTCTGCCTTTTAATATACAATCTAGGTTGGTCATAGCTTTTCTTCTAAGGAGCAAGGGTCTTTTAATTTCATGGCTGCAGTCACCATCTGCAGTGATTTTGGAGCCCAAGAAAATAAAGTCTGTCACTGTTTCCACTGTTTCCCCATCTATTTGCCATGAAGTGATGGACCCAATGCCACGATCTTAGTTTTTTGAATGTTGAGTTTTTTATGACAAACCTACACAGTATATTAAAAAGCAGAGACACCACTTTGCTGACAACGGTCCATATAATCAAAGCTATCGTTTTTCCAGCAGTCATGTACAGATGTGAGAATTGGACCATAAAGAATGCTGAGTGCCAAAGAATTGATGCTTCAAATTGTGGTGCTGGAGAAGACTCTTGGAGTCCCTTGGACTGCAAGGAAATCCAACCAGTCAATCCTAAAGGTAATCAACACTGAATATTCATTGCTGAAGTTGAAACTCCAATACTTTGGCCACCTGATGTGAAGAACTGACTATTGGAAAAGACCCTGATGCTGGGAAAGATTGAAGACAGGAGGAGAAGGGGATGACAGAGGATGAGATGATTGGATGGCATCACGGACTCAATGGCATGAATTGGAGAAGGCTCCGGGAGATAGTGAAGGACAGAGGAGCCTGGTGTGCTCTGTCTATGAGGTTGCAAAGAGTCAGACAGGACTTAAAAGACTGAACAACCACTTCTGGCTTCTCTCTGCTCCCTTGAGTTCTCCTCCAAATGGGAGATGGCTGAGCTAACTGCTGAGGCTGAGAGGAGGGGCCAGGTGTGCTCGGCCCTGCTTTGGGCAGCAGGGGCTCCTGGCAGGTCTCACTGCTCACACAAAGGGCACACTCGGGTCTGCTGGTCACTACGTGGAGCCAGTGGCCACCCTTCTGTTTCAGTGCCAGCTTGAATAAATTTGATCAATTTGCCCAGGGAATGATGCCAGTTAAGCCAAGGGGCCTCAGATCCACATTCTTCAATCAACTTAATCAGTAAAATATTGACCTTTTAATCTTATTATTTTTTTTTTTTTTTGTCTCCTATGTCTTATTTGTTATTTGACTCCAAATTTGGGTAGAGAGGTTTATTGAACTCCAAAACTCTAACGTATTTGTACTTTAGCTAAGAACACTGAAGCATAGGCACAAGGAATGACCTTGTGGATTGAAATAAAATATGGAGATTGACGCTTCTGTTCTGAAAAGGGCAGGAAACTCAAATTTTAGCCTTTTGGTGAGGGTAGGGGACCATATCCTGCATTAAACTACAGAAGCACAGCTTCACGTAATATTCCAAGGAGATTAAAGCAGGGATTAATTCACCAAAATAAGTTTTTGAGCCCCAGAAGGACTGAATGGAAACAAGCAGAGCGCCAGCATACAGATCTTTCAGACATTCTTCTGAGCAAGTACGGTAAGGTTTACTCTCCACGGTGTGGTGAGATTTGCAGGCATGCTCTGCCTGTTCGGAGGAGACCTGGATTTCCTGTGTTAGTTAGAAGGGGTGTGAACTGCTCTCATTAGGGGATGTGTCGAAAGCCACTTCTCCAATCACATTATCAGCAATAAAGCTCTCATTCTGTTCCCCGTTTGCATGCCTCAGTTGGTTTCAAGCTTAGAAGGGGAATAAAAGGATATTATTATCTGATTTCCCCTCTCCATTACCAACAACTCCAGTGTCCAACAGATATGCCAAGAGCCTATCATTTGTAGAGTTAAAAAATATTAATTGTAGGTTGAAAACTCTCTCCCACCACGCAGAGCTTGCAGCCATCCTCTCAGAGCCTTACTAATTATGAAAGAATGGGTGAGGGTCAGCGGATAGGTAATGAAAGCATGAAACATGGAAGAACAGGGGACACACCAGGCAGATAAAGTGCCCTTAAAGAGGAAGAAAGACCATGAAGGAAAGAGAAAATTTTCTTTAAAAGTCTTTAGGACTTCCCTGGTGGTGCGGTGGTTAGGAATCCACCTGCCAGTGCAGGGGACGTGGGTTTGATCCCTGGTCCAGAAAGATCCCACACACCACGGGGCAACTAAGCCCGCAGCCCACAGCCGCTGAGCCCTTGTGCTGCGACCACTGAAGCCTGGCTGCTTCGAGCCCATGCTCCGCAGCAAAGGAGCCACCGCAGTGAGAAGCCCGCACCTTGCAAAGAGAGAGCAGCCCGTACACAGCAGCGAAGACCCAGGGCAGCAAAAGCAAACAACACATTATTTTTAAAAAATCATTGAAGTGCACAAAAACAAAACAGAAGATGTTGTATTCATGATTAAGAACAGGGAGCAATAGAAAAAGAACTTTTGAAATCAAAAGAAAACAAATTAAAGCTATTGTAGCAAAACCCAAAAATTCAATAGAAGCTTTGGGAGAGAGGCTGAGAAAATGTACCAGAAAAAAAGGAATGTGAAGCTAAAGAAGTAGAATATAGGAGAGAAAAGAAGAAAAGTTTACATCAGTCTTGAAGGTCCAACATCTTAATCATAAGACATCCAGAAAGTGAGAAAAGAAATAAATGTAGAAGAGGAAAAGACAGAGAACTAATTCAAGGGAATTCCCTAGAACTGAAGGAAGTGAGTTTACAGATTCAACAAATCTCCTGAGTGGCATGGCCAGTGAATTTATTTAAAAATACCAAGGAGAGATCACTGTGAAATTCCAGAACACTGAGTACAAAAATGAGATCCCGAGACCATTCAGAGAGAGGAAAACACACACACACACATCTCACAAAAAGACAGGTTTCACAAAACAACTCAATAAGCTGACAGAAAATGAAGAAATTCCTTTGAGCTTATGAAAAATAATGATTTCCAACTAAGAATTTTATATCCTGTTCACATGTCAATCAAGTAGGAAGCTAAACTAAAGACCTTTTCATATGTGCAAGGTCCCATCTTCTTTACCTCCCACTTATTTCTCAGGAAGCTGTGGGAGTGTGAATTTCATCAGAATGAGTGAGGTGATCAAGAAAGATAACATGGGATCCAGGAAGTGGGACGAACCAAAGAGGAAGAGGTAGAATAACGGGAAAGGGAGATCCTGGGATAACAGCTTTACAGCCGGCCGTGAGAGCAGTCTCAGCTGCAGGAGCTCTGTGAAGGGCTCCAGAAGGGCTGTCTCCAAAGCAAAAACAGAAAGAAACTGAGATGTGCTTGAAATTACGGAAAAGAGATGTATTCTGCTGGCGGAGAGTTTGGGGATAGATTAATGATACAAAGAAAACTAAGCGAATGAAAAAAAAAATTGGCAGTTATCATCTCCAAGGAAAATAAAAAGCTGTACAAAAAGTATATTACATGACTCATCTGTGCATATAAATGTTGATTTAACCAAAACTTATCACATGCTTATAGTGGTGAGAATAGAGGTGTAGAGAAAAGAAATGTTGAGGAAAGGAAACAGTTTAAGAGCAATAAATATTAATCTTCTAAATAAGGAAGTCACTAGACAATATCCAAAAAATATCAAATATGAATAGTAAATAGTAGTAAATGTTGCTCAGTCATGTCTGACTGTTGGCGATCCCATGGACTGTAGCCTACCGGGTTCCTCCATCCATGGGATTTTCCAGGCAAGAATACTGGAGTGGGTTGGCATTTCCAAGAATACACAAATTCTTAAACTGTGAGAAGAAATACTAGGGAATTGCTAAAATAGGTGAAAATGATCTTATCTAAAGACTGGAAAAACAATATTGAAAAGAGTTAGGCAAGGGGTATGGTGGTTTTCAGTTTTAGTGATCTGACTATTTCACTTTTAAACTGTGCTCATATATCAGTTTGTTTTTAAGTATAAACTAAATCAACAGCTTGTTTTCCCAGAGGTATAACTTGCTTGTACAAGAGATTTGGTTTTTATCCAGTTTTTGAAGTATTCCCTCAACACTTCTCCCTGTAAAACTGATCAAAACTGCTTAAAAAGAAGTGAAAACAAAGAAAACAAAAATGGGCAACATTTATTCATTTATGGAATCCAAATATCTGTGAAGAGTTTACTGCAGTTTCGTTTGCCCGGTATACAATCCGTGGACAAAACCGAAGGAGGCCCTGTCTTTAGCACAGCTTGCTATTCTTTACACGACAATACCAGCTGATAACTGGAAACAAAAATAAGAGGAAAATCACGATTTTGTAGCTTCCCTGTATTGATTCAGGCAGAGATCATCCATGGACAGTAAAAATATGTGTAAGATTATTGGAGAACTTGTGATCCACATAGACTCAAAGGACCACTCATATACTGCTCACTCTTCACAAAGGGAAAATACATTCTTGCCTTGAAGCGATTTGGTAAATATCACCTGAGGAAAGTGACCAAAGTAAATGTCAGTGTGATAGGCCCCCGATGAGATGAGGAGGAAGCGTGATGAGGAGGAAGCGTGATGAGGAGGAAGCGTACAACAGCAGCAACGTGCATCCTCGGCAAGAGTATTTAGCTCAGATCTAATCATAAAACAATCAGACAGTTTCAGAATAGAGGACATTCTCCAAAACCAGTTGGCCTGGATGCTTCAAAATGTCAATGTCATGAAAAAAAAAAAAAGAAAAGAAACGAGAGGCCTGTTCTTGATTAGAAGAGACTCCAGAGGATAAAGACAGCAGTACAGCCATGAACCTAGACTGAATCCTGGATCAGAAAATAGAATCGCTATGGAGAGACATTTGGGGACAATTGGGGAAATCTTAATATGGATTGTATATTAGATAATGCTAAGGAATTAATGTTAGTTTTCTTAGGAACAACATTCATGTAATGTTTATGTAGGAGGCTGCATTATTCTCAGGAAGCACAGGCTGAATAGTTTGGGGGTAAAGTGTTATGAGAGTCCCTTGGGACTGCAAGGAGATCCAACCAGTCCATTCTGAAGATCAGCCCTGGGATTTCTTTGGAGGGAATGATGCTGAAGCTGAAACTCCAGTCCTTTGGCCACCTCATGCGAAGAGTTGACTCACTGGAAAAGACTCTGATGCTGGGAGGGATTGGGGGCAGGAGGAGAAGGGGATGACAGAGGATGAGATGGCTGGATGGCGTCACTGACTCGATGGACGTGAGTCTGAGTGAACTCTGGGAGTTGGTGATGGACAGGGAGGCCTGGCATGCTGCGATTCATGGGGTCATGAAGAGTCGGACATGACTGAGTGACTGAACTGAACTGAACTGAACTGAAAGTGTAATGATGCCAGCAACTCATTTTCAAATGTTACAGCTGAAATAAGAAAGTGTGGCAAAGAATCCACCTGTCAATGCAGGAGACACAGGAGGCGTGGATTCAATCCCTGGGTCAGGAGGATCCCCTGGAGAAAGAAATGGCAAGCCACTTCAGTGTTCGTGCCTGGAGAATCCCATGGACAGAGGAGCCTGGCTACAGTCCATGGGGTCACAGAGAGTCAGACACAACTGAGCACAGAAAAGCTAATGTGTGTGTGTCCGGGGGTGGGGTGAGGTGTCAGTGAAGGTGGATGGGGCAATAAAGCAAATGTGGCTACACGTTAATAACTGCTGAATTTGTGTCCAACTTTTCAGTAGGTTTAAATTTTTTCCAAATAAAAGTTGGGTGAAAAGGGAAAAAAAAAGAAAAGCACCAACCATGGCAGGCTTACCGAAAGTACCCTGAATATGAGAAAGTTGGAAAGGGCAGACGACCAGGGTCATCTGAATGCCAAATGCTCTCTGTTTTTTGAAAGCAGTGATTGCTACATTGTTTTCCATTTCTAAAAATTTCCTAAATTCCAGCACAACAATTAATTCTACAAGAGTTCCAAAAATGCCTGACTGTTTCAGTATTCAAGGCAAATTTTTTCTGGGTACCAAAAAAAACACAAAACCCCACCACACACACACACACACACACACACACACAAATGCTCCCTGCACCCACTGAAGGAGAAGAACAGGAGCTTCTGATGGTTAAGAGAGAGTGACGGCTCTCCTTCAAGAAGTGAACAGGACCCCGGCTCCCTGGTTTCCCCCGCGGTAAACTCAGATCGTGGCTCACCCCATGAGGGATGCCCCAGGAAGTAACTGCGGGCCCTGGCCTGCAAGCAGAGGAGAACACAATCTCCTCTTCTAAAAGTTCTTCCTTTAGAGCTCAGAACTCACCAGCAGATCGAACCTGGTCAAAATCCACTCAGTCTGAGTGTGGACAACTCAGAGAAAGAAGGCTCCCATCCCATAAAAATGATTTCAGGATTACAGGACAAGTTTTCTGAGGACAGTCTGAGAGAATTGGCCACTTTGCCAGGAAATGAACAACGTGGAAATTTCATGATGGTTCTTCAGAGGTCCAAAGAAAATGGCGACCAGATGCTCCCCACTGCCACGAGAGGCAGGGAAGGAGGAAACTGGCCACAAGGAGGGCACCTCTTTCTGGGAAGGTTGTTCAAAGGGTCTGGGCATGTCTAGAGAACCTGATGCCCCCTCAAGGTGATTCAAGGCTTGGTCACAAGTGAGTTTAAAAGAACATTTATTTATCTAGTAAGCCAATTGGAGCTTTGCATATTTTAGTTGATGTAGAAAATTCCTAAGTTTTGTTTAATTTAACTACTCAATACTTTGTTTTCTATTTCCTTTGTTTTTTTTTAAACCCACCCACCAGAGAAAGGGGATGCCAAGATCTTCTTTCTGTAGAGAATGCAAACATTCCCTCATCACGACTGTCTCTGCCACAAGTGACACGGCAGAAGTTCATCCGAAGCAGTGAGTCAACCACAGCGGATCCACATTGGACGGAAACACAGGGTGGGGCTGAGATAAACAGGGACCTGGGACCCTTTACTTCAGTGGACGGAGGTCTTCACAAGGAACAGAAAGCAAAGGAATGATAAGGGACTAAAAACAGCTGCAGGCTTGGGCAGTCAGGGCAATTAAAAACAATCAGATCAGATCAGATCAGATCAGTCGCTCAGTCGTGTCCGACTCTTTGCGACCCCATGAACCGCAGCACGCCAGGCCTCCCTGTCCATCACCAATTCCCAGAGTTCACTCAGACTCACGTCCATCGAATCAGAGGTGCCATCCAGCCATCTCATCCTCTGTCGTCCCCTTCTCCTCCTGCCCCCAATCCCTCCCAGCATCAGAGTCTTTTCCAATGAGTCAACTCTTCACATGAGGTAGCCAAAGTACTGGAGTTTCAGCTTTAGCATCATTCCTTCCAAAGAAATCCCAGGGCTGATCTCCTTCAGAATGGACTGGTTGGATCTCCTTGCAGTCCAAGGGACTCTCAAGAGTCTTCTCCAACACCACAGTTCAAAAGCATCAATTCTTCGGCGCTCAGCCTTCTTCACAGTCCAACTCTCACATCCATACATGACCACAGGAAAAACCATAGCCTTGACTAGACAGACCTTGTTGGCAAAGTAATGTCTCTGCTTTTGAATATGCTATCTAGGTTGGTCATAACTTTCCTTCCAAGAAGTAAGCGTCTTTTAATTTCATGGCTGCAGTCACCATCTGCAGTGATTTTGGAGCCCCCAAAAATAAAGTCTGACACTGTTTCCACTGTTTCCCCATCTATTTCCCATGAAGTGATGGGACCAGATGCCATGATCTTGGTTTTCTGAATGTTGAGCTTTAAGCCAACTTTTTCACTCTCCACTTTCACCTTCATCAAGAGGCTTTTGAGTTCCTCTTCACTTTCTGCCATAAGGGTGGTGTCATCTGCATATCTGAGGTTATTGATATTTCTCCCGGCAATCTTGATTCCAGCTTGTGTTTCTTCCAGTCCAGCGTTTCTCATGATGTACTCTGCATATAAGTTAAATAAACAGGGTGACAATATACAGCCTTGACGAACTCCTTTTCCTATTTAGAACCAGTCTGTTCCATGTCCAGTTCTAACTGTTGCTTCCTGACCTGCATACAAATTTCTTAAGAGGCAGATCAGGTGGTCTGGTATTCCCATCTCTTTCAGAATTTTCCACAGTTTACTGTGATCCACACAGTCAAAGGCTTTGGCATAGTCAATAAAGCAGAAATAGATGTTTTTCTGGAACTCTCTTGCTTTTTCCATGATCCAGTGGATGTTGGCGATTTGATCTCTGGTTCCTCTGCCTTTTCTAAAACCAGCTTGAACATCAGGAAGTTCACGGTTCATGTATTGCTGAACCCTGGCTTGGAGAATTTTGAGCATTACTTTACCAGCGTGTGAGATGAGTGCAATTGTGCGGTAGTTTGAGCATTCTTTGGCATTGCCTTTCTTTGGGATTGGAATGAAAACTGACCTTTTCCAGGCCTGTGGCCACTGCTGAGTTTTCCAAATTTGCTGGCATATTGAGTGCAGCACTTTCACAGCATCATCTTTCAGGATTTGGAATAGCTCCACTGGAATTCCATCACCTCCACTAGCTTTGTTCGTAGTGATGCTTTCTAAGGCCCACTTGACTTCACATTCCAGGATGTCTGGCTCTAGGTCAGTGATCACACCATCGTGATTATCTGGGTCGTGAAGATCTTTTTTGTACAGTTCCTCTGTGTATTCTTGCCATCTCTTCTTAATATCTTCGGCTTCTGTTAGGTCCATACCATTTCTGTCCTTTATCGAGCTCATCTTTGCATGAAATGTTCCTTTGGTATCTCTGATTTTCTTTAAGAGATCCCTAGTCTTTCCCATTCTGTTGTTTTCCTCTATTTCTTTGCATTGATCGCTGAAGAAGGCTTTCTTATCTCTTCTTGCTATTCTTTGGAACTCTGCATTCAGATGCTTATATCTTTCCTTTTCTCCTTTGCTTTTCGCTTCTCTTCTTTTCACAGCTATTTGTAAGGCCTCCCCAGACAGCCATTTGGCTTTTTTGCATTTCTTTTCCATGGGGATGGTCTTGATCCCTGTCTCCTGTACAAGGTCATGAACCTCATTCCATAGTTCATCAGGCACTCTATCTATCAGATCTAGGCCCTTAAATCTATTTCTCACTGCCACTGTATAATCATAAGGGATTTGATTTAGGTCATACCTGAATGGTCTAGTGGTTTTCCCTACTTTCTTCAATTTAAGTCTGAATTTGGCAATAAGGAGTTCATGGTCTGAGCCACAGTCAGGTCCTGGTCTTGTTTTTTCTGACTGTATAGAGCTTCTCCATCTTTGGCTGCAAAGAATATAATCAATCTGACTTCAGTGTTGACCATCTGGTGATGTCCATGTATAGAGTCTTCTCTTGTGTTGTTCGAAGAGGGTGTTTGCTATGACCGGTGCATTTTCTTGGCAAAACTCTATTAGTCTTTGCCCTGCTTCATTCCGTATTCCAAGGCCAAATTTGCCTGTTACTTCAGGTGTTTCTTGACTTCCTACTTTTGCATTCCAGTCCCCTATAATGAAAAGGACATCTTTTTTGGGTTAGTTCTAAAAGGTCTTGTAGGTCTTCATAGAACCATTCAACTTCAGCTTCTTCAGCATTACTGGTTGGGGCATAGACTTGGATTACTGTAATATTGAATGGTTTGCCTTGGAAACGAACAGAGATCATTCTGTCATTTTTGAGATTGCATCCAAGTACTGCATTTCGGACTCTTTTGTTGACCATGATGGCCACTCCATTTCTTCTGAGGGATTCCTGCCCGCAGTAGTAGATATAATGGTCATCTGAGTTAAATTCACCCATTCCAGTCCATTTCAGTTCGCTGATTCCTAGAATGTCGACATTCACTCTTGCCATCTCTTGTTTGACCACTTTCAATTTGCCTTGATCCATGGACCTGATATTCCAGGTTCCTATGCAATATTGCTCTTTATAGCATCGGCCCTTGCTTCTATCACCAGTCACATCCACTACTGGGTATTGTTTTTGCTTTGGCTCCATCCCTTCATTCTTTCTGGAGTTATTTCTCCACTGATCTCCAGTAGCATATTGGGCCCCTACTGACCTGGGGAGTTCCTCTTTCAGTATCCTATCATTTTGCCTTTTCATACTGTTCATGGGGTTCTCAAGGCAAGAACACTGAAGTGGTTTGCCATTCCCTTCTCCAGTGGACCACATTCTGTCAGATCTCTCCACCATGAACCGCCCATCTTGGGTTGCCCCACAGGCATGGCTTAGTTTCATTGAGTTAGACAAGGCTGTGGTCCTAGTGGGATTAGATTGACTAGTTTTCTGTGAGTATGGTTTCAGTGTCTTTGCCCTCTGATGCCCTCTTGCAACATCTACCATCTTACTTGAGTTTCTCTTACCTTGGGCATGGGGTATCTCTTCACGGCTGCTCCAGCAAAGTGCAGCCATTGCTCCTTACCTTGGACGAGGGGTATCTCCTCACCGCTGCCCTTCCTGACCTTCACCATGGGACAGCTGATGGTCTGTCCCGAAGAACTCTGTTTATTCCTGAAGCATCCCGGTCTACTCTCCCTCCAGGCACTTGAAGAAGGGCGTTCTCCTTCTTCCGCTGCAGGCTCGTGGGCTCAGGAACTCCTTCCAGTTTCCTGCCCCTTGGCAGGAAGGCTGTGAGGCCCGTGCCCTCTGCAGCAACAAAGCTGGAAATTCTTCTCAGCTTGGGCAAGTCCTTCACTGCAAACAACAAGATGCAAAAAGCTTCCCCGGTGGCGCCAGTGGCAGAGCAGCCTCGCGACAGTGCAGTGGACGCAAGAGACACGGGCTCGATTCCTGCGTCAGGAAGAGCCCCTGGAGGAGGGCATGGCAGTCCACTCCAGTGTTCTTGCCTGGAGAATTCCATGAACAAAGGAGCCTGGCGAGCTACAGTCTATGGGGTCGTGGAGGGTCGTGCACGACTGAAGCAACTTAGCACGCACCCATGCGAGATACAAAAAGACCCCAAACTAACTCCCACTTCTGAGGTGCCGGGAGAGGAAGCAGGGCCCCAAGCCTGACCCCTGCATGCAGCATCCCCAAGGGGCGGGCAGCCCACCTCAGCCACCCTTCTGCCAGAGCCCCTATCTGCCTCCACACTCACCCCTTTAAGGAACCCGCCCGACCCCCTCAGAGAGCAAGCAGCGTCTGCTGTTTCTGGCTTTCACTCCCCTGTGCTGTAGCACGAGCCCCAGCAAAGCCTTGCTTGAATTTCTCATGTGGCCTCTTACCAACTCCCATTGATCGAAGAGTCCAAGGACCCGGGTCAGCAGCAGAGCGATCAAGGGAACCTTGTTCTAGGGCCCATCGCCTTGGCCTGGCTGCCACTGATTAACTGCAGCTTTAGCAAGTCTCCTCACCCCTCTGGTCCTCGGTGTCCTACCGTCAAATGGTCCAGCGGTCAGCAGACTTTAGCCCTCAGCCTGCTTTTGTAAAGTTTCATTGAAACACGGCCATGCCCTTTCATTTACATATTGGCTACCTTCCCAGTATGACAGAGTAGCTGTAATGAAGATTTTGTGGTCCACAAAGCCTTAGATATCGGTCTCCAGCCCTTTGCTGGCAGTTAATAACTCTTGAACTAAGACAATTCCTTGGGTCCTGTTTCCTACACTGCTGCTTTAAAAAAAAAAAAAAAAAAAATTGAAGTACAGGGGTTTCCTTAGTGGCTCAGATGGTAGAGAATCTGCCTGCAGTGCAGGAGACCCAGGTTTGATCCCTGGGTCAGGAAGACTCCCCTGGAGTAAGGGAACGGCTACCCACTCCAGTATTCTTGCCTGGAGAATTCCATGGACAGAGGAGCCTGACAGTCCATGGGGTCGCAAAGAGTCACACACGACTCGGCAACTAGCACTGCTACTTACTATACTACTATTACTACACTTGATGTATATTATATGTTACAGGCTTATAGTATAGTGATTCACAATTGCTAAAGGTTACACTCCATTTGCTATTCCAAATCCTGAAAGACGATGCTGTGAAAGTGCTGCACTCGATATGCCAGCAAATTTGGAAAACTCAGCAGTGGCCACAGGACTGGAAAAGGTCAGTTTTCATTCCAATCCCAAAGAAAGGCAATGCTAAAGAATGCTCAAACTACCACACAATTGCACTCATCTCACACGCTAGTAAAGTAATGCTCAAAATGTTCCAAGCCAGGCTTTAGCAATACGTGAACTGTGAACTTCCTGATGTTCAAGCTGGTTTTAGAAAAGGCAGAGGAACCAGAGATCAAATTGCCAACATCTGCTGGATCATGGAAAAAGCAAGAGAGTTCCAGAAAAACATCTATTTCTGCTTTATTGACTATGCCAAAGCCTCTGACTGTGTGGATCACAGTAAACTGTGGAAAATTCTGAAAGAGATGGGAATACCAGACCGCCTGACCTGCCTCTTGAGAAACCTATATGCAAGTCAGGAAGCAACAGTTAGAACTGGACATGGAACAGACTGGTTCCAAATAGGAAAAGGAGTTCATCAAGGCTGTATATTGTCACCCTGCTTATTTAACTTATATGCAGAGTACATCATGAGAAACACTGGGCTGGAAGAAACACAAGCTGGAATCAAGATTGCCGGGAGAAACATCAATAACCTCAGATATGCAGATGACACCACCCTTATGGCAGAAAGTGAAGAGGAACTCAAAAGCCTCTTGATGAAAGTCAAAGTGGAGAGTGAAAAAGCTGGCTTAAAGCTCAACATTCAGAAAACGAAGATCATGGCATCTAGTCCCATCACTTCATAGGAAATAGATGGGGAAAGAGTGGAAACAGTGGCTGACTTTATTTTGGGGGGCTCCAAAATTACTGCAGATGATGATTGCAGCCATGAAATTAAAAGATGCTTACCCCTTGGAAGGAAACTTACGACCAACCTAGACAGCATATTCAAAAGCAGAGACTTTACTTTGCCAACAAAGGTCCATCTAGTCAAGGCTATGGTTATTCCAGTAGTAGTCCCGTATGGGTGTGAAAGTTGGACCGTGAAGAAAGCTGAGCGCCAAAGAATTGATGCTTTTGAACTGTGATGTTGGAGAAGACTCTTGAGAGTCCCTTGGACTGCAAGGAGATCCAACCAGTCCATTCTGAAGGAGATCAGTCCTGGGATTTCTTTGGAAGGAATGATGCTAAGCTGAAACTCCAGTACTTTGGCCACCTCATGCGAAGAGTTGACTCATTGGAAAAGACCCTGATGCTGGGAGGGATTGGGGGCAGAAGGAGAAGGGGACAACAGAGGATGAGATGGCTGGATGGCATCCCTGACTCGATGGACATGGGTTTGAGTGAACTCTGGGAGTTGGTGATGGACAGGGAGGCCTGGGGTACTGAGATTCATGGGGTCTCAAAGAGTCGAACATGACTGAGCGACTGATCTGAAATGAACACTCCATTTAGTTACTGACCAACTAAACGAAGGACCCTGATTCTGGGAAAGATTGAGGGCAGGAGGAGAAGGGGCAACAGAGGATGAAATGGTTGGATGGCCTCACCCACTCAGTGGACCTGAATTTGAGCAACTCCCATAAACAGTGAAGGACAAGGAAGTCTGGCGTGCTGCAGTTCATGGGATTGCAAAGAGTCAGACACGGCTTAGGGACTAAACAACCACTTCATTATTATAAAATATTGAATATATTCCCTGTGCTGTACAATATATGCTGTAGCTAATTTTATGCATAATAATAACAGTTTGTGCCTCTTAGTCCCCTCCCCCACCTGCCCCTCCCCTTGTCCCACGGGTAACTACTAGAAGTTTGTTCTCTGTATCTCTGAGTCTGCTTCTTGATGGTAAGAATCACTTGGGGGACTTAAAGTGCAGATTACAGGCCCTGACTCTGGAAATTCTGATCTAGTAGATCTGATCCTGGGTCCAGCCCGCTCTATTTTTAACCAACCTTCTGTTACCTTCAGGCAAAGGCATGCCAAAAGTGTCCTTCAAGCTCTCAGTTAAGTCAGTGCGTTTTTGAACGTGTTTTCCCCTGTGGCTGTATCTTTCTAATCACGTGATTCTTGATAAGCACGGCTGATTGGCCAGGGTGGGAGGGTGAAGGTGGAAATCAGGATGACACTGAAAACAGGCCTGGGGAAGAGGGGAAATCTCTTTTGAGTAAACGGCCTCCACACATAACTCACCAGATATGAGACACGCGTGCGGCCGATCGAGAGTGGGCGCCCTCTCTGGGCTGCAGCGAGCTGCGTTTCTCTGTAACTGTGCTCTCTATAACCGACCTCAGGAAAGCAAGGGCGCACAAGGGCGTCCTAACACAGGTTCCAGGTGAGAAAGAAACCGTGATGCAGACAGCGTGATCAGAAGATTAAGGCTGATTTTGTCCGGAGGAGAATTTTCCATGGAACGATCCCACCATCAAAGCCATCGGACTTTCTCGGGACAAAGCGGGATAAAATGCATTCATGGCATGAGGGGAGAAGTTGAGAGGCTCCCTGGAGCTCCTGATGTTTAAGCTGGTTTTAGAAAAGGCAGGCGAAATAGAGATCAAATTGCCAACATCCTCTGGATCATGGAAAAAGCAAGAGAGTTCCAGAAAAACATCTATTTCTGCTTTATTGACTATGCCAAAGCCTTTGACTGTGTGGATCACAATAAACTGTGGAAAATTCTGAAAGAGATGGGAATACCAGACCACCTGATTTGCCTCTTGAGAAATTTGTATGCAGGTTAGGAAGCAACAGTTAGAACTGGACATGGAACAACAGACTGGTTCCAAATAGGAAAAGGAGTACGTCAAGGCTGTATGTTGTCAGCCTGCTTATTTAACTTATATGCAGAGTACATCATGAGAAACGCTGGACTGGAAGAAACACAAGCTGGAATCAAGATTGCCGGGAGAAATATCAATAACCTCAGATATGCAGATGACACCACCCTTATGGCAGAAAGTGAAGAGGAACTCAAAAGCCTCTTGATGAAGGTGAAAGTGGAGAGTGAAAAAGTTGGCTTAAAGCTCAACATTCAGAAAACCAAGATCATGGCATCCGGTCCCATCACTTCATGGGAAATAGATGGGGAAACAGTGGAAACAGTGTCAGACTTTATTTTTCTGGGCTCCAAAATCATGGCTGCAGATGGTGACTGCAGCCATGAAATTAAAAGATGCTTACTCCTTGGAAGGAAAGTTATGACCAACCTAGATAGCATATTCAAAAGCAGAGACATTACTTTGCCAACAAAGGTCCATCTGGTCAAGGCTATGGTTTTTCCCCTGGTCATGTATGGATGTGAGATTTGGACTGTAAAGCAGGCTGAGCACTGAAGAATTGATGCTTTTAAACTGTGGTGTTGGAGAAGACTCTTGAGAGTCCCTTGGACTGCAAGGAGATCCAACCAGTCCATTCTGAAGGAGATCAGCCCTGGGATTTCTTTGGAAGGAAAGATGCTAAAGCTGAAACTCCAGTACTTTGGCCACCTCATGCAAAGAGTTGACTCATTGGAAAAGACTCTGATGCTGGGAGGGATTGGGGGCAAGAGAAGGGGATGACAGAGGATGACAGAGGATGGCTGGATGGCATCACTGACTCGATGGACATGAGTCTGAGTGAACTCTGGGAGTTGGTGATGGACAGGGAGGCCTGGCGTGCTGCAGTTCATGGGGTCGCAAAGAGTTGGACACGACTGAGCGACTGATCTGATCTGATCTGGAGCTCCTCCAGGATTTATGCCACCACTAACTTCTGTTTGCTGTTTGCTTTGGATTCATCTGTTTTTCTCTTGTTCGCCCACACCCGACTTCGTCATTTATGCCAGGCTATCTCTTGTGACAGTCAGTGTTCCAGAAAGCCTTCCTAAGTCACCTCCTCCTCCCAACCCCTGCAAGATTCCCCTTTCAGCAAAACTAGAACCTCACGGGCCAGTTCAGCCTTCCCTGGGCAGTTTTATATCACGTGTGTCTGGGGGCCGAGCCCACAGAGGTTGAAGAAGGCAAGGATTCTTACACACTCTGGCACGGACATTCCTTTGGGGTGTGAGGAAGTCACGGAGGCCACGAGGAAGCCAATCTGAAAAACCCCTAGGCCGTGCATCTGGGTGGCCCTTTTATCATCCGGGCTTCCCTGGTGGCTCAGATGGTAAAGAAGATTCTCTACAGTGCAGGAGACCCAGGTTCAGTACTTGGGTTGGGACGATCCCCAGAAGGAGGGCATGGCAACCCACTCCAGTGTTCTTGCCTGGAGAATCCCATGAACAGAGCAGCCTGGGAGCTACAGTCCATGGAGTCGCAGAGTCAAACACGATTGAGCAACTAAACTTGTGCACGGGTATCAGCGGAGAAGTGGTTCTTTCTGTTGGGCTCACAGCGCCATCTCCTGGCCTCCAGCTAACAATGGCCTTGCCTCTAGAACTGCAGCGATTCCCCAGAGCAAGGTATTGTCAGCCAGTGCCGCCTGTAAAAGATCCCCCGAGAGCAAATCTTTACTGAGCAGTCCTCCCCATCTGAGGTTGACTTTTGGGTCTTGACACCAGCAGGAGCCGCTGAGCTGAGGGTCTTCATCCTTACACCACCTGATCTGCCTCCCTTCAGTTAATGACTCTCCACCTGTTTCAGAATACAAGTGCTCCCCCAAAATCACTTTAAAATACTCATTTTGGTCCCTGGCACACACAGGTAACTTTGAAGCACTGTCTAGTCATTTTTTTGGTACACTACGCATAACAACAATCTAAATACACAAAAATTGATTTCTAGCAGGGAATTGCTGGAGAAGGCGATGGCACCCCACTCCAGTACTCTTGCCTGGAAAATCCCATGGACGGAGGAGCCTGGTAGGCTGTAGTCCATGGGGTCGCTAAGGGTCGGACACCACTGAGCGACTTCCCTTTCACTTTTCACTTTCATGCATTGGAGAAGGAAATGGCAATCCACTCCAGTGTTCTTGCCTGGAGAATCCCAGGGATTGGGGAGCCTGGTGGGCTGCCGTCTATGGGATCGCACAGAGTCGGACACGACTGAAGTGACTTAGCAGCAGCAGCAGGGAATTGCAAACCCCGGCAAACAAATTCTGCCAAGACATTTGTTCTGAGACCAAAGAAACAGACAGACTGGAAAAGGTAAAGTGAGCAGCAGGGAAATAGAAAGGAAAATGGGTAATGCTACTCACAGAAATGCAGTTCCCATTTTTTGGAAGCATATTTTCGTTGATTGTCCTTTTGACGCTTCTTTAAGATTGGGAATAAATAATGCTCTAGAGAAAAAATAAAAATAAAGACAAGGGCAACCAGGCCATAAAGCAACCATTTTATTTCATAAAAAGGAAAGTAAAAGTTAGCTTGAGCTTTTTGGGGGCTCTGTGTCCTGTTTTCCAAATCAACGATACATCTTTAAGAATAGATAAATAGTACAATTCTTGTATTATAAATAGGTTTTTTTTGTTGTTCAGTCACTCAGTCATGTTCGACTCTGCAACTCCATGGACCACAGCATGCCAGGCTTCCCTGTCCTTCACTGTCTCCCAAAGTTTGCTCAAACGCAAGTCCATCGAGTTGGTGATGCTATCCAACTACCTCATCCTCTGTCATCTCCTTCTCCTCCCACCTTCAATCTTTCCTAGCATCAGGGTCCCTTCCAATGAGTCAGCTCTTTGCCTCAGGTGGCCAAAGTACTGGAGCTTCAGCTTCAGCATCAGTCCTTCCAATAAATATTCAGGGTTGATTTCCTTTGGATTGACTGGTTTGATCTCCTTGCTGTCCAAGGGACTTTAAAGAGTCTTCTCCAGAACCAAAATTCGAAAGCATCAGTTCTTCGGTGCTCAGCTTCCTTTAGAGTCCAACTCTCATATCCACACATGACTACTGGAAAAACCATAGCTTTGACTCTACAGACCTTTGTCAGCAAAGTGATGTCTCTGCTTTTTAATACACTGTCTAGGTAACCCTCCCCAATCAATTACTCCCAACACACACACACACACACACACACACACACACACACACACACACACATTTAGAATCAGAAAAGCACTGAGAATTAATCAGATATGTTAAGTAGTGTGAACCAGCTAGGAAAACAGTGGTCTGGTTTCTCCTGAGGTTTTAATTCTGCAGTAGATACAGCCTTGCTTTGGAGAAGAGGGTAACTGGCCACACCGGTGTGCCCGTATCTTAATCCATGACCTTCACCCCAAAGCATTCTTGTTAAAAATGCAGACTGTGAAGCAGACATAGTCTGTGTGAGCTTGTGTATAACAGGGGTGATAATAGTACCCACTTCAGTATGTTGTTAAAAAGCTAGATAATATAAGGGACTTCCCTGTGGTCCAGTGGTTAAGGTCCGTGCTTCCACTGCAAGGGGCACAGGTTCGATCCCTGGTCAAGGAACTAAGATCCTGCACAGCATGGCCAAATTAATAAATAAAGTAGAAAAAACATCATTAAAAAATAACTAAACAAAAGCTAGATTATATAGGTAATAAATTTAGAACAGTGCTTGGCATGCAGTGAGTGAATGTCACATAAAGTTCGCTCTGCAGACCAGAGATTCCAGTTCTTGCCTTGGTGGCCAGTTTGACGTTTTGGCACCCTGGTGTTTGGACTGTCTGCTCTCATACATGAGATGACCCCTCGCCAACCCAGGTTGAGCTTTACCTTCACAGCAACAACCAGCTCCTTCTCCACTTTTCTCGGAGCACTCAGACACGGTGACAAGGAATCTGAGAGGGAAAGTGGGCTTGTAAGGGAGTCTGCACTTAAGAGCCTCCGTCCTGGAAGACATCACAGAGCTGCCAGTTAACCCATCTTGGACTCAGGGACCCACGGGGTTCTTACCCAGTGAGATAACAATGTCCACCAGGTGGCGCTACTGGTAAGGAAACCCGCCTGCCAACGCAGGAGACTTAAGAGACCCGGGTTCCATCCCTGGGTCCGGGAGATGCCCTGGAGGAGGGCATGGCAACCCACTCGTCTTCTTGGCTAAAGGATCCCAAGGACAGAGGAGCCTGGCAGGCTGCAGTCCATGGGTCACACAGAGTCGGACACGACTGAAGTGACTTAACAAGCACACTAAGTTTAAACCATTTTCAGGTGAGTGTTCTGAGGCTTACTATCAAGTCACTCTGATACAAAAGCATTTTGCAAACGCCCCTGCAAGAGCCTGGTAACACTGTTTCTTCTTCATCTGGATTTCCACTGATCACTCAGGATGAACTACTTCTGGGCATCTCGCTCAATTTAAACCAGAGACCTAGGTCGTCCAGACAGGCAGGCCTTCCCCCTGCCAAAGGCATCCATGTGCATCAGCCTCGAGAGACAACAGACTGTGAAAAAACAAAGTTTTAACTAGCTATCTCAACACACCTCAGACCTTCATACATCCCCAGAGGAAAGATCAAACTAGTCTTTTCGCAAAAGCCAAAGAGAATTGTATCTAGTGCTACCAAAGACCCTGACTGTTGGCGGTATTCTGAAATAAACGACCTTGAAAGAGATGACAATTCCAGGAGAGTTTCGTCCTCACTTCCGTGTCTGTAGGCGGTGGTGTGACTCCAGGTGGCAGTATTTGTGAAAGTACATCTGTGTCCTCCCGCATTTGTCTGCTCCAGTATGATTTTGTTCCCGGAGAGTTTCTGTGGCGCTAACGGTGAGAATTCCTGGAATTCTGGAATTCTCCCAAGAGGGTGACCTGCCCCTCCCCCTCCCCCAGCCTAGCAACAGTCACCCAAGCCTGCCTCCTCACGCAAGAATTAAGTAAATTCTAGCAGCTGGTCTGCGCTTCCCTGGTGGTTCAGCAATAAAGACTCTGCCTACCAATGCAGGAGACCCAGGAGATGAGGGATCAATCCCTGGGTCGGGAAGATCACCTGGGGTAGGAAATAGCAACTTGCTCTAGTATTCTTCCCTGAATTTCTTATGGAGAGAGGAGCCTGGTGGGCTACAGTCCGTGACCTCACAAAGAGTCCGATGCTACTGAGCGCAGTCACAAGCCCTCTGTCTACAAACTAGGCACCCACCCATCTCTTTTTTCCTTCTCAGTCAACAATGTTTTGTTGTTTTAGAATTAGGCTCTGAGTTAAGTGAGTGCTTTTTCGTCCCATTGTAATTCAATCTAATTCTCATTTAAATCTAAAGTAAATTTGCAAAGCAAAAAACCCAATCCTCCCAGCTAAAATCACTTATGCCAACAGACTACCTGGGAAGAACAGCAGAGATAACAGGAAGAAACAACAACAAAAACAAGTGATAAAAACAAGCTAGTTCCTTGGTGCACAGCTGATTTCTGCAAACAACCTCCTTCTAGGCGAAAAAAATATCTGGCTTCCCAACTGAGACACTTCGAGTGGAATTTTGGTTCACCTCCAAAATGTTGTATCTTGTGACTTCAAAGGGGCATTAGGACACTTTTGGGGGGTAGTGGAAATATTTGCCATCTTGATTCTGGTGGTGTCTCTATGACTGTATTCATTTTACAGAATCCACAGAACTGTACAAGCTGGAGTCAAGATTGCCAGGAGAAATATCAATAACCTCAGATATGCAGATGACACCACCCTTATGGCAGAAAGCAAAGAACTAAAGAGCCTCTTGATGAAAGTGAAAGAGGGGAGTGAAAAACTTGGCTTAAAGCTTAACATTCAGAAAACTAAGATCATGGCATCCAGTCCCATCACTTCATGGCAAATAGATGGGGAAACAGTGGAAACAGTGAGAGACTTTATTTTGGGGTGCTCCAAAATCACTGCAGATGGTGACTGCAGCCATGAAATTAAGAGACCCTTGCTCCTTGGAAGAAAAGTTATGACCAACCTAGACAGCATATTAAAAAGCAGAGATGTGTTACTTTGCTAACAAAGGTCCTTCTAGTCAAGGCTATGGTTTTTCCAGTAGTCATGTATGGATGTGAGAGCTGGAGTATAAAGAAAGCTGAGCGCCGAAGAATTGATGCTTTTGAACTGCGGTATTGGAGAAGACTCTTGAGAGTCCCTTGGACTGCCAGGAGATCCAACCAGTCCATCCTAAAGGAAATCAGTCCTGAATGTTCATTGGAAGGACTGATGCTGAAGCTGAAACTCCAACATTTTGGCCACCTGATGTGAAGAACTGACTCATCTGAAAAGACACTGATGCTGGGAAAGACTGAAGGCAGGAGGAAAAAGGGACAACAGAGGATGAGATGGTTGGATGTCATCACCGACTCAATGGACATGAGTTTGAGTAAACTCCGGGAGTTGGTGATGGACAGAGAAGCCTGGCATGCTGTAGTCCATTGGGTCGCAGAGAGTTGGACACGATTGAGCGACTGAACTGAACACATAAAAAGGACAAACTTTATTGAATGTAAGTTATTGAGTTTAAATTTTAAACCTGATTTTTTTAAAAAAGAAAATTTAGTACTTATAATTTAACAGACCCAAACCCAGTCAATTGAGTGAAGTCATCTTGCTCTTTTTTATAAAAAGAGATTTTTTTAAATGCCTTTTTACCTCTATTCTGTTCTGTCTCCCAATCTCTTCCTGGAAATAACTTTTCAGATGTTACAAATGTGAGTTCACTATGAAGTACTTGTGAAATGAACATTTATTCTTTCTTTTAAAAATCTAACTTGGGTCCAAAACAAGGGGATAAGGGGGGTCATGAAATGAATCTCGTTGCACAGACAACTGTCTGAAGACAGGACCTCCCCTACAGCCATTCACTGATCCAGCATACCTCTGAACAGTCTTTCGCATCATCGAGCTTTCAAACAATAGGAAAACCGCTATGTTTTCTATTTCCAGCCCTCGGCTGTAGAGTCCCGGGCTGACTCTATCAGCCCTCCTTATGCCTGCCCCACGGGCATTGGTGCTGCGTGGAGCACAGTGTGGAGAACCATCCAGTGATCCTGCCGCCCACGGCTTCCGGGGGCAGTGGTCCCTCGTGCAGACTCCCGACAAGTTCCCATCTTGGAATCTCCTACGTGACAGTCAGCTCCCTGTGGGTGGGATCCGTTTGTTGCGTTCTCTTCTGTGTCTTTAGTACGTGGCCCAGGTGAACTCAGGAGGCTTTCAGTAACTGGGGTTACAAACCAGTGAATAAACATACATGATTTGTAAGATCCCTTGCAGCTCTAAGGGCTTCCCTGGTGGCTCAGGTGGTAAAGCATCTGCCTGCAATGGGGGAGACCTGGGTTTGATCCCTGGGTTGGGAAGATCCCCTGGAGCAGGGAATGGCAACCCACTCCAGTATTCTGGCCTGGAGAATTCCGTGGACAGAGGAGACTGGCGAGCAGTCCATGGGGTAGCAAAGAGTCGGACACAACTGAGTGACTAACACAGACATTGCAGCTCTGACCATCGAAGGACAAGGTAGTGGACTTCAGGCCAGGCACACTGTCCCCATAGAGGGGTTACCCTGCAGGGTCTTCCAGAGACCCTCATTACACGGGTGCTCCACTCCACCATTTCTCACTGGGTTTCCTTTCTCTAGCCTCAGATTTAGATTGTGATCCTGATAGAAGCCCTCTCAGGGAGTATAAAATGTTAGGCTGGTTATAATCATGTCCACATTTCTCAGCATGAAAGCTCCAGGGCTTTTTTTTTTGGGGGGGGGGGGGGAGGTGAAAACTAGTATTGTCTAAGGTCATGGATGGAATGAGATGAAGACTGGATTGGTTTCCAGGGAGGTAGAAGTGCAAATCCTCCTGATTTCACAAGTGTGCCCAGGGCCTGCCTTGCCCAACACGCCCATGTTGAGTTTAGGGACTCCAGGTCAATCTCACTGTCTCTGTAACTCACAGACTTCCACGTATGTGTGAGCAGCTTTGCTTCAGCGTGTTCAGTGGATCCATCTGTGGTGTATGGGTCCATTATTTTAAAAATATATTTCTCTGTTAGCCACCCCTCAATTAAGATATAGAATGTTTCAGTCACTCCAAAACATTCTTCATGTGTCTCTTTGAAGTTAATCTCAGACCCAGGGCCCCAGGTGGCCCTTGATCTGTTTACTATCCTTATAGATTTGTTTCTTCCTTTACAGTGTCACATAAATGGACAAGCTTATTTCACACAGCATGATGTTTCGGAGACTCAAGGTTTTGTCCCATGAATCCACTGTTCATTCTTTTTTATTGTTGCGTAATATTTCAGCATCGCTTTTGATTAAGAAGAATATGTGCTTTTGTTTGTTTACAGTTTAAGTAACCAATTTTATTTATTCTGCTCGATTTTAAATACAACATGACATTTTTTATAAAAAGGATACTTGTTCATTTATCTATTCAAAAAAATACAAAGAAGAGAGTTCTCTAGTGGCCTCATGGGTAGGGGTCTGGGCTGCCACAGCTGTGGCCGAGGTTCCATCCATGGTTTGGGAAATGAGATCCTCCAGCGGGGCCAGAAAATGAGAACAAAGAGCAAAGATGATAAAAGTAACGGGCAATTCAAATGTTGAGAGATAGACACTGTGAGTGTTCTAGCCTTCATTCTCGCAGGCGTCTTTCTCTATAGCACACATACAAATATTTTTTAATGAATGGAGTTACCGTATTTATTGCCTTACAATCTTCTGTTTTCACTCAACAATTTATGGATTGTCAAATACAGATCGATAATATTCTGTCAAGTACGGATCTATAAGATTCATACAAAAAAAAAAGATTCATACATACCCTATGTTCGAACCATATGTATAATCAGCTGTTTATTTTGGAACAGGGATCATTTTCAAATTTTCCTTTTAAACTATGAATACTCTCCTATATACATCTTTCGGCTTTTGTGTGAATTGATCCTTCATAAACTCCCAGTGATAGGATTCCTAGGTCAAACAAGATTAACATGCTGCATGTTGAAACCTGTTGCCAAAGTATCTTCTCTTTTTTCCCATTTGTATTCATATATTTTTGGCTGTGCCGGGCCTTCCTGTTTGCTGTGTGGGCTTTTTCATCTTTGGCTGCCGAGCTCAGGGATTACCCTTTGCTGCCCTACGCAGGCTTCTACTGCTGTGGCTTCTCCTCTTGCAGAGCACAGGCTCTGGGGCGTGCCGGCTTCAGTAGTTGGGCACACGGGCTCCGTCTTTGTGATTCTGAAGAGGAGAAGTTAATATTTTGCATAACCTCCTGCTCTTTCTGCCTCTGTAACCCAGCTTGCTCCTTTCAAAGTTTGGATCACATAGGTCTCAGAAAGTGGGGACTCACAATACTAGGAACTGGAGCTTACCTTGCTCACCCTTGTCCTGCTCTTTGCAATCGCCCAGCCCCTGCAAACCCTAAACCTGCTTAATCACGCCTGTCTGTGTATAAAACTCTCACCACTTTGTCCCTGGCTCAGAGCTTGGCGTGCTGACTCCTCTGGGTCCGGGGCGTGCTAAGCTGAGCTCTCCAGCTCTCCGAGTGCGGGGCTTGGTTTCTCGAGTACTGGTTTCTGCAACAGTTCCTGGCCCCAGAACACAGGCTCGATAGTTGTGGCCCTCGGGCTTGGCTGTTCCGTGGCACATGGGATCTGCCCGATCCAGGGATCGAACCTATGTTTCCTGTGCTGGCAGGCAGAGTTCTTTACCACTGAGCCACCAGGGAAGACTCCAAAGCATTTTTATGAAAGGTTATACCCCTTCCACTTCCAGAATAGAGCTTGCTTGTTCATTTTTCATCTGCCTTTCCTGGGCTTGGGCAATATTATAAATTTTGCCAATAAGGAAGAATTAAAAACAAACAAGCAAAGCTTCTTATAATGTTTGAGTGGGGGTCCCATCTTATTTTGTGTCTTTTTTAATAATCTTCTAATTATTTCTATGAGATGATTCAAAGGCTAGATATCTTTTTTGCAGCTCTGGATTTGCACCCTGAAGTGGGCACCAATCTATTCCTGAAGGTGTTTCCCAGAAGACACGGGCCCACTGACTCTGTTTGGCCACTAGAGGGCAGAGATGCAGCAGAAACGTAAACTGAGACCTTCCAGAGAGGGATGGGAGACACTGAGTCATTAGACAAGCCTAACCCAGGCTCCAGCTATTTGCCATGAGTGACGGGACCCATGCTATGATCTTAGTTTTCTGAGTGTTGAGTTTTAAGCCAGCTTTTTCACTCTCCTCTTTCACTTTCATCAAGAGGCTCTTTAGTTCTTTGCTTTCTGCCATGGGAGACTTTATTTTGGGGGGCTCCAAAATCACTGCAGATGGTAACTGCAGCCATGAAATTAAAAGACACTTGCTCCTTGGAAGAAAAGCTATGACCAACTCAGATAGCATATTAAAAAACAGAGACATTACTTTGCCAACAAAGGTCCATCTAGTCAAGGCTATGGTTTTTCCAGGAGTCATGTATGGATGTGAGAGTTAGACTACAAAGAAAGCTGAGCACTGAAGAATCGATGCTTTTGAACTGTGGTGTTGGAGAAGACTCTTGAGAGTCCCTTGGACTGCAAAGAAATCCAACCAGTCCATCCTAAAGGAGATCAGTCCTGAATATTCATTGGAAGGAATGATGTTAAAGCTGAAATTCCAGTACTTTGGCCACCTGATGCAAAGAACTGACTTATTGGAAAAGACCTTGATGCTGGGAAATATTGAAGGCGGGAGGAAAAGGGGACAACAGAGGATGAGTTGGTTGGATGGCATCACTGACTTGATGGACATGAGTTTGAGTAAACTCCAAGAGTTGGCGATGGACAGGGAGGCCTAGCATGCTGCAGTCCATGGGGTTGCAGAGTCAGACATGACTGAGGGACTGAACTGAAGTGAACTGAAGATTAAGTATATTACATCTAACATATAACCCTTATATCAAATTTAGACTAAAATCTTAGTTCCTCCAGATTTTCTACCTAAGAAACAGAAATTTGGTATAAAAGAAAATGTTAGAATAAGCGAATGTAGACTTAGGGCTCTTAAACCAGGGGCTGGGTCCTTAATTCCTATGTTTCTCAGAAGATTGAGGCTATTTTATAGATATTTATAGATATTCCATATATATTTATAGATATTCCATTCACTGAAAGGGCTGAAAAGTAATTAAAAAAACTTGGCAGCCACTTGCAAACTGGGCACCCTGATCTTATTTTCTAAATACAGTAACTTCTCTATTATAAGGCATTAGAGACCCTTGAAAATATGACTGATTTATGCCAGAGACAAAGCACAGGTGAGTCTGGAATATCTTCTAGTGCCGGAAGCAATGAGATGCTCAAAGATCAGAGGGGCTGTGACAGGGACATGGAAGAAAAGGTTTCCGCTGGCTGATTTGAGACATTTAGAACATCAGAAGGAATAATGGCAGTAATGGTCAGTCAATCCTAAAGGAAATCAATGCTGAATATTCATTAGAAGGACTGATGATGAAGCTGAAGCTCCAATACTTAGACCACCTGATGCAAAGAGCTGACTCACTGAAAAAGACTCTGATGCTGGGAAAGATTGAAAGCAGGAGGAGAAGGGGGCGACAGAGGATGAGATGGTTGGATGACATCACTGACTCATAGACTTGAGTTTGAGCAAGCTCCAGGAGACAGTGAAGAACAGGGAAGGCTGGCGTGCTGCAGTCCATGGAGTTGCAGAGTCAGAGACATGACTGATCAACTGAACAAAAACAATGGCAGTAAGGGATACTAACATTTCAAATGTTTTTTGAAAACTCAATGAACAATTTAGTAAGTAGATGGCAAGTGGTGGGAGCTAGATTTCTCACTGCTGGAATGGGAGGTTACAGATAGACAAGGGGAGGAGCCCGGAATGATCCATGTGGTAATGGATTAGAGTTGGGGACATCAGTATTAGCTTATGTTCAGTGTAATGTAGACACAGGTGGTTAGAAATAGAAATGTCTATACATAGGTGTATAGGCACAGATTAGTGTGTGTATGTGTGTGCTAAGGTGGTTCAATCGTGTCCAGCTCTCTGTGACCCCATGGAATGCAGCCCACCAGGCTCTTCAGTCCATGGGATTCTCCTGGCAAGAATTCTGGAGTAGGTTACCTTGCTCTCCTCCAGGGGAACCTCCTGACCCAGGGATTGAACCCTCGTCTTCTGTGGCTCCTTCCTTGCAGGCAGATTCTTTAGAAGCCCCCAGGTTAGTGCACACACATGTATTTCCTTGCTCTGTCAGCTTAGAGGGCTTAGAAGGGATGACACCCCGCTAGCAGCAAGCATACTTAGCTCCCAAATCTTGGTTTCTAATTTCATTCTCCAGTTAAAGAGAACAAGGCTCCTTGGAGAAACGGCTGGCTCTAGGACTCAGGCAGAAAATACACCAGATGAACCAAGAGCATCTTATTGTGTCAGAAAGTAAGAAAGAGTCCAAAACAAAATTGTAAAAATCTGCCTAAAAAAATCGTAAGGATGGGAGTGTATCAAAGTCACAAGAAGCACCTGAAAGAGGTCCCAGTGACCAATGGTAGCAAATGAGTAAACAAAGCAATACTGGATTATAACCCGAAGTACTAAATGACTATGCATGAGTCCATATGGATACAACAAATAAATGATTAAGAACTGTTAAATGATCACCTGAGATGTATTAAAACTTTTAGGTTTATGGAACTAAAATTGATTTGAAGGGGGCACCACCAAACTGGAAGTGGTTAGGAAGCCTTTTCTAGAGAAAAGGTAGAAACAGAGAAAGGAAAATACTGATTGTCTAAAACTTAAAACCTGGTTGGCTGTTGATGATTGGTCATCCTTATCAATTTCATAATTTTCAAGCATTGACAGGCTTAGGTTTTCATTTGCTGACATGGGCTACCATGGCTTTTGGAGCCACTTAAGTTTAATGGGCTCCTGCTGAATTAATTTCCACTTAAGTTTAATGGGCTCCTGCTGAATTAATTTAACACTACATCAATAAATAGCAGAGGAAGAGAAATCTAAACAGAAGAATTTCAAATAATTTCAGTAGATACTCTACCTTCAAGGGAGCATAACACCCCTTTTGCTGACAGTATGTATCTTTGCTATGATGTGGTAATTTGTTGTAATAATATCGATAGCATTGTCATTATTATGAAAAAAGCCCTTATTATCTGAAGATAGATACTTAAGTATTTAGAGATGAAGCAACTTAATTTATGATTTAACAGAAAAAATAATATTTGAGTATGTGTATGTATTTTACTATATGTGTGTGTATATATACACATGTATATGGAAATATGGACAGAGATAAAATTGCCAAAAGATTAACAATTGGTGAATTTGGTGATGGATACGTTCATTGCATTGTCTTTCTACCCTTCTGGAAATTATAATTTCCAATTAAAAAGTTTGGAAAAATAATTCCCAAAACATGAAATATTTTAAACGTAGGCACATTTAATAAATGAATGCTTTTAAAACAAAAATACAATAATATAATTACTTGAAAACAGGATTTCTGAATCAAACAGTAATTACAGAATCTATAAGAATGGTGGGTCAGTGGTACCCAGATAGGCTGTGTGGTCTGCGGACAGGCTCAGGTTTGAAGCTGCGTGAGGAACGTGCTTTGTTACTGTGAGGTCATCTTAGGGACGTTTCTTTGAAGAAGACATCAAGGCCCCAGATTTGAGGCCTTTCAGGAGGGTGAAGGCCAAGCCACATTCCCTCTGTTGACCTAGAGCCTGAGGCACTGTTTACACACAAAGATCTCCGCCACCACACCCTTCTTCCCTGGAGCTGTTCTCCCGACCTGGAAAATTCCCTCAGTGAAGTCATTCCCCACAAGGCAAGGAAGATCAAGGCAAGGAACTACCTTTCAAACAGCCCTTACGTGGAGTCTCCTAATCCTGTTTCTTCACTGCAGCTTAGTTTACAGAATTATCAGTTTGAAAGAGCCAGGGGGAAGGAGGCTGGGCAGGTCACATCAAATGGAGGCAGAAAACAGCAAGCCAGCGCCCGCGGGCTCCTGGGAGAGGTCCGCTTCCGCTGCAGACCGGAAGCGATCGGCCGCAGAGATCCTCGGGTCCGCCAGACCGGAAGCGATCGGCCGCAGAGATCCTCGGGTCCGCCAGACCGGAAGCGATCGGCCGCGGAGATCCTCGGGTCCGCCATGCCGGACCCGAGATAGAACAGGTCACCCAGCAGGAGGGGAACCCCGAAGCGAGGGAACCAGACAGAAAAAGAAGCCAGAAGGCGCTCGCAGACTCCACCGCCCTGACTCCATCCCAAACCCACTGGACAAGAAACGAAACTGTGTGTCGGGGCTGGCGGAGGGAGATCCCAGCTCAGTTTCTTGCCTGAAAAAATAGTCATAACCTGAAAGTCGTGTTTATTCAGTGGGAATTTTTAGGACTTTAGGCCCGGGAGGCAGCGTCTCAGGTAGTCCTGAGAGAACTGCTCTGGGGAGGAGGGAGAAGTAGTCAGATTATACAGAAGTGTGTGACAAAGGGGCTTCCCTGGTTGCTCAGACAGGAAAGAATCTGTCTGCAGTGTGGGAAACCCAGGTTTGATACCTGGCTCGGCAAGATCTCCTGAAGGTGATCCTGGCAACACACTCCAATATTCTTGTCTGGAGAATTCCTTGGATAGAGAAGCCTGGTGGGCCACAGTCCATGGGTTCACAAAGAGTCGGACATGACTGAAGAACTAACACTTGGCTTGCAACAAAGGAGGCAGATAACCTGAACATCAAAGATTATTGTTAATTAAGGAAAACCAGGTATCTCAAGGAATTTAGTGCTCTTCTATGTATGGCAAGTGTTGGGCTCACTGAACTCATTTCTTTCATATGCATCTCAGTGATCTGGGCTTCCCTGGTGGCTCAAACGGTAAAGAAACTGCCTGCAATGCAGGAGACCTGGGTTCAGTCCTTCAGTTGGGAAGATCCCCTGGGGAAGGGAACGGCAACACACGCCAGTGTTCTTGCCTGGAGAATTCCATGGACGGAGGACCCTGAAGGCTACAGTCCAAGTGGTCACAATGAGTCAGACAGGACTGAGCAATTAATATAGCTATCTGGGGCCGGCCTCCCACAGTTTCCCATCCCCCTGTCCATAGGGAGTAGCCGCAGCCACATCGTGGGCATTATGGGCCCAGAGGGTCACATCTGCAGGGCCGGGACATCCTTGTTTATGGATATGGCAAGATACTTGACTTCACAAGTGCTTGGAGATGCCGAATGCCCTTCTTCCTTCTTTTCTCTGCTCCCTTACCTGATCAGCTCTGAGGCAGATGACCTCACCTTCCAGCGCTGGTTAGGTTCACCTCAAGCCTCAGCTCATTCTGCACCTTCCTCCAGACCCAACTAGGTCATCAGGAGGTAAGGGAGTCGGGGGCAAAGTGTCAGAAAAGGGGCAGGACACCCTAAGATCCATTCTACCAAGGCCCAAGCAAACTGTCTTCCAGTAGAAACTACACTTCAAATGTCCACCTCGGCCAGCAAAGTGGCTGAGCTGGGGAGGCAGAGGAATGAGGTTTGGAAGAGGTGAAAGGAGGCTTCAGTTCCAGCTTAAGCAGTTTAACTGTGAAGTGGTATGGTATGTTACAGATATCCATCGTGCCAATATTTATATTTTGGGTTTGCCTAAAACAGTATTAATTTTTTAAAAATAAATTGTTACAGCCACTGTAGTAAACAGTATGGAGGTTCTAAAAAAAAACAAAAACAAAAACAAAAAAAAAAAACCCCAAAAACGAAAAGTAGAACTAACATATGACCCAGCAATTCCACTCCTGGGTACCTATCCAAAACACCAAACACACTGATTCCAAAGATACATGCAGCCCAGTACTCACAGCAGCATTGTTGACAGTTGCCAAGATATGGAAGCAGTCTAGGTGTCCAGCAACAGATGAATGGGAAAAAGAAGATGTGGTATATACAGACAATGGAATATTGCTTCGTGTGCTCAGTCGTGTCCGACTCTGCAACCCCATGGACTGTATAGCCCACCAGGCTCCTCTGTCCACAGGATTTTCTAGGCAAGAATACTGGGGTGGGTTGCCATTTCCTCCTCCAGAAGATCTTCCTGACCCAGGGATTGAACCCATGTCTCCTGCATTGGCAGGCAGATTCTTTACCATTACGGACACCTGGGAAGCCCCAGTGAAATCTTACTCAGTGATAAAGAATGAAATGTTGCCATTTGTAACAACATAGATGGACTTGAAAGGCATTATGCTAAACAGGATGTCTGGCAGAGAAAGACAAATACTTATATCACACATATGGAATACAGAAAATATAACTGATGAATACAGCAGAAAAGAAGCAGGCTCACAGATATAGAGAACAAAGTGCTGGTTACCAGTGTGTGGGGAGGGCCAAAATAGGGGTGGGAGGGTGAGAGATACAAAGAGTGTAAGGTAGGGATGTCTTGTACACCACAGGGAGGAGAGCCATCATTTTATAAAATCTATGCTTGCATGCTCGAGTCGCTGCAGTCATGTCCAACCCTTTGTGACCCCATGGACTGTAGCCCTCCAAGTGCCTCTGTCCACGGGATTCTCCAGGCAAGGAAACTGGAGTGGGTTGCCATGCCCTCCTCCAGGGGATCTTCCTGACCCAGGGATCAAACCTGGGTCTCCCATATAGTGGGCAGATTCTTTACTGCCTGAGCCACTTGGGAAGCCCAAAATGGAGTATAACCTTTAGAATTATATAAGAATAATAATTAAAAAATATTTTTAAAATAAAGATCTTTAAAAATTGTGTTTTAAGTAGATCTCATACTTGACTTTGGAGAAGGCAATGGCAACCCACTCCAGTACTCTTGCTTGGAAAATCCCAGGGACGGGGGAGCCTGGTGGGCTCCCGTCTATGGGGTTGCACAGAGCCAGACGTGACTGAAGTGACTTAGCAGCAGCATACTTGACTTCAAGGCAGGCTTTGGAATGCATAATACTAGGCTGATTCTAGTCCATCCCTGAGAGAACCCTGGCACAGGAAGTGGTTAGACTTGGAGTCTGAAATCCATGTCGATTGCCAAGTAACTCTGTGCCAAGCACCGCACCCTCTGTGCTTCAGTAATTCTGGCTATAAAAGAGGAAGGGGCTTCCCTAGTGGCTCAGTGGTAAAGAATCGACCTGCCAACAAATAAGACTTGGGTTTGATCCCTGGGCGGGGAAGACTGCACATGCTATGGAGCAACTACGCCTGTGAACCGCAACTATTGAGTCATGCTCTAGAGCCCGGGAACTGCAGCTACTGAGACAGTGAGCCTCAGCTCCTGCAGGCCTCCCTAGAGCCTGTGCTCAGCAACAAGAGGACCCAGCACAGCGAGAAGCCCACCGCAGTGAGAAGCCCTCGCACCGCAATTCCAGTGGCCCCGCTTGCTGCAACTGGAGAAGAACCTGTGCAGCAACAAAGACCCAGCGCAGCCAAAAATAAAGAAGTAAATACAAATTATTTTAAAAATAAAGGGAGCGGGCTACCTATGTTTCTTGCCTCTCATGCAAGAAAGTCCTGTGAAAACCCAAGCAGCATATAAAGGCAAGCTGTCACAGGGGTATTTGGGGTGGGAACTACCATGATGTTAAACTCACAATTCCTGGATTTTTAGGGCTTATTAGCACATGTGCATGGTAGGCATAAATGACGGAAAGGCAGGGGGCATTGTTCCAGCTCCATAAACTGGGTTAGCAGGCTCCCTTGTCACCCTAAGCCCTGTGTAATTCTTCCTGTTCCCCATGCTCCATGAGTCCCTCTGCAAAATAGCAGCATTGGAGCCACGAAGTAATTCTCCTCTCTCACTCTTGTGTGTGTGGTGGGGAAGACAGTCACATGATTTTCTCCCTAAGCATGTGATTCAGAAGCAAAACTTTTTAAAGTTTTCTTTATGTTGCCCTAAAGCACTTCACCTTCAGCATTGTGTGTGTTTGAACCATGGCTATAAACTCACACTGATTCCGCTTTTAAATGCCCTGTGACTTCTAGCCAGATTAATGTCACTTTAAAACAGCTGCTTTGGGAAGCTGTACTTCCTGCCTATGATCTTTACTTTGCTTAAGACACGTCAAAAACTCTTCTGGGGTTGCTTTGAGAATTGATTTACAAGCCACACAAGGAGATCCATCCTACAAGTCTAAACTGAGTTTTAAAGCTAGTGTTACTCAGGTGGACCACCCACAGCACTCAAAGAATAAACTTTAACTTGTTTCTGGAAAGCAAAGCTCCAAACAAAGAAAAAAGATTTGACACCCCTGAGGACATTTAGAGAATATACCTTAGGTTCTGAAAAGTTTCCAGAACTTTCTCAGCAATGATACCATTGAGTGAGCCCTGAAGACAACCCTGAAGATGATTTCTCTGATCTGGGCATAAAGGTTTTCATCTACTTTCTTTTGAAATTGAGTTTTACACTTGATAATCTTTAAAATATATTTTGAAGCAAAATCTCATGAGAGCATTGGTGTTTTTTATCGTTCGTGGATTAAGCCAGTGACAAAATGATTCTAGAATTTGTTTGGGGGCAGGTAAATTCTGAGATATTTTAATGGTACATTTTTAAGCTAAGAAAGGAATTCTGACTTGGACTTTTGATGAACATATCGTGATGGTTTGTGGACCTGCTCTTTCACTGGGGGATGGTTCACTAATTTGTTTTTTTCTTTTTCTTACGATCACTTCTTGTCATTTTCTACTATCCGCTCTAGATTCCTGTGGACACTTCTGAGTGGTTGAAATGCCACAGCACAAGTTAAAAATCATTCTTTCACTAACCAAATTTTAGCTGGGGAAATGATTGTTACCATGACTGAAATATTGCTCAACCACAGTCCTATTTACTCCTGCTACTGCTAAGTCGCTTGAGTCGTGTCCGACTCTGCGACCCCATAGACGGCAGCCCACCAGGCTCCCCCGTCCCTGGGATTCTCCAGGCAAGAACACTGGAGTGGGTTGCCATTTCCTTCTCCAGTGCATGAAAGTGAAAAGTGAAAGTGAAGCCGCTCAGTCGTGTCTGACTGTTAGTGACCCCATGGACTGCAGCCAACCAGGCTCCTCTGTCCATGGGATTTTCCAGGCAGGAGTACTGGAGTGGGATGCCATTGCCTTCTCCGTATTTACTCCTAGAAAGAATATTAAGTATTTCTTTTGAGTTCTTATTACAGCCAAATTATTAATTATTTTCTAGGGCTTATTCGTAGACACCCTAAAAAATTATTTCCATTTACTTTTAAAACAATTTGGCTGCATTTAAATGGCATTTCTATGGAAAAGCAAATAAAGTGAAGATAAATTGAATAGAAATAACTGGCAATGATTTCAACCTACTGGATAGCACAGGGAGCTCTACTCAATATTCTGCAATAACCTATAAGGGAAAAAGTATCTGAAAAACTGGATATATGTACATGTATAACTGAATCACTTTATTGTACACCTGAAACTATTTTGCAATTTTGTAAATCAGCTATACTCCAATATAAAATAAAAAATTAAAAATGTTTTCAGAGGAATGAGACAATGATATTTTCAAATTGCCTACCCTAAGGTGGAATTTTAAACAGTTAAAAAAAAAGGCAACAATAACAGACTGAGCAACCAGAAATTCTTTGTAGTTATGCCTCTCACAAAAAGGCTACGTGTACATTAAGATGAGATTTCACTATATTAAATGCGAACTCTATTCAGATCTGACCATCTAACCGCAGCCCGCCAACTGGCAGCAGGAATGCAAGGCTGGGTGATCTAGTCCCTCGGTGGCTGCAGGGGAAAATTTCACGCAGGACAAAGCCTGGCTCTGAAGATCAGCCTGTTGAAGTGCATCATAAAACTTTACTGTTCCTTTTGGAGACCTGGCTAAGCCAACCAGATAATAAAAGACTGATTTATAAGCCTAGTGCCTGTTGGCACCTCAGCAATTTGGAGTTAAGTAGCTTGGATTGGCTCCCAGACACTTTATTGGTCTGAGGTAGTCTTAGTGGGCCGATCAAAAATGATGAGGGGCAGGCGGGAGGGCTCTTGTCCCATGCCCTGACCACCTGGGCTCGTCGGCTCTCGGCTCTGGCTACAGTGCTCAGCATCACCAGGCTGCATTTCGACATCACATTTGTTCCCTGCACCCTCCAGAAGTTCTCTTTGCAGCTCCACAGAACTAGATTTTATTCTAGATTTAGTGAAAAAGCAATAGATGGACAGCACAGAGCTTGTTTTCCTTCTGCTTGAAGGATGGACAGGGAAGCCTGGTGTGCTGCAGTCTGTGGGATCACAGAGTTGGGACACGACTGAGTGACTGAGCTGAACTGAAAGCCAGATTGCAGTGTTTGGTTCAGGTCTTACAGAGAGGCAGGAATTCAGGCTGTCATGCCCTTGAAGGATCCTCTCCTCCCTTCCTCTCTCTCTTCTTCCTTCCTTTTTCCTTCCTTCCTTCCTTTTTCCTTCCTTCCTTCCTTTGTCACCAGGGCACCAGGTTTGTCTCTGAAGACTCATTGTCAGGAATTTCCCTGGTTGTCCAGTGGTTAGGGCTAGACGCTTTCACCACCAAGGGCCCTAGTTCAGTCCCTGCTGGGGGAATGAATATCCCACAGCCAAAAAGATAAAAGCTCTTCGTGCTGAGGTTCCAAGCTGAGTTTCTGATTCCTAAGAGGCGGCTCCCTCTTTTTTCCACAGACTTGGCAGCTGAGCCTCCATCTTTCTTTCTGTCCTGGACGACTGACACACGATCGGCCCCTGGAATTCCCTAGCTTTGCCCGTGCCAGTGCCCATTCTGGATGCAGAAGTCCTGCTCCTGACCCCCGAACGTGGCCCTGCGGCCCAGGTGATGGGCTCGCCCCCTGGCGCATGCTCTAGATGTGGCCCACCTGCCCTCTCAGCCTTCTGAGCCCCGACTCCTTTGGGCATCATTCAACTGTGATACCCCCGGTGTGGAACCAAAACTGGGCAGGGGACAGACAGTGCTCTGTGTGACTGAAGGCCCTGGGCATGTACAACCCGGAGCAGGAATGACCAAGTGGAGAGGAGATAGTGATCTTCTAAAATCTGAACACTGGGACTTCCATGGTGGCTAGAATATCCATTGGCAGTGGATAAGAATCCACCTGCCAATGCAGCAGACACAGGTGTGATCCCTGGTCCAGGAAGATCCCACATCTGGGGCAACTAAGCCCAAGCACAACAACTACTGAGCCAGCACTCTAGAGCCACACAGGCCGCAGCTAGTGAAGCCCTAGCGCCCCAAAGCCCGTGCGCAGCAACAAGAGACGCCACCGCAGTGAGACGCCTGTGCACCAGGAGGAAGAGGAGCCCTCCCGCGCAGCAACGAAGACCCAGAACCACCAAAAATAAATAAATGCCTGAACGCTGTCCCCCGTGAGTTGTGGCCCACAGAACAGAGAGGAGCCTTCTCACTGGTCCCCTCCTCTGGCCGGCCAGCCAGCTCCCCCAAAGCTGCTCCACGATGTTCTGTGACCTACTTTCTCCCAGACTGAAAGCTTTCCTGCTCCCTGGGAGAATCAGGGCCCTTCAAGGTTTGGGTCTGGTTTCCCATCTCCCTTCTTCATTCTTTCCAGCCCAGTGGGGCTACAAAACCAGTGATGCGTGATTCCCCAGGCACACCCACCAGCCCTCTCCTGTCTCCACCCCTGGCTCACTCCTCTCCAATTATGGTTTCATGGTTGGTTACTGGTTTCATGGCTGGTTACTGCTATGGGTTGAATTGTGTCCCCCTCAGGAAATATACAGGCTTCCCAGGTGGCTCAGTGGTAAAGAATCCACCTGCCAATCCAGGAGACCCGGGTTCAATCCCTGGGTTGGGAAGATGCCCTGGAGAAGGAAATGGCAACCCACTCTAGTATTCTTGCCTGGAGAATCCCACAGACAGAGGAGCCTGGAGGGCTACAGTCCATGGGGTCACAAAAGAGTCAGACACGACTGAATGACTAAACAGCAACGACATACACTGGAGTCCTGACCCTGGTATCTCAGAATGTGGCCTTATTTGGAAATAGGGTCTTGACAGAAGTAATCAAGTGAAAATGAAATTTTTAGAGAGGACTCTAACCCAATATGACTGTGTCCTTATAAAGAGGGGAAATTTGGACAGAAAAAAGACACTCACACAGGGGAACAGCACGTGAAGATGAAGGCCAGAGGTGGAGTGATGCTTCTAGAAGCCAGGGAACACTGGCTATTACCAGTAAACCACCAGAGGTTTACTGGCAGAGGCACGGAACAGTTTTTCCCTCACGAGCCTTCCGAAGAAGCCAACCCTGCAACCATTTGATCTTGGACTTCTCGCTTCCAGAACTGTGAGACAATAAATTTCTGTTATTTCAAGCCACCCAGTTTCTGGTTCTTTGCTGTGCCAGCCCTAGCAAAGTAACAGAGCGCAGCCCCCACTGCGAGCTCCTAGCAGATTCTCCTCCTGTGTAACATGCCACCATCATTTCCCATATGTAGCCTGAGACAGCTGTGAACAAGAAAAAGTAACAGAGCGCAGCCCCCACTGCGAGCTCCTAGCAGATTCTCCTCCTGTGTAACATGCCACCATCATTTCCCATATGTAGCCTGAGACAGCTGTGAACAAGAAAAATAAATATTGACTGAGACTTCCCGGGTGGCCGAGTGGCTGAAACTCTGTGCTCCCAACACAGAGGTTCTGGGTTCAATCCCTGGCCAGGGAACTAGAGCCCCACCACCACGAAGAAGGATCCTACTGTCTACCATAATGAAGACCTGGCTCAGCCAAACAAATAAATAAGCAAAATAAATAAATAAAATATGAAAGAAACATTGATTGAGCACAGGAGGTGCTGGGATAATGAATATGAAAGCATTTGCATAAGTATAACATTACAGAGCATGAGATATTATGAGATCTTTACCGCAACTGAGCCAAAGCAAAGAGGTGGATGGAAGATGCGGATGGATTAAGAGTTAGGTGCAAATTCTAGCATATTCTTTACAGGATAAGAATTTTCACAGTACTACTTGTGATAGTAACAGCCAGGAGCTGCTGAGCAGACAACATGCTTGATGTCTATAGCCTCTAACACACAGCCTCCAAGGAGCAGGAATGACTGCCATCCCAACTTTGGAGGCAAAGGGAAGTAAGATTAAGGAACCGTGTGGGGTCGCGGGGCAATGTCACGGCCGAGCCACAGTTTGAAGCCTTGCCTCGGAGGACACCCTGCAACTGCCACCGCACCTGCTTGGCTGTGAGGAGAGTCAAGTAGCCTGGTCACCATCTGTCCTCGTCCCTCAGTTGCTGTGTGCCCACAGCTTTGCTTCTCTAGCAGCTAAGCAGCTGGAGGTGAGAGCAGGCAACAGTAGCTAACAGTTGAGACTTTTTAAAGGAATCGGTACACCTGCTCATCAGCTCCTATTACTCATCCAGTCTCTGCAACTTCACAGGGTGAGGGGAGAGAACCCCTTTTCTAAAAGGAGAGGCTTTTCTTAGGTTAAATGCCTCGAAGTATATTCTCTGGTGCAGAAGTATATCCTATGGGGCTTTGAGGATGAAGATAGGGCCCATGCAGGCACCTCTGGTCTCCGGCAGAGAAGGGCAAGAACAGACCAACCACCATTCTAGGGGCTGAGCAAGGAGACTACCACCCCCACCCCCGTTCCGCCACGGTTTCACCGAACGAGGGCCCCAGCCAGTTCTGGGGGACTGACCACAGCCTCCTGACCGTCCTGCAGACCCCAGACAGAAGTTGAGGCTGAAGCAGAATGAGGGGAGCAAAGCGGAGGCCTCACGCGATTTCCATGAGTGTTTTCCTATCTCAGAGGACCGACTTTGAATTTCAATGAGGACAGGTGTGTTGGCTTTCTTTCCACTTTCTTTTCCCACTGAACACCAATTCTTGGTGGTTCTGACTCTTTCTAGAGCTCTCAGGCGGGCAACCTGGGTGTCCCTCGCCCCTGCGGCATCGTGCCAAGGCTCTGATGTGTTGCCATCGCAGCTGCCCAGGCGCGGGAGGGCAACCAGCCAAGGCCTACGCTCCTCCCGAACAGGACAAGGTGCGAGGCAGCAACATCGAGTGCAAGTAGGGCCCCGCCGTCCAGCCCTGTGCAGCCCCGCCTGCTTCACTAGACCAGGCTTTGGCTTGAGGAGTCAGGACACCAATCTCCCTTTGTCCGCCTCTAGCAACTTTGGGGAAGTGGCTCGATAGATCGGCTGTTCCCAAACAGCCTTGGACACAAATGAACCACCTGGCTCTGCCATTTGCGGCTTCTGACTGTAGGCAAGTTGCCTAACTTCTCTGAGCGACTGTCTTTCTTTGTGCGAAAGAGGATTTTATGTCTGTCTTGCCAGGTGATCGCACTGACCGGCAAGACTATACGTCCGCTGAGACGCCTCGTAGATCAGTGTGCTGCTGCTGCTGTTTACTCGCTAAGTCATGTCTGACTCTTTTCCAGCCCCAGGGATGGTAGCCTGCCAGGCTCCTCTGTCCAGGGGAATTTTCTAGGCAAGAATACTGAAGTGGGTTCCCATTTCCTTCTCTAGGGACCTTCCTGAACCAGGGATTGAACCCATGTCTGCTGCACAGACAGGCATCTCCTGCACTGGCAAACAGATTCTTATCACTGAGCCACCTGGAGATCAATAAGTGATCACAATGATTATTCGATAATTGGAGAGACCGTGTCAGCTCACTGCAATCACATTTCACTCTATCCAGTCAAGAACTATCGATATTTTCTCTGTTCCAGCCACAGGGCTAAGCCTGGAGGCTCTTAAAGACATGGGCAGGGGTTCTTCCTGCAGGAAATTTCAGTCCCTAGCAGAGAATCTCTAACTTATGTTTACTTATGTTTATCAAGATAGAAAGAGGTGGCTCTCTGTTCTAAGTAGATACAGTTGGTTGGTAAACAGCACTTTCAGGTCTGGCTCATGCAGAGACAACATCAGAAAGAGCCCGTAATTAGTGACCCAGAGCCCAGGACCTGAGCTGGTTATCTCTAGGGTGCCGGCAGACATCTGGCCTAAGTAGTAAAGAAGAACCCAGACCTCTGGTCCCGGGGGCACGTTCAGGCTCAGCTGGACCCATGTAATTAGCGCTGGGACCAGGCCTCTCTGGCTATAACCACAGCGGTTACTAGAGATTCTGTTTATGTCTCTCCAGCTGGGGGACTGTCCCTCCTGCTCCCTCCCAAAATACTATTAAAAGCCTCCTCCTATCATTGCAAATAGTGACAGCCTTTATTTTCTTGAGCTCCAAAACCACTGCAGATGGTGACTGCAGCCATGAAATTAAAAGATGCTTACTCCTTGGAAGAAAAGCTGTGACAAGCCTAGATAACACGTTAAAGAGCAGAGACATCACTTTGCCAACAAAGGTCTGTAGAGTCAAAGTTACGATTTTTCCAGGAGTCATGTATGGATGTGAGAGCTGAACCATAAAGAAAGCTGAGCGCTGAAGAATTTATGGTTTTGAACTATGATGTTGGAGAAGACTCTTGAGAGTCCCTCGGAGAGCAGGGAGATCAAACCAGCCAATCCTAAAGGAAATCAACCCTGAATATTCATTAGAAGGGCTGATGCTGAAGCTCCAATACTTTGGCTACTGATGCGAAGAGCCGACTCATTGGAAAAGACCCTGATGCTGGGAAAGATGGAAGGCTGGAAGAGAATGGGGTGACAGAGGATAAGAGGGTTGGGTGACATCGCTGACTCAATGGACATGAGTTTGAGGAAGCTCCGGGAGATAGTAAAGGACAAGGAAGCCTGGCGTGCTGCAGTCCATGGAGTTGCAAAGAGTCAGATACAACTGAGTGACTGCACAAGAAGACTACCTCTTATCGCAAAACAATGCACCATCCAGTTGAGCACCCCCTTCTCAGTACCAAAAGGAGAGGAATCCTTTTGGCATTCCTTTTCAGAAAGTTGCAGACCCCCTGGAAGAGAGGGGGAAACTCTGAGATGGAGGTCTGGTTCTGTCCACAGTCGCTGAATAGACGCTCTTGGTGGAAAGTCCCAGCCTGCTGGAAGCAACTTGCACAAAACCAGCAGTCATTCTGCACATTCCAAAGCCTCCTGCACCTGCAGAGATCCCGAGCACAAACTATCTCCATCACAATGAACCATGGCCCTGGGACCTTTGGGCACAGTTATCTCCTGTATTCACCTTCAGTTGTATGCAAAGTGTTCTTCCAGAGGGCTGACCCTCTGGTAAACAAAGTTTGCATCACAGATAGGATTACTCCCTCAGCCCGAGTTTTTCATCAGCAGCCCTGCAAAGGTGTGTGTATCCAGCCTGGACTTATTGACTTTATGACACACATCTGTTCAAAGGCCAAAGCAAGAGTTAAAAATAAATACGTTGGTAAGTGGAAGACATTCCAAACTGAAGGCTTGATTGCCAAGAAGTTCTAGGGAAAACACTCCATTTACAAACCGTAGAAGTGAGATAAGACAGATTAAAGAGCCTGGTCAGGGGTTACTAATAAAGGGATTATGTGGCTGCAGAGTTGATGAATAAGAGGAACTTGGGAAACTGTTAGTAAACAAAGTTCTGATGACCTAATACTGTTGCTAGAAAAGAAAAGGGGAGTTTGGGGTAGGTGTGCAGGCTTAAATATAGAATTAAACACCACTCAGAGATTCCAGAAAGATAGAAAATAGCCTGAAATGGTTCCATTACACAAAGTTCCCCAACTGAAAGTTATAAGGGGTGGATAGCGAGTTGCCGCTTTTGACATTAGAAAAACCTACACTGGGAGAGTCCAAGCTTAGCACACATCAACTCCCCTGAGTATACACTAATAGTCCAAAACAGAGTTCTCTCAGCCCTCACAGTGCAGATATTCACAACCAGCTCCCTTCCTTCTCACTTCTGGGGTCTCAATTTCTTACGCCAATAGCCCCCTACCAAGTTACCCTGCTACTGAGTAATTAATCCAGGATCAGGCAAAAGTCCTTAGAGGGCTAGTTTTGTCCACATGCACAGGCTTAGCTCCTCCAGAGTTTACAACCTTCTCAGAGTGGGTTATCACACAAATGACGCCATGATATGGGGCTTCCCTGGTGGCTCAGTGGTAAAAAAAAAATTCGCCTGCCAATGCAAGCAAGAACCTCGGGTTTGATCCCTGGGTCAGAAAGATCTCCTGGAGAAGGAAATGGCAACCCACTCCAGGATTCTTGCCTGGGAAACCCCATGGACAGAGGAGCCTGGCAGGCTACAGTCCATGGGGTCACAAAAGAGTCAGACATGTTTTATGACTACACAACAAAAATGCCATGATATTGTTCTATCATACTCATAGCATAAAGGAAAGATGACGCTGTTCACTGAAGTGGCTTTAGGTCAAAGCAGAGCTTTGCAGAGTGTTTCTAGAAGCTTACACAGTGTCACTGCCATGCAGCAGGTTAATGTACTTTCCGGCCAGACCACTTCTGCCTGTTTTTCCCTCCCACCCCTCTGCACTTATCTTTCTTCCCCCTGACTTAACTTCATCTTCAGATAAGACTGATCACAGTTCAGTGCCACAGAAAAAACCAAAAACAGTAGGTGAAATAGCGTCAACAAAGGGAAGGTGTGTACATGCTCCCTTTACAAGGGCAGTTTCGACCACAGTTTCTAATGATACCTGATTTGATGAAGTCATGTTTCCCTTGCAAGGCAGTGATCACGAGCTTTCTCAGGAAGGTGACAAGTGGCAGAGAGTGTTGGTTACTCAACTCAGTTTGTGTGTGTGAAGTCGCTCAGTTGTGTCCGACTCTTTGAGACCCTGTGGACTATAGCCCACCAGGCTCCTCTGTCCATGGGATTCTCCAGGCAAGAAGACTGGAATGGGTTGCCATTTCCTTCTTCAGGGGATCTTCCCAACCCAGGGATCGAACCCGGGTCTCGTGCATTGCAGGCAGACGCAATGAGCCACCAGGGAAGCCATCAATTCAGTTTAGTGTATATTATATAGGCTCAGATGGTAAAGAATCCGCTTGCAGTGCAGGAGACTCAGGTTTAATGCCTGGGTGGCTAAGATCCCCAGAGAAGGAATGGCAAGCCCCTCCAGGGTTCTTGCTTGGAGAATCCCATGGACAGAGGAGCCTGGTGGGCTACAGTCCACGGGGTTGCAGAGAGATGGACGAGTGACTAACGCATGTAGTAGTGTTTTCCAGGTTCAGTCCTTACCCGTGACCACTGCGCTCCAGCCCATTTGTGGATGCTGGTTCAGTGGTGTTTGACTTGGTGTGAAAGCAGAGATGAGTCGAAACTCAGTAACCTTGAAGGTGGACAGACACGTGGTGACTGCCAGCCTGAACATTTCCAAGCATCCTCCTGCAGTAATCAGGAAACAGTAAACGAAAGTGTTATGAGCAGGCTTGTGACAAACAGAAGTGGAGCAAACAACGACAAAGGTCGAACAGGGAAGCTTTATCTGACATCCATGTCTTGAGACTCTGTACTTGCAGCAAGTGTAAAGAGCAATTATTTCCCGGTGTGGCTGCCAAACACCCAGATAATGTGCAGATATCCATGGAAATCTCCATAGCAAGGTGGGAAATGTCATGCTCTTAGTACCCAGGTGCCAAGATTTAATGAAGCGTGGATGTAGAAATGGTGATGTCACACATAACTTGGCGTGGCTGTGGGGAGCGCTAGGATTCTAAATCCAGAGCTTTGAAGTTGGCCAGCATTGAACACTACAGACAAGGGATAAAATCATTTGTTTTCTGTGTTGGTAAGTGAAACGCAATGGTCTATGATTGCTGGGGTAGCCATGGGGAGAGGGGGGTGTCTTTTGGAGCCCAAACACCTGTGACTCCAGAGCTCTGGCTTAAGGGAGAAAAAACACATTTATATTGCACAGTATTTTTATGTACTAAATTCTCTGTCCTCAGCAATAGGTCACATGGATAAGCCAAAGCAGAGACGAAATGCATATTTTTTTGTTTACGGCCACCGCCAGCTGTTCCCCCTGAGCATCTAGGGGCGTCTTAGGGGCTCAGTGAGCCGCGAGGACCCTGGCATCTCCTCCCCCGCTTCTAGCCGCTTGTCTCCTCCAGCAGTCTCTCTCCCGGCCCTTTGTGGGCGAGCCCCAGACTCAGCCCCTGAGAAGCCCATCCATACATGACTGTTACCATGAGAATGAATCGCACTTTGTGGGGCCGAGTTGCTGGAGACCGGTTTGCTTGGTCCTGGCCTTTAGCATAAACTGTTTGGAAAGCTTTCTTGAGCCCTCCTCTCCAGGCCCCGCCCCGCTACGCTGTTTACCTCCGGTCAACAGCTCTGTTTGCACAGGTGAAGGCTTCTGTCCCTATCACACACAGTTTAAAGTACAGTCCAAAGCATTTGCCACATTCATTATCAAAAAAAGGCGTACCTTTCACATTCTTTTTCTGAATTGTGTTGTAAATGTATAAGAAAATATAGATTTTTGCAAAAAATATAAATTCTTGCAAATTGATTAAATAAAAGCAAAGCTCAGGAGAAAAATATAGCAAGGACATAGCCAGTTTTAGGAGGAAAAAACCCAAAATTTGTAAATGCATGTTTCATAAAAGATGGTTTCACGGAAAATACAGAGAATGTGAAGCAAGATAAGTGGGCAATATTTTTTTTCCTACACAAATTGACAAATATTAAAATAAAAGGCAATATGCAATTTGGTCAAAGACTGTAAAAACATATTTTTCTTTACTGCTGGTGGGACTGTAAATGCGTATTACCTTTCAGGATGGACAGGGAGGCCTGGAGTGCTGCAGTCCATGGGGTCGCAAAGAGCTAGACACTGAGCCCCTGATACGATCACCTTTCCAGGGGGCAGTTTGTGTCAAATTGTTTTCCTCTGGAAAGAAAAAGAAAGAAGTAACTGCATGGATGACCACAATGAGGTAAAAGAAAATACTAGTAGAAAACAGTGGAAAATATTTTTATAATTGATGGGGGTAGGGCCTGCTTAGAATAGAACCAATGCTGAAATCTGTAAAGGGAGCGATAGTCAACTCTAAGTGCCTAAAAGATGAAAACTCTACATGCAAAACTGTACCATAAAGTGAAGCACAAATATCAAGTTGGATAAAATAATTTCTACAGTGCGCCTGAGTGACAAACGCTTGGTGAAACCGCAGGGGTGGCAGCTTGCGGACCTTAGTCCCTCAGCCAGGGATCCAGCCCAGGCCCTCGGCGGTGAGAGCGCAGAGTCCCAACCACTGGACCACCAGGGAATTTCCAGTAGGCTGGTTGTTAATAATGGCGTGGACTGTTATTTATGCCACGTGCCTCATGAGAGAGCCACATGAAAAGCTGTTAAGATATACCACTGTGTGAAAAGACTGTAGAATAGGAAATGCCTTATGATTTATTCTAAATATATATGTGTACATAGGCTCATGTATTCATATAAACAAGTCTGGAAAGTTACACACTAAAAATAATTATCTTTGGTTGAATGAGATAACAGAAGATTTTGCTTCTCAATTCTAATGTTTCTAAGCTTTTGAAATTTTTAAAATAAGCAGATTACTTACATAAGACAAAATATATTTATATTTAACAGAAAAAAGGAAGATAAAGGGATTATGTCTTTCTCCCATTCTTTCCACTATTTTTTATTTTTAATGAAAAAAATGGTAAATTATCAATATAGCAAATGGTTTTACCCAGATTTCATTTAAAAAAACAGAAATACTGTAACTAAAGATTACCAAAGAGAGGAGAAAATTAATGACACCGTCACCTGCTGGGATTGACAGGTTTTTATTTGTATGTCATTCAACTTTTATTATATATTTTCATTTAAAAAATGCATTTTCAAGTAAAAGAGCATGTTGATATAAAAAGGGATTTCACTACTATAGAAATGGGTGGGAAAAGTTCCAGTTTTACTGAGCTGCTTTGTGATGTGGAAGTGGGTGAGAAAATGAATATGTAAACCAAGAGAAGGATGAAGACTTCTGCTGCCTTGAAAGCTGTCTTTGTTATAACCCGGAGACTGTTTCTTTCAAAACTTCCTTGACTATGCAGATGAGAAATCTGATCCCTAGAGAGAGTAAACAAGAGCCAGGCCTTACTTAGTATTATTTCCCCTGAAGTTCAAAAACAGGAGGTGACCTGCCCAGGATCACACGGAGTTCGAGAGACAGAGACAGGATTAGAACCCTAGACTCCCAATTTTAAACTTCTCTTCACTGTTTTATGACATGACTTTAATCCTGAATTCTATTTCTCTTTAAAATTCAGTGCTCTTAGGTATCACCACTCACTCACGACTTTCTTGTTTCTTCTTAAAATCTAATGAGTTAAATACATTTTAGCAACTATTTCTAAAATTTGTAAAGAATATAAGCTTTGTTTTCCTTAAAGTGTTTTTGCGACCTTCTTTTTGATGTTTTTCACCATTTAAAAAATCGAGAATGAGTCGTTGGACTTGAATGATTATGCTCTTTCTTGCTATTTCTTTCACTGCTGCTGTTAGCAGTAAAATATAGTTCAAGACACTTAAATAAGTAATGTCCAGCTGGGAGATCCTAATATTTAGCCTTATGACATTGGGCCTTCACAATAAAAATTTTGGCCTTTACCATTAATTCTTTTTTTTTTAAACAAAATTTAATTGGAGGACAAATGCTTTATAGTGTTGTGTTGGTTTCTGCCATACATCAACATGAGTCAGCCATAGATACACATATGTCTCCTCCCTCCTCAACTTACTGTCTATAAAAAAATTTTTTTGTTTAAATTAAATTGAAGTATAGTTGATGAACAATATTGTATTGGTTTCAGGTGTAGGACAAAGTGGTTCAGTTTTATATGTGTGTGTGTGTGTGTCTATATATATATATATTCTTTTTCAGATTCTTTTCCAGTATACATTCCATTTTAATGTGTATATATGCCATCCCACTATACTATATATTGTATATATTATGTTCTTTTCCATTATTACAAGATACTGCCTATAGCTCCCTGTGCTATGTGCTAGGTTCTTGTGGTTCACCTATTTTATATACAGTATGTGTATCTATTAATCCCAGACTTCTAATTTATCCTCTCCTGCTATCCCCAATGGTAACCATACATTTGTTTTCTATGTCTGTGAGTCTATTTCTGTTTTGTAAATAAGTTCATTGATATCATTTTTTTAGATTCCACATATAAGTGATATCGTGTTTGTCTTTGTCTGATGTACTTCACTTAGTATAATTTCTAGATCTATCCATGTTGCTGCAAATTTCATTATTTCCTTCTTTTTATGGCTGAGTAGTATTATGTTTTGTATATATACACACACATACGTGTGTGTGTCACATTTTCTTTATCCATTCATCAATTGATGTTTAGATTACTTCTGTGTCTTGACTACTGTAAACAGTCCTGCTATGAACATTGGGGTTGAATGGATCTTTTTGAATTAGAGATTTCATCTCTTCCAGATATATGCCAAGGAATGGGATTGCTGGATTATATGGTAACTTTTTTTTATTTTTTAAAGGAACCTCCATACTGTTCTCTGTAGTTCCCCATTAATTCTTAAAAAAAAAAAAAAAAAAAAAAAGAATTCCTGGTGGTTCAGGGGTTAAGAACCTGCCTTCCAATGCAGGGAACATGAATTTGGGGTTCCATCCCTGGTCAGGACACCAAAATCCCACATGCCGTGCATGGGGCAACTGAGCCTGTGTGCAATTATGAGGACCTGTGCGTGCTCAGTCACTCAGTTGAGTCTGACTCTCTGTGACCCCATGGACTGTAGTCTGCCAGGCTTCTCTGTTCATGGGACTTCTCAGGCAAGAATACTGGAGTGGGTTGCCATTTCCTCCTCCAGGGGATCTTCCCAACCCAGACATCCAAGGACATCTCCTGCGTTGACAGGTGGATTCTTTACCACTGAGCCATCTGGGAAGCCCTAACAAAGACCCAGCACAGCCAGAGGAAAAGAAAAAGATGGGCACAAATTTCTAAACTTCTTCTTAACATCTCAGTGGGGTAGGAAACAGCTCTGAAAACAACCAGGCCCTCTCCTCATATTTACACAGACATTTAGACATGAATATTTCCAGGCATTATATTAATAGGACCTTCAATCTCCCACAATGAGAATCCAGATTTTGTGCCAAAATTCTGTCCTCCATAAAGAAACCTAGAAAACAAGGAGAAAAAGCCTAGAAAACTTCCAAACTAAAGAAGACAGAGGAGGCCACAAGAATGCTTCCTATCCCAATAACTTCACTGTTCTCTGAGATAAATCCTTTTAGGGAAAAATTCAAAATGGATAGGATTCCATTAGAAACTATGACAGCCTGTGAGAATTCCCTGTGGTTCAGTGGTTGGGACTCCCAAGTTTCTACTGCAGGGGGCCCAGGTTCATCGTTGATCTGGGAACTAAGATCCCGCATGCCACAAGTTTTGGCCAAAAATAATAAAAGAAAAGAAAAAAAATTTAAAAGAGAAAGTCTGACAGCCTATTTATTACAAAGTCTACCTGGAAGGGCATTTTTCCAGAATAGCTCCGATTGAAAATTGAATAAACAACAAGCAACAAATAAACCAGAACATAAGTACAATGTCCCTGGGATTCTCCAGGCGAGAATACTAGAGTGGGTTGCCATGCCCTCCTCCAGGGGCTCTTCCCCACCCAGGGGTCAAACCCACGTCTCTTATGTCTCCTGCATTGTGGGTAGATTTGTTATCACTGAGCCACCAAGGAAACCCATAAGTACAATAGATCCTCTTATAAAGTTATTTTAGGGTTTATGAGTGCTAAGTCACACGAGAGTCAGTCATGTATGACTCTGTGACCCCATGGACTGTAGCCCACCAGGCTCCTCTGTCCTTGGGATTCTCCAGGCAAGAATACCGGAGTGGGTTGAGACTTTATGCATGTACATATCTCGTCATTTGAGTAATCAAAGGAGAAGTTACATTATGGTGATATATTTGATGTTTGTAATAATTTCAAACCACGTGAACTTAACCTTCCTCAGTGGAATTCATAAGATGCTGATGTGAACCCCCAAGAAGGACTTTCACCTGGCCTGAATTTGAAGCTTAAAGACTCTCGGTTTGAATCCCAACTCTGTCCCACTTTACTAGCTGTGTGCCTAAGGTCGGTTGTCAGATCTTGTAAAATTGAAACAACATTTATTTTATATGGTGGCAATAGCAAGTAAATAATACACTATATGAGGCTGATACACATTTAACCTTACCTAATCCGTTTACATTCTTCTAGTTATCTAGGAGCCTGTGGGTATAAAAAAAAGACAGGAGACTTATTTGCTGAATAACATTATAGAACTGGAAACTTGTAACTTAAAAACAAAAACAGACCTCAGCTAAAAATAGCATCCCAGAAAGAGTCCCCTCCCACTGTAAAGTGACGTCAGAAACCACAGCCACGAAGACTCCTCGATGTATGGGAACTGATGGAGGGTATGGGTGACTCTAGACGTCTCAAGGACTGCCTTATGCAAGCCCTCCCTTTTCAGTCCCAACCGGCCACAGTTTTGTGCTCTAGTCCCCAAAGTTCTTATCAGGAAGTAGAAAGTCCTTCCGTTTCATCAGAAACACTTAGCATATTTATATATTCAAGTTATGACATTGCAGTAAAAAAAAAAAGTCTTTAAGCAGAGAAATCATAGAGACAGCATATCTAATTTTCCTGATTTGTTCTAAAGTAAAATCACACTTTTTGCTGGGGGAAGGGGGTTGTTTTCTCTTCCTCTTTTACATAGATGGATATCCAAGGAACCAAAAATAGATGATTTCCCCTTTTTACGTAGGAGATCTTACTCAAGTAAGAAACCATTCGATTACACAAACATTCCTAGTCCTTCCAGATGTCACTTTTCTCTTTATATTATTTTAAAATATATTGTTATATACTGTGTCTGGTTAGAAATATATTGATTTCCTTAAAACTGTACTAAGCTGTTGAAAGAGCAGGACAATTTGTATATTTCCCCTTCTCATGTAAAAGATATTCCTTAGCTCTGAAATTGGACATCATTGCCCTTCATAATTATTTCTATACCTTGGCTGTTGTGCCTCTGTGTATACGTGTGTGTGTGTGTGTGTGTGTGTGTGTGTGTGTGTGTGTTGGAGTTTGTCAATAGAATGGACTTGGGCATTGTAACCAGATTGTCATGTAAGGCCATGGGCTTTGTCCAGAATCTAATTAGAGCCTTGAATACTGTGTGGTCCTTTCAGTTATAAGATTATGTTCAGGGGATCTAATGTGCAGATGGCGATTGTGGTTAACAACACTGTGTTGTATTTTGGAAAGTTGCCGAGAGAATAGATTTGGAAACGTTCTCACCATATGTGAGGGGATGGACGGTGTCAGCTACACTGTGGGGAAATCATTTTGGTACATTTGTAAGTGTATCAGATCAGAACATTTGTGTGCCTTAAACTTACCCTATATTATATTTCGACTCTATCTCAATAAATCTGAGGAGAGGTGGGAAAAGAATTGTGTGCTCCTGAGGTTGGAAGTTTAAGAAGAGAATTCTGGGAAGATAGGAAACACATATCTTAAAGATCCAAAGAAATACAAATCAATTAAGAGACCAACAAGATGGGTTATAGACTGGGAGAGACTGAAATAATGTTATAATAGCCATGGGAGCTGCAGGTTCAAGTCCCTGTTATAGACTATAAATAAGACTCAGCATGTTCCTTCAGAGAGTCTGCCGAGAATCCATTGAATATTCCAACACCCCAAATTACATGGGAAGACAACCCCTGAATTTGGGTAGTTCGAAAGAATAGTTTCTTTTCTTTGAAATACTATTTTTCAACCTGGCGAAGAATTTGAATTAGGTATAGAAATGTTTAAGACGATCAGATCTTCAGGATTAACATTTGGGGAGGAGATTGTACATATTTAATATTCTGTGTACTCTAGTGTTTAAGAAATTATGATGTGGAAAAAATTTGACCTATATGTTATTCTAAGTAATTAATATCTAAGAAAATTAGGCACAAGTTTAAATGGGAGTTACTAGGCCAATCCCTCCCCACTGAACTTCTGATTCTACAAAGCTCCTTTCCCCATCTCTGCCCTCGTCCTCAAGTACAGAAGTTATAAAGAATTATAAACAGTCATAAACTGTTAACTTGTTTAAGATCTAGTCTAAGGGGAGCCCCTCACATTCCCACTACAAGACAATACAATAGTGGTTATTTTAAAGGTGTGTCCACTGACACATTTTGAAGTCAACAAAAAGCCAGCTCGGAGCATCTCTTGCTGCCTCCCACAAATACCCAGTTAAAGAGCACCGCTCCTTCACAGAGATAACTAACATTATCTAGAGATAACTAACATTAAACATCCCATTGGTCTACTTACTTATTTTACAAAAGCTCTTAAAGCATTTAAAATTTGTCTACCATTTCTGTTAGCCCTGAGAGCAAAGTATGCTTCCTTTGTCTTCCAAAAATACGGGAAAAAAAAAAAAAAACACCCAACCTCCCAATCTGCTTTTTACCAATAAGCCCAAACAAGTCAAACAAGTAAAGGATGAGGAAACTTCCCTGGTGGTCCAGTGGCTAAGACTCCGAGCTCCCAATGCAGGGGGCTTGGCTTCGATTCCTGGTCAGGGAGTTAGAGCCTGCACGCCACAGCTAAGAACTGGTGCAGCCTAATCAAATAAACATTAAAAAAAAGGGGGGGGGGATGGAAAAATACAATTTTTACACATCCCAGCAGGTGTCAGAGGTTTTTTCTTTTCTTTTCTAACCACTAAGTGCATGGAAATCAGTGCACTTTCTTGTTTCCAATTTCCCTGTAAATGGTTGACCTCAGCCTATTGTGGGCACAGAGTGAGTGAGTGAAGTCGCTCAGTCGTGTCCGACTCTTTGTGACCCCGTGGACCGTAGCCTACCAGGCTTCTCCGTCCATGGGATTCTCCAGGCAAGAATACTGGAGTGGGTTACCATTTCCTTCTCCAGGAGATCTTCCCGACCCAGGGATCCAGCCCGGGTCTCCCGCATTGGAGGGAGACACTTTAACCTCTGAGCCACCAGGGAAGCCCTGTAAATTCTCTCAGATTACATGGTGCTAGTTTAAAAAAAGTTAACAGTGAGTGAGGATCACAGTGCCTCTTGGCCTTTAAGGAGCATATGAATCCCCTGGAGAAGGTCTTAAAATGCAGATTCTGACGCAGTAGGAATGGAATGGGGCCAAGAGTCTGCATTTCTGGTTCCCAGGAGATGTGGGTGGTTTTGGTCCCCTGATCTCATGTAGACTCGTGGGGATGGTAGCCGTAAGCTACATTTCTAGTTAGAACCAGGAAGTTTTGCTCTGGAGGCAAAAAACCTTTATGGCAAACTCTGCCAAAAAAGATGTTTGTTCTGTATATATGTAGCCTTTTCCTTTCTTAGAAAATAGTAGGGGAAGGGTGCATTTTTCACAAGTCATGCTGATGGGGCTTCCCAGGTAGCGCTAGTGGTAAAGAACACTCCTCTCAGTGGAGGAGACATGAGAGACCCGGGTTCAATCCCTGCGTTGGGAAGATGCCCTGGAGAAGGGCACGGCAACCCACCTCAGCATTCTTGCCCGGAGAATCCCATGGGCAGAGGAGGCTGGTGGGCTAGGCTCCATGGGGCCGCAAAGAGTCGGGAGCGACTGGCAAGTGACTGAGCACACACACACACAGATACACGCTGATACTGATGGTCCCTCTTACATTTGCAATTTCCCCTCCTTTTCTTGGGTCTCTGTCATTCAGGGTGTTAATGACGATGGCCCTGGAAACTGCCCAGATCTCCTGAAATCTGGGATTCATGAAAAAAAGAAAATGGTTCTACGACTGAGATGGCAGCCAGCACATTTTGATGGCCCCTCTGGCAATAAACCTTGAGGGCAGAGGGGCTGGATTTTGAGGCTGAGAGAAAAGCAAACACTGGGAGAAGAAACAACGACCGAAGTCATTCCAGCGTCACTTCCCTGCTGGCGGGGGGAGGGGGGGGCCCGGTGCCCAGCAGGGCCCGACAGCCCATCCCTGAGGGTTAGTTAAGACCCAGCCATCACAGAAGGCCACCTCCAACGAAGCCCAGCTCCCAGGAGGAAAATGATAGCCAAAGGAAAAAACAAGGGCGGGGGCCTGTGAACAGACAAAATGTACCCTCCCTCTCATCAGGAGCTAGGATCAGCTGGGCAGATCACAGAGCCCTCGCTTAGGGCTCTGCAGGACTCCGATTAGAGAGAGAGACGGCACGTGTGTGTGGACAGTGGTGGGAAGCGGAGCCCCCACCGCTGCAGGTTCTTACAACGACTGGATCAAAACAGCTCAAGAGAAGAAGACTCTGGATGGAGCCCTCCTGGGCCAGCGCTATGTTCTGTCTCGAGACCAATATTGTTATTACCGCACAGCACTTCCTCTCTTTGTTTTACTGTCTGAGCCAACCCTGGGCCCGGCTGCCCAGACATTCATTTTCCTGCTTAGGACACTTAGTTCCAGAAGAATAACACGATGAATAACTGGAGGCTTGGCAAGAGATGATACCATCCTGCGTGAAAAAAAAAAAAAACCAAAAACCAAAAACAAACTATGGTGCCTGCCCGCCAGATAGAACCCACACTAGGAAGGGAAAGTAGAAATCTGGGGTTGCTAGAGACCCGACCCTGGTGGGAACAAAGGACTTCGGAGGGGCCTGCTGCCGTACCTAGGCAGGAATGAATTTAAAAATTCCAGCCCTTGTGAAATCCGAAGAGAGGAGCGGGGAAGCTGAAGCCCAGAAAAGCAGGAACTCTGCAGACAGCTGACTCATAGGGGTAGGCTTTTAGGTTAGGCTGCCCTGGGGCAAAATTATCTCTCTCCGATCAGTTCTGTGGTTTTCCGCTTATCCTGCTGCCTGATAGCCTAAAAACAGAGATCAACGTGGAGTGTTATCTATTTAAAATGCAGCCCTCCCTGGGAATGGTAATAAGCCATCAGCCACTCGCAGGTTGTAGTGAACCGGTTTAATTCAGGGAGTGGGAATTAGAATGGAGAAAACAGAGACAGAGTGTAATCAGTCAAGCCTCTATTTTATGCACACGAGGAAATCGTGATCAAGAGAGGAAGCCTCAGGTTCAAGAGCACAGAAGGTCAACGGCAGAGTGAGGTTACAGCTAATGCTCTTGGTCTGTGGGATCGCACAACTCCCGTTCCCCTGGCACAATCAAGGCTTGCTTTATTTTTAATAGTCACGCGTGTGTGCATGCTAAGTCACTTCAGTTGTGTCCGACTCTTTGCCACACTATGGACTGTAGCCCGCCAGGCTCTTCTGTCCATGGGATTCTCCAGGCAAGGTTGCCATACCCTTCTCCAGGAGATCTTCCCAATCCAGGGATCGAACCTGCGTCTACTGCACTGGCAGGTGGGTTCTATACCGCTGAGCCACATAGGAGGCCCTTAGATAGTCATAAAAGTTGAGCATCTCCTCTGGGCCAGGGCAGGAAGAAGACTGAAGACGCAGCAGGTGTGGCCTTCACTTCATGGAGTTTATAGTCTAGTTTGGGAGACTGATAAATTAAAAAACCGCCACCTAGGAAATCAGGCCAGCTACAGTTGTAAAAGAAGACAACAAGGAATGTAATGAAGAGGGAAGACTATTTCATATTAGGTGGCAGAGAAGGTCTCAGGGGGCACTCAAGGAGGGCTCTGGAGGATACGAGAAATCACCCTCCAGAGTCCAGGGCAAGTACAAATAAGGGCTAAATAAATCCTTGAGCAAAGAAAAAACTGCACGTCACCTGGAAACAGAGAGGACTTCAAAGATCTGAGTTCAAACCATGAGCCTGCTACCTACCAAGTCTGCCTACGCTGCTCGGGCCTAGAATTGAGGTTGCAAGATATTGTGGTTACCCTGTTGTCTTCATCTTGGCGGCCACTAAGATGAGGGTTTACCAGCCTCACAGTTCACGGGCCTTCTACTTTGGGTACTTTACCACTACACTCTATGGCTACATTTTCCATTTCTAAGGAATATAAAGTTGTCTTTTACACTCACTTCTTGGTTCTAATATTTTAATATTGTCACCCCTGTGGTTTCCTTTCAAAATCCTGACAAGTCTTCCAATCATATAGCAGATCTTTAGTTCACTGTTCCGTTATTTGTTTGGACTGAAAACCATACTGATTCACCTGCACTCGGATTTTAATGTCACTTTGGCTCTGTATTTTCATTTCTGCTGCCACTAACAAATGCCAGCCTCTGTGAATTTCTTAAACTGTCACTTGGAGATTAAAAAACAAAGATACCATCTGGTGAATCCTGAAAAAGTTTAAATAAATATTTCTTTTACTGTTGTATCATTTATTTGTGAGTCCAATTAGCATGGCTCCTACCCACCCCCATTCAGTATTTCTTTATTTATACTTTGAGTGGATATATAACATACAGTCAAAAAAAGTGTGATATATTTTCTCAAATTGATGCTCTTTGTGTGCTCAATTCTCACACAAAGAACATCAGATTAAGAAATGGAAGATTATAAACTCCTCAGGAATTCTTCCATGACTTTTTTAAAAAGCAAGTTCTTTTTATTTTATTTATTTGTCTGTGCCAGATCTTTAATTGCAGCCCACGGGGTCTAGTTCCTGTGCTGTGCTTAGTCGCTCAGTCACGTCCGACTCTTTGTAACTCATGGACCATAGCCCGCCAGGCTCCTCTGTCCATGGGGATGATTCTCCAGGCAACAATGCTGGAGAGGGTTGCCATGCCCTTCTCCAGGGGATCTTCCCCCCTCAGTCACGTCCGACTCTTTGTAACTCATGGACCATAGCCCGCCAGGCTCCTCTGTCCATGGGGATGATTCTCCAGGCAACAATGCTGGAGAGGGTTGCCATGCCCTTCTCCAGGGGATCTTCCCTCCCCGCCCCCCGCCCCCCAGGGATTGAACCCAAATCTCCCGCATTGCAGGCAGATTCTTTACCGACTGAACCACCAGGGAAGCCCAAGAATACTGGAGTGGGTAGCCTAGCCCTTCTCCAGGGGATCTTCCCCACCCAGGAATCAAACTGGGGTCTCCTGCATGCATTGCAGGCGGATTCTTTACCAGCTGAGCTCTGGTTCCCTTCCCAGGGGTCAAACCCAGTTCCCCTGCATTGTGAGAGCGGAGTCTTAACCACTGGACTACCAGGAAAGTCCCCCTTCCATGACTCTTCAGTCACTAACTCCTCCAGTGTGGTCACTACCACAACTTCTATCAGTCCAGACAAGCTGTGCCTCCTTTGGAGTTTTCATAGATGAAAACATCCACTGTATAGTCTTATGCCTGCGTGCGTCACTCCATATTGTCATACTGATCCAGGTTTCATCGCCTGGATGGTTTTACATCATTTGTTCTGAGTACTGCATAGGATTCCATTGTGGGAACAGACTGCAATGTACTTATCCTTTCTACAATTATCTGCATAATCTTTGAACAGTTAATAAGAATGCACATCCCTCAAACCCCTTTCCACCAACAACTCATTCTCCTTCTAGGAAACACACAGTTACTGATTTTTTTGTGAGATCACCGTTTGTTTGTTTGTTTTTGAACTGCCATGTCGTATCAGTGTTACAATTACAGCTTCATAACCACATTCTAATTGATGAACTTCTGTCCTAACAAAACTAATCAATTATATATGTCCATTACAGTTTACACAATATATTTTTAAAACCTACTGTCTCACTTATTTAATGGTCTCCAAAACTTACAAAGTAGGCACAGGGTTGTTGTTGTGTCTGACTCCTTGTGACCTCATGGTCTGATCCCTGGTTCTTCCGCCATGGGGTTTCCCAGGCAAGAATACAGGAGAACGTAGCCATGCCCTTCTCCAGGGGACAGGGGTTTAGCACTGGCATTTAACAGATGACTATCTGGAACCCAGGGAAGTCCTTTGCCTAAGCAGACGCTAGGTTTTAAGTGGCAGAGTGGATTTCTGACTCTCAAACCTGGAACTCTTTCTACACTCAGGAGCCAAAGCCGATGACTGAGCGACGATGGGAAAAGCGACAGAATCTGCGTCGGGGCTCCCACGCCTCCCGCGGGACGCCCGCGGGAACCGCTCCGGCAGGGTCAGGTGCTGAGCCCAGGGCTCCCTCCAAGAGTCCCGGAGGCCTGTAAAGGAGCCGGCGAGACTCTCGGTTTCCGATCCCACGCTCCTTTCCCGCCAGAATTTTATTTAGTCACAGAAATTTGGATATTTGCTCTTGCATGTTTCCCAAGAGACATATAAAAAAAGAGTCACCTGTCAATGACGGCCCGCCTCCCCCACCTTCCGCCCTCATTCGCCGCCCGCTCTGTGTTTGTTGAGGTCTGAAGCTCAGAGAGTGATTCATTTCCTCTTTTTCTTTTAGTTTCCTTTCTCTGCCTGTTACCTTTTTCCTTTCTCTGAGGAGCTCAGCAAAGAGGTCCTGTTTCTAAGCGCCTGATGCTGGGTGGGGTTTGGCCCGTTATCCTTAGCCAGCAGCAGCTGTGAGTGTTTCCAGGCGGGCTTCTGTGTTTGGGGCGAGGCATGTGCCCACGTGAACCGGGACCTTCAGGGTGGAGGAGCCGGCACTTTCCCGCCCTGCCCTTCTCATTCTGGGAATGCCGGTCGAGGGGAGGCGGGTGGAGAAGACTCAGTCTTCCCGAGTCTTCCGGATGTGACATCCACTGAAGTAGCTATTTGCCTGTATTATTCAATTTTGTGGGCTTCCCAGGTGGCTCAGTGGTAAAGAATCCACGGACCAGTGCAAGAGCCTTGGGTTTCATCCCTGGGTGGGGAAGATCCCTTGAAGAAGGAAATGGCAACCCAATCCAGTATTCTTGCCTGGGAAATTCCATGGTTGGAGGAGCCTGGTGGGCTACAGCCCATGGGGTCGAAAAAGAGTCAGTCATGACTTAGCGACTAAACAATTCAAATTTATACTAAAAAAAAGAGAAAAAAGCCCTGTAGGGTACCTAGCAGTATTATTCTCTCTTCCTCAAATAAGAAACCTCAGCTTAGAGAAGTGAAGGAGCTTGTTTAAGTACACATTTAAGTAAATAGTGAAGGTGGTAGACAAAAAAAAGAAAAAAGGCATAAGAGAATTTTATACAAAATTCCTCCATTAACCCAACTTGTGTCTATTCTTTGAGACTTAGATCATTACTTCAGAACTTTTACTATTGTTGAAGAAGATAAAGCTGATTATTCTAGCATTTCAATGACCACCCTAAATTTCACAGATTTTAAAATATCCGCTGGGGATTTTGATGAAGATGAGGATGAAGATTGGCTCTGGGTAATACAAGCAGCTAGTCTGGGGGAAGGTAGCAATGAGGGGTGGGGGTCATGCCCAGGGTGTGTGCGCGGTTCTGTTTGAGGGGATCCATAGGACAATCAGTGACCTTTTATACCAGTGAGCCAAAAAATGTGGGGTACAGACCTGTTTGCATGGACAATGGAGAGATATCGACAAATTCTTCAGCAAAGGAATGAACGTCAAGGAACTGGTGTTTTACAGGCAGACTGAAAGCAAGAGGCAGCTCCACTGAAAGACTTTTGCAATACAGTTAGACTGAAATCACATGCTCTGTTGGCAGAGGAATTTGAGGAAGAAGGTTAAACCCAAAGGTCACCTTGAAGAAAGATGGGCTGGGATTGATGACAGCTTGAATAGGGGGGATAAAGGACAGGTGAGAAGTCAACTGCGGATGGTGGTTTGGAGCACTCTAGTTTGGGGGGATGGAATACTTAGCACTTGGGCTTCAGCAAAGGTGAGCTAGAAAGGTTGGATCCATGCCTTCCAGGAGAGCCATAAAACTTTCTCTCAAGGTTTTTCCTCCAGTCTTTCCTGGGCCTTGCATCATACCTAGCAGATGGCAGGGTGTAGGGGGAAGAGGTATGCTGGAATCAGATATGTCCCTCCACACACTCAAAAACAAGAGGGTACTGCCCTGATGGTCCAGTGGTTAAGAATCCTTCCAATGCATGGGATGTGGGTTCTATCCTGGTCAGGGAACTAACATTCCACATGCCGCAGGGCAAAAGAACTCTCAGGCCTCAAGTAGAGAGAATCAAGCTTGCCACAAGAAGAGACTGAGAGCCAAAACTCGGACTCGATGCAGCCAAATAAAGTAAGTAAATATTTTTGACAAAAGAATCTATACTTATAAAAAAAGAGAGAGGGATTTGACCAAAGGCCCCGGTGCTTCTGTCACCGCCGCTGCAAACCTTGGATCAGACCTCGTTCTGAATTCAGCCTTTGTTCTTCAGGAGCTGAGGTCTCCTGACATTGTTGATAGTGTTATTGTGAACTGGCTCCCCATGGCATGTAGGAGCTTAGTTAGTTCCCCAACCAGGGATCAAACCCGTGTCCCTTGCATTGAATTCTTAACCAGTGGACCAGGAGGGAAGTCGCTTAAAACTCCTTATAGAGTTATCTACCTTGTTTCCATTGAATTGAAATACCACTTTCAACCTATAGTTTATTCTCACCTGTTTTGAGGCCTGTATCATTAACTCTTTGCTCTGTTCAACCATTTCTCTTTATGATAAATGGAAGGGCTAGTTCTTAATTTGTTACATTCTTCAAGGAATCTCCCTGGCACTTTAACTGGAATTGTATCACATTCATGGAAACATTGGGCAGAGACTTCTCACCTAGGAGCAATTCTTCCTTTGTGTCCTTCAGGACACAAGCAGGATTCTTCATTTGGGTTTTGCGTATGCCTTGGGGAGTGCATTTATAATAATTTCTTTGCATTATACATGGGTGCTATTTTTGGAAACATATTTCTTATGTAGTTAGTGTTGGACTATCGGAAGGCAATGCAATTTTAGAACACTGATGTCCTATCTCAACTGAGAGCTCTAATAAAATTTCTGGGGCCCTTCTTTCCCCCCTTTTGTCCTGCTAATAACATCAGGGTGGTGAGGGCTCTTGATTTCACTCTGGCCGCGTCTCCATCTCCTTCTCCCTCCCTCCACCCCCGCCCTCCACCCGGCCACTGAGTATACCTGTGCACATGCGCGCGCACACACACACACACACTCCCATCTGTCCTCTTCCCCACGTGGACAGCTCCGGGTGGCATCTCCTCCTGAGCGCTGTCCCCCCACAAACCCCTCTCCTATCTGGGAATAAGAACAAATGGACAGGGCTTTCCTGGCAGTCTAGTGGTGAAGAATCCACCTGCCCATGCAGGGGACCCGGGTTCTCTCCCTGGTTGGGAAATATCCCACATGCCCTGGGGCAACCAAGCCTGCGCCCCGCAGCTACTGATACGGTGCTCTGGAGGCCGAGCTTCACGCACCGCAAGGAAGTGTAGCCCCAATTACTGCAACTAGAGGATGCCCACCCTGCAGCAGTGGAGATCCAGTGCAGCCAAAACAAACAGATAAACCTTGAAGGAAAAAAAAACAACAAATGAGCAAATGCTCACTCAATTTTTTCCTTTGGCTCTGGCAGGTGGTTTTTCAGATTTTATTTGACTCCAGGGGCAACTGGAGACCCCCAAAAGCCTGAATTCTATCTCTGAACAATAAAAATCTGAGCACTCTGGTGGCAGTGTGGGCAATGGATAGAAAGGTTTCTAAGAAGAGACGAGCAAAAATTAGCATCAAAAACAGTTAGACTGGTTGCAGTGTGAACAGATGAAAGAGGAGCGGGTTGTGGAGGGGAGGCTGGGGAGGTGCCCTGCGGCCCTGGCAGGGGCTGGCCCAGAAGCAGAGATAACAGAAGAGCATCCCGGCGTTCAGGAGGACTTCCTGCAGATTGGCTGTGAAGGTGCAACGGGGAGGGCTGGAGGGTGCGTCCCCCGCCTGGGGGCGCGTCTCAGGGCGGGGATGGCGCTCCGTGTGGACATTCCAAACCTGGAGGTTGAGTGGGTGTTCTAAGAGTTCACTTAAAAAAAAAAATCTTTTGTTATTCTCCTTTATTTATTTTTAAATCGTATTTATTTTTGGCCAAGCTGCCTGGCATGTGGGGTCCTAATCCCCCACTAGGGATTGAACCCATGCCCCCTGCAGTGGAAACCTGGGGCTGAACCCTGGGACCACCAGGGAAGTCCCCAGACCTCACTTCTGAACTGTACAAATTTCAAGTGTGAGAACGTGCCGGTGGATGTGGGGAAGTTTTACACTGAAGTTTGCCCTGTGGGTGGTGTAGGGGGAAATCTCCGAGAATGGTCTGCGGGAATGCTGGAGACGGAGCCGGGGGGAGAGGAGGGAGTCAGGGGGCTTGCATGGCCTCTTCCGAGAGAGCCGGAGCAGTGCAGGGAACCTGGGAAGGCGGAGAGAAAGACGGGCACCCGCAGGATGCTTGGGGCAGCGCTGATTCCCAAGGGTGCTCGCTCCAGCCTCCCCCTCTGCGCTTCCAAACTTTTCAATATGGAGGTTTATCATTTGAGGTTTTTTTTTTTTTTGGCCATTCTGTGTGGCTTGCAGGATCTTAGTTCCCTGACTAGGTATCGAACCCAAGCCCCCTGCAGTGGAAATGCAGAGTCCTAACCACTGGACAGCCAGGTTTATTGTTAAAGATAAATATTTTAATAGAAAAAAAAAATAAAAAAGAGAAAGAGGCAGAATTTAAAAGCCTAGTATGTGTGTCTCTTCTGATTATGGTCTAACTTTTTAAAAAATTATTACTATCAAACAATGACTGTGATGAATGAGGTGTAGAGTAAGAAGGTTTGGATTGCAGAGGCTACTTGCTTACTTATTAGTGCTGGGAATTTAGGCAACCACCTTCCCTTCCTTCAGCTTTGGTGTCCTCAACTGCTCTGTACCAGGGGTCCAGGGACTGGCAACCGTGGAGAACAAGCCTGTAAGGTCTGAGCTCAAGTGGAGTTTGACTGCAAAAGGGAAAGTGAAAGTGAAAGTTGATCAGTCATGTCCGACTCTTTGCGACCCCATGGACTATCCAGTCCATGGAACTCTCCAGGCCAGAATACTGGAGTGGGTAGCCTTTCCCTTCTCCAGGGGATCTTCCCAACCCAGGGATCGAACCCAGGTCTCCGGCATTGCAGACAGATTCTTTACCAGCTGAGCCACCAGGGAAGCAAAACTGGGAAGTAGATGGTGAACAAGTCCGTCAAGTAGACACAACCGATTTCCTTCTAGCTAGTCCCTTGGAGGATGGGGATGTGCGATTTTAGACAGGACGATGAGGAGTGCTTCCTGAGAATAAAGCCTTTCTTGTGAGACTTGAATAGCTAGAAGGCTCTAGACAAGGACAGATAGGGAGGAAGCATTCTAGGCTTGGTAAAGGGCAAGGGCAAAGGCTCAGAAGCAGGAAGCAAACTGGGAGAGCTTGAGGAAGAAGGCCAGGGGAGACCCGCTCAGGGGAATCCAAGGCTGACAGCTCTGTAAGTGACACTGATCGTGGGTGCCTTGGTTTAGGTTAGGCACGAATGAGGGCAACTGAGAGCTCAGCCTTTCTCCATTTCCAAGTCTCTGCGGTGGGAAAGTGTATTCCCTACTAGAGGAAGCAACTGCTGATTAGCCACACATCTGGATCACAATTCTGCTTGCACCAGTAATGCTCAGAGCTTCCGGATGCTCAATACACCTTCTAGTTCCGTATTGCCCTCCTGTTATCAATTGTGTCTCTGTTTTTAAAAATTTTGACCACACCCTGTGGCATGTGGGACCTTAGATCCCAATCAGAGATCGAACCCTTGCCGCCTGCATTAGAAGGCAGAGTCTCAACTACTGGACATCCGGGAAGTCCCACCAATGTCTTTGCTTTGCCTCTTCTGTCTCTTCTGGATCATAATCACTGTGAATTTCAGCTCTGCCTCTGCCCCATTCACAAGGTATGAGCTCTGGGTCAATTGTGTATGTATTATTGTTTTTAATCCTTTTTTGCTAAACCTACTGATTCTGGATATCCAGGTTTCTTTTGTCTTCTGATGGCAATTAAGAGGTCTGTTTTTTTTCCCTTTCCCTACCTAGATTGTTTAAATTGTGAACTGTAACACTCAAACAGAAAAGTATACAAAATACAAATAATTTTTACTTAGCTGTTACTATATGGTAAAAATATTTTCATGTGCCACATAATTGCACAATAAGTTATAATCCACTTTCAATTACTCACTGCTAATTCATATTTATTTTATTTTCACTAGAGTGTAAGCTATTTGAGGTCAAGTACCATTTCTCAGGGCTTCCCTGGTGGCTCAGTGGTAAAGAATCCACCTGCCAATGCAGGAGACCCAGGCTCGATCCCTGGAGTCGGGAAGACCCTCTAGAGAAGGAAATGACAACCCACACCAGTATGCTTGTCTGGAAAATCCCATGAACAGAGGAGCCTGGCAAGCTACAATCCATGGGGTTGCAAAAGAGTCAGACACTTAGCAGCTAAACAATAACAACGGCAAATCATTTCTCAAGTGCCCTTTCATCCTCTCCATTAGTGCACAAACATTATTTGACAGGTTTGCTAAAATGCGTATCTCCAGGCTAGGGTCCTCGGGACTGTGGTTCACCAGCCTGAGGTCAGGCAGGTCTGCATTTTAAATAAGCTCGTCAATTGATTCTGTGGTTGTATTTGCACAGATTACACTCAGACAATCATTGCTTTTTAACTCTTACACAAGACTGAATTACTTTCCTACTAGCTACTCAGTGACAACCTAAAGATCATTTTGTTTATCATCAGATAGTCTGGGTTCTAATGAACTTAGACAGCATTTAGTAATAGCTTCTTCAATGAAATGCTCTAAGCCAGCTGGATTTATTTAGTTGTTGAAAAATCAGTAATTCTGTTAAAGAATACACAGGTCATCCTGACTTATTTCCGTCGTTCTCCTGAGACTTGTTGGACTGTCCCACTGCCTATTTCTTACAGGTAAAAAAAAAGTATAAACGTGCTTGATGATCATTATCTGTGATCATGGCGGGGGGCGTGCATCAGAAAAGAATTAATAAACAAAGGAGAATAAAATGAAGAAAACGGGAAATTAAAAAAGCATTTGCTTTAGGCATTTTATAATGTGCTTATAAGTTGCACTAATAGGGATCATATTAACTTTCAAATTCCATCAAAGCCTGCCTTGAAATCATGTTTGCTTTGTGAGTGGGGAGCCCAGAGGTGGGGGGTGGTCTGTCACGCCACCATTTTCAACTAAGACTGCACGCTCGGGTACACGTGCTTTCTGTAGCTGACAGATGTTTTAAACCTGTTCCCTCTGAAGTCTTTTTATTTCTTATCTATACTGCTCTTGACCTTTATTTCAAGCTGCTTCAAATTCATCGTCACGATTACTAAGCTCCTTTTGGTTTGTCAATGTGCAAATTGGATGGAAAAAATGTATATATAGACTTTTTTTTAAAGGCAGTTGATAAAAGGAGGTGTCAGGGCTTAAGCCGTGTCTCTCAAACAGACATGCTGAAGTCCTCATTTCCCCCTCCCCCTCCAACCTCTGAATGTGGCTTCCTTTGGAAATAGGGACTTATTTAGGGTGAGCCGTAATCCAATGGTTGATGTTTGTGTAAGGAGAGGGAAATTTGGACATAGACACACAGGCAAGACGTTCCTAAGAGAGAAGCAGAGATGGGGGTGATGCACCTACAGGCAAGTATCTCTGAGGACCCTTGCGATCAGTTAGAAGAGGCGAGGAAGGAGAGCTCCCATAGAGGCTTCAGAGAGCATCGCTCTGCCAGCACCAAATTGGACTTCAGACGTCCAGCCTCCAGAATTGCAAGGGAATACATTTCTATTGTTTTAAGCAACTCAGTTGGGGGTGCACTGCTATGGCAGCTCTAGGAAACTAACATAGGTGAAAATGTCAATTACATTTATGCTGACAAATTTCAAGCCTTGCTCTAATAGAACTCGGTCCTATCCTAGTCGGAAATGTGGGAATCTCAATAAAGACAGGCTTGAAAGAAGGGACTGTCTTTACGGACATTACCATCTTGTATAAGAATTATGATAATGTCTATCTTGATTGGCGGCTTCCCTGGTGGGTCAGACAGTAGAGACTCTGCCTGCAATGCAGGAAACCTGGGTTTAATCCTTCGGTCGGGAAGATCCCCTGGAGAAGGGAATGATAACCCACTCCAGTTTTCTTGCCTGGAGAATCCCATGGACAGAGGAGCCTAGGGGGGGCTACAGTGCATGGGGTCGTCTGAGTGACTAAGCACCCATCTTCACCAGTCACACTGTCTCCAGTGTTACCTGGATTAATATAGCCATGCTGCAGCCAGAGTGAACTTTCTAGAATTTGATCACATATCTCACATGCTTAAAACCTTCTGTGGTGCCCCCATTGTCCCTGCAAAGATGTGCAAACTCCTCAGGTGGCTTCTCTCCCCACCCCCACCCCCCCCCTCCGCTGCTCTTTAGTCTCTGCATGGAGCATATTTCTTCCCTTTGGTCTCATTGCTTGGCCAACTCCTATTTGTGTCTTGGTCTCTATGGAGATGCCCTTTCTGCTTAATTGCCACCCCCCAGGAGGCCCCACAATCTGCCATAATTTCCCTGGCCTAGCCCTGATGTACATCTTTGGCACCTGCCCGTGTATTTTCCTGCATCATCCTCCAGACTTGCTGATGATATCCAAAGCCTGGAGGGTCTGCATGACCAGAGTCTAAGATGCAGAATCTCCACAGTCAGGCATGCCTTTGAACAAGATAGGTGATTCATATGCACATTGAATTTGTGTGGCACTTGTCTCTCTCAGAGGTAGGTTCCATAGGGGTAGGAGGCACTGTCTCCCCAGAAGGAGCACAGTGTCTGCCTTAAAATAGAGATGGAAATCAGTCTCTATTGATTAAGAGGAAAGGCATCAAGTACTCGGGAAAGGCATCTCTGATGATCATCAGGCTGATTTCTTGCTAACAAACATGCTATACGGGGCAGGGGGAGCGTCCCCTTTTATTAGAATAAACAGGCTCAAGCCTACAATCCATTTTGTCCCAGGCTTCCTTTAAATACCCCCTCATTCATCTCTCATATCTTTGTTGCCCATCCAGTCTTATTTTCTGCATGAAACAGACGAATGATCATTTTATTAGTAATCATGTTTGCTATTTTGGGGTGTTTTTTTTTTTTAGAAAAAAAATTTAACACTCTAAGTGGCAACACAGTCATGGCCAGGTTTGCACTGTTATTTTGGAAACTTGTCCATGAAAACTAAAACAGGGTAATAGTTTTAAAAATTGTCTTTACCAGTCCTTTTCAAGAAAACATAATAGGGGATTCTAATGCTTCATGATAAATTATTATTTTGTCATTCTCTGGGTCCAAATAGTTAAGAAAGCCCTTTCACACACAGCTTTTGATTCTCTTAATAGAACATTAAATCTGAAAAAGAGTTTATGGACCATCAATTCCCTGATGGCTCAGACAGTAAAGCAGCTGCCTGCAATGCTGGAGATCTGAGTTCAATCCCTAGGTCGGGAAGATCCCCTGGAGAAAGGAATGGCCACCCACTCCAGTACTCTTCCGTGGAAAATTCCATGGATGGAGGAGCCTGGTAGGCTACTGTCCATGGGATTGCAAAGAGTCAGACACAACTGAGCAACTTCACTGGTTCAAAATCAAAATCTTAACAAGTTCTCCATAAATGGCTAACTTGACCCATCTCTGAAGCCCACCTCCCCCTCTTCCCTTTTCCTTCCTGGGAGTTAAGTTTGCAATTCCCTAAAAGCCACAATTTGCCTAAAGTTTGTATCTAGCATGGGTCACGTGGTCAACAATCTTTTATGATGATAATCTCAGAGGTCAAGAGGACACACTCTTTGCAGGTAAACAAGGTATGATTTGTTTTTCTTCTGAGGAAATGTACAGATTGCATTTCAGGGTGCTTAGGTTGATGAGAAGTTTACTCATTTATCCAAGCAGGAAGCTAATGGTATTCCTGAAGTAGTAAGTCAATCAAAATGAGCCTTAAGAGTGGTTTGGGGATATGCGTTCAAGACTTTCAAGGCAGAATCTCTGCTGGGCTTGCTGGGTTTCCTGTATCCTGTGGTGCTAACTCTGGAATTTTGTCTACTCTTAGCCCTATGTTTACCACAGGCAAAACTAAGTTGCTGAAGATCGAGTAAGCTTTCTTTCATGCTTCCACGGCATTGTCTATATTTCAGCAGGACCCAGTGACAAATAAATACCTGCAGGTTTTTGTTGATTGAGTGACTCAAGGTAAATAAGTTCACATGCCTACTGGGGCCAGATAATGTAAATGAGAAAAACAAACAGCAGGGGGGTGTGGCCAACGTGAGAACTCCCGCCTGTCCGGCGTCTCTCTGAGGGCAGTCACTGCATCCTCTCCTAGCCCGCTCCTGCACTTTCGCACAAAGAATCTTGGGTTGTCAAGAGTTAATGATTTCCCAAAGGCCGCCAGAAATCTGAGCTTTTAATGCAATCTCTCAATGTTTAAATGCTGGTAACTAATTCGAATTTTCACAAGACCAGTACTGTGAACCAAACCGAAAACTTCTAGGGAGTCACGCGGCTCTAAGCAACCAATTTGCAACCTCTGCATTATATAGATAATAAAAGATATATATATATATATATATAAAATAAGTCTTCTATATGTATTGCGTGCGTGCAAGTCGCTTCAGTCGTGTCCGACTCTTTGAGATCCCATGGACTGTAGCCTACCAGGATCCTCTGTCCAGTCCATGGAATTCTCCAGGCAAGAAAACTCCTGAGTGGGTTGCTATGCCCTCCTCCAGGGGATCTTCCTGACCCAGGGATCGAACCTGTGTCTCCTGTAGCTCCTGCATTGCAGGCAAATTCTTTACGGCTGAGCCACCGGGGAAGCCCCTCTATTTATATATATATATATATATATATATATATATATATATATAGCAACCCACTCAGGAGTTTTCTTGCCTGGAGAATTCCATGGGGTCGCAAAGAGTCGGACACGACTGAAGCGACTTGCACGCATGCACATACATAAAGAAGACTTATTTTCTAAGAAACTGTGATTCCTTGGAAGGCCGCAGATGCGGGTAAGATGTCCTGCTCGGGATGGTGCTGCCTGGGTTCAGACCCACCCTCTGCTCGCGGCCTGTGTGAGCTCAGCTCACTTCATCTTTATAAACCTTCAGTTTTCGCACCCGGAAAGTGGCCACAAAGGTGAGAATGTACGCTTGATCGCGTTGTTCCGAGGACAGGATGAGAAAGTGTCTTCGGAAGCCCTTATCGCGCCAAATTCTCAGGATCTGTTCTCTAGTACGAGCGACTGCTTCTCTTTATAATAGTGGAATTATTCGCGGGCCAGCCAAACATCGGGCAAATACATATTCCCAAATGCCTCATTTCTCCCCCCGGGGGAGCTTTTGAAAGCTGTCTACATAATGACCTACCATTTTTTGTTGTTGTTGTTTTATTAAAGCGTCTGGAAGGAGGTATGAGACCGACCCAGGGGGAATACACTCTGCTTTTAAAACCACTGTCCTCACCCGGGCAGAGAACAGCCACTTCCCTTCACCCGCTTTCCTTCTCCCCCCAACCCCCGCAACGCATTTTCCAAACCCAAACAGGGTTTCCTCTCTTGCTCCAGGCTTTTTAGTTGGCAGTGAGCTTCTCAACCAGTTTCAGTTTCAGTTTCAGTTAAGCTTCTGGCAGCTTCTCTACTGTGATTAAGTGTTCTCATTTTTCCCTGAAAACGTCCCACACTCCTCGAGTTTGAACACTGTCCTTTCCCAAACCCTCAGTGGTTTGTTTAAGAGAGTCTCCGATTGCCCGTTTATGATAAGGATGACGCTCCAGGCCTCCCCATCCCCAGCTGTTCGCGAGGACAACCCTTCCCGGCTCGCAGCTCAGAGACCCAGCCACGCCTGCAGCCGAGTCCTCGGTCCAGGAAGTAGTTTCGGGCCCGGGCCAGGCCTACCTCCCGCGCTGAGCCCGGCTCGCCCCACGCCGCCTGGGTCCCCGCCCCCACGGCGCCGGGCCCGAGCCGGGGGCGGGGCCAGGTGCTTTGTGGGCCCTGGGGGCGGGGCTGGGGCCGGGGCCGGGCGGGGCCAGCTGTGGGTTTCGCTACGTCACCGGGAAGTCCCCATACGACCCGAGCGCGGGCTTCGGCAATCGCCAGTCCTGCGAGGTTCTTGGAGGCGCGCGCTTCAGTTTCTCCTGCTCAGTGCTGACCGTCGTCTCCGGCCCGTTCGCCCCGCTCGCGGCCTTCGTCCTGCAGACCCGAGGTGCTCGGGTTGCATCCCTGAGTTGCCCGGGTCCGCCGGCGGCCGTCTGCAGAGATGCCTGGAAGGAGGGCTCGTAAGAGCTCCCAGCCGAGCCCCACGCGGGTCCCGGCAGGTAGGGAGAGCTGGGGCCCGCGGAGATCCTGGCCGGGAAGGGGGCCGGGGTCGCGGTCTCGGTCCGGGCAGGGGCAGCCCGTCGCCCCGGGGCCTAAGAGCCGGGCGGGACCCGCGCCCTGGCACGTGCTTTAGGGGCGCCTCCGGGACGCTGTTCGCGGGTTTAACCCGGGGCGGTGGGGATGGCTAGGGAAGGGGCGAGCCTTGCGATGGGGATGCTGCTGCGTTTGAGCGGCGGCCGAAAGCCGCCTCTCCTTCGCCTGCCTTCAGTCTGCTCTCGCCCTCCCCGGGGCCACGCGGAGAAAGTCATTGTCACGGCCGGGGGCGCCGCTGGCGTTCAGCGCTTCCCGAGACAGGCCCTTTTCCTCCGGGGTCCAGGACCTTTTGAGGATCCTTCTCCGTGTCTGACCGCTGTCCCCAGCCCCAGCAGCAACAAAAGTGATACTAATGCTTGATGCCGTCACAGTTCTGCAAAGGACGGATGGAGGGTTATGGAAGCCCCGAAAGGACCAACGAAGTCAGAAGCCTAGAAGGCCTGGCTTCTTAGTTAATTAAAAGTATAACATTTTGACAGTCGGTATTAGTTACAGAAAGGCCATAGAGAAAAACAGAAGATGGTCCACAGTGTTGTTTAATCCATCCCTTCCTCCGCCCTTCCCCATCCATGTAGCCCCATTAAGTAACGTCAGGTCACCTCTCCTCCTCCCCGCTTTTATAAATCTTATCAAACAAAGCAGACATCTGCTAAGGAGCAGTAGCAAAGAAGTAAGACCGTGGGCTGGAAATCCGTGTGGGTCATACTGCTGTTACATCAGACGGAATTGGGCCCCGTTTAAACTTAGCTTAATTTTATGGAGCCCCTGAGGCGTGCAAAGGAAGTGGTGCACGGCCAGTGTGGCCGTGGCTAAGTCGGCACAAGGCTGCTCTCCAGCTCTTGCTTCGGAGGGAAGAAGCATTGTCCGTCTTCTGTGATGTCCAAGAGTTCTGGCTGTGTTGCAAGAATTTCATATCCTTCACCGTCCAACTTGGCCCCCTTTAATAAGGGACAGCAAAAAGGTCCCTCTTAAACTTGATTAGATGGTAAGACATAAAAAAAATTAAGATGCGAGGTATAACACTGTCTTAGTTTTAGGTGAACAGCATAATGATTTGATATATGTTATCAATTGTTACATGATTACTGTAATAACTTTAGTTAAGGTCCATCACCACACATAGTTTTTAATTAATACATTTATAGATATAATAAAAAGATTAAGGAAACAACTAGGCGCTGTTTTCTTTTTTTTTTTTTTGATGAAAGGGATCATTTTTTCTGTTACAATTCAGGGCTTTCAAAACGGTAGGCTGGATGATAATTGTTTTTTTAGCGTTGTGTTAGTATTTCTAAGTCAACTGAGAAGGACATGTCTTACTAAATACTTTTCCAAATGCCTGATCCTATAGCCTATAAAGAAATATATCTTATGAAATTTATTAGGTGTCTTGTTAGGGATTATCAATTATTTTTTTTTTAGGAATTAGGAAAATTTTACCCAGCTCTTGTAAAAAGAGGATTTGGTTATTTTGAGCCTAAGTAGGGAATTTGCAAGGACTGTTTACAAAGTAAATCAGTTTTTAATTTGTAGTCATAATGGTTTTTAGTGATCATGAGCATGATATTGAAATGTACCAAAAAGAAGCTGAATTGCTTTTTGAACTATCCAAGAAAATAATAATTATGGCCAGTATAGGTTAGGTGTTGATTTCATTTACTTTAAAAGTTTACTTAGAAATTAGATTATAAATATTACTTTCCCCTTATATTCAGTTTATTACAGTATATTAATCTTAAAAAATAGTAAACACGTGAACTAAACATTATTTGTTTTTTGCTTCACTCATCTCCATAGAGACAGTGGATTGGTACAGATTGGGAAGAACTTGTTTTAAAATTTTAAGTTATTTTAGAAAATATGGACTTAATTTTAGAATAAGCTTTTATGAGTCTTTCATGAGAAAACTTGAAAGAGTTGTTTAAATAATGCATTTAGATTTACATATTATGAGGGCATAATATGAACTATGAATTATTGCCATTTACAAAATGAGTTGTACTTGAAAATAACATAAAAGAATTTAACTTTTCTTTCCCTAGCCAATCTTAAGTGAGAAAGAAAAGGATGAGATCACCTGAGGCTGTGAAACTCACTCACTCTTTGTGGTGTATGACATAAATGTCTATATTTGAAAGTAAGATAACATTACTTCATCCAGTATGCTCAAAGAGAAAAAAAATCACAAGTTAAATGTCTTTATTTTTGCTTAATTATTTCTGTTGTTTATGAGTCATTGTATGTTAGTATATGTCGTGTGTGTATAAGTTGCTTTTCTTTCTTTACATTCAGAAAACAAGTGTACGTAAAGTTAAGATAATGCTTTATGGGATAAATACTCAACTTGTCCTTGGGATGGGCGTATTAACTCTTGCTGGTTGCGGTTTGCAACGTCAGTGTAACTTTGATATTTTGCTTTCCTTTTCAGATCCTGAAGTTGAATGTGCCATTCAGTTGAGGAGAATTGGAGACAAACTGAATTTCCGGCAGAAACTTGTGAATCTGATATCCAAACTCCTCCGCTCAGGAACTTGACTTAAGGCGCTTTCGAATGAGGAGACTCCTTTCAAAGGAAGATTCCCCAGTAGATACAAATTTTATCAATTGGAGGAGAGACTGCCTGGGAATGGAGGAGAGTGTGAAGGGACTCTCAGCTGGTTTTGAATGCTCTTGGAAATGAAGATGGATACATCGCACATGAATTTCTGTCGGAGGTTTGCCAGAAGTTGTTGTTGGGGATTCGAGAACATTAAAAATCCACTTTTTATTTTAAAACAAGAATGGAGGAACTTTGGACATATGGAATCAATTCTTTATACATTTTGGTTTTGTTTAGAGACTTGTTCTAGTATTTTTGCTGAAGGTTGCTGCCCAGTGTAAGAGGAGCTGACAAATGATTCTAGACTATGGTCAGGGGCTGGGAAACAATGTATACTCCATGTTTGTTTCTCCTTTTGGGTGACAATGGCAGAACGATGTGTAACCTTTGGTTTATGTATATTACTTTGTTAAGAGTAAAACTTTTTTTTGAGAACACTGAATGTGATAGTGAATGTTAATTTCATAGGTCACTACAAAATATAAACTAATCTGAAAGTTTCTTTTGAGTTAAGATGTATTGCTGTTTCTGTTCAGAAGATCTTTTACTAAGTGTGTTCCAATGAGCCTTACCCTGGGAAGTGATATACTTTGAAAAAATTTGAAGTGTTACTTGGTGCCAGTGAAATTCTTGCAGAAAAGAAAAAGAATCATGGGGACTTTGCATAACTCTGAATAATTTAAAAAGTGATAGATTTTTTTAACTGCTGTAATTAAAACTTGGTAAGATGAATATTCTAATATAACTGTTGATAAAAAAATGAATATTTTTAAAGAAGTTTCTAAAATCTGTAAAATGTCCTTTCTTATACTCAGTGTATATTGTATAAGAGTGATCTTTTAAGAGAGATTAAGCATGTTTTCATAATTGAGATACATACATGTATTTTTCAAAAGGAACAGATTGCTCATCCAGAATGAAAATCCCATTTACATACATATGCATAACTTCATCTGCTATATCTATATATTATCTATATATATATAGTGTTAGAGTAATAGGTATATTCTGAGACGGGCTTCATGAATTGCTGTTTTCAATTATTAAAAGGCCAGGCTATCAACAAAACTCCACAAATATATAAAAAAAGAAATAATACTGTCAAGATTGAATTTCAGCAGGAATAATCTTATTTATTTTACTTATTTATCATTAAACTATTTTTTCTTTCATTTGATAATAAAGTTGCATTTTGGAATTTTGAGGCAAGGGTTTCATAACTACTTGAACTCTTACTGGAAGAATGTTTTAATATAGGCTGTAGTCACTTTAGATGAAAAATTACCTCAGCATGTTTTTTTCTTCAGTATTACTTAAAGCTGTTAGTTTATTTAGTTGCAAAGACTTTTTTTGAGGGGGAGGGGGCAGCATCTGCCTAGAGGAGAATCTTGCGACTTGGATATTTATGGTCTATAACTATATTTATACATAGATACAATTAAAATTTGATACTGTAGCTGTAACCTATTAAATAATTAAAAAATTACCTATTAAATAACCTATTAAAAATTACTTTTCTGTGTGTTTATTTTTCATCGTATAAGCTACTGAGTGTTCATTGTGAAACCAAAATATTTTAAGTAACCTCCATCAGCAGTTACCTTTTGACCAAACCACCTCTGTTCCAGTACTGTGGTGGGAGTGGGCTCTATGGGGACATTTGGCATGATTTCTGCTCTCTAGAGACTTATGCGTTAATTGGGAAAGGAAGCAGTGAAAAAGAGGAAATGAATGCCAGGCATAGGTCTCGGGTGCCTGGAGGCGGTGGAGACTCAGGCCTCACTTGGAGGTTTGGTGAGGCCGGGTCCCTGGCTGCTCCTGGTCTGCCTGCCGGCAGGGGCTTAGGTGCTGTTTCTGCTGCCTCCCGCCGCCCCGGCCCCGGGCTGCAGGTATTGCATCATCTGCAGCTAGTCATGTGCTGAAGGAGGTGTGACCCAAGTCGCCTTCCTGTTTGAGTGGGAGAGCTCAAAAAGATACTCATTTCTTGCCTTTTGTCTCAGAGCCGCCTCTCCGACCCACCCCTGCCCACTTGAGTCTGCTGAGGTCCTGGGATGTGAATCACCTCTCTCAGATGGGGAGAGAGGAAGGGCTGTGGGGGAAGGTGGCTGGCGGAGCTGATGGCTGCAGAACTGGGGAGGGGGGGCCCTGACTCCATAAAAGGCAGGGCCCGTGTTTGATGGTATGAGCATTATTCCCTGCTGCTGCTGCTGCTACTAAGTTGCTTCAGTCGTGTCCGACTCTGCGATCCCATAGACGGCAGGCCACCAGGCTCCCCCGTCCCTGGGATTCTCCAGGCAAGAACACTGGAGTGGGTTTCCATTTCCTTCTCCAATGCATAAAAGTGAAAAGTGAAAGTGAAGTCGCTCAGTCGTGTCCAACTCCTAGGGACCCCAGGGACTGCAGCCTACCAGGCTCCTCCGTCCATGGGATTTTCCAGGCAAGAGTACTGGAGTGGGTTGCCATTGCCTTCTCCGTTATTCCCTGAGAACTCCCATTTTTTTAAAACTTCATGTTAGAGTATAGCCAATTAATGTGACAGTTTCAAGTGCACAGCAGAGAGACTCAGTCATATGTATATGTGTATCCTTTCTCCCCCAAACTCCCCCCCCATCCAGGCTGCCACATAACATTGAGCAGAGTTTCCTGTGCTCCACAGCAGGTCCTTGTTGGTTATCCATTTTAAATACAGCAGTGTGTACATGTGGATCTCAAATTCCTTAACTATCCCTTCCCTCATAAATTCATTCTCTGTGAGTCTATCTGAGAACTCTATTTCTTTTTTTTTTGAGAACTCTATTTAAATGTCAAAAAAGTTCCCATGATGTTCACATAATTGTATCTATTGACAAATAAGTAGCTACTATGAATTAAAAAATACTTTTTGATTTGCACTTAGACTTAAAAGAAAACCTCAGTAGTCTATATTTGGAAAGCATCTATGTATCTGTCATCTATCCTGTATCTATGAATGAGACAAGTTTTTCATCTATCCTCTATCCTGTATCTATGAATGAGACAAGTTCTTCATCTATCATCTATCCTGTATCTATGAATGAGATAAGTTCCTTATCTGTTGTCTATCCTGTATCTAGGAAAGAGACAAGTTCTTCATCTGTCATTTATCCTGTATCTATGAATGAGACAAGTTCTTCAATCTAAGGATGCTGGGCCCTGTGATTATGGGTTTTAATCCCTTGCAATAACTGCCCACATACATACACCACACTGGGCAGGAACAGCATAAATGGTGAGAATTCTGTCAAACTCCTCACGCCTTTGTCAGAGGGGAAGATGCCCCAGAAGATACACCTTGGAAAGAGAACAGTGACCAAGAGTGAGGTTGTGCAAAGGGAACCCCACTTTGGAATGCTGGAGCCGGACGCTTCGAGGCAGGAGTCTGAGAGTCTACTGAGTTGTGTAACTGAGGCAGCCTGTCTGAGTCAGAGTTGCTCCTCTGAATTCAGAGACCCTGATTGTCAAGGTCCCTTGTGGTGTGAAACAGAACATGGGGTGACAAAGACGCCTAAAGAAGGCCTTGCATCACACTTCCTACTCGCCCCCTTATTTCAGACAGGATTCAGAGAGAACTGAAGGGTTTGTGAGAAGTAAAAGCATGGATGTAAAACGCCAAACCATCCCAAAACAAAACAAAAAAAGAACCAACTACCACGCAGACTCTTCTCCCCAACATTGATGGTAAGTCCTGGAGGAAGTCGTGCAGGGACTTCTTGGACTCGTAAATGATTTCTGGGAAATGAGAATTGCCCGTGCATCCTGGCTTCCCCAGCGGTGACCTCACTTGGTCAGGCCTGCTTCTTATATGAGGCTGGAAATAGCTGAGGGCCACCTGACAGGACACACCTGGCCGTGGAATCACCTGAGTCTTCTTACGTAATAGGTCATGGTTCAAAAACAAAACGGTTGTGAGTGCAACGCAGGCACTAGCAGGAGCTTCTCTTTTGAGGACTTTCAGAAACTGCTTACTTCCCTGGCGGTTGGGATTTCGAATTCCAGTGTGGGGATCGGGGAGGTGGGGTGTATGGGCTGGATCCCTGATTGGGGGTGCCGGTGGGGGGCTGGGATTCCAAATGCACTACAGCAAGAGGTTGAGGCATGGAACAGAAGCAGTTCTGTGCATGGGTTCAATAAAGGCTTTTAAAAATTGTCCACATCCAAAAAAAAAAAAAAAAATCTTAAAAAAACAAATTTGCTTTAACAAATTTGTAGTGTGATGGTCACACCTACCTACTGTCTTCTTCCAAACTGGCCACTTTTTAGAAAACCAAAATGTCAGAAAATTAATGAGAGTTGTAGATGGAGATTTGGATTCCTTTGCTTAGAAGCCTGGGTCTCACACTGCCTCCTACTCTTGTCCACTTTGAGATTGCACGTCACACGGAGCCTGGGCTGGGGTTTGGGTTGAAAATAGAATAAACAAGCAAAAAAAAAAAAAACAAACCAAAAAAGCCTTGGTACTCTAGTGTTTTAGAAAAAAGGCTTTCCTCCTTTTTGTCATGCTCTCTCACTAACGGTCTCTGACGGAGCTTCTGAGACTTGTTTCCAGCTCCACATCTTTACCCAGCTATTTTCAAAACCACAAACTTCCTTTGCCCACAAGTGTCACTGGCTTCTGACATTGGAGCCGGTCAGTTGTTTCAGCACTTACTCTTTGGGGAACTCTGGATAAATGACTTGACCTCTGTTTTCCTCTAAAATGGTGTAAAATGCACCCATTTCAAACCATCTTGAAAATCCGATGAGGTGAGAAAGTGCCTGACTTCTGACTCACTCATGCTCTGAGTGTCCTTAATTGCACTGTCATGACAGAGGGTTAGGTATTAGCTTCTTTACCAAGCTGTGGAAAATCTTGTGCAATTAATTAGACTAAAATGAAAGCTTTTGAGGGCAGGCGGTAGGGCAGTGTGGAACTGGAGAGGCAGTGGCCGTTTCTCCCTTAATGAGGGCACTGCTTTTAATTTGTGACCTGTTAGTGATGGCAGAACATTTATTGCCACCTCCTTCATGTTAGGTTTCACGAATACTATTGAATTGCCTGAAGCCCCTTGAACATTTTCATATAAAAATTCATGTCTTGATTTACACAATATTATCTCAAGAAACAGGAAGAAGAACTGGTCTGGTTAGCTTGGACTAGATTTGGATAAGGCTGTTTTCAGTGGCAGTGGCGGGGGGGGGGGGTAGTGGGGGGCAGGGAGGGCAGTTGTCTCATCAGAACAGAAGGGAAGACCTGCCTTTAGGGAACTTGAGTGGCATCCACCCCAGGGTTTCCACAGGGCTCCTCTGAGTCTGTCCTCCTGTGGACAAAACTTCAAGATCAATACCATTAACATTTTTATTTATTTATTTTTTACTTATTATTTTACTGCATGGCACTGGGAATCTTTGTGGCATCATGCAGGCTCTTTCAACACTCTCCTTGGCGCATGGGATCCTAGTTCTCCAACGAGGGAGCCAACCTGTGTCCCCTACATTGTGAGGTGGATTCTTAACCACTGGACCCTCAGGGAAGTTCCAAGTTAAATAACCATTTACGGATCACCCATGAGGAGCTCAGCATTTTAGAAACGATGGTTTTACTGTTTCACTTAGTGCTTATAATTTGGAAAGCATGATCATCTTTCTTATTCTATAGGGAAGGGAATAGCCTCTAGGAACCAGTCATCTCCCCAGAGTCAATTGGCCAAAGAGCGGAAGACAGGATTTGAACCCATGCCTCTGTCACCTCCGGAGAAGGCAATGGCACCCCATTCCAGTACTCTTGCCTGGAAAATCCCATGGAAGGAGGAGCCTGGTGGGCTGCAGTCCATGGGGTCGCTGAGTCGGACACGACTGAGCGACTTCCCTTTCACTTTTCACTTCCATGCATTGGCGAAGGAAATGGCAACCCACTCCAGTGTTCTTGCCTGGAGAATCCAGGGACGGCAGAGCCTGGTGGGCTGCCGTCTATGGGGTCCGCACAGAGTCGGACACGACTGAAGCGACTTAGCAGCAGTAGCAGCAGCAGCTCTGTCACCTCAAAGCTCCTCTCTCCTGCCCCTAGAACAGGGCCGCTTCCCACGGTGGGACAAGGGAGAGTCCTCATTCCGGAGCAAAGCTAAGGGTTCCCTTAGCTTTAACTTTCAGCCAGGGATTCTACCCCTGGGTTTTCCTGAGGGTTGCAGGTTGATTATTAACCCAGCTGATGAAGGAGACATCCCGGTAAGGGTAGCAGCAGCTGGGATTCCTCTCGCGCAGCCGGACAGCCAGGACCCCCACCTCCAGCGATGGACTCGCAGCCTCCGGAGGCTGGAAGCTGGCTCAGGTTATCCCGGAAACCCGGGGGCCCGCGGGGAGGCCGAGGCCCGCCGCACCCCCGGGAGGGGTTCTGGGTCAAGTGCGCAAGAAATTCTGAAAGATCCGCTCCCCGCCGGCTCGCCTGCTCCCAGCCAGCGCCCAGACAGCACCTCCTGAGACAGGCCCGCAGGGCTATTCGCAATGGGAAAGAAAGGGATTTGAAGAATGCAGGCAAAACAGCAGTGTGGCTGCCCTATTTCAGAAAGTCAGGCAGGAATTAGGAAGGTAGAAGAGATCGGTGCCACCATAAAACAAACAAACAAACAAACAAACAAACCCCGAACAATAGAGAAGGTAGAAATGACCAATCCTGCGTGATTCATCTGGACTTGGGCTGAGTGAGAGGCAGGGAGCGCTGGGTGGCTGTGTGGGTTATGACAACCTCTGGTTTTACTGTTTAGTGATTCCCAGATCCTCTGTCTTCAGGAAACACACGTGTGCCAGTTCATCAGAGAGCAGAGCAGAGGAGGAAAAACGTCCCATTTTGGAGGGGGGGCGGGGAGATATTTGCAATACAATACAGCACCTGTAACGAAAGTAAGAAAAAGTCTCCTTTTTTCTTTTTGAAGTTTTTATGCGTGTCACATCAAAAAGCGCAGATTTCTGAGAATTGGCAAATCAAGAGTAAAATTTTTGTTTAACTTTCAAAATGTGGTTATAGAAGAATATGAGGAAGTCAGGCTTATGCTTCACAGATGACTCCTTGGGGCCCTGGGAAAGTACCAGCCAGGATGATAAATCTGGGCTTTTCTTCCAGATTTTAATGAACATAAGGAGGAAGAAGGGTGATAATGTGCTCTAGGTGTGGCTTACTTGTAAACCACACTTTTCTAAGAATAAGCTGGTAAAATGATAAGTGTATATTTCTATATTTTGAGAAACATACTCTACTATAATTTTCAACCCGTTACAGTTATATTGGAATTCTCTCCATGATAAATATTCCCAAAGGGACACCGCTACTGGCCCCCTTTATCGTTACATTTTACTATTCCATTCCTGAAAACTATGGAGTCTTCCTTGGTCCCAGTTTGTCTGGGTCTTCCTGGTTTTAAAACTGAAAATCTCATGTCCTGGGAGTGGTCTCTGCTGCTGCTGCTGCTGCTAAGTTGCTTCAGTTGTGTCCGACTCTGTGCAACCCCATAGACGGCAGCCCACCAGGCTCTGCCGTCCCTGGGATTCTCCAGGCAAGAACACTGAAGTGGGTTGCTATATCCTTCTCCAATGCATGAAAGTGAAAAGTGAAAGTGAAGTCGCTCAGTCGTGTCCAACTCCTAGGGAACCCATGGACTGCAGCCCGCCAGGCTCCTCTGTACATGGGATTTTCCAGGCAAGAGTACTGGAGTGGGGTGCCATTGCCTTCTCCGGGGAGTGGCCTCAGTTCTAGGTAAACCCAGGGCAGCTGGTCACCCTTCTGTGCTGGCAAGTAAGTGCACTTTTGGCCCATTTAGCGCTGAAGGCCTCCACCTAAATAAACATGCCCCACTTCTTTTTTCCACTTTTGGCTCGTTTGTGAGAAAGGGGTAGTCATAACTCCCAGCCCCTTGGAATCACAAAGTTCATAAAGGGATGAATTGTGAATTGTGCAGGAGATTGTGAATGCAAAGCTCTCGGCCTGGCAGTTACTAAGCTCCCAATAAATGGCTCCTAAAACAAAACAAAACAAAACAAAAAGCACATCTGGGGGATGATAAAGAGTTTATGAAAGCTGAATGTTATCATGGTTTTATTGAGATTTTTTAAGTACCTGCTGAGTGAAGAGATGGAGAAAACGTCCTCCCTGACTTACGGACTTCACAGTTGAGTCGAGGACACAGATGAGCAAAACCAGATGAAACATCGACAAATGGCCCAGAATTAATAGTTAAAAGCTGTGTGAACTTCTTCACTAGAGAAAAGGAAAATGTTGGGTCGGGTCAGTTTGTGTGGTGTTTTTTTTTTTCCCCCAAAATTGTATTCAAGCCTTTATTTGAGTTCTAGTCACAGCAGTAAAATCAGAAAAACAAAACCAAAAAGAGTTATAAAGAAAGAAAATTGTCATTTATTTGCAGATAATATGACTGTCACTAGAGAAGATACAAGACAATCTAAATGTAAACCATTAAAATGAACAAGACTAAAGAAGTTGCCTGGATATAGCATCACAGCACATAAATCTATTTTGTATATCAGACATACATTTTTAACACAATTGAAAAACAGAGGTAATTTATACGGCAAAAGAAATAGTAAAGAGGAAAAAAAAGTTCAGAAAGAGTGCAGGATTGTGATGGATGAAGTTTTTAAACTTTTGAGGGACTTCCCTGGCAGCACAGTGGTTGGGACTTCACCTTCCAATGTGGGGGATGTGGCTTTCATCCCTGTTTGGGGGGCTAAGATCCCACGTGCCTCTCAGCCAGAAAACCAAAGCACAGACCAGAAACAATATTGTAACAAATTCAATGAAGACTTTAAAAATGGTCCACATTAAAAAAAAAATCTTGAAAATAGACTACACACTTGTGAAAACCATTCAAGAAAATCGAGTGACGAATTGAATTTTCATTCGTTTGCAGAATTTTTACAGATCCAGTGCAATTTTAGTTACAATGTACATGGAAGGGCAAAGCCCCAAAGTAGGCAGATGAATATCCCCAGTGAACTGCTGTTTGGAATAAAAAGTGAGTCCTTGAACTACCAAAAAGCGAGACATGATAACTTGGTAGTAATTATGTCGATATATTGTTGGTAGAGGTACAGACCCATTGATAGGGTCAGGTATTTTTTATTTCAGATAAAGAAGGATGTTGGTGAGCAGATGAGTTATTTCACAATTAAAACCCCCAGAGACTCAGAAATCTTAACAGGAGGTCTATCAAGTTATCACTGGGATTCTTCCTGGGTTGGTTTCCTAAAACTCACTCTATTTCTGTCATTTTGAAATCTGCCTGCCCTCTCCACGCTTTCATAGATGCTGTTTCTTAAAGGTCACTAGCAATCGCCACATCCCGCGGCCTCTCTTTATGTTGCATCACGTCCAACCTCTGAGCCTCACCTCCTCCTTCAAACTTGTGTAAAGTCTTCTCAACCCTGAGCAAGTTCCTCTTTCCTCTTGGTTTTTAAATGTCACTTTCCCAAGGTTCTGCTTTCATCATGTTCTCTAAGAGTGGTGACCTCATGTGCCCCCTTGAAGCCAACTGATTTCCAGTTTTCATCTCCATCTGGCTTCTTCCCCTGGGCACCAGCTTGACTCTGTCCCCCAGCCAGATTTCCTGACTTTCTAGGATTTGTTTACAGTTTTTATTAATTTTGGATTCCTTTCCTCCTCCTCTTGGCTACTCAAAGCTCTGTTTTCCTTTAAGGCCAATGTCAAAAGCCGTTTCCTCAAGAAGTATTTTCAGATTCCCCAATCAGAAATGACAGTCTATCTTTTATGTGCCCATAGCACATTTTTCTTATCATGATACAACACTGATTTCATTCACATTTATGTTAATTTTATATCTGCTTCTCCAAGTTGATTATAAGCTCCTACAGGTGGAACACAGATTGCATTTATTTTTCAATCCCCTGTGTCACTTAGCAAAATGGCATTCATTCACTTGCTCATTCATTCATTTATTCATTCATCCATAGATAATTTTGATCATATGTGCTAACCACTACATTTGACACTACAGATATAAGACAAAATAACCAACAACACATGTCTCTTTGGTGGGAAGACCAAGGCAAAACCAGAAAACTACAATTAATCCTTTATGTACTGGGCCAAGAGGTGAGCACAAAGTGTTGAGGGAGCTCTGAGACTCACAAAGTGTTTGTGTGTGCGTGTGTGAGTGCATGTGCGTGCACGTGTGTGTGTGAGTGAGTGTGTGAGTGTGTGTGTGCGTGCATGTGAGTGTGAGTGTGTGTGACTGTGTGTGCATGTGAGTGTGAGTGTGTGTGTGTGAGTGAGTGTGTGTGGCAGGAGGTATTGAAGTCTTCTTGGAGTAGATGTTGCCTGAGATGAGTGTATAAGTTATACATGTCTGTGTAACAAATGACCCTCAAATTTAGAAACGATGGGCTCGATAAAGGACAGAAATGGTATGGACCTAACAGAAGCAGAAGATATTAAGAAGAGATGGCAAGAATACACAGAACTGTACAAAAAAGATCTTCATGACCCAGATAATCACGATGGTGTGATCACTGACCTAGAGCCAGACATCCTGGAATGTGAAGTCAAGTGGGCCTTAGAAAGCATCGCTATGAACAAAGCTAGTGGAGGTGATGGAATTCCAGTTGAGCTATTCCAAATCCTGAAAGATGATGTCGTGAAAGTGCTGCACTCAATATGCCAGCAAATTTGGAAGACTCAGCAGTGGCCACAGGCCTGGAAAAGGCCAGTTTTCATTCCAATCCCAAAGAAAGGCAATGCCAAAGAATGCTCAAACTACTGCACAATTGCACTCATCTCACACGCTAGTAAAGTAATGCTCAAAATTCTCCAAGCCAGGCTTCAGCAATATGTGAACCATGAACTTCCTGATGTTCAAGCTGGTTTTAGAAAAGGCAGAGGAACCAGAGATCAAATTGCCAACATCCGCTGGTTCATGGAAAAAGCAAGAGAGTTCCAGAAAAGCATCTATTTCTGCTCTATTGACTATGCCAAAGCCTTTGACTGTGTGGCTCACAATAAACTGTGGAAAATTCTGAAAGAGATGGGAATACCAAAACACCTGATCTGCCTCTTGAGAAATTTGTATACAGGTCAGGAAGCAACAGTTAGAACTGGACATGGAACAACAGACTGGTTCCAAATAGGAAAAGGAGTACATCAAGGCTGTATATTGTCACCCTGTTTATTTAACTTATATGCAGAGTACATCATGAGAAATGCTGGACTGGAAGAAACACAAGCTGGAATCAAGATTGCCAGAAGAACATCCATAACCTCAGATATGCAGATGATGCCACCCTTATGGCAGAAAGTGAAGAGGAACTCAAAAGCCTCTTGATGAAAGTGAAAGTGGAGAGTGAAAAAGTTGGCTTAAAGCTCAACATTCAGAAAACCAAGATCATGGCATCCGGTCCCATCACTTATTCTGGGCTCCAAAATCACTGCAGATGGTGACTGCAGCCATGAAATTAAAAGATGCTTACCCCTTGGAAGGAAAGTTATGACCAACCTAGATAGCATATTCAAAAGCAGAGACATTACTTTGCCAACAAAGGTTCGTCTAGTCAAGGCTATGGTTTTTCCTGTGGTCATGTATGGATGTGAGAGTTGGACTGTGAAGAAGGCTGGGCACCTAAGAATTGATGGTTTTGGACTGTGGTGTTGGAGAAGACTCTTGAGAGTCCCTTGGACCGCAAGGAGATCCAACCAGTCCATTCTGAAGGAGATCAGCCCTGGGATTTCTTTGGAAAGAATGATGCTGAAGCTGAAACTCCAGTACTTTGGCCACCTCATGCGAAGAGCTGACTCATTGGAAAAGACTCTGATGCTGGGAGGGATTGGGGGCAAGAGGAGAAGGGGATGACAAAGGATGAGATGGCTGGATGGCATCAGTGACTTGATGGACGTGAGTCTGAGTGAACTCCGGGAGTTGGTGATGGACAGGGAGGCCTGGCGTGCTGCGATTCATGGGGTTGCAAAGAGTCGGACACGACTGAGCGACTGAACTGAACTGAAAGACCCAAGAATTGGTGATTTTTTGAAATCTATTTTTAAAGACTGTTCATCACTGCAGTAACTCTTAAAGAATACATAGTTCATTTCTCTAAGAGCACACAGGGCTTCCCTGGTGGCTCAGATGGTACAGAATCTGCCTGCAATGAGGGAGACCTAGATTTGATTCCTGGTTCAGGAAGATCTCCTGGAGAAGGGAATGGCAACCCACTCCAGTATTCTTGCTTGGGGAATCCCATGGACAGAGGAGCCTGGTGGACTGTAGTCCATAGGGTTGCCAAGAGTTGGACATGACTGAGCAATGAACCCTCTCAGGAGCAAACAAGAATAAATGCATGATGAACCAGAGCCTGGGGGCCCCACGGGTGTGTGACTTGAGATGCTTCTGGTGTGCCTTTCGGGAACTGCCTATAGGCTTCTGGTGGATTCTGCCTTTGCACAGTGTGTGACGGCTTGGCTGGCTCCTGTGGCTTTTCTCCACCCCTCCTTCTGCCATTATGCCAGCAGAAAGAATCGGCACAAAAGAGGCCACTTCATAGCTTCCAATGGCCTGCAGTGAGAGAGGGGGAGTCCGATCAACCCCCACCCCCACCCCAGGGAGGTGGGAAGATAGGAGGTGATGAGGTTGGGGCATCTAAAGTCAACCTGAAAATTGATCCAGCTTCTGAGGCCTGTCGATTCCCTCTGAAAATGGGCCACAGTCGTTGGGTGACTCAGCAGGGCAATCATCAGAAAGTATCTTTTTCTTGTTGTTTTTTTTTTAATGGGCTCAGTGAAGGGAACAAACAAACAGATACATTAACAGAATTGACAACGATTTCAACTTCTTATGTCATATATGGAAATGGCTTTCATTGTTTAACTAGCTACCCCCACAGACAAAAAGTCTGATGACCCACACTTGTCTGCTTTTCTCTGCACACTGGTTTTGTAGAAGCCAGGGGTCTCTTTGCCATCGAATAGGTAACTCAAAACTGGACAGAGGCTCAGATAAGACCCTGCCCCTAGCTGATTGTTCCGACACCCAGAAACACACACGGGATTCCCGTTTGTCATTTATCTCACTGCAGACAGGAAAGCTGGGTGTGGGGTGCTGTGGATCTGCTCAGGCACAGGGCCCCGTGGGACTTCAAATTGCCCTTCTGGCAGCTGGGATGACTCAGAGCAGCTCTCCAGCCAGCACTTTGGGGCCTGGCAGGGTGGGGCCGTGTGTAGCTGAGCTCCAGAGACCTCCCCAGTTGCTTTATTTTAAGCCACAGGGTCTTACAGTAACAGGTTCATAGAAACTGCACGGCTGGCTAGGGAGTGGGAGGGATTAAATACTCTCTCGGTCCCCGTTTTAATAATAGTTTACCCTTTCCCATTGCTTCCTGTGTGCCAGCTTCCGCATTAAGCACCTTGTAAGTATCATTTCACTTAATCCTTCCAACAACTTTCAGGGCTAAAAGTGATTAGTCCCACTTTTTTTTAAATAAGAGGGAGATGGAAGGTTTGGAAGTCTGCCCAGTCGGAAGACTAGACCCAGAGGTAGAGACACAACCCAGATCCGTCTGACTCCAAAGCCCATGTCCCTGGTCTTCAGGGTAGATCTGCTCGTAACCTCTCCCTGTGGGGAATTAATTCCGTGAGCACTGTGAGAAGGCAGATGCTTTACTGAGCACTTCAGAGAATATAAACACTGGGACATGTGGTCCCTGTTATCTGGGAGTCACTGGACTCTGGAAGAGCCTCTCAGGGACATCAGGAAATGTTCATTTTAGTCTCAGTTCTGTCTGTCACCTGAGGGGTGACCCTGGCTGATTTATTTAGTCCAGGATTCCTTTTTTCGTTCAGCTCTAAGATGGAGATAACAGCACAATTGTGAATCGAGACAGGGAAAGGCAGAGGATGGTGTGTTGAAAAGTAACAGGTTCTTGGAAAAGTGCAGCTTCATTCATCTCTCACAAGATACCTGGCTTTTTTTTGAGAAGGAAATGGCAACTGACTCCAGTGTTCTTGCCTGGAAAATCTCATGGAGCCTGGCAGGCTACAGTCCATGGGGTCACAAAGAGTCGGACACGACTGAGCGACCAAACAACCTGGTTTTTAACTGGGCAGGTCCTGAGGCAAAGTGTGCTCAGGCAAACGCGAGTGTCTGGACACCCCCAAGGAACCTCCCTTGTCCTCCACCTCATGTTGTGTCTCTCCACTCGCGATTCCGTCAGCTGGGCCATCGGATTATGAGCCTTCTCTGCCTCCCGCAATCAGCACCTCCGTCATTCCTCGTCTGGCTCATTGTCACAGTGTTCTGATGGGCCCCTGGCGTCTGCCCTGCTTGTCTCTCTAGACTCAGCTTCACTATCACCTTGTCGGGGAAGTCTTCTGTGAGTATCCTTTTAAAACTTGCATCGTCACTTGCTGGACCCTAATCTTGCTTTATCCCTCTTCACCACTTTATAGAAACGTGTTGATTTGCTGAGTTTGATACCCACTTTAGAATGGGGGGCCCCTGAGGGGAAGGGGCCGCGGCCTTCCTGTGTCTGCTGAATGACCAGGACCCAGGGCCCCGCAGGTGACAGCCATTACCTGCATTCACCCCGTCAGTTCACTGTCAACATAGTCTGCTTTTTTTTTTAATTGAAGTAAACTTGATGCATAATGTCATATAAGTTACAGGTGTACAATATAGTGATTTACAATTTTTAAAGGTTATACTCCACTTAGAGTTATAAAATACTGGCTGTAATACAGGAGACTTGGGTTTGATCCCTGGGTTGGGAAGATCCCCTGGAGAAGGGAAAGGCTACCCACTCCAGTATTCTGACCTGGAGAATTCCACGGACTGTATAGTCCATGGGGTTGCAAACAGTCAGATACGACTGAGCGACTTTCACTTTCACAGATTAAATATTTTGAGAGGAAGATAATAATGTAACTGAAAAATATCTTCATCTAACACATTACATTATTTTATATTTGTGTTTACTATTATCTACTGAATTTACTTTGCTTTCACTTGAAAGCATTGATTATACTCCCTGCATGGGACACTATATCCTGGTAGTTTCTTTTATTTGTTTGTACTTCTTGATCTCTTATCCCTGTGATTGCCCTTCCCTCTCTCCACTGGTAACCACCAGTTTGTTCTCTGTATCCGCGAATCTCTTTCTTTCTTGTAGTCACTAGTTTGTTGTATCGCTCTGCTGTTCTTAAATTACATTAAAAAAAATTCATTTATTCACTTATAACTGTGCTGAGTGTTCATTGCTGCTCAGGCTTTTTCCTCTAGCTGTGCTGAGCGGCGGCTACTCTCTAGTTGAGCTGCAGGGACCTCTCTTTGCAGTGGCTTCTCTTGCTGTGGAGCATAATCTCTAGGGTGTGTGGGCTTCAGTAGCTGTGGTCCCCGGGCTCTGGAGCACAGGCTCAGGAGTTGTGGTGCATGGGCATCATTGCCACGAGGCATTCGGGATCTTCCTGGACCAGGAATCAAACCCATGAGCCCTGCATTGGCAGGCAGATTCTTTACCACTGAGCCACGAAGGAAGCCCATTAAAGTACATTTTTAATCTTAAAAAGATTCAGGATGTGCAGAAAGGTAGAAAAAAAGGGGGAGGAATTTACCCATAATGGCAGTAGCAGAAATAATCACGGCCAATACCTCTAAAACAATTTTAATGTTTCAATATAATTTTATGAGTATTTTAATTACAAAGTCTTTATTATAGCCCATTTCACCCCATCGGTTCTGAATTTTGACTCTTTTTTAAAAACTGAAGTATAGTTGGTTTACAAAATTGAATTTTGATGCTTGACTTGAAACTTTTGAACACTAGAGTGAGCCATATCTGGGGTCTATGTTTAGCATTGTCACCCAAGTATTTGAAGAATGTTAGGTCTAAGAAGCACATGATACATCGTGGGCTGCTGCTTATGTGTCTAATGGCCTGACAACACCCTCTACTTTATCCACGTATTAATTAATGTATTAATAGACTACTTACTCGGCACCTACCCTGTGTGGTGCCTCTAGGTCCCTGTGTCTGAACCTTGCACTGTTGTTGTGTCATCTTTCTCGTAAATTTGCGTTGTGCAAACTATAGCAATAGTCGGGCCATCCTGCTGAAGGCGTGTGGTTCAGGACAATGGCTTGACTCATCCTCCGTTGGTGAATTTTATGATAAAGCCCATGACTATCAAAGAGGCAGTGAGTTTTCAAGTGGGGGAGAACCTTAGGCTCAGAGACAGGAAGACCAGGCTCTTGTCCAAGTGTTGCAATGAACTTACTGGAAGAACTTGCAAAGTCACTTATTCTCCTGATGCCAGTTCCCACATGGAGAAAAAGTCAGGGTGGAGGGGGAGGAATGGAGGGTGGGTAATTCCTTAACTCCATCAAAGATGCATGATCTTGGCTAATTGCCTTGTGAGTTTCCATCTATTCCATACACCATATGAAGCAATTAACCAGACCAAACACCCTCCTTCCCAACCAGCCATACCATCAAAATCCATCTCAGCAACATTTACTGTCTTCTGCTCAGGTTCCCTGGAATAGGCCCAGCTGTGGAAACAACATCTAGTGTCACTTTGTGTATGTTTATGCAGACCTTTTGGAGAAGGCAATGACACCCCACTCCAGTACTCTTGCCTGGAAAATCCCATAGATGGAGGAGCCTGGTGGGCTGCAGTCCATGAGGTCGCTAAGAGTCTGACACGACTGAGTGACTTCACTTTCACATTTCACTTGCATGCATTGGAGAAGGAAATGGCAGCCCACTCCAGTGTTCTTGCCTGGAGAATCCCAGGGACGGGAGAGCCTGGTGGGCTGCTGTCTATGGGGTCGCATAGAGTTGGACACGACTGAAGCGACTTGGCAGCAGCAGCAGCAGCATGCGGACCTTTGGCTGTTTCTGAGTCTGAGGAAGATTCTCTGGTCTTTTTCAGAGCTTTCCATCTTCAAAGAAAGGGTGAAAAGAATTGAGGATTCTACCCACCCTAAATAATGCTCTCAGTTGGGGCCAAAATACTGATAATCTCTTGCTGCTTGCTGACACTTTCAAATACAAAATGTCTCTTAAAGCCTTGTTGAATGTTCTCATCTTAAAGCCTGACCACTTGCATATCATTTCAATTTTTTAATGCTTTAAACTTGCTACACAGTTATCTTGTTCAACCTGCTGTGAAACAGAAGGGAAAAAGCCATTCTGGACTGCCTCATTTTTAATTCTATGCAAATGTAGCATTTCTAAACCTTGCTCTTTCTCCCCAGTTTGGCTCAGACTTGAACACCCTCGATGACATGTACCTTTGGAATGCCACCAAACAGGGCCGTGCTTCCTTTGCCAGAGAACACCTGTGCCTGGTAACCTGTGAACTTCGTATTGTCTCCGAGGAGTGTTTCGTTTTACTTGACCGCAGGCAACTTCTCTGTCAAGTGCAGTGTGACCCCATCTTCCTATAGGATTCCTTGCTGAGAATTCCCATAGGAAGACAAGTTGCCTTTGCCTGTAAATGTTTCCTTAGATATTGCCGCTTTCTTTCACTGTTTTCTCCCCCAACCAGATACAAATGCTATTGTTCAGTTGCTCAGTCATGTCCGACTCTGTGACCCCATGGACTGCAGTACTCCAGGCCTCCCTGTCCATCACCAACTCCCGGAGCTTGCTCAAACTCATGTCCATCAAGTTGGTGATGCCATCAAACCATCTCATCCTCTGTCATCCCCTTCTCCTCCCACCTTCAATCTTTCCCAGCATCAGGGTCTTTTCTAATGAGTCAGTTCTTCCCATCAGGTGGCCAAAGTATTGGAGCTTCAGCTTCAGCATCAGTCCTTCCAATGAATATTCAGGCTTGATTTCCTTTAGGATGGACTGGTGGGATCTCCTTGAAGTCCAAGGGATTCTCAAGAGCCTTCTTCAGCACCATGGTTCTAACGCATCAGTTCTTGGGCCTGCCAGGCTCCTCTGTCCATGGAATTTTCCAGGCAAGAATACTTGAGTGGGTGTCCATTCTCTTCTTCAGGGGATCTTCCTGACCCAGGGATTGAACCTGGGTCTCCTGCATTGCAGGCAGATTCTTTACCATCTGAGCCACCAGGGAAGCCATGGATATAAATAAAGATCATATTTTTTCCAGCTCTTTGTTTTGATTGCATGGCAGGCTGATGCTTTGATATATTGACTGAGCATTTGCTGGAATACTTCATGAACTTCCTTCTGTTGAACAGACAGAAACCAAGCTCCATTGCCTTTGGGCAGAACCAAAGAAATAAGAAAAAAAATCTTGGTTTTTTTTTTTTTTGTTTGTTTGTTTGTTTTAAAAGCCAACAGCTAGGTGTAAGGTAAAGATCTGGAGGAATGGATGGGCAAGCAGAGCCAATTCTCCTACTGGTGAAAATGAGTTAATGTTGCCCAAGACAGAAGAGACCCCAAGAGGGGAGAGTTCCGTGAGGCTGGGACCGGGGCACAGATGTGGGCAATCATGGGGCCAGCTGCAGCGCCACTCTCTGTCTCCAGCACCGGGGAGCTGTGGGGGGTCCCCTGTGCGGCCTCCAGGCTCCTGGCTCTCTTGTAGCGCCACTGTCTGTCTCCAGCACCAGGAGGCCATGGGGGGTCCCCTGTGCGGCCTCCAGGCTCCCGGCTCTCTTCATGAGCATCTCTGTCTCCTATGTGCCTTCCGTGTCCTCTCATTCAGGGAGATAGTCCACAAGCTTCAGCTGCCTGTATCCCAGGTCTGTGCTCAGCATCTTCCTACAGCTCACTGTGAGAAACCCCCCATTCCACAGGGGAGGACATTTAAGCTGTCAGGAAGGTGCCTTGTTAGTTCCTTCTGCTCTTCCCTTAAAATCCTAATTTACTGCCTCCAAACTGAAGAATATTGGGTGTTGGCAGGCCCTCTACTTCCAGAGTCACACTTCAACAGACCTAGTAGAGATCGTAAAGCTGTCAGAAGGTGGGGCTTGATCAATTTCCCAGTCTCAGATTAGCTAATTCCAAAGTGTTAATTCTGTGATCCTTTCAGGCACACCTAAAGCTCAGAACTATTTGCTGCACTTAGAGAATTATTTAGTGTGAATTATTCATATGGCTTAGTGTTAATGTTTTAATTCATTGTAGAACCTAATGGGTGTGATCAATTTCACCCAATCAGTTTGGGAGGATACAACTCCAGAGTCATTTCACTTTGTTTGCACATTTTTCATCAGAAGAAGCTAGTATATTAATACCTGATTCCATGAGACAAATTCAGTAGGGAAGGGAGGTGTATTGCTGAGTGTATAAATAATTCACTGTTATAAATAATTCCAAAATCTGAGTTAGCACAATGAAAATTTCATTTGTTGGTCTCATAGAGTCTAATGCTGATGTTCCTGGTTGAGGTCCTTAGCCTTCTTTTGGGCTTCCCAGGTGGCGCCAGTGGTAAAGAACTCACCTACCAATGCTGGCGATGTGAGACTTTCCATCCTGGTGGGCCGCGTCCATAGGGTTCTTCAGAGTCGGAAACGACTGGAGAGACAGCATGCACACGCTAGTCGTCTTTCTTCCAAGGACTGATTGAGGGACCCAGGATCTTTCCGTCTTGAGGGTTTCTCATCTTTTGGCTTCAAGGTCATTGTTATGAGCTGAATTGTGTCCCCCTCCTCAAATGCCTGTATTGAGACCTTAACCTCCAGTACCTCAAAATGTGACACTGTATTTGGAGCTAAGTAAGTATTAGTTGCTTAAATGTGTCCGACTCTTTGCGACCCCATGGACTGTAGCCCACCAGGCTCCTCTATCCATGGGATTCTCCAGGGGATATTCCTGATCTAGGGGTCAAACTTGGGTCTCCTGTATTGCAGGCAGATTCTTTACCATCTGAGCCACCAGGGAACTAGGGCCTTAAAAAAGGTGATAAAGTTAAAAGGAGGTTGTTAGTGTGAGTTCTAATCCAATCTGACTGGTGACCACATTTGGAGAGGGAATCTCATGGCTACATTAAGAGACACTAGGGATGACTTGCACAGAAAAAAGACCACGAGAGGACACAGCGAGGAGCCACACAAACCAGGGTGAGGGGCCTTGGGGGAAACCAAAACTGCTGATTCAGTGGTAGCGATGGGTATATAAACTCTGGTTTTGACCCATCATGTTCTAGCCGTGAGACACTAGGCAAATCACCTGACCTCTCTGATTCGGTCTTCCCATTTGTAAACAGAGGTAATAGCAGAATGCAGCTCCCAGGGTTGCTGTGTGGATGAAATGAGTTAATACATGGGATGAACTTAACACAGTGCCTGGTATACAGTAGGTGTTACATAAGTGTTTGCTATTACTGTTATTCATTCCTAGCAAAGTATTATCACTGTCTATGGACATAAAGCTGCCAACGTTTTTCTGTGTTGGCATCACATTTTTCAGGAAGAGCGGAAGCTATCATTGTGAAGAAAGCTAACACATTGATTTAACAAATGATGACAATCTTCCTAGATCTGATGGGCAGTATTTCATTTCTTTTCTGCCTTTTTCTAGTTCACGATTCCAAGAGGAGCTGATGTGAAAGATATAATATAGGATATTGGTTGGAAAAAAACATGAATTCCTGGGTCATCGGACTTGTGTTCAAATCCCACTTCAACCATTAGACCAGCCGTGGATAGGTAAATGCAAATAAGAATGCTATTCTTTTCATTCATTGTATTGGCAAGATTTCAAGCTATTAATGATTTAATACACACCTGTTTGTTTTTTTTCCTGGCCTTCCATCAATTCCTTCTGTTCTATGGCAGCAATACCACATACATTTTGCATCTAGCCCTATTTGGAATCCAGGTCTATTCCTGGACTGCTCAGTTAAATGTGCCAATAAATTCCCTCATTAATTTAAATAAAAAAAATAGAGGAGAATTGCATAAAAGCCTGAAAAGAGAAAATGAGCACTTGTCTTGGAGACTCACAAGTCCAGGCATGCTTCCTAACACATGCCTCAGAATCCGCCTACTTCAGGAAAGATCCACACTTCACATCCATTGTCCCAGTCACCACCCTGGACATCTTGCCCTGTTCTCCAGACCTGCCCCACGGACCACGTGGGGCAGCGGGTCGCAATTTCATTCTGAGAAAAGGACCATGTGATTGGTGAGAGAGACCAAGCTTAATCTCAGAGCAGTTAAAGAAGCCTGGAGGTCTGAGTGGGCAGAGCATCCAGGCCAAGACTTGCCAAGTGTGTGTGGGTGTGTCCGTGACTCAAATTCTGGAGCTGAGTGGGAATAAAACTAATTTCTGGAGGCAGGTGAAGGAGACTGGGGGGAGGGCAGGACGTAGCTGTTAACAGTGGGACCTTCAGGCCATGGGTCACAGAGAGTCAGATGGTTTAGCAAGCGAGCTCGCATCTTCCCTTCTTTGACTTTTCAGAAAGAATTCTTGCCAGGTCTGGCAGGATGCATGCAGAGACTAAGCGTGCCTGTCCTTGCCCACTTTCTAGTCCCCCTTCATGCTCAAGGCAGGGTTCTCTTCTTTTTCCCTGCTCTGATGGCGCTTCAGAACACTGGCCTTCTCAACCAAGACCTCACATGTGAGGTGACGGAGTAGTGGTCCCCGACAGCAGAGATCTCATCTTCAAACAAATGGTCTTGAATCTAATGGCACAGAGGCTGCAGCTGGGAGGCCCGGATACCATGGTTGCTGTGTGAACTTGGGCAGACTAGGCTTGAATGTCAAAGTCTCGGTGTTCTCCTTTGAAAAACAGGCATTGTAAAATCAACTGAACTAGTTGGAGTCAAGGTAAAGTTTCTAGTTCCAGAGGTAAAAGCAAATTCTTCTTCTTCCAAGTGAGTGCAAGCCAGTTAGTTGCCTGGGGTATAAGAAAGCAAAGACCAAACGCTGCCTCCAGCTTTCCGAGTGCAGGAGGGAGGCAAGCTGGGAGCCAGGGGTCAGTTCCTGCACTGCAGAGTTGCGCAAGCACCCTGTGGAACAGGAGCATCGTCTCCCCAGCTTGCCGGGATCTGAAAACACTGGCTTCTGAACTGCATTAAAGCGTAACACTTCTGACACCAAATGTGTGGGTGCTCCCCTGCTCCCACCCCCATCTTCCACCTCTAAACAAATCTCCTAGTTCTCCAGATTCAGTTCACTTCTGACACCACCTACCTGGGCAAGACTGCCATCACACCTATACTTCTGACTGAGTGGTGATAAATCGGGGGTTCCCTTGACCCCCTTCTCAGGTTCAATCATTGCTAGAATGGCTCACAGAACTCAGGAAAACGCTCACTTACATTTACCAGTTTACTGTAAAGGATTCAACTCATAGTCAAATAAAATATTCACAAATCAAATGTAATATTACAGCAGAGAACAACATATCAAGACTGAGTAGTTTTATCCTGGAATGCAAAAATCGTCCAACATTGAAAAAATCTATAAATAAAAATTCATACAAATTAAAAGAAAAACCCTACATATTAATAGGTATTCAAAAGTCAGGTGATAATTTATTAATAGCATCCATTGAAAAATAAGAGCTACTTAAGTACAGTACGATTTACCAAAACACAAAAACAAGCGTTATACCAAGAGTCATAGTGCAAAAGAAGTCATTTGAATTAAAATCAGAAATATGATAAGAATATGTACTATGTCAAATTACTTTTACTTCTACATTGTTTTGGAGGGTCTAGCTAATGCAATAAAAATTAAATAATCCGTATAATGAAGAGAAAAAATATTAGAGTTAAAAACCAATTTCAGTAAGTTATTTGGACTTTTTTGTTTGCCTTTTAAGTGAGTGAGTGAGTGAATGAAGTCGCTCAGTCGTGTCCGACTCTTTGCGACCCCGTGAACTGTAGCCTACCAGGCTTCTCTGTCCATGGGATTCTCTAGGCAAGAATACTGGAGTGGGTTACCATTTCCTTCTCCAGGGGATCTTTCTGACCCAGGATTCGAACCTGGGTCTCCTGCATTGGAGGCAGATGCCTTAACCTCTGAGCCACCAGGGAATACTATTTATTTATTGAATAATGTTATAACTTAGTGTAAATATGTTTTGTGTTTTATGTAAACAGATTTAATACTCTTTTCCTTTAAAACTGAGAATTTTGTATCCCCCCTAAAAATGCTTTCCCCACTCAAAACTATACAAAATAGTTTTATATATATATATATTTATTTTTTTTAATTTTATTTTTAAATTTTACATAATTGTATTAGTTTTGCCAAATATCAAAATGAATCCGCCACAGGTATACATGTGTTCCCCATCCTGAGCCCTCCTCCCTCCTCCCTCCCCATACCATCCCTCTGGGTCGTCCCAGTGCACCAGCCCCAAGCATCCAGTATCGTGCATCGAACCTGGACTGGCAACTCGCTTCATACATGATACTTTGGGTTCATCTGGAATCTTTTTTGGCTTAAGAATCAGTGTTGGGATCCAGATTTATCTTCAAAATGGTTGTCCAACAGTATTTTTTTGGCTACACTTTGTGGCTTGTGGGGTCTTAGCTCTATCCCAGGAATTGAACCCATACCTTTGGCAGTGGAAGTGCTGAGTCCTAACCCCTGGACTGCAGGGGGGTTCCCCAACAACACTCCCCCAACCCTGTTTTTAAAAAATTATTTATTTAATTGGAGGCTAATTACTTACAATATTGTGGTGGTTTTTGCCATACATTGAGATGAATCAGCCACAGGTGTACATGTGTACCCCATCCTGAACCCCCTCCCCCCTCCCTCCCCAACCCATCCCAAAGGGTCATCCCAGTGCACCGGTTTTGAGCACCCTGTTTCATGTATCGAACCTGGACTGGCAATCTGTTTCACATATGGTAACATACATGTTTCAATGCTATTCTCTCAAATCATCTCACCCTCGCCTTCTCCCACAAAGTCCAAAAGTCTGTTCTTTACATCTGTGTCTCTTTTGCTGTCTCGCATATAGGGTCGTTGTTACCATCTTTCTGAATTCCATATATATGCGTTAGTATACTGCATTGGTGTTTTTCTTTCTGACTTACTTCACTCTGTATAATAGGCTCCAGTTTCATCCACCTCATTAGAACTGATTTAAATGCGTCCTTTTTAATATCTGAGTAATATTCCGTTGTGTACATGCACCACAGCTTCCTTATCCATTCGTCTGCCGACGGACATCTAGGTTGCTTCCATGTCCTAGCTATTGTAAACAGTGCTGCGATGAACATGGGGTTACACCCAACACCACTTTTTAAACGATTCTCTTTCTGCCCTGGATTTGAAATGCCAACCTGACGGTGAAATGTATTGTGGAATGCGATTTGGTCTGTTCCTCTACTACTGTTTCTTCCTTGGCAGTTCCGAGGTATTGTAATGCTTGCGTCTGGATTTTACGTTTTTACTATTTGAAAGAACAGTTTTCTAGAGAGAATCTTCAGTCTTTTCAAATGAGGAGAGGAAGGTGCAAGCAGAGAGGTTGCTGATGCTGCAGAAGGGTGGGGTTAAGACGGATGAAAGCTGAGGAGGCTGAGACAGACGGGGTTTCCTGAGCCGGAATGAGGAGCTGCTCTCGACCAGGAGGAAGCACACCCGGACGCTCGGAGCAGCCGGAGGAGGAAGGGCCGCAGGCTCGCGTTTCTAACCGAGTCAGGGAGACGCCAGCTGGGTGTTGCTTCAGAAGTTAACGGTCAGGCTGCGAAGCAGTGTGTGTGTTATGAAGGGCTTTGTTCCAACACGGACCGTCTAATCCAGCGTGTGTTGATTTGTTAACAGTCCCATTCTAGTTCCAGATCTCTTTACAAGCAAAAGAGAGACTCACAGTGTGAATAGCAGAGCAAGTTTGACGCTGCCTCTCCTCCTCCCTAGGGGCTTCCCAGGAGGCTCAGTGGTAAAGAACCTGCCTACCAATGCAGGAAACTTGGGTTCGATCCCTGGGATGGGAAGCTCCCCTGGAGGAGGAAGTGGCCACCCACTCCAGCATTCTTGTCTGGAGAATCCCATGGACAGAGGAGCCTGGTGGGCTACAGTCCTTGGGGTCACAGAGAGTCCAACCGACAGAACACAGGCGGGCTGGCTGGCTGACTCCTCCTTCCCAGACTCAGAGGGAGTAAAAGGGTGTATTGTTCCTGTCCAACAGTGAGTTAAGGATTGGAATTTTTTACCATGTCAGTCAGGGGCCAGTGGTCACTCATTGCAGAGAAGGGGGCAGGGGCCACCGCTTCACCTGAAGTGCTGCCTCTAAAAAACACCAGGTCCTGCCTCACCTAATTAGGGAGAAACAACAGGTCCACCAGGTCATGTCAGTGGGGCCAGAAGTCTCCAGGGGTGAGTGGATGTCCTGTTACTCCAAACCGCCCCGGGACAGGCGGCCACAGAGCACTTCTTGTTCCAGGGCTAGCCGGCTATCTTGGCATGAGAACACACCTATCTTTTAAAAATAACCAGCCCAGAATCAAACACAATGATGTTTGTTGTTTAGTCTGTAAGTCCAACTCTTTGTGACCCCATGGACTGTAGCCTAACAGGCTCTGTCTGATGTCTGTGGGATTTGCCAGGCAAGAATACTGGAGTGGGTTGCCATTGCCTTCTCCAGGGGATCCTTCTGACTCAGGGATAAAACCTGAGTCTCTTGCGTTGGCAGGAGGGTTCTTTACCACTGGGTCGCCAGGGAAGTCCATCAAACATCTGCATCTAAAATCCCTTCTGCTGTTTTTTTACTCAAGTGGCATCGGCCTGGTTTATACTCAAAAATTTTAATAAATTTACTAGATTGATCTCCGCTATGAAAGGAAGAGACTCTCTTTACAAAATGGCATTTGCCTTTTGGGGTGCTGACCCCAAGGGTGGTTCCTCTGGGGACCCTATCAATGAGATTAGGCTAATGGCATTCAGTCTCTGGTCTCCATATATTGTGAGGGGGTGCAAAGGTTTCCAAGGGACACCCAAACCCAAAGAGGTTTCAGGAATGAATGGTCTGGGTCTCAACTTCAATATGTATATCTTCCGAAAATTTAATCTGCTTGAGAGTTTGCCTCAGGTCATCTTTTATAACCACCTTGTACGCATTCATCATGAATCTCAGTGAGGCTTCTGCCCCCACCCCACCCCAGCCCACCAGGTGTGAACGACCCTGAGAAGAAAGAGGGGGACAGTTGGAAATGTGGGTGGGGGGCTGAGGAAGCCAGTGACTCACGAGGGGCTGATGGGGTTTTGGAAATCAGGGAGCTTTCAGTCAGAGGACAGAAGCTGCCTGTGAGCTTTTAGTCGGACACCTAGTCAGGTGGTTTGGTTTTAGTGATCGACAGCTAATAAGGTAACTTATTTTTAGTGATATATCTTCAAAAGAATTTTATCAGTAAAACTGAGAAGTGTTTAGATAATTGAGCAACATTTTATATCCACATTCCTTTGGTTTCTATCCATTTATGTGCAGAAAGTTTTCACAATTGTTTTAAAAAAGTGAAAAGAGGAATAAAATTGACATGAAACTAATCTCAGCCTATTATCCACAGATATGTTTAATAATTGAAGAAAAAACCCAAACCATTAAACAGAATAGACCCGTTCCTCTCTTAAGAGCTTCGTTCCCAGTATACTTTATTGCATTTTGCTTCATACCTCTAAATCTGCATCCACATATATGTGTATGTATTTTTTGGGGGGCTGGTGTGGGGTCTTAGTTCCCTGACCAGGGATCGAACCCACGTTCCCTGCAGTGGAAGGGGAGGCAGAGCCCTAACCACTGGGCAACCAGGGAATTCCATATTTTGCTTATATTTTTCACTTAATGTTTTACTTTATATTGTTATTTAATGACTTAAAATATGTAATGTTTAGGTACTTTGATCAACTGAAAATGACTGTAAAGATAATTCCATCTAGAGAAAAATGCTTTTTTTAAACAAAGGTTTATGGTCAAAGGAAATAATTTTTCAATTTCAACTTATAAACCTATTTTTGTTATGGAAATACAAGGAAGATCAATAAAAGACTCTTGGGTATGAAACTATTACATTAGGTTAGAATTCTGAGGGGAAAGGCCGAGTGCAGAGCCAGGGCTCAGATCGCCCCCTCCACGCTGGGTTTGAGAGGCTGGTGGGCACGTGAATTCTGTGAGAGCATTTCCCTGAAGACAATTCAGTTCAGTTCAGTCGCTCAGTCGTGTCCGACTCTTTGCGACCCTGTGGACTGCAGCATGCCAGGCCTCCCTGTCCATCACCAACTTCCGGAGCTTACTCAAACCCGAAAACAATAGGTGTCATTAAACGCTATTCCTAGGCTACCGTTAATTGGCCTCCATCACTTAGCAGAGAACAAAATGCATTTTCATTTTTCTTTTTCAGGAGAGACAAGGCCACGTGCTGCGCGAGGTTGGGGGTGGGGTGGGGAGTTAGGTCAGCCCAGCAGCTGGAGGTGATGTCCCGTCCACGCGGCCCCCGAGGGTTTAACCTAAGCTCATTAACCAAAATTTATTTCTCATTCAAGGGGAACTCGCTTGGCCCAGCAGAGAGGGTGGGTAGGGGTGTGTGCGCTTATGCGCGTGTGTGATCCGCTTCACATAGTCATTCAGGGCCACCCTGGACACAGGCTCTGATTCTCAACGGGTGACATCCAAGTCTGCCTCGGGCGTTAGCATCCTCTCTGAAGACAGGGGAGGAGAGGGGATTGCAGGGGCCAAGCCTGGGAGAGGAGGGATGCCACGCAGCCCGCTTGGGACCGCTCCCAGCAGCGCGGCCAGGCGCAAGGGGAGCTGCGGGGTGCAGGTCTCCTGGGGGTCCCGGAAGAAGAAGACACCGGTTGGCTTCTCAGCTGGCCGCATCTGCCGTCCCGGGGTGAAGGTTTGAAGAAAGCTGAGAAGGTTGAAAATAGCCACTGGAGCCCGAGGGGAACAGCTGAGCAGGAAAACACGCGCCTATGATTTGGCAGCCTCGCGGTCAAGTCCCATCTGTGGGGTGGAGACGCGTCCTCCGGCCGTTCACAACAGCAATGAGGTGGGGCGGGGGTGGGGTGGGGGGTGGGGGTTGGTTGTATCTGGTCTGGGACTTTCGGGGGTCAGGGTGGCAGAAGGACAAGGGAACCAGGGAGTTGAGGAGCTTGGTACAAGAGGAGGTGGGGAACCACCGCATATTTTGCGGGTCAGGAAGGCAGTGGGCGTGGCTGATCGGCAGAAAAGGGCTCAGGTGTATAAAGGTCTTGAGGAAACTGAAAAGGGACGTAGTGGGTGGAAGGGAGTCAGTCTGGGAGGTAGACCTGCCATCCAAGAAGAGTGTGTGCGGTGGACCGGATGTTTGTGTCCTCCGCTCCCCGTAATTCATGCCTCGAAACCCCACTGCCAGTGTGATGGTGTCACCGGGTGGGTCTTGGGAGGTGATTAGGCTATGAGTGGGGAGCCCCCACGAGTGGGATTACTGCCCTTAGGAGAGTCCTGAGGAACTGGCAGAGGGTTCCTCCTTTCTCTCCCTCCCTCCTCCTCTCTTGCTCTGATACAATGAGAAAACAGCCATCCACAGCCTTAAAGAGGGTCCTCATCAGAACCCCACCACGCTGCCACCCTGATCTCTGACTTCCAGCCTCCAAAACTGTGAGAAATACATCTTTGCTATTTATAAGATGTTCCCTTATGGCTGCCAGAAAGAACCAAGTCAGTGTTTCAAATTAAGATTCTGGATTTTGAAAACCCTGGGTAGAGTGAGGGCTTCCCTGGTAGCTCAGCTGGTAAAGAATCCGCCTGCAATGCAGGAGACCCTAGTAGGGGGTACAGCAAGGGTGATCTTTCCTTTCTTTCCCCAGACATCACCCAGCTGGGTGCTAGGTCCCAGTTTACTTCTGTTGACTTGGCCATCAGAAACTTAAATGATTTGAAGGAGAAGCAGTTAAAAATAATTACTAAGTAGATTTTGTTTCTAAAATATTAAATTCAGTACATGTGTATAACAGAGAAAAAGACGTTAAAATAGATCACTCTTTTTTTCAGGGAATTATGTTTCCAACTCTTTTCTGTATGTATGTGTTCTGCATAAATAAAAAGTGAAGGCATCTATCACATAGGAGCTGTAGTCTCAGTTTAGTACAATGTTAAATTAAACCTGTCTTGGGGATGGGTGGAAATGAACTCTAGCCTGCTTCCACTTCACGAGGTTACCTTGTACCTGTTATAAACAACATGGCCTAAAGTGAATGATTGGCAAATAAAAATAAGGGCAGCAGTTTTCAGGTATGATGCCTTCTGTTATATTATTAGACAATATTATCAGTATCCTGATGTTACTTTGTTAACAAAGATCCGTCTAGTCAAGCTATGGTTTTTCCAGTGGTCATGTATGGATGTGAGAGTTGGACTGTGAAGAAGGCTGAGCACTGAAGAACTGATGCTTTTGAACTGTGGTGTTGGAGAAGACTCTTGAGAGTCCCTTGGACTGCAAGGAGATCCAACCGGTCCATCCTAAAGGAGATCAGTCCTGAATATTCATTGGAAGGACTGATGCTGAAGCTGAAACTCCAGTACTTTTGCCACCTGATGGGAAGAACTGACTCATTTGAAAAGACCCTGATGCTGGGAAAGATTGAATACAAGAGGAGAAGGGGACGACAGAGGATGAGATGGTTGGATGGCATCACCAACTCTATGGACATGAGTTTGAGTAAACTCTGGGAGTTGGTGATGGACAGGGAGGCCTGGCATGCTGCAGTTCATGGGGTTGCAAAGAGTCGGACATGACTGAGAGACTGAACTGAACTGGACTGAATTGATATAGAAATGAGGGCTTTGGAGGGCCTAATTAGAAATTCTAGCAATGATTTAAACTCTAAAGATTAAGAAATAAAATATAATTTAGCCCAAGTTAGTCAAATTTCTTTTTTCCTATAAAACCTTAGCAGGTGTTAGCGAGGGACTTGTCCAGGTAGGATCCTGTGCAGATTGAAACAACTAATGTGATTATCTTGGCTTAACTAGTCAAGGAAGCTACATATTAGGTAATATCTATATTGCTCAGTCATGAGCGTTGGGGAATTCCAGAAAGAGATTGTGCTAGAAGATTCTATCTACATGTTTTCCTATGCTCTTCTCTCTGTATTTAAGCTCAGCTTTAAAATAAGATGCAAAAAATATTTTTGTGTTGACTTCAAAGAATCTTTCATCATTTAGAACAGAAAGAAGTTGATTGCTGAATGTTTAATGCAAACACCGTGGGGCAAGTTGCTTTAGGTCCTTCCTCCTTCTTTCTGTGTAATTACCAGTCCTCAGTGGGAAGCTGGAGATGATCTAATCAAGACCTACCACTCAGATCTGCAGTGCAGCTCTCCCCTTGCATGAACCTGAGTCGGGTGAGAAATCAGAGGTTTGGGTGTGACTTAGAATGCTTCCTCTTCTTTTAGGGACAAAAACATCTTTAAGGAACATATTAGAGCCCAAGAACTTGGAAGGTTAAAGGGTCCGTAAAATCAACGTTAAAAAAAAAATTCACAAAATCCTCATTTCTTGGGAAACAAAAAATTTTTTCCTTCAAGCCTAGGCCCCAAACTTAGGTTATTAAAAAAAGTCTCTACAACTTTTTCTTGTCTTTGTGGTAAGCACTGCTGTAAATTCAATTGCTGGAGTATATAACGTCTGAAATATTCACACTCCTTACATGAAAAGACAAAGTCTAGACTTTAAATTTATAATTTAATCACATGGCTTTGCTCTTTTAATCTTAGAATAATGAGGGCTGTCCTCTGCTTTCTATAGTATTATTCGTTTGTTAACTGAAGCCAAGAAGCACTGAGAGTTAGAAGTCAGTCCATGAGGAAACATGAAGCCCATCTTGTACCTGCAAAGGGGCGCCGAATGAGAGACGTTCCTGAGGAAGCTCTGTCCCTAAAGGATGGATGGTGAGGGAATTTCCCAAACAGCCTGCAGCTTTTTTTTTTTTTTTTAAATCAAGGAGCTATCTTTGGTTTTTCAAAAAAAAAGCTTAAAAAAAAAAAATGACGTAAAGAGCAACAACAGTAGTGTGCCTCACTGCCCCCAGAGCAGAAGTGGCTCAGTGCTGAGATGGAATTTCAGTTATTTAAAAAACAATGAAATGGAAAAAACAACAACCTGTTTTTAAAAGGATAATTGGGACTACGGGTATTTGGCCTCGGAACACAGTACACACGTTTAGACATTGTGGACTTCCAGAAGATAGGTGATTCCTAAAAAATATTTTTATTGTTGATCAGTTTCCTGGGTTGGATGATGCCCCCTGCATATTGATATCCATTGGAGCCTCAGAATAGACCTCATTTGGAAATATGGTCTTTGCAGATGTAATGAGTTAGGTTAAATTGGGATCATACTGGATTAGATTGGGCCCCAAATTCAATGACTGGTATCTTTATAAAAATGTCATATTGGGAATTCCCTGGTGGTCTCATGATTAGGACTCAGGCCCCTAAGATCCCACAAGCCTCAGTGGTATGGCCAAAGAAATGGTCATATCAAGACCCAGAGATGTAATGAAGAACTCCACGAGAGGACAGAGGTGGATGCTGGCGTGATGAGTCTACAAACCAAGAAACACTGGCCACTGCCAGAGGCTAGGAAGAAGCAAGGCAGGGGTCTTCCCTAGAGCTTTCAGAAAAAGTATAGCTCTGTTGACGCTTTAATTTCAGACTTCTGATCTTGAGAAATGTAAGAGGATAATTTTCTGTTTTTTTAAGCCACCAAGTTTATGCAGATGACAGCACCCTTATGGCAGAAAGTGAAGAACTAAAGAATCTCTTGATGAAAGTGAAAGTGGAGAGTGAAAAAGTTGGCTTAACGCTCAACATTCAGAAAACTAAGATCATGGCATCCAGTCTCATCACTTCATGGCAAATAGATGGGGAAACAGTGGAAAGAGTGAGAGACTTTATTTTTGAGGCTCCAAAATCACTGCAGATGGTGACTGCAGCCATGAAATTAAAAGACATTTACTCCTTGGCAGGAAAGTTATGACCAACCTAGACAGCATATTAAAAAGCAGAGACATTGCTTTGCCAACAAAGATCCCTCTAGTCAAGGCTATGGTTTTTCCAGTAGTCATGTATGGATGTGAGACTTGGACTATAAAGAGAGCAGAGCACTGAAGAATTGATACTTTTGAACTGTGGTGATGGAGAAGGGTCTTGAGAGGCCCTTGGACTGCAAGGAGATCCAATCAGTCCATCCTAAAGGAAATCGGTCCTGAGTGTTCATTGAAAGGACTGATGTTGAAGCTGAAACTCCAATACTTTGGCCACCTGATGCAAAGAGCTGACTCATTTGAAAAGCCCCTGATGCTAGGAAAGATTGAAGGTGGGAGAAGAAGGGGACAACAGAGGATGAGATGGTTGGATGGCATCACCAACTCAATGGACATGAGTTTGAGTAAATTCTGGGAGTTGGTGATGGACAGGGAGGCCTGGCGTGCTGCAGACCATGGGGTCGAAAAGAATCAGACATGACTGAGTGACTGAACTGAACTTAACTGAAGTTTATGGTACTTTGTTATGGCCCTAGGAAACCAACATACTTATACTGAGTAAAATATGGAGATGGCAGTGACATTTTTCTAAATGTTATAATGACCAGCCTGTAGTACAGCCTGGACCAACTCAAGATGCTTCCTACTTGAGAAGTGAAGTTCACAGGTTCTTTGGTTCAAGGTTGATCAAAAGGTAGCTAATAGTTGTTGTTGTAGGTCAGTTGCTCAGTCGTGTCCGACTCTTTGCCACCCCATGGATTGCAGCACGCCAGGCTTCCCTGTCCTTCACTATCCCCCAGAGTTTGCTCAAATGTTCATTGAGTGGATGATGCTATCCAACCATCTCATCCTCAGTCACCCTCTTCTCCTGCCCTCAATCTTTCCCAGCATCAGGGTTTTTTCCAATGAGTTGACTCTTCAGATCAGGTGGCCAAACTATTGTAGCTGATAAACTCCCCTTCAAATAGAGAAATGATATTCTACTTTAAATACAGTCATGTTTGCCATGCTTCATGTTATCTTTATCTTCAGTAAGTTAAACTCTACCTAGAAACACCATACATTGCAGCCCCTGAAAATATTACCTTTCATAATTTGATTTTGCATCTTCCTTCATCTCCAAGGTCAGCCTTATATAGATACATTGTGTCTAATTTTAATTTCAGCTAACGGTTTTAAATGCTGTGTTTCTTTCTCCTATGAATGCAGTCCAAACTATTCTGTTGCTTTTTTCCCAAACCTTGTGAGGCTATGAAGGGGCTTCTCTGGTAGCTCAGCTGGTAAAGAATCTGCCTGCAATGCAGGAGACCCTGGTTTGATCCCTGGGTTGGGAAGATCCCCTGGAGGAGGGCACGGCAACCCACTCCAGTGTTCTTGCCTGGAGAATCCCCAAGGGATGATCCGTCACAGTAGAAATGTAAGTAGAAGTGTTAGTCATCATTTTGCTAATCATTCTTTCATGCTTTCATTAGACTCCATTTCTTCTTTTGCCCTCATGTACTATTTTGTTTCAGGGACTTTCTTCTGAGTGTTAATGTGAGAAGGGAGTTATTATGACCCCGTTTACACAGAGAATAAGGGACTTGCTCTAAATATCTTTTTCCTATCAGCGTGTAGGTCTTCGAGCTGGATTTTGTGCCAGCTCTTCCTCTTATTCTCAGCCCAAATCTCGTCCTTTGGGACTCTTTAATTTTTTTATATTCCATGTTCATAATAAATATGTGACCTGAAATGACCAAGCAACATTCTCTTTGAAAATGGGTCTCAACATAGTGAAATAAGACAGAATGGCAAAATAGGGTTCTTTCCTTACACTGATTTACAGCCAAGATGAAGCTAAAGATCATTGGCTAAGTCTGGCCGTGAATCTACATATCCAGACAAGCATTGGTGTTTGTCTTTTGGTGATACTTACCCTGAAACCCAGTGAAATTTTGTCTAAGACCTGGTTTAATGTTTTGATTTTTCTGTCCTGTGCTCCGATCTTGTTGTAAGCATGGAGCTATAATGCTTTTTTGAGAAAGCATTTGAGAGGTGAGGGAATAACATAAAGTATGTCACATGGTTAGATGATCTGAAACTTTGCCTGTGAAGTGAATACCTATGCTGGACATGTTCTTGGAAATACAGACAACGTTCATGGAGAGAAATTAAGCGTAACATTTTAAACTTACCAGCCAGCTAATGCAGGAAATGTGTTAGATTTATGTAGTCAGGATTTTAGAAATTGAGAGATCTGGGGTCTCATGTATGTATCTTTTTGATGGTAGCTCCAGCTGGACTTCTCTTTTGGCTCAGATGGTAAAGCATCTGCCTACAATGCAGGAGACCCAGGTTTGATCCCTGGGTCGGGAAGGTGCTATGGAGAAGGAAATGGCAATCCACTCCAGTACTCTTGCCTGGAAAATCCCATGGATGGAGGAGCCTGGTAGGCTACAAGTCCATGGGGTTGCAAAGAGTTGGAAATGACTGAGCGATCCACCTCCACCTCCAACTAGTAGCTGTTAAATATGGTCAATCCAGAGAAAATAAGAGGAAAGAGAATTACTACAGTGGGATGGTGCCTTCAAATATAGCAGAACTTACTAGTGATTGTCTTGAGAGGCGGATAGCCTCCTAGGTCCCTAATTCTGTGGACTCTGAAAGAGAGTAGAGTTGAGTGGTCAAAATAAAGGCATAGAGAAGAAGGAAAACAAATAGCAGGGCTTGCAGAATACCCCTCTGGGTCATAGACTACCACCCAACATTTTATCGTGCTGGCCATCATCTTTTCTATAAAGTATTTTAAGTAACCGAATAATTTTTAGAAAATGGGTGATTTGTAGAGATGTGGATGGACCCAGAGTCTGTCTTATGGAGTAAAGTAACTCAGAAAGAGAAAAACAAATGTCATATATTAATGCATATATATGGAATCTAAAAAATGGTACAGATGAACATAATTCCAGGGCAGGAATAGAGGTGTGGATGTTGAGACTGGACATGTGACCACAGTAGGGAAGGGGCGGGTGGAACTAATTGAGATATTAGGATTGACACATATACACTACCTCATATAAAGTGGATGGCCAGTGGGAAGTCACTGTGTCAGACAGAGAGCTCAGCTCGGTGCTCTAGGAAGGACCCTCCTCCAGGGGACCTTCCCAACCCAGGGAGCGAACCCAGGTGTCCCACACCACAGGCGGGTTCTTTACCAGCTGAGCCACCAGGGAAGCATCTAGAATGATCTATAAAGTATTAATAAGTTCCATCTATTGGGGAAATTGTCCTTCCTTCACTTCTATAGAGAACCAATTATTTTCTTAGAACTGGGGATGGTATTGTGTTTTAAAGATGGTTCTTAGACGTTGAATCTCTGTTTATATCAAGTTAAACTTCAGTTTGCAATTGTGATGAAAAGAAAAAAGTCCTATAAAATATTGCACGTCACACCCAGTAACACACATTTTGGAGCCCAACCAGTCGATGAAGCGTGGAGATGGGCACCTGAGCTCCATCGCCTGACAATGATGAGCTTTGTGTTCGCTCAACTCACAACTCATCTGACTGAAAACAATACTTAACCTCAATGTTTTTCTGTCATTTCAGGATCCTACTGTACCGCAACGTGTCACCATGGTACACAGTTAAGAGGGGAATTGAAACGAGGGGAATTTTTACTGTTAATAAGTGTAAGAAATACTGTTTGCTTCATGGCACGATTTCTACGCTTTCTAACTATGCGAATGCTACGCAGTTTGTGCACCTTCTCTTTCTCTGGCCTAGCTTTTTGGGCAGTCTCCATTGCAACTCTCAGTACACAGCCAGTGTTAATAAGGAGACAGACACCCAGATATCGGCTGCCGGTTCCCAACGTGTCCACCAGTGACTGCAGAGCTTTGGGAAAGCCGTTCTTTGCCACTGAGCATTACTTGCTTCTGTTTTTGCAGGGTTGAGCTATGTGGCTAACAAAGCTCTGTAGCTTTTAGATGTTATATGTTGAATTTTGGCAGTGTGTTATTAAGTCTGTAAGAAGAAACATCAAAATAGAAATAATTGAAACTTTAAGCATGAAAAATTTGAGTAGAATAGTGTCTCAGGGGAGAAGTAAAAAATTCAAAGCTATTCATAAAGGCAGGTTTTCATACATCTTGTGTACCTAGCATTTGTATGTATCCCTGTGTGTGTATCTTTGTTTATTTTACTTGTTTTTCATGTGTATATTTTAATTTAGTTTTGTTTAGATTGGGGTATAGTTGCTTTTTAATTTGTGTTAGTTTCAGGTGTACAGCAAAGTGGTTCAGTTACACATACACATGTATCATTATTTTTCAGATTCTTTTCCTGTACAGATTATTATAGAACATTGAGCAGAGTTGCCAGTGCTAGCCAATAGATTCTTATTAATGATTTTATATATAGTAGTGTATATACAGGAGTGTACATACAGTAGTGTATACACAGTAGTGTACATATGGTAGTGTATATATGGTAGTATATATATAGTAGTGTATACACGGTAGTGTACATATAATAGTGTATATACGGTAGTATATATATAGTAGTGTATATACGGTAGTGTATACACAGTAGTGTACATATGGTAGTGTATATATGGTAGTATATATATAGTAGTGTATATACGGTAGTGTACATATAGTAGTGTATACATAGTAGTGTATATACTGTAGTGTATATATAGAAGGGTAACATGTTAATCCCAAACTCCTACTTTAGCCCTCCCCCAACCGTTCCTCTTTGATAACTGTATTTGTTTTCAAAGTCTGTGAGTCTGTTTCTGCTTTGTAAACAAGTTTGTTGGTATCATCTTTTTAGGTTCCACATGTAAGTGATATCGTATGACATTTTTCTCCCTCTCTGTGATTTACTTCACTCAGTATGACGATCTCTAGGCCCACCTCTGTGTGTGTGTCTGTGCACCTTTAGCGGGTGGATGGGGGATGTTTGCTAAGACGGTCAAAACAAAGTAGCACAGACAGGCGACTTAACGGAAGTTAGTTTTCTGGAGGCGGCAGTCTGCAGTCAAGGTTTCAGCGAGGCTGGCTTCTCCCGAGGCTTCTCTCCTTGGCTTGCAGATGGCCGTCTTCCCCCTAGGTTGTCATACGGTATTTCTTCTGTGTGTGCTGTGTCTAACTCTCCTCTTCTTAACGGGTATCAGTCAGGTTGGATTAAGACCACTTTAATGACCTCCTGTTAGCTTAATTACCTCCTTAAATGCCCCATCTCCAAATGCCTTCACACTCTGGAGCTCGGGGATTACTACTTTAACCTGTAAATTTCGGAGGGACACAATTCAGTGCATCCCAGTGGGTATGTAGCTTTAACAGCTTTATTGATGTGTAATTTGTGTGCTATAAATTTTACCCATTGTAAGTTCAATGAGTCTCAGTAAATTTGTATAGCCCTGTGACCATCACCATGATTCTGTTTTAGAGCCACATGGTCTTGTCCTAAATCTCAAAGAGCACAATGATGTAATGGGAATTTTGAATGGCAGCCCAATTGTTACATTCTAAATTCCTGACTAAAATTTATGTTTTAATAAAGGGTTAAAACATGAGCAAGAGGCAGGAAGCATGTGGGAAATCTCTGCACCTTCCCCTCAGTTTTGCCATGAATCTAAAACTCTTAAAAAAAAAAAAGTCTTGATAAAAGCAAAGCAAAACAAACTCAATTGCTTCTTGGCCTAAAATTTTTCATAATCAGTTAGAATCTGAAGCGCTGGGCTACCCACTGTGGGTTTTCACGTAAGGGTGAAGGCACACTCCCAAACAGTGGAGGGTTTCCTCTAACTGCTGAGAGTCAGTTTGATACAACAGTAAGAGCACTGGACCAGGAGCTGAGAGGCCCAGGTTTGCTCTGGGTCCTGTACTTTTCCCCACGTCCCCTCAACAAAAAACTCTGATCACCATATGTGGTTGATATAAGCGTTAAAGGAGATTACCTAGGTCAAAGTCCTTGCAGATTATAAATTGCAAGGGGAGTGTGAAATGATCTCACATTTTCAAGAGAAATAAAATGGAGTCCCTGATAAAACAGAATTAAAATAGACTCTTCTGAACTGTTAACGGTTTACCCAGTTACTTGGAAACAAGTATCTTGTTAGAACCTCAAACTTTATTATTTAAAAAAAAATTTTGTTGAAGTTTAGTTGATTTACAGTGTTGTGTTAATGTCTGCTGTGTAGCACAGTGATACAGTTATAGACATACATATGCTGCTGCTGCTAAGTCGCTTCAGTTGTGTCCGACTCTGTGCGACCCCATAGACGGCAGGCCACCAGACTCCCCCATCCTGGGATTCTCCAGGCAAGAACATTCGAGTGGGTTGCCATTTCCTTCTCCAATGCATGAGAGTGAAAAGTGAAAGCGAAGTCGCTCAGTCGTGTCCGACTCTTAGCGACCCCATGGACTGAAGCCTACCAAGCTCCTTCGTCCCTGGGATTCTCCAGGCAAGAGTACTGGAGTGGGGTGCCATTGTCTTTCCTGATATATATATATATATATACACGCACACACACGCACATTCCTTTTCATACTCTTTTCCATTATAGTTTATCACAGGATATTGAATGTAGTCCTCTGGGCCACACAGTAGGACCTCACTGTCTATGCATGCTCTATATACTGGTTTGTATTTGCTAACGCCAAACTCCCAGTCCAAGCCTTCCTCTGTCCCCCCCCGTAGCAGCCACAGCGCTGTTCCCTGTGTGTGCGGGTCTGTTTCTATTTTGCAAATAAGTTCACCGGGGTCATATTCTAGACTCTACATGTAAGTGATATACGGTGTTTGTCTTTCTGTCTGACTTATTTCACTTACTGTGATAATCTCTAGGTCCATCTGTGTTGCTGCAAATGACACTCTCGTTCTTTTTTATGGCTGAGTAGTATATCTATTTTGGTCATTAGATGCAAACAGCTGAGTCATTGGAAAAGTCTCCGATGCTGAGAAAGATTGAGGGCAGAAGGAGAAAGGGCGTCAAAGGATGAGACGGCTGGATGACATCACCGATACAATGGACGTGAACTTGGGCAAACTTCAAGAGATGGTGAGGGACAGGGAGGCCTGGTGTGCTGCAGTCTGTGGGGTCGCAGAGAGTCGGACATGACTGGGTGACTAGACAACAGCACGGTGTGTGTGTGTGTACCACACGTCCTGGAGCGTCCACCCCTCAGTAGACAGCTGACTGTGTACCACACCTCCTGGAGCATCCACCCGTCAATGGACAGCTAGGTTGTCTCCATGGCTTGGGTCACTGTGGGCATAGAGGTGCCTGTATCGTTTTGAATCACACTTTTGTCTGGACGTATGCCTAGGAGAGGGTTTGCTAGACCATATGGCAACTCCAGTTTGAGTTTTTTGAGGAACCTCCATGGGTTTTCCATGGTGACTGCACCAATTTAGAGCCCCACCAACAGTATAAGGAGGTAGAACCTTAAACTGGAAATTGGTTTGAGCGAGTGAAAGTCATTCAGTTGTGTCCGACTCTTTGCGACCCCATGGACTATATGGTCCATGAATTCTCCAGGCCAGAATGTGGGAGTGGGTAGCCTTTCCCTTCTCCAGGGGATCTTCCTGACCCAGGAATTGTCTCCTACATTGCAGGCAGATTCTTTACCAGCTGAGCCATCAGGGAAGCCCCTGGTTTGGTTTACAATTGGCTTGGTTTAAATTGGTCTACAATCTAATTATTCATGTGCCAAACCACCTAAAGAAATTGGCTCAAAAGCACAGAGAGATCAAGGTATATGTTGACTCTTAACAAATCAGGTCCATGGACAGAACTCATATTTCATAATACTTTTAGGTGTATCTCTTATTAGATTGCATTTACTTACACTGGGAAAGCTGTTTTCAGTTTGAAGTTTCCTTTGCTTTTGCTCCCAAGATTCTGTCCTGAAAGAGACCTGTATTGTTTAAGAATAGAGCGTGAAAAAGAGAAAGCCATTTTACTCTACCATGTATCTCAGTTCAGATGAGGCTGACTTCAGTCAAAATACTCTGATGCTAAAATTGTACTTGGGTCTTAATGGAAACATATGTAGTGAGGCAGATTTATAGCGAATCGGTTTCTCATTAAATGGCTTCCTCAGCACCCATCATTTTCACAGAGATTTTTGGTACTTGGAGCAATGCACAGGAGTAGAAGCTAGGCTGCTCTGCAGACTGAAGAGGGCATGCAGCAGAGGGCGTGAGCGCGGGAAACATGTGGGGACAGGCGGGGCGGTTCTTAGGCAGACGTTTGAGGAAAGGATGTTAATCCCTCACAGCTGCAGTGCTCACGGATCTCTCTAGCTTTTGTGAAAGAGTTCACTGAGGGGTTGAGTGTGCCAATTGTGAACCAATGGCGATTGCAACTCGAAGTACGAGCAAGTACTGGTTAATTATGTTTAGAACTGAGGACCGTCAATTCTTAGATTGAATCACTCAAATTCTAAAAAACTGGTGTATTCTGAAGACCGTGAAATCTTATATACATGATGAAACGTCTTTCTTTCTAAATGAATTTGCTTTTTCAAATGGAAACCATTAGCAGAGCATTGAACCATAGGTGGAAAGAAATCAGATAACAGAAAGTTCTGTTCATTTCCCCAGGATGTTAATTTTAAGTACTCTTTTTACAAACAGGTCTGTCTTAATGAACTTGCTTTTCCTTTATTAAAGCTGAAGTCTAGCCTGGTAATGGAGCACAGTGTCTTAACACACATACTGTTTTCTGGAAGGCCATTGAAAACAGCTGGAGCTAAGAGTCCCCAGATACCAAGGCCATGGCTAAATGATAAAAGACAAGGGGAGGATCCAGTGCAGCCTCTGCATTAGATGGGTACCTCAAGGGAAGAGCAAAATGTTATTTCTTCGGAATCCATAGAGTATATTTTGCTCTGTAGATAAAGGTGGGAGAGAGATGCTGGAATTATTTTAGTTATTAAGAGTTATGTGTGATTATGCTCATTAAAAACAAACATGGGTGGAACCTCAGAAATCAGAAGTGGTAGCAAGGCAGTGTATGCCTTTTGAGCATGTAAGTAAGGTAAGTCCAAAGTCTGCTTCTGAAACTCCTAGCAAGTTATGAGGTTGGTGAAATTGACCTAAGCTTAGTCTTTTGTTTCTAATCAGAAACTCTGCCCTTAATTCTTATTCATTTTAAAACAGGAGTGAATAAAAACCTGACATTTTTCCAAGCCCAGGTTTCCCACATTGTTGTTTCTTTTCATTAAAATTGTCTATAACAGTCACCTCTAGATACTTCTCTGATTAGTGAGATGTGGTATATTATAAAGGCACCTACTTCTACCGAGATTTAGACAAGTGTGTTAAGCAATCAGTTTTACCCCCGAACAGTGTCACAGGAGAAGCTGGGTTTGTGGATGATCACTCTGAGCAGTGTTCCTTGTAAGCAGTGGCCGTGAACTCGGGAAGTTACATGCTTATTTTCTCGGCACAGTTGCACATTCCTGAACTATAAAAAGCTGTTGGTGCCCTCCAGGTTTCAGATGGTGCCCACGAGTCCATCCTCATTCTTGGGGTGTCAGCTCTTCCCCTGGTGGGTGGAAGATAGTTCCTCTTTGGTAGAAGCGTGGGTCGGTCGTTCCCTTATCGCTGTGCAGCTGCTGCCTGTAGAAGACTTTGAGGACATCCCTGTAGATGGGATAAGCCGATGTAGGCAGAAGGGCATCTCCTAGGGAGTGCTCCCTGAGGAACACTTGCAGGGAAGAGGGAAAAGGTAGGAAAACCTAAATCTACTGGCGACCTTCAGTAGAAGCAATGAGATAAACCACAAATCAGTCTTAAATACATGAAGGGCCAAGTTTTCTAAGTCAAATTGGTACTCAGTTATGCATGTTGAAAACTGCGTCGTAAAGAGGGAGACAGGTTTCTAAATATGACTCACTAGCATCAATGTGTGCTTGCTTTTTTACTCAGCAAATGTTTATTATTGTCAAATGCAGTCCTAGGATCCTGTCAATTATTAGAGTGAGTGAAAGTCGCTCAGTTGAGTCCGACTCTTCGACCCTTTGGACTATACAGTCCATGGAATTCTCCAGGCCAGAATACTGGAGTGGGCAGCCATTCTAGGGAAGCTGAGCCACCAGGGGATTATTAGAAGATCATGAATAAGACATGATCTCTGTCAAGATGGGACACAAATTGATAAAGGTCTTAATCTCAAAGGAGTATTTGAATGATTTTATAAAAGCATTCTTTAGGAAATGTCATTATAAACCCAAAGTATACACATGAATTATAAACCTTTTAGTGGCTTCATCATGAAACATTAAACATGAAGAGATATATATATTATATAATATAACAGTTAATATTCATTTGCTATAGTACTATGATATCAACTGTATATTAAAATAAGCTCATCTCTATCAGCGAAAATATGCATTTTTTTCCACTTTGATAATACTTAACAAAGACAACTAATCATTTTTAATAGAATGTTTTATTTTGTATTGGGGTAGAGCTGATTAACAATGTTGTGATAGCTTCAGGTGGACAGCAAAGAGATTCAGCCGTGCATATACATGTGTCCATTCTCCCCCAAAGCCCCCTACCATCCAGGTGGCCACGTAACAGTGAGCAATATACATGTATCCATTCTCCCCCAAAGCCCCTACCATCCAGGTGGCCACGTAACAGTGAGCAATATACATGTATCCATTCTCCCCCAAAGCCCCTACCATCCAGGTGGCCACGTAACAGTGAGCAGAGTTCCCTGTGCTACAGTAGGTCCCTGTCGGTTATCCATTTTATTTTAAAATATTCGTTTAGTTTTGGCTGTGTCGGGTCTTAGCTGTGGCCCAAGGGCTCCTGTTCAGCTGCGGCTCAGGAGTTAATGGCGAGAGGACTTTGTTGCCCTGTGGCGTGTGAAATCTTAGTTCCCTGACCAGGGATCAAACTCACGTCCCCTGCACTGGAAGGTGGATTCTTAACCCCTGGGCCCCCAGGGAAGTCCCTAGTTATCCATTTTAAATCTAGCAGTGGGTACATGTTGATCCCAGGCTCCCTAACTACCTCTTCCCTCCATCCTTCCCTCCCAGCAACCATAAGATCATTCTCTAAGTCTGTGAGTCTGTTAAGACAACTAACCTTTAAAAGCCTTACTAGGACCCCTGGATTTAGTTGGATTTATACAGATGAGCACTTGGTTAAATTTGAAAGTAATTTGAAATTTCCTAAGACTCAATATCCTTTAACGTAATTAGCTTTTACTCTGTATCTTGACTTTAGACTGTGGTGAGTACCATATCTGGATCTCCTTTGTAAATATTTTCTTGTTCTCATAAAAGAGAAATAGAAAACAGTTACTTAATCTTATGCTTCCCAGGTGATGCTAGTGGTAAAGAACCTGCCTGCCAATGCAGGAGATGTAAGAGACGTTGGTTCGATTTCTGGGTCTGGAAGATCCCCTGGAGGAGGGCATGGCAACCTACTCCAGTATTCGTGCTGAGAATGCCATGGACAGAGGAGCCTGGCGGGTCCATAGGGTTGCAGAGAGTTGGACGTGACTGAAGAGGCCTGGCACGCATGCATGCATTCTTATGCTAAGAACAAGCAAGCTCATGAACACAAATTCAGTAGCAGTGACAACGATGGACTTCAGCTTCTGAGCACGTGAGTCCTGACTGCTCATGTGGGGCCGAGCCACCAAGGAGACACCAGAGTGGACCCTGAATCCCCAACCTAAACCTCCGGGTGGCATTTTTATCACAAGATCAGATGTAGACACTGAGCTGCAGAGACGTGAAAGTCATCATTAATGCTTTGGATTAAGGACAAGCCCAGAGAAGTGACTAGAACTCTTGAGTCTTTTGTTGTGGTTGTTAAAAAATACATTTTATTTTAGACTTTATTTTGTATTGGGGTAGAGCAGATTAACAATGTTGTGACAGTTTCAGGAGAACAGGGAAGGGACTCAGCCATGCATATACGTGTGTCCATTCTCCCCCAAACCCCCCTCCCATCCAGGCTGCCACATAACACTGAGCAGAGTTCCCTGAGCTCTACAGTAGGTCTTTGCTGGTGATCCATTTTAAATATGGCAGTGTGTACATGTCCATCCCAAAGTCCCTGACTCTCCCTTCTCCCTGGCAACTGTAAGTTCATTTTCTAAGTCTGTGAGTCTCTTTTGTCAGTAAGTTCATTTGTATCATTTCTTTTTAGATTCCACATATAAGGGATGTCATATGATACTTCTCCTCTGTCTGACTTACTCCACTCAGAATTCTTGAGTCTTAACAAGCTGCTCTGATCCTTGGCTCTGGTTTTCCTCTAAATTAAGTCATGGAGCATAATTTTGTCTAGAAGAGAAATTCTATTCTTTCAAGCTTAACGTCCACTCCCAAAATTTACTCAAGGCTACATCCAAGTACCATGTATTCAAGAGAAAGCATCTTTAAAATCTTCCCCCCAGTACTAAGTGTACTGGATTTAAGGTGCAATGGAATAACTAGCTGTAGAAATAAAACATGTAGGATGTAGACGTAAATTTAAATTTTTGTTAACTTATATTCAAGCTAAAAAACTGTTACCCTGTTCTTCATTGTAATTTAGAATAGATCATAAAAGACTGTCCCAAACCTCCAACTTTAATCAGGTCACTTATCAGAGTGAAAATTTTTAAAACAAAAAAAATATCTACACAATTCTGCTGGAAGAGACCTCCCTCAAGATACACATTTGTTTATCTTCCCCCCACCACCCCACCTTGGTCACTGTTAAGGCCAACATTTTCAAGTTTCCAGAATGTTTTACGACTGGTAATTTCAGAGCGTTCTCAAGTAGGTCAGAAGAAAAAAATCCTTTAATGATGATCTTCATGCCCTGCTTTGATGGCAGGAAGCATAGAGGCCAAGCAAAGAATAACCACTTTTGTGCTAAGAGCCATACTTCATTTAGTGTTTTGAGAAACACAGCACACGTAATTCAGACTCAAGGTGTTTAGTCTTATAATTAGTCACAGAGTAGCAGGAACCTTTGCACTTTCTGCTGTCTGAAAAGTGCATTCGGCTCTTAACCGCTTCTTTTCTGATGGCTCCGATTTTGTCTGTACTGAAGTGACTTTCACATTTCTGGACTGCTGAGAGCTGCATAAATTCCTTGGTGTCCAATGTCCAGAGATGCTATGCCATGGAATGGGAGACAGCCCTCTTTCCAGAAGAATATGGGGCAAATGGACGACAGCATCTTTTGTGTGCGGCTCCTGGGAGGCGTGAGTCGGATGTTGAAATATTGGCACCCCTGGGACATTTTCTTTAAAAAAAAAAATTTTTTTTAATTAAAAGAGATTTTTCACCTAAAGTTTGGTTGATTTACAATTGTGTTAGTTTCAGGTGCATATCAAGGTGATTTAATTATAAATATATATGGGTTTTTTCCCATTATATATTAGGTATATATATATGGGCTTTTTCCCATTTTAGGTTATTACCCATTATAGGTTATTATAAGACATTGAATATGGTTCTCTGGGCTATACAGCAGCTTGCTGTTTTCACATTTTACATATAGTAGTGTGTATTTGTTAATCCCAAACTCCTAATTTATCCCTCCTCACCCCCTTTCCTCTTTGGTAACCATAAGTTTGTTTCTATGTCTGTGACTCTATTTTTGTTTTGTAAATAAGTTCATATGTATCCTTTTTTTAGATTCTACATGTAAGTGACATCGAATGATATTTGTCTTTGTCTGACTTCTCTTAGTATGGTGATCTCTAAGTCCATTCATCTTGCTACAAATGACATTATTTCACTCATTTTTATGGCTGAATAATATTCCATTACATACACACACATATACCATGTCTTTTTTATTCATCTGTTGATGGATATTTTGGTTGCTTCTATATCTTGGCTATTGTAAATAGTGCTGCTAATAAAGGGGTATATGGATCTTTTAGAAGTAGAGTTTTTATCTTTTCTGGGTATATCCCTAGGAGTGGGATTGCTTAATCATATGGCAACTATATTTTTAGTGTTTTAAAAAACCCTCTAGGACATTTAAATGCTTTAGGGGAATAACAGGGAAGAATCATTTATTCCAAATATGTCACACAATCAAGTTATGTTTATCTGTTCAAATATTTTCTTTTAAAAATATTGAAATAGTTCAAACATATAGAAAAAGAATGTATTTGTTCATTTAATAAATATCTTTTGCAAGTCTACTACATGCCAACAACTGATCTCCAGCTTAGGATACATCAGAAAACGCTATAGACAAGAGCCCTGCCTTTATGGAGAATATGTTCTAGCAGAGGAGAGAGGCAATAAAGAATTACTGCAGAGACAGCCCTGACTAGGTGATGGGGAACAAGAGGACCGGGTTTAGACAGTCCCTTTGTGGTGGTGAGCAAGAAAGCAGGATGTGTGTGTCTAGCTGTTGGTGGGGTGGGGTGGGTGTTGTCAGGGAGGCTTGGGAAGTTCCCTGGGGTCCATGTTCTCTGGGAAGTAGAAGCAAGGTCAGCAGAAAGTGAGGATGGGGAGGGGCTGTTGGAGATTTGAGGATAGAAGCTGAAGGTGTGAAAAGTTTATCTATTTAGTACAAGAGTACTATGTAACAGATGCTTATAAACTGCAGATCAAACAGATACTATTTTGCCATAGTTTCTTCAGATTTCTTTTAAAATAGTTACAGAGATAGTCAAAGGAACTCTCCACTAATCCTTGTATCCTTTCCACCCTTCCAAAGATGACCATTCTCTTGAAGCTGGTCTGTGCAATACCCAAGCAAGTTGTTCAAATGATTACTGTTTAAGTTGGATCTGAAGTTGCTTGTTTCTCTGAGAAACTGAAATGAACAGGGTTTCCCTGTTCAGGGAAAACCCTCCCCCCACAACCCCCCACCTCTACTCCCCCCCAGCCCCCCCACCCTCCAACCCCTGCCTTGATTGTTTTGTTTTTTTCAATTGTGGTAAAATATACAAAACATGAGGGCTGCCCAGGTAGCTCAACTGGTAAAGAATCCACTGCGATGTAAGAGACCCCGGTTCAGTTTGTGGCTCGGGAAGTTCCCCTGGAGAAGGGACAGGCTACCCTCTCCAGTGTTCTTGGGCTTCCCTGGTGGCTCAGAGTGTAAAGAATCTGCCTGCATTGCAGGAGACCTGGGTTCAATCCCTGGGGTGGGAAGATGTCCTGGAGGAGGGCATGGCAACCCACTCCAGTATTCTTGCCTGGAGAATCCCGTGGACAGAGGAGCCTGGTGGCCTACAGTCCATGGGGTTGCAAAGAGTTGGACATGACTGAGCAACTAAGCACAGCACATACTAAACAGTACTCACCATTTTAACCTGTGTGAGTGTATAATTCGGTGGTGTTATATCTACACACAGGGTTGTGTAACCATCACCACTATCCACTTCTAAAACTTTTTTGTCCTCAACATAAGCTCGGTACTCATTAGACAACAACTCCCTTTTCTCCCCTCCCCTTCCATCAACCTGGGACAACCCAGTTCTGCTTTTGAGCTCCATGAATTTGCCTCTGCTAGGGATTGCACATAAATGGAATCATACAATATTTATACTTCTGTGTCTGGTTTATTTCACTTAGCGTAATGGTTTTAAGGTCCATCCATGGTGTGAAGTGAAGTCGCTCAGTCGTGTCTGACTCTTTGCAGCCCCATGGACTGTAGCCTACCAGGCTCCTCCATCCATGGGATTTTATAGGCAATAGTACTGGAGTGGGCTGCCATTTCCTTCTCCAGGGGATCTTCCCGACCCAGGGATCGAGCCCAGGTCTCCCGCATTGTAGACAGACGCTTTACTGTCTGAGCCACCAGGGAAGCCCATGGTGTAGCATATACCTAAAGTTCCTTTTTATGGCTGCTATTTTTGGCAGGCCTTTAGTATCATATAACCTGATTGCAACAGTCAGAGCGTAGGTACCGGGGCACAAGGAAAAAACCCTGGTGATGTTTTCTGTTTTCCTTTTCATGGCCCCATGTCTGTCTCCTGTAGTTGCCAGCAAAAATCAGTCTTCGTAAATACTTCTTGAGCTCTTTCATGAGCATCACCTATAAGCCACAGTGAGTTGATACCGTAAGGCAGGACCCTGTTCCCAGCTGTGTATCAAGACCCTGGAAGCCTGCCAGGCTCCTGGCCCTGAGACCATGCTTGCCACGAATTCTCTCTGCTGGGCTGAGTGGGCAGGTGCAGAGGAAGATGGCAACTGGATATCAAAAGCAGCTGCTGCTTGCTGACCGGAAATGGCCATCACAAGTGAAGGGTCGAGCAGAAGTGTTTTGGTAATGGTTTCTTCAGCTTCCCTCCTTGAAAAGAAACAATCTTTAAAATGACAGAGCCTCCAAAGATAGAGAACACAAATTACAGTAATTGTGTATAGGATTTTAGAACAGTGCATTCTGCGACTTAATGGATGGATGACTTTTGAAGTTTGAAAGACTTGGATTCAGTAATACTACAGTTTAAAATCACTGGGTCATTTTATCTCCAAAGTTTTGTGTTTTAGAAAGAATTCTGCCTCACTTTCTGGGTATGTTTCCTCAGAAGAACTAATGCTTAAAAAATATTTTCTAAAAGTCTTAGAATGAGATATTCTCTTTGAAATGAGAAAACGGTTAATTAAAAGATTAATTTTTAGGACTTCCCTGGTGGTCAAGTGGCTGAGACTCTGAGCTCCCTGGTTCAACCCCTGATCAGGGAACTAGATCCCACATTCTGCAGCTAAGAGTTTGCCTGCCACAGCCACCAACACAGCCAAAAAAAGAAAAAGAAAAAGGTTCGTTTCATCCTTCTTGTTAAATATAAAGTGGCCTGTGCTTTCTATATTAGAGCCTGGCTATTTCTCACAGGTGATTCTTATTACTGATAACAGTAAGCAACTTGTTTTCTTTAAAGCTTAGTATATGCCAGTGCGCGGGTAGGTATTTACTCACATCCTTAGTGTTTGTAACTGTTCTACGAAGTAGGCAATATATTCATTATCATTAAACTTGAGGAAATTGAGGCTTAGCACAGTTGCAACATAAATTGCAAGACCATGATTCAAAGCAGGCATTATCCAAGGCTGGTTACTTCATTCTTGGTCACTACACTGCATTAGGTTATCAGAGGAAGTTCAGGAAGGAAGGGCAACGGGAACAGTTTGGTCAAACACCTCGTTTTGCAAATCAGTTCTCTGAGGCTTTGCCCTGTGCCCACTGGGCAGGTTAATGGCAGAGTCAGAGCTAGGACTGGAGGCTCCCAAGGCCAGAGGACCCTTGTGCCTTCCTGCAAGATAGTGTGTATTTTCTTATAACCTACTGTCTGTCCAAAGGCTTAAATACCAAAACTCTTCTGAATACTAAGACCTAAAACAGTAAGTTGAAGAAGGACAAGCTGGCGGATGAAGTATCATGACTTTTCTAAAAAGAGATAAATGATTTGCTATTTCAAGGTGTTTACTAATGTTGTAACCACATTGTTAGAACTTCTTTTAAAAATTTTTTAATTTATTTTTTATGAAGGAGCAGTTGATGTACAACATCGTTTCAGGTGTGCACCACAGTAATGCATAATTTTTAAAGGTTGTATCCATTTATAATTATAAAATATTGGGTTTTTCGCTGCATTGTACAATATGTCCTGTAGATTATTTATCTTTAGAGGCGTTTCTTTCCTCACTGCACCCTATCTGCCTTCTCTTCTCCCTTCTTTTCCCCTCCTCGAGTTCCTCAGGCTGCCCTTAAACAGCAAAACATCCCTGGGTTGGGAAGATCCCCTAAAGAAGGGCATGGCAGTCCTCTCCAGTATTCTTGCTTGGAGAACTCCGTGGACAGAGGAGCCTGGTGGGCTGTAGTCCACGGGGTTACAAAGAGTCGGACACGACTGAGCGACTAACACTCTCGCTTCTTTCATCTCACTCCAAAGGCAACGCCTGTTTTGGACAATGCTGTCATCTGGTTAAAAGGAAGTTCCTTGGACCTAGTAGAGAGAAATCAAAGCAGAATTTCCAAGACAGAAATATCCCACCCCCTCAACTGGCAATAGTAATCCTGAGTTCTGTGCTGGCTGTGAGAAACTGGAGCAATCATTCGTGTTTCAGCACCAAGATGAGTCCCTAGGTAGCCTTTGTTATTTTTTTTCTACATTTAATGTCAATGTCCAATGTATTTTTTTTTGTAAATTTCATTGAAGTAGTGGCTCAGATGGTGAAGAATCTGCCTGCATTGCAGGAGACCTGGGTTTGATCCCTGGGTTGGGAAGATCCCCTGGAGAAGGGAATGGCTACCCACTCCCGTATTCTTGCCTGGAGAGTTCCATGGACAAAGGAGCCTGGGGGCGCTATAATCTGTGGGGTCACACAGAAGTAAACATGAGTGAGCCACTAACACTTTCATTTTCATAGTTTCTTTACAATGTGTGTTAATTTATTCTGTAGAGCAGAGTGACTCAGTTACACACACACACACACACACACACACACACATATATGCTGCTGCTGCTGCTAAGTCGCTTCAGTCGTGTCCGACTCTGTGCGACCCCTTAGACGGAAGCCCACCAGGTTCCCCCGTCCCTGGGATTCTCCAGGCAAGACCGCTGGAGTGGGGTGCCATTTCCTTCTCCAATGCGTGAAAGTGAAAAGTGAAAGTGAAGTTGCTCAGTTGTGTCCCACTCTTCGCGACCCCTTGGACTGCAGCCTACCAGGCTCCTCCATCCATGGGATTTTCCAGGCAAAGTACTGGAGTGGGGTGCCATTGCCTTCTCCGATATATATATATGGGGTACACATATATGGGGGCTCAGAGATGGACACAACTGAGTGACTAACACTTTCACTTTTACGCTCATAGTTTATTTACAACGTGTATTAATTTCTTCTGTACAGCAGAGTGACTCAGTTACACACACACACACATGCACACACATACACACACATATATATATATGGGGTACACATATATGGGGGCTCAGAGGTGGACACAACTGAGCAACTAACACTTTCACTTTTATGCTCATAGCTTATTTACAATGTGTGTTAATTTCTTCTGTACAGCAGAGTGACTCAGTTGTGTGTGTATATATGTTTTTTTCATTCTCTTTTCCATCATGGTTTGTCACAGGATACTGACTACAGCTCCCTGTGCTATACAGTGGGACCTTGTTATTTATCAAGAATTCTTATTCACAATGGACCTCCAGGACCATCTAAGCTTTGCTCCTGGTTGGCACCCATGAAAGAGCTAAAGGTCCCATTGCATACTTTACACTTTTCCCTTCTGGGAAGATAGTGAATGTGCAGCTATGAGGAACTGACATGCGACATTGTCAACCTCAGTTCTGCCACTCAGCCATCTCCCCGTTACTCAAGGGCCATCAGTGATAATGCCCAGTGCATCTTAATCCTCAGTATCCACTTGGCTCCTCAAGCAGTTTAGCTGCTGCTGTATTTCAGGGTGTGGAGGGCAGGTGGGATGGGAAAGGAGGACAGTAGGCGCCTCCTGAGAACTGAGGGAGTTTATGTTCACACTCTGCTGCTCAAGATGCTTCTGTTAAGTTTTGCAGAGGCCTGGTTTTGCAGAGAAGGCACACAGGAGCCCAGGGTCAAACGCTGGGGTGGCTGAATGCTGGAAAGGAATAGCAGCTGGTCTGCCCGTCAGTGGGGTTCCCACAGCCCGGGTGGGTGGGAGGCGCAGCCGCCACCAAGCACACACACCTGGACATGACAGCGGTGGTGGTTTTATCTGCAAAACAGGAAAGCCTTATATGGCAAAAACCTCATTGAACAGGAAGCCAGGAATCCAAAGCCCTCATTAACCAGTGACTCTTGTAACCAACTGATCAGGCGTCTCAAATACTTGTACTTCATGTTCCTGCTGTTAAAAAAAAAAAAAAAAAAACAACACCACCCAAACCTCAGAGCTCAGTGTGCACCCACTTTCGGAAAGTACAAGAGATCTTTTGATATATCTCGCTATATGGTACTTATCCCCTGGTTTCCCTTGACCATTTTTATGACTACTATCCCTTTGCCTTAATCACACTCTCTACTTATCCTACACCATTTGTATACTATGCAGTTTTACACATGGCTTCACAATTCCTTCTGAAACAAAACAAGAGGAAAGTAATAATTCGAAATACACCCCCCCACCCCCCGCCAAATGTAGCCTCCTTAAAAAGTCCGCACACCAACAATGGTTTGTTCATTTCTGCCTGCTAACGACCTCCAGCCCTGTAAACTGCAGTAACTTCGTGTAACCTGGTATAACACTGCCTGCTCCGCCACACCTGAAACCTCGGTCTGTATGTGCAAGAGTATTTCCTCTTTGTCTATTCTCTACCTCAGCCCCATCCCACCTTTAGTTGGAAGACTGTTTGAAAGCTCTCTCTCTCTTTTTTTACTGCCATATTTCTTAAATGCAACTTCTTGAAAATGAATCTTCTAAATATTTTGGAGTCCACCCTATTTATTTTTTTCTGGTTCTAGTTCTGTTCAGTCCTGTGTTTGTCTAGCAGCAATGGCAATGCATTCTTTAAAATTTTGATTTGCATAATTTTAGGTTGTCCAATCCAGGGGCTTTTAGTACATTTAGGGCTGTGCACCATCATTGCGGTCTAATTCCAGAACATTTCATCACCCAAAAAACAATCCTGCACCCTGTAGCAATCATTCCTTAATCTCCTCTTCCCCAAGCTTCTGGCAGCCAATGATCTACTTTCTCTCTCTATAGATGGCTGTATTCTGCGTATTTCATATGGATGTAATCACACAGTGTGTGAGCTTTCTTACCTGGCTTCTTTCACTTAGCATCCTGTTTTCAGGGTTTATCCATATGCATATATAGATATATACCCATATGTATCGGTACTTTGTTCCTTTTTATGGCCAAATAATATTCCCTGTGTGGATGGCCCCATCCGTTTATCCATTCACCAGTTAATGGATACTTGGGAATAGTTTCTTCATTACTAAATTCCCTTGCCTCCTTGATTTCTTCACATCCATGTGTAATTTATACCATGTCCAGGACTACTTTCTTTCTTTCTTTCTTGGCCACTCTGCATGGCTTGTGGGGTCTTAGCTCCCCAACCAGGGGTTGAACCTGTGCCCCCTGCAATGGAAGCACAGAGTCGTAAGCCCTGAATCACTCGTGGAGTCCCAGCAATGCTTTCTTACAATTCTGATCACAACATCCTGTATTAAAAAACCCGTGAAGACTCGTCAGTGGTTGACCTACAGAAAGAAGTCCTCATTCATCCTATTTTAGTCCCCTTGTCTTTATTTCCTACACAGATGTCCTGTGTGGACAGATTCTCGTGCCACGCACCTTCCCACTTTGGGTCTCTGCTCCAATCAGTGTAACCTCCTCCCTGTATGAATGGTGAATTCCCTCCAGCCTTCCCTTTGAAGCCTTCCCCAAGCCTCTCTGGGAAAACAGACCATGCTTCAGCACTGTCTTCCTTTTCCTTCACTGAAATAGCCATGATCTGATATGATAACTGTTTACCCCTTGATCGTCACTCCTGCATACAGCGTGAGCACTTTGAGGAAAATGCATGTTTCTTATTCTGTAGCTCACTCAAAGAAGATACATGATCAGTGATTATTTATTTCACGTGTGCACCTTTGTTGGCCAGCAAGGAGATCAAGCCAGTCAATCCTAAAGGAAATCAACCCTGAATATTCATTGGAAGGACTGATGCTGAAGCTGAAAATCTGATACTTTGGCCACCTGATGCGAAGAGCCCTGGAAAAGACCCTGATGTTGGGAAAGATTGAGGGCAGGAGGAGAAGGGGACGACAGAGGATAAGATAGTTGGATGGCATCAGTGACTCAATGGATATGAGTTTAAGCAAACTCGGGGAGACAGTGAAGCCTGGCTTGCTGCAGTCCATGGGGTCTCAAAGAATTGGCCATGAAAGAGATGGGAATACCAGGTCAGACCACCTGACCTGCCTCTTGAGAAATCTGTATGTAGATCAGGAAGCAACAGTTAGAACTGGACATGGAACAACAGACTGCTTCCAAATAGGAAAAGGAGTACGTCAAGGCTGTATATTGTCACCCTGCTTATTTAACTTCTATGCAGAGTACATCATGAGAAATGCTGGGCTGGAAGAAGCACAAGCTGGAATCAAGATTGCCAGGAGAAATCTCAATAACCTCAGATATGCAGATGGCACCACCCTTATGGCAAAAGTGAAGAAAAACTAAAGATCCTCTTGATGAAAGTGAAAGAGGAGAGTGAAAAAGTTGGCTTAAAGCTCAACATTCAGAAAACTAAGATCATGGCACCCACTCCCATCACTTCATGTCTAATAGGTGGGGAAACAGTGGAAACAGTGTCAGACTTTATTTTTTGGGCTCCAAAATCACTGCAGATGGTGACTGCAGCCATGAAATTAAAAGACGCTTACTCCTTGGAAGGAAAGTTATGACCAAGCTAGATAGCATATTCAAAAGCAGAGACATTAGTTTGCCGACAAAGGTCTGTCTAGTCAAGGCTATGGTTTTTCCAGTGGTCAAGTATGGATGTGAGAGTTGGACCATAAAGAAAGCTGAGTGCTGAAGAACTGATGCTTTTGAACTGTGGTGTTGGAGAAGACTCTTGAGAGTCTCTTGGACTGCAAGGAGATCCAACCAGTCCATCCTAAAGGAGATCAGTCCTGGGTGTTCATTGGAAAGACTGATGTTGAAGCTGAAACGCCAATAATTTGGCCATCTGATGTGAAGAACTGAGTCATTGAAAAAAACCCTGATGCTGGGAAAGATTGGGGGCAGGAGGAGAAGGGGACGACAGAGGATGAGATGGTTGGATGGCATCACCAACTCGATGGACATGAGTTTGGGTAGGCTTCAGGAGTTGGTGATGGACAGGGAGGCCTCGCGTGCTGTAGTCCATGGGGTCGAAAAGAGTTGGACACAACTGAGTGACTGAACTGAACTGAACTAGCGCCTGAACAACAACAACAGCACCCGTTGTTTGCCCTTTACTAGGAAACTTTGACGGAGCTACAGTGCCCAGTGCTCAGAGTTTCCACGGGGAAGATGAAGTCAGCTACTTTGTGACTCGGCTCCTCAATCCCCTGAGGAAAGAGAGCAGAGGGGATTATCTCAGGCTGTGACTACTGAAGCAGTACTGGAAGGGACTTCCGTCCAGATAACAGGTTTTGTCAACAGCATCTTCTTTTGATGTCCTGCGGTCCCGGGATCTGGCAACTAAGGTTGTCCTCCCTTGAATACAATTGCCAAGTTAGAGAGAGGGCGCTTGGCTGATCTGCCATCAGAGGTGGCACCGCCAGAAAGATAGACTCTCCTCTTCCTTCTGCTGCCACTGCCCAAGGAAGGGAGGGCCCAAGTGGAAGGGGAGAAACTCTGGACTTGACCATTCAACACCTGTGGGGACACGGCCTGCGATAAAGCATAGTTTTGTGTAAGTTGTGTGTGCAAGAAGGAAAATCTCTTTCTTCTTCTCTCTATAAAAGCATATTTATAGATGCATGCCCTCTGCAAGTCTGAGGGGACAGGGGAAGGGAGCTGTCTGCTGGGGGCTGCAGGCAAAGACCCAGCACTGTGCCTGGGAGCTTTTGATTGTTTTTTGTCCTCTGAAGCAACCAGCCCACAGCTGTGGGCAGAGAGAGGGTGCTGCCACCAGTCCAGGACCCCTGGGCTTAACAGAACCTGGGAGAACAGAAGAGGACCTTGCGTGGTCAGTGTCAACATCAGGGCATCATCTGCAGGGCCCGGGGCAAAATCAGATGGGGACAGCTTGTTCAGAAAGTAGGGAGAATTTCAAGACAGAAGCCTTACATCCAGCATGCAGACCTTCTGAGATGGGCGTGAAGCCAGCCCCGGGCAGGGTTATATACCAGATACACATTTTTTCTCAGAATCATGTAGAAAACAAGAACATATATCCCATTACAGAACATGAACAACAAACAAAATTGCCTTAACATTTTTTTTTTTTTACTATAGTGTAGCTTATATTACAGAGAAGGCAATGGCACCCCACTCCAGTACTCTTGCCTGGAAAATCCCATGGATGGAGGAGCCTGGTGGGCTGCAGTCCATGGGGTCGCTAAGAGTTGGACACGACTGAGCGACTTCACTTTCACTCTTCACTTCCATGCATTGGAGAAGGAAATAGCAAGCCACTCCAGTGTTCTTGCCTGGAGAATCCCAGGGACTGGGGAGCCTGGTGGGCTGCCATCTATGGGGTCGCACAGAGTTGGACACGACTGAAGCGACTTAGCAGCAGCAGCAGCTTATACTAATATAACAGTTGTATATCTATGTGCCAGACACAGTTCTAAGTGCTTTACAAATACTGGCTCATGCTTTTCTTCTTGAAACTCTGTGAGGTAGGTACTATAAGAGCCATTTTATAGATGAGGAAATGGAGGTATAGGAATTCAAGTAAATTTCTGGTTGAGTCTGCTTCTAACCACTATACTTGCTGTCTCTTGATCAAAATAGGAACCTATTTATTTTATTATAAGGCTCTGCATCAACATATTTTGAACAATGAGTTTTAAAGTGTATTTTTTTTTTTTTTGGGGTCGTTGTTCCTAAAAGAGAGGGGCTGTAATTAATTGCAGGTACCTGTAGAGAACTCTGTGTATCTTTTAGATTTCTGCCACCCTACTATCTCTGTTGGTTCCTGCCTAAATACTTTCTTCAAGCCTCTTAGTCACAATGACTCAAAAACACGTCTGCTGCTGCTAAGTCGCTTCAGTCGTGTCCGACTCTGTGCGACCCCATAGACGGCAGCCCACCAGGTTCCCTCATCCCTGGGATTCTCCAGGCAAGAACACTGGAGTGGGTTGCCATTTCTTTCTCCAAGGCATGAAAGTGAAAAGTGAAACTGAAGTCGTTCAGTCGTGCCCGACCCCATGGACTGCAGCCTACCAGGCTCCTCCATCCATGGGATTTTCCAGGCAAGAGTACTGGAGTGGGGTGCCGTTGCCTTCTCCAAAACACATCTGAGAAACAAACAAATATACAAAAAGGCATCTCTAAATGAACAACAGATCAACAAGTATTACTACTCCCATCTCTGTTCAAATAATAAGATAACCCTCATGCAAAGCAGGTAAGATCCTTAACAAACAAAAACAAACAGCATTTAGTGAGCTTTCAAGAATGCCTCTCTGCTCATTAGTCCGGAAAACAAACAGCATTTTAAAAAGATTTATGTTGGAGTTTAGTTGATTTACCACACTGTGTTAGTTTCGGGTGTGCAGCAAAGTAATTCAATTATACACATACAGAGTCTTTTGCCACATAGATAATTACACAGTACTAATTAGAGTTCACTATGCTATATAGTAAGTCCTTTATGCAGAGTAACAACCAGCATTTTGAATGTGAAGAAAAGGTTAAGTTGGGTTTTGTAAAGAGTAAGTATAAAATAAATTTTAGAAAGCATTTTATTCAAAGTGCTCAAATACAAAGTTATGGTATGTCTATAAGAGACCTGAATTCTATGGAAGCTTCCCCTATTCATTTCTGTTTACTTTTCACAAGATGTTACATCAATGCCTTGTTTCTGTATTTTATTTACCTCTGTTTGTGCTTTAATTTCCTGAAATGGAATTAGGAGTGGGGACTAGAGCCTCATTGATAATAAGACAGCATTTTTTTTTTTTCATTGAATCGGAACTGATCCACACCAAATGATATATTGAAGAATATTAAAGAAAAACATCTCAAGGTATACAGATATATTTAAAAATATTTTCCCCCCCAAAAGTAGCTACTTCAGTGCCTTTAAAGCTCACTTGAAAAATACTGAAAGCAGGGAGGAACTTCCCTGGTGGCCCAGTGGTTAAGAATCTGCCTCGCAGGGCAGGAGACACGGGTTCAGTCCAATGTCAGGGAAGTAAGATCCCTGGTGCCTTGGAGCAGCTAAGCCTGTGTGCTGCAACTGGAGAGTCCACGCACCACGGAAGGTCTGCACACCGCAGCGAAGACCCCGTGCAGCTAAATAAATAGATAAAGGACCAGAAACACCGAGAGCAGGGAAAGACGCCTAGAGCCTCACGTACACGCTCCCCACCCGTAAACTTGGGTTTCTGGCCCGCATTATGCTGCCTCTGTGTAAAGTAAAACACTGCCATTTTGAACCTGCCAGAGCTTTCCCTGGGAGTCTGTCATCTTCAACGGTTTTGTGGTAAATGGCTTCCAAGTGTACTGACGCATTTTCCAAGCCTCCCATCTCTTCCTCTGTCTTCCTAGCGTGTGAGGCCATTACTTACACAATGCTCTCATCAGAACAGCATTTTGCAAAACACCCTTTTCTAGCAGCACACTTAAAGAGAAAAATCCACCTATTTACTGATCCATGGGAGAGGGCCGGGTAGTTGGGAATCAGAGAACTAGGTGAGGGAGATTCAGAGGTATAAACTTTCAGTTACGAAATAAATGAGTCACGGGTACGAAACCAACAATGTGGGGAATAGAGTGAATAATGATGTAATATCTTTGCATGGTGATGGACGGCAACTAGACTTGTCATGGTGATCATTTTGTAATGTCTAGAAATATTCAATCTCTATGCTGCGCACCAGGAACTAACACAGTCCTTAAGGTCAATTATACTTCAAAAGCAAACAAACCCATAGAGAAAGAGATCAGGTTTGTGGTTACCAGAGGCAGGGGTTGGGGGAGGGAGGAATTGGATGAAGACAGTCAAAAGGTACAAGTTTCCAGTAATAATGAATGCTAAGGATGTAATATACAACATGATTAATATAATCAGTTCTACTGAATGTTATATATGAAAGTCGTTAAGAGAGCAAATCCTAAGAGTTCTTATCACAAGGGAAAAAATTTTTCCTTTTCCTTTCTTTTGTATCTATATGAGACAGATGTTCAATAAACTGATGGTGATAATCATCTCATGATGTATGTAAGTCAAATTGTTATTGTAAAATATAGCACCTAAAATTGGTACAGTGTTGTATGTCAATTATGTCTCAAAAACAGTGGAAGAAAAATGTTAAATATCAAATCAAATAAAACAGTTTCTGATCGGAATAACCCATGCTGGGTTCTTGTGTCTTCATGCAAGTTTCATTCGAGGAGGCTAAAGGCTGCTTCACTTTGAACATATTCTGTTTTTTCCTTGAATTGACAGACTTGTTACAAGAAAGTCAACTGACCCTTGGGGACAATATTTCTTTCTTCTTTTAATTGGAAAAGTTAGAAAGGAAACAACAGAATATAATATAGGCAACATTAGCTCTCACAAGAAAATATCAAACTTATAATTTCTTTCTAAAAATAAATAATACCGATTAAGCTGTAGTCCCCTTGACCTCCTTCCTGATTCAATTTCCCTTAATTTCTCCCTGAAAGTCACCACCATGAGGATTTCGTCATGGTATCTGTCAGCCCATTCTTTTATGTCAGCTGCTGCTCCTAAGTCGCTTCAGTTGTGTCCGCCTCTGTGCGACCCCAGAGACGGCAGCCCACCAGGCTCCCCCGTCCCTGGGATTCTCCAGGCAAGAACCCTGGAGTGGGTTGCCATTTCCTTCTCCAATGCATTAAAGTGAAAAGTGAAAGTGAAGTTGCTCAGTCATGTCTGACTCCTAGCGACCCCATGGACTGCAGCCCACCAGGCTCCTCTGTCCATGGGATTCGCCAGGCAAGACTACTGGAGTGGGTTGCTATTGCCTTCTCTGTTTACGTCAGCTATAAACATATATTCTTTATAAATAACATATACTGTTGCTTGCATGATACAAACATAGCATTATGTCTTGCCAAGACAGGACTGAACTACCTTAATCTTTGGAGATAAGAGAGGATAACATTTCCTTGAATTATGACCTCTGTTTTAGAAACAGTTCCATGGAATATTTAAAATAGGTGAACAAGGACCTACTGTGTAGAACAGGGAAATAGACTTACTGTCTTGTAACAACCTATAATGGAAAAGAATCCGAAAAAGAATAAAAATAAAACCAAATTATTTTGCTATACACTAGAAACTAACACAACATTGTAGATGAAATATACTTCAATTAAAAATCTAATGCTAGGAAATCTAAACACACAAACAAAAGAACACCCAACTGTTCCCTGGAGCGAATTTTAACTTCTGGACTAATCAGAGTAGTAAATCTCTATTACAGACATGAAGTCTGGAGGTGAACTCTTTTGCCATAATTTTACAAGTTTCTGCTAGAGAAGAAAACCAGGTTGGGATTACCTGTTATCGAAAGATCTGTGAAGTTGAGGGAGGTTTGCTTTGGGATATTTCTGATGTTAGGGTTTTTTTCTGTCAAGTTGATTTTTTTAATGCAGCTGTCAAAACCTTCAAGTGGTCACATAGTGAATACATAAATACTTTCCATATTTTAAATCCTGAGATACAAGATGTTATTGTAGTCATAGTTACATATATCCAACTGTAGGTCTTTCAAGCTAATGTTACACAAGTCTTAACAGAATTAACATGCAAAGTAGTCATAGTATTTATAAATTCATTTTTTTTCTATATGGAAAAATTTAATGATTGGCAGAAATAGGCACCGGAATTAAAAGTTCCTCAAAGGTATATAATTCTATACTTCAGTCTTAAAGACAGCTCTAATAGTGCTATAGGAAGACAGCTGAATACCTCAACAGCTTTGGATATTACATTACCTCGCGTGGTTGACGTAATCACAGTTGGTGTGTTAATAAATCTAGTAGTTTAGTGCCACCTTGTGACCAAAATACTCAACTACATTATGTTGAATTTCAGTGAGTTCAGTTTAGTTCAGTCGCTCAGCTGTGTCCGACTCTTTGCGACCCCATGAATCGCAGCACGCCAGGCCTCCCTGTCCATCACCAGCTCCCGGAGTTCACTCAGACTCATGTCCATTGAGTCAGTGATGCCATCCAGCCATCTCATCCTCTGACTTTTGTTGACAAAGTAATGTCTCTGCTTTTCAATATGCTATCTAGGTTGGTCATAACTTTCTTTCCAAGGAGTAAGCGTCTTTTAATTTCATGGCTGCAGTCACCATCTGCAGTGATTTTGGAGCCCCCCAAAATAAAGTCTGACACTGTTTCCGCTGTTTATCCATCTATTTCCCATAAAGTGATGGGACCAGATGCCATAATCTTCATTTTCTGAATGTTGAGCTTTAAGCCAAAATTTTCACTCTCCACTTTCACTTTCATCAAGAGGCTTTTTAGTTCCTCTTCACTTTCTGCCATAAGGGCGGTGTCATCTGCATGTCTGAGGTTATTTAGATTTCTCCCGGAAATCTTGATTCCAGCTTGTGCTTCTTCCAGCCCAGCGTTTCTCATGATGTACTCTGCATAGAAGTTAAATAAGCAGGATGACAATATACAGCCTTGATGTACTCCTTTTCCTATTTGGAACCAGTCTGTTATTCCATGTCCAGTTCTAACTGTTGCTTCCTGACCTGCATATGGGTTTCTCAAGAGGCAGGTCAGGTGGTCTGGTATTCCCATCTCTTTCAGAATTTTCCACAGTTTATTGTGATCCACACAGTCAAAGGCTTTGGCATAGTCAGTAAAGCAGAAATAGATGTTTTTCTGGAACTCTCTTGCTTTTTCCATGATCCAGCGGATGTTGGCTATTTGATCTCTGGGTTCTTCTGCCTTTTCGAAAACCAGCTTGAACATCTAGAAGTTCACAGTTCACGTATTGTTGAAGCCTGGCTTGGAGAATTTTGAGCATCACTTTATTAGCATGTGAGATGAGTGCAATTGTGCGGTAGTTTGAGCATTCTTTGGCATTGCCTTTCTTTGGGATTAGAATGAAAACTGACCTTTTCCAGGCCTGTGGCCACTGCTGAGTTTTCCAAATTTGCTGGCATATTGAGTGCAGCACTTTCACGGCATCATCTTTCAGGATTTGAAAGAGCTCAACTGGAATTCCATCACCTCCACTAGCTTTGTTCATAGTGATGCTTTCTAAGGCCCACTTGACTTCACATTCCAGGATGTCTGGCTCTAGGTCAGTGATCACACCATCATGATTATCTTGGTCGTGAAGATCTTTTTTGTACAGTTGTTCTGTGTATTCTTGCCACCTTTTCTTAATATCTTCTGCTTCTGTTAGGTCCATACCATTTCTGTCCTTTATCGAGCCCATCTTTGCATGAAATGTTCCCTTGGTATCTCTAATTTTCTTGAAGAGATCTCTAGTCTTTCCCATTCTGTTGTTTTCCTCTATTTCTTTGCATTGGTCGCTGAGGAAGGCTTTCTTATTTCTTCTTGCTGTTCTTTGGAACTCTGCATTCAGATACTTATATCTTTCCTTTTCTCCTTTGCTTTTCGCTTCTCTTCTTTCAGGATTTCAGTGAGGAAGACCTTTATTTCTTTAAAAGGCTTGCTCATGCAGCTGCTGGGGTTACTGGTAATTGGATTCACAGTGTCCACCAGTAGTGGGATAAGCCATCCCTGCCTTCCCAAGACTGTCCGGGGACATTAGATTCTTTTGGTTTAAAGAAGGTTGAAAACCAGGACAGGCAGATAAACCGGGACCAACTGGTCCCCTACTTACTAAGTACGAGACGCTGCTTGGGCAGTCAGGATGCAGCAGCGAGTGAGACCAAGTCGCCGTCTATGAGTGTGTGTTGCGGCTGGGGGCAAGCGGACAAAGATGCGGTATCACCATGGAACGCACCAGGTCGCTGCAAGCTGCACAGGTAACCGGTTAGGCGAATGCGCTGAACGGAACCGGAAGTCACTTGGCGGCCCTTTCCGCTTGCGTGCTTGACGGTGGAGGAGGTGACGTTGGAACCGGGAGCTGAATGACGCGGGCGCGACGGGCACATGAAGACAGAAGGAAGGGCGCGCTGGGTAGAGAACAGTGAGAGCCGAGTCCCTGGGGCTGGGACACGGGCGGCGTGTTTATGGAACCGAAAGGAACCAACGTGACTTGCGTTCAGTGGGTGTGTGTTTTCCAGGGCTTCCTCACAAATCACCACAAACTAAGTAGCTTAAAATAACAGGAATTTACCGCCTCACAGTCTGGGGGCCAGAGGTGTAAGATCAAGCTGGCAGCAGGCTGCACGTCCTCTGAAGACCCCAGGGAGGGTCCATGTGGGCCCCTTTCCGGCTTCCTGTGGTCGCTGGAAACCCCGGAGCTCCGGGCTGGCGAGCCCAGCGCTGACGGCTCCGACGTCTCAGCCTTCCCTGGCTCTTCCCTCTGCCTTAAGAGGGGAAGCCGGCCTCTTCTCCAGCAACCGCCGTCCCCTGCTCTAGGAAGACTGAAACAGGCCTCTGTTAACGGGTCCAGGATGCCTCTCCACCACTCAGAGAGCAGCAGCAAGGTTAAACGCCAGGGACTCTCCTTAGTGTCTTTTCTCTACTCTGGAATCAATGTGTCCTGTAATATAAAGAAGAATCCCCCTGCAACGCGCGAGACCCCAGTTTCATCCCTAGGTCGGGAGGTCCCCTGGAGAAGAGATAGGCTACCCATTCCAGGCTTCTTGGGCTTCCCTGGTGGCTCAGACAGTCAAGAATCTGCCTGCAATGTGGGAGACCTGGGTTCAATCCCTGGGGTGGGAAGATCCCCTGGAGGAGGGCATGGCAACCCACTCCAGCATTCTTGCCTGGAGAGTGCCCATGGACAGAGGAGCAGGGTGGGTTACAGTCCATGGGGTTGCAAAGAGTTGGACACAACAGAGTGACTTTCTTTCTATGGATAAAATTAGCTTTGTTGTATCCTAAAATGCCTTGACTTATTTATTTTGCAGTTTACAACAGTAAAATCTGTTTGTTTTGGGTGGACAGACTTGCAAATTTTGACACATGTGTAGAGTCATATAACCACTTCCACTGCCAAGACCCAGAGCAATCCATCAGCCCCCCAAATCCTGTCATGCTACCCGCTTTGAACATGTAACCTTTTAAAGTAAATTATTTGTTTTTCTTTATTCTTAGGCACTTGATCCATATTAATGATGAATGTATCTTGAGCATTTATTTTGCACTTTAGAAAGATGGATCTGTGGCTCTCTGTAATACCAGTGTAAGAAATCCTTTCTACTCTGGGCCCACTAGATCTCCAACAGCGCCTTGTAATTGCCACAGATGTTTTCTGCGTCCAGCAGGGTTTAGTTTGCTCTTTGATTTCACTCCTTGCTTTTATGCACAGGAGCTCAGCTTTCTTTATGTTTCTTCCACTCCTGCTCATAAAATAGTTATGGGTCTCCCTGCCCTTTGTTCTGCTCTTTAAATGTGTTCAAGCGACTCTTAAAACACTGTGTCCAGATTGAGATGCACTTGACATGATACACCCTGACCTAGCTGGGACGCACTGTCTTCTTCCCCAGAGTCTGTCTAAGATCGCAGTAGCATTTTTCCTTTTCTCAGCAGTAATCCACTGTTTACTTCCAATGAGTATCTGGTCAATGATACAATTAAAAAATTAAAATGATACAATTAAAAAAAAAGAAATTAACACAGGGCTGCTTGCTAGCTCTTTCAGTCCTTATGCTGTATACCTGGCATGGGGACTTTTGCATCCAAGTAAAGAATTTTATGTTTGATCTTTTTAATGTTTTCAGCGTAAAATTTGGCCAGAGTTCCAGCTTGTGAGCATGGGTCTGCATTATGTATGTGCTCCTCTTCCTCAGTTTTCCATGAAGGATGGAAGGGAGCCAGGCATTTCTTGCTCCCTGCCTTGTCACACCTCTCTTTAATCCCAACGCCCTTCCTCTCTTAGTTGGTCCTGTCTCTTCACAGGTGAAAGATACAGCAGCTGGTCTCACCCAAAAATGGAATGAGAAAGGAGGCAAAGAGGCTAGTGAAAAACAACAAACAACCTGGCTTATCATTGGGCTATTACCTTATTATGATGTATTAGGCAAGATATAGAAGTAGCCTCTAAAGAATAAACGAAATGATCTATTAGTAATAGATCAGTACATAATGAGTTCTCCGTGTAAAAATGGGGAGGAATAGATTGGATTAAACAATAGGAATTATCTTACTCTACTGATACTATGTATAAAATAGGTAATTAATGGGAACCTGCTGTACAGCACAGGGAACTCTGCTCTGTGGTGACCTAAATGGAAGGAAATCCAAAAAAGAGGGGAGAGATATAAACATGGGCTTCCCTGGTGGTTGAGACCATAAAGAATCCACCCGCCATGTGGGAGACCTGGGTTCGATCCCTGGGTTGGGAAGATCCCCTGGAGGAGGGAAAGGCTACCCACTCCAGTATTCTTGCTGGAGAACCCCATGGACAGAGGAGCCTAGTGAGTACAGTCCATGGAGTTGCAAAGAGTCGAACACAACTGAGCAACTAAGCACAGCACACGTGTATACATACAGCTGACTCGTTTGGCTGTGCAACAGAAACTAGCACAACATTGCAAAGCAACCATTCTCCAATAAAAATTAATAACAACCTTTCTTTTCCAAAGAAAAAATTACACAAATTCTGCTTGTCTCCCTTACATGTGTATTTTAGTAAGAATGCAGAGAACATTTTATGGGACTTATTTTTAGGGTATTCTGTAAGCATCTGAATGCAGAGTTCCAAAGAAGAGCAAGGAGAGATAAGAAAGCCTTCCTCAGCAATCAGTGCAAAGAAATAGAGCAAAACAACAGGAAAGACTAGAGATCTCTTCAAGAAAATTAGAGATACCAAGGGGACATTTCATGCAAAGATGGGCTCGATAAAGGACAGAAATGGTATGGACCTAACAGAAGCAGAAGATATTAAGAAAAGGTGGCAAGAATACACAGAAGAACTGTACAAAAAAGATCTTCACGACCTAGATAATCATGATGATATGATCACTCACCTAGAGCCAGACATCCTGGAATGTGAAGTCAAGTGGGCCTTAGAAAGCATCACTATGAACAAAGCTAGTGGAGGTGATGGAATTCCAGTTGAGCTCTTTCAAATCCTGAAAGATGATGCCGTGAAAGTGCTGCACTCAAATATGCCAGCAAATTTGGAAAACTCAGCAGTGGCCACAGGCCTGGAAAAGGTCAGTTTTCATTCTAATCCCAAAGAAAGGCAATGCCAAAGAATGCTCAAACTACCGCACAATTGCACTCATCTCACATGCTAATAAAGTGATGCTCAAAAGTCTCCAAGCCAGGCTCCAGCAGTACGTGAACCGTGAACTTCCAGATGTTCAAGCTGGTTTTACAAAGGGCAGAGGAACCAGAGATCAAATTGCCAACATCCGCTGGATCATGGAAAAAGCAAGAGAGTTCCAGAGAAACATCTGTTTCTGCTTTATTGACTATGTCAAAGCCTTTGACTGTGTGGATCACAATAAACTGTGGAAAATTCTGAAAGAGATGGGAATACCAGACCACCTGACCTGCCTCTTGAGAAACCTGTATGCAGGTCAGGAAGCAACAGGTAGAACTGGACATGGAACAACAGACTGGTTCCAAATAGGAAAAGGAGTACGTCAAGGCTGTGTATTGTCATCCTGCTTATTTAACTTCTATGCAGAGTACATCATGAGAAATGCTGGGCTGGAAGAAGCACAAACTGGAATCAAGTTTGCCAGGAGAAATATCAATAACCTCAGACATGCAGATGACACCACCCTTATGGCACAAAGTGAAGAGGAACTAAAAAGCCTCTTGATGAAAGTCAAAGTGGAGAGTGAAAAAGTTGGCTTAAAGCTCCACATTCAGAAAACTAAGATCATGGCATCTGGTCCCATCACTTCATGGGAAATAGATGAGGAAACAGTGGAAACAGTGTCAGACTTTACTTTTTTGGACTCCAAAATCACTGCAGATGGTGATTGCAGCCATGAAATTAAAAGATGCTTACTCCTTGGAAGGAAAGTTATGACCAACCTAGATAGCATATTCAAAAGCAGAGACATTACTTTGCCAACAAAGGTCCATCTAGTCAAGGCTATGGTTTTTCCAGTAGTCATGTTTGGATGTAAGAGTTGGACTGTGAAGAAAGCTGAGCACCAAAGAATTGATGCTTTTGAACTGTGGTGTTGGAGAAGACTCTTGGGAGTCGCTTGGACTGCAAGGAGATCCAACCAGTCCATTCTGAAGGAGATCAGCCCTGGGATTTCTTTGGAAGGAATGATGCTAAAGCTGAAACTCCAGTACTTTGGCCACCTCATGCGAAGAGTTGACTCATTGGAAAAGACTCTGATGCTGGGAGGGATTGGGGGCAGGAGGAGAAGAGGACGACAGAGGATGAGATGGCTGGATGGCATCACTGACTTGATGGACCTGAGTCTGAGTGAACTCCGGGAGTTTGGTGATGGACAGGGAGGCCTGGTGTGCTGCGATTCATGGGGTCGCAGAGAGTCAGAAACAGACTGAGTGACTGAACTGAACTGATTCCTATCTATCATCTATTTAATTTTTTTGTAAAACACAACATGAGGTTGATCCTCTTGACAAGTTAAAAAATCCCCAATGCAGTACTGTTAACCACGGGCATAATATTGTACTGCAGAACTTACTCATCTTGCATAACTGAAGGTATACGATCCCTTTGATTTAAACATTTTTGATAACAGTGTGTGGTTAGAACCGTTGCTTTTATACCAAACATATTATTTCCTCTAGTTTCAGAATAAGGTATGTTTATTAAACACCAAAGGCATTTTATTTCCTATGAAATTATTCTGAATATATAAAATAGGAAAATAAGATATGCACACATGTGCTACTACCCAGATCTTACAAATAACATTATTGTTGCACTTGCCTCAGATCTTAGAAACAGAAAACAAAACATTTCACAGGTTGAGTCAAAGCTGTCTCTGTGTCCCTGTGGGCCTCCTTCAGATTCACTCACCCGCCCCCTCCTGCCCCACACTGTAGTAACTAGCTGTCATTATTACCGTAATGACTCATATAGCCCTGTTCATTCATCTTGGCTGCCGTATCACATTTCATTTATGAATATTCCAAATTTAAATGTTTCCCTCTTGGTGATTTTGGAAAAAAATTTGATACTAAGAAGCTGCTGCTGTGAACACGTATATATATCCTTTAGGTCCCAGGTGGTCCAGGGTCTGCTCTTCGAAGAGCTTGTAAAAATTTCTGCTGTCACCAGCAGCTTATTTACCTGTGGACTCTACACCTTTGCACACTCTTGGTACTGTCAGTCTTTACATTTTGGTCGATGTTATGAATGCAAAGCCAGAGATCATTGTTGTTTTCCATCTTTTCACTCTTTTTTCTTTTTCTTTTTTTTCAAAACAACTTTATATTGACGTGTAATTGATTTATGATGTGTTAATTTCAGGTGTACAGCAAAGTGATTAAGTTATACTATATGTATCTATTTTTTATCAGATTCTTTTTCATTATAGGTTTTATTACAAGATATTGAATACAGTTCCCTGTGCCATACAGAAGGTCCTTATTGTTCTTCTATTTTATATATAGAACTTTTCACTTTCTTAATATCAGTTTTATTGAGATAAAACTTACGTACTATACAAATAACTCTTTTAAAAGCATACACTTTAGTAGTTTTCCTTATTTTCACTTTTTAATAGTGTCTTTTTTCATACAGAGTTGTCAGGGATTGATGTAAACTCATTGAGCTTCACCCCCCCCTTTGCTGTTTATGCTTTTTGTATCTTAATGCAAGATTTCCTTCCTGAACACAATTCGAAAAGGTTATTCTCCTACATTTTCTTCTGGAATTTAAAATATTTTGCTTATCACATTTAGGTTTTTAGTTGCCCTAAAATAGACTTTTATGTATGTTATGGACTAAGGGATTTACACTTTTTTAAAAAAAATTACAGATAAACAATTGATCTGAAAGTATTTGAGTGGTTCATTCTTTCCCAATGATTTGCAATGTTAGTTCAGTGATATTCTGTGTTTCTATATTTACTTTATAAAGTGTTTTAGCTGCCTTTTTGTCTTTACTGTGTCAAATCTCAAAGTCTTAATCATGAGACTTTATGATGGTATTTCTGAGAGCAAGGACATCCCCTATCTTTCTAGTAAAAATGTTTGATTTCTTGGCCCTTTGCTCTTCCAAATAAAGTTTAACACTGGCTTGCCAAGTTCCATACAAAGCTTTAATAAAATTTATAATGAAGTTTATTGAGTTTCTAGATTAATCTAGAGAGAATTGCCGTGTTTATTACAGTGGGTATTCCCAACCATGGTTTATCTATTTGGCAGCTTCCTTAGTTTCTGTCCCTGCTTCCAACCTGAGATGAACGTGCAAATAAGGCCATTTGTCTTTTAGTTCTTTCCCTTTTCCTTTCTTTGTTTCTTTTTTTTTTTTTCTATTAGCCATTTGTTTTATTTGCTTAAAATACAGTTCTGTCTTTTCTTATTTTTACTACATTATTACAGAAATGCCAGTTTAAGTACTTGAGTCCATTGGTCTTTTATGATTTTCTTTGGGGCTTAAAATCTAATAAAAGTTATAATTTCACTATAGTATGATAAATACAATATTCAGAATAATCTTCCAAAGAATGTTTAAATTTAAATCTTGATCATTGTTACATTTCTAGAAAGTCAGTTATAATAACCTGAAGGTAATTTTCTGGGAGAGCCATTTAAAAATAGCATTAAACTGGGTAAAAATATTTCACAAAGAGAAGTGCCTTACATATTGTACAATGAAAGCTAGACATGTGCACAAGTGAAAATCTTTTGTGCCTTAGTTTTAAAGCACCCTAGAACCCAGACGATTGATAACAGCCAGGGAATTAAGACAAAATTAATATATTCATTCTTAAATTCCATTATAGAGTGACAAAAGAGCAGATGGAGAGGTTTTTGGCTTTATTTTGTTTTACCAAGTGAAATTTGCTCGGTGGATTATAGGATTCTACAAGAGTTCTGATGACCATATGGTTGTTGTTATTGTTCAGTCCCTAAGTTGTGTCTGACTCTTTGCGACCCCATGGACTGCAGCATGCCAGGGTTCCCTGTCCTTCACTATCTCCCTGAATTTGCTCAAACTCATGTCCATCGAGTGAGTGATGCCATCCAACCATCTCATCCCCTGTTGCCCCCTTCTCCTCCTGCCTTCAATCTTTCCCAGCATCAGGGTCTTTTCCAATGAGTCAGCTCTTTGCATCAGATGGCTGAAGTATTGGAGCTTCAGCTTCAGCATCAGTCCTTCCAAGGAATATTCAGGGTTGATTTAATTTAGGATGGACTGGTTTGATCTCCATGATGGCCAACAGGCTCTCAAGAGTCTTCTCCAACACCATGGTTCGAAAGCATCAGTTCGGCACTCAGCCTTCTTTATGGTCCAACCCTCACATCCATACATGACTACTGGAAAAACCATAACTTTGACTAGATGGACCTTTGTCGGCAAAGTAATGTCTCTGTTTTCTAATATACTGTCTAGGTTGGTCATAGCTATTCTTCCAAGGAGCAAGCGTCTTTTAATTTCGTGGCTGCAGTCACCATCTGCAGTGATTTTGGAGCCCAAGAAAATGAAATATGATGCTGTTTGCCCATTTCCCCCATCTGTTTGCCATGAAGTGATGCGACTGGATGCCATGATCTTGGTTGTTTATCCAGGGTCTCGTGCAGGCCAGTGTCAGCGGCAGTGTGAAAGCTCACACAGACCTGCCCGGGCCAGGTGACCTCGGCTTCTCTTTTCAAACAAAGCTACACTTAAGCACGACTTACATTGACCTAGTGTGAGTGACTAGTGGGATTAACCTTCCAAATGTGTGTTTGCAATTATTAACTGGAACTGTCATCAAAAATCAGTCTCTGATTTGTGGTTTATTCCTGGGAAATATTTTAAGCCGAGTAGATTTTTTTTTTTTTCATGTCTTGGAAGCCCCCACCGGGAAATGCCAACCCATGCCAGTATTCTTGCCTGGAGAATCTCATGGGCAGAGGAGACTGGCGGGCTACAGTCCATGGGGTCACACAGAGTCAGACACACTCACAGCCCTCCAGTGCATCTCTGGAGGATAACTTGTGGAAGAAGGCATTCCTTCACTCATCTCTCCTCTACTCAGGAGCTCTACGCTGAACGGAGCTACAGAGCGGGGAGAGACCCTCTGCAGGCATGTCTCATACTGCAGGTCCCAAACAAGCCATGTGGGGTTCGGGGACTGGTGAGGTGTGTGACAGAGAGGAGTCGAGGCTGGAAGGGATTCTTAGGTGGAGACAAACCTGAAGGACAAGGTTAGACGCAGAAACTCAGGACACGACACTTGAACAGAGAGCCAGAAGCACAATGTCCAAGTGCTGGAGGGAAACCGGTCTTCATCTCAGTTCACCGGGCGAGTGAGAGATGCTGAAAGCCTGTGCCCTTAAGACAACGGTGTTCTTTCTTTCCAGTTATTTTTTGAGATTAATGGCGTATTCTTTTTTAAAAAATCACTCAATTAATGCATTTAGCTTTGTTGTCAGGTGTTAGCTGTGGCCTGCGGGATCTTTCATTGTGGTGACAGGCTCGGGGGGTGCAGGCTCCGGCGTAGCTGCTCCACAGGATGTGGGATCTTAGGTCTCTGACAAGGGGTGGAACCTGTGTCCCCTGCTTTGCAAAGTGGAGTTTTAACCACTGGACCTCAGGGAAGTCCCAGAAAGAGGCAAATTCTTGTCTTGGGCTTAGAACAGTATCTCATACATATATATGCTTGACAAATGCTGATTTAATGAATTTATCAAAGTTCATAAAGATTCCCATTTCCATTATGTAACATGCAAGTTAAAACTGTCATGCCCTCAGATTTTGCTTGGTTTTATTGTTCCTGAAAGAATAATAAATAATAGAGTAAGAGGATAACCTACTTCTGTTTTAAAAGCCAAAGTCAGTAAAGATGTTTTAATACTTTGAAAGTATAGTCTCTTTTTCCCATCTTCATCAGCAAAAGGCATTTTGATTCTCTGCTGGTAAAAATAAAATTTATGAAAGTGCCTCCTCATCTTTATGAGGACTAATTCCAACCTTCCAAACAGTTTTTAATCTTTTAACTTACAAAGTCACAACTATTTGGATGCTCTTCCTTTTATTTTAACCAGTTGTACGCACACTTACACTTGCTCATGATTGTCAACGCATCACATAAAGAAATTCCTAATCATACCTTTTAAGTGAAAGTGAAAGTGAAGTCGCTCAGTCGTGTCCGACTCTTTGTGACCCCATGGACTGTAGCCCACCAGGCTCCTCCATCCATGGGATTTTCCAGGCAAGAGTACTGGAGTAGGGTGCCATTGCCTTCTCCAGGGGATCTTCCCAACCCAGGGACTGAACCCGGGTCTCCTGCATTGCAGGCAGACACTTTACCATATCATTTTCTGCTATAATGATTTTAAATACATTTCTTCTAAAAGGAGAGTGAAAAAGGCTCTTTTATTTTTTTTTCCCAGAATGAAGTCATACTTGTACAGTTTGACATAGCGCATGCCATGACACACTTGAAGATAAACTCTTTGCATTTGGACACAGAAAACTCACATTTTATAAAAATAGTTTTTTGGGTTTCCACTCTGCTTTTGTTATGATGACTCATTTCATCCTTTATTCTGGGAAGTCTTAATGAAAATGTTTGAGTAAAGAAGAAGTGAAAGGTACATGCCCTTTAGGATCCAGAACGGTGAAAAAGCTTTTTATAGCCGATGTTCATTGCATATTTATATGTGTGAAATCCAAATACAGCAACTTTCCCTTTTGTCAGTGATAAAAGTCACTCTGACTGCTGAAAGCAGGAAGAAAGTCTAATTTTCTGTGGGCACTGACCTTTTCTTCTCTTCTCTTTTTCTCCCTGTCAGCCTCTTCTGGTGGAAATTTTGGCACAGTATAATAAAAAATAGAAAGATTCAAGAGGTAGCCGTGACCTTAAGTGTGCTGGCTGAGGTTGCCCTGATATAATGCAAAGAAGTGCGCTCTTGGTCACTGGTGAGCTAATGTTAGCACTGAACTGTCGAAACATGCAGTCTTTCTTCTTGGGCATTATGCGCGTCCCAGTGGAGAGGGTCAGTTTAGAGCCCTTTCGTGCATAACTGCTTCGCGTCATCCACAGTGCTGAATGATCTCCCTTGTTCTTGGTAAAGTTTTTACATTTTCTAGGACTCTTTGACCTATCCAGGTTTTCAGCAAACAATTCCTCAGTAGTCAGAAAACCCAATTCCTCAAATTTAGCACAGAGAAGAGATTAAGTGAAGAAAAATTCCACAGCTGGTATAAGGTAGGGAGCTCAGCGGGCTGCTCTGTGATGACTAGAGGTGTGGGTGGGCAGGGGTGGGAGGGGGCTCAGGAGGGCGGGGTTATGTGCACGCTCAGCGGGCTCATGCTGCTGTGCAGTAGAAACCAACGCTGTAGAGCAATTATCCTCCAATCAACAATACATTTGAAAGAAAGATTAAAAGAATGTCACAGCTAATAGTGGGAGAATGGGACTCACTCCAGTCTCATTTTAAAATAAATCAGCTCCGTATTCTGATATAGTTTATGTCCGATAAAATGTGCCCATTAAAAACGCACACTTTAATTATTTTTGAAAACTTTATATACCCCTGTGGACTACCACCAAAATCAAGACCACTTCCACCAGGTACAATTGTTCCTGTGTTCTAATCCGGCTCCCTCTCCCCTTGCTCCTCAGTTCAGTTCAGTCGCTCAGTCGTGTCCGACTCTTCGCAACCCCATGAATCGCAGCACGCCAGGCCTCCCTGTCCATCACCAACTCCCGGAGTTCACTCAGACTCACGTCCATCGAGTCAGTGATGTCATCCAGCCATCTCATCCTCTGTCGTCCCCTTCTCCTCCTGCCCCCAATCTCTCCCAGCATCAGAGTCTTTTCCAATGAGTCAACTCTTCGCATGAGGTGGCCAAAGTACTGGAGTTTCAGCTTTAGCGTCATTCCTTCCAAAGAAATCCCAGGGCTGATCTCCTTCAGAATGGACTGGTTGGATCTCCTTGCAGTCTAAGGGACTCAAGAGTCTTCTCCAACACCACAGTTCAAAAGCATCAATTCTTCGGCGCTCAGCCTTCTTCACAGTCCAACTCTCACATCCATACATGACCACAGGAAAAACCATAGCCTTGACTAGATGGACCTTTGTTGGCAAAGTAATGTCTCTGCTTTTGAATATGCTATCTAGGTTGGTCATAACTTTCCTTCCAAGGAGTAAGCATCTTTTAAATTCATGGCTGCAGTCACCATCTGCAGTGATTTTTGGAGCCCCCAAAAATAAAGTCAGCCACTGTTTCCACTGTTTCCCCATCTATTTGCCATGAAGTGATGGGACCGGATGCCATGATCTTGATTTTCTGAATGTTGAGCTTTAAACCAACTTTTTCATTCTCCACTTTCACTTTCATCAAGAGGCTTTTTAGTTCTTCACTTTCTGCCATAAGGGTGGTGTCAACTGCATGTCTGAGGTTGTTGAGATTTCTCCCAGCAATCTTGATTCCAGCTTGTGTTTCTTCCAGTCCAGCATTTATTTAACTTATACTCTGCATATAAGTTAAATAAACAGGGTGACAATATACAGCCTTGACGTACTCCTTTTCCTATTTGGAACCAGTCTGTTGTTCCATGTCCAGTTCTAACTGTTGCTTCCTGACCTGCATACAAGTTTCTCAAGAGGCAGGTCAGGTGGTCTGGTATTCCCATCTCTTTCAGAATTTTCCACAGTTTATTATGATCCACACAGTCAAAGGCTTTGGCATAGTCAATAAAGCAGAAATAGATGTTTCTCTGGAACTCTCTTGCTTTTTCCATGATCCAGCGAATGGTGGCAATTTGATCTCTGGTTCCTCTGCCCTTTCTACAACCAGCTTGAACATCTGGAAGTTCACGGTTCATGTACTGCTGGAGCCTGGCTTGGAGACTTTTGAGCATTACTTTACTAGCATGTGAGATCAGTGCAATTGTGCGGTAGTTTGAGCATTCTTTGGCATTGCCTTTCTTTGGGATTGGAATGAAAACTGACCTTTTCCAGGCCTGTGGCCACTGCTGAGTTTTCCAAATTTGCTGGCATATTGAGTGCAGCACTTTCACGGCATCATCTTTCAGGATTTGAAAGAGCTCAACTGGAATTCCATCACCTCCACTAGCTTTGTTCATAGTGATGCTTTCTAAGGCCCACTTGACTTCACATTCCAGGATGTCTGGCTCTAGGTGAGTGATCATATCATCATGATTATCTAGGTCGTGAAGATCTTTTTTGTACAGTTCTTCTGTGTATTCTTGCCACCTCTTCTCAATATCTTCTGCTTCTGTTAGGTCCATACCATTTCTGTCCTTTATCGAGCCCATCTTTGCATGAAATGTCCCCTTGGTATCTCTAATTTTCTTGAAGAGATCTCTAGTCTTTCCCATTCTGTTGTTTTCCTCTATGTCTTTGCATTGATCGCTGAGGAAGGCTTGCTTATCTCTTCTTGTTATTCTTTGGAACGCTGCATTCAGATGCTTATATCTTTCCTTTTCTCCTTTGCTTTTCGCTTCTCTTCTTTTCATAGCTATTTGTAAGGCCTCCTCAGACAGCCATTTTGCTTTTTTGCATTTCTTTTCCATGGGGATGGTCTTGATCCCTGTCTCCTGTACAATGTCACGAATCTCTGTCCATAGTTCATCAGGCACTCTATCTATCAGATCTAGGCCCTTAAATCTATTTCTCACTTCCACTGTATAATCATAAGGGATTTGATTTAGGTCATACCTGAATGGTCTAGTGGGTTTCCTTATTTTCTTCAATTTAAGTCTGAATTTGGTAATAAGGAGTTCATGGTCTGAGCCACAGTCAGCTCCCGGTCTTGTTTTTGTTGACTGTATAGAGCTTCTCCATCTTTGGCTGCAAAGAACATCATCAATCTGATTTTGGTGTTGACCATCTGGTGATGTCCATGTGTAGAGTCTTCTTTTGTGTTGTTGGAAGAGGGTGTTTGCTATGACCGGTGCATTTTCTTGGCAAAACTCTATTAGTCTTTGCCCTGCTTCATTCTGTATTCCAAGGCCAAATTTGCCTGTTACTCCAGGTGTTTCTTGACTTCCTACTTTTGCATTCCAGTCCCCTATAATGAAAAGGACATCTTTTCTGAGTGTTAGTTCTAAAAGGTCTTGTAGGTCTTCATAGAACCGTTCAGCTTGTTCAGTGTTACTGGTTGGGGCATAGACTTGGATTACTGTGATATTGAATGGTTTGCCTTGGAAATGAACAGGGATCATTCTGTCGTTTTTGAGATTGCATCCAAGTACTGCATTTTGGACTCTTTTGTTGACCATGATGGCCACTCCATTTCTTCTGAGGGATTCCTGCCTGCAGTAGTAGATATAATGGTCATCTGAGTTAAATTCACCCATTCCAGTCCATTTGAGTTCGCTGATTCCTAGACTGTCGACATTCATTCTTGCCATCTCTTGTTTGACCACTTTCAATTTGCCTTGATTCATGGACCTGACATTCCAGGTTCCTATGCAATATTGCTCTTTACAGCATCGGACCTTGCTTCTATCACCAGTTACATCCACAGCTGGGTATTGTTTTTGCTTTGGCTCCATCCCTTCATTCTTTCGGGAGTTATTTCTCCACTGATCTCCAGTAGCATATTGGGCCCCTACTGACCTGGGGAGTTCCCCTTTCAGTATCCTATCATTTTGCCTTTTCATACTGTTCATGGGGTTCTCAAGGCAAGAATACTGAAGTGGTTTGCCATTCCCTTCTCCAGTGGACCATTCTGTCAGATCTCTCCATCATGACTCGCCCATCTTGGGTTGCCCCACGGGCATGGCTTAGTTTCATTGAGTTAGACAAGGCTGTGGTCCTAGTGTGATTAGATTGACTATTTTTCTGTGAGTATGGTTTCGGTGTGTCTGCCCTCTTGCAACACCTACCATCTTACTTGGGTTTCTCTTACCTTGGCTGCTCCTTGCCTTGGACGAGGATCTCCTCACTGCCGCCCTTCCTGACCTTCAACGTGGGATAGCTCCTCTAGGCCCTCCTGCACCTGCGCAGCCACTGCTCCTTGGATGTGGGGTTGGTCCTCCCGGCCGCCGCCCCTGGCCTCGGGGGTAGGGTAGCTCCTCCCGGCCGCCGCCCCTGGTCTCCGACTTGGGTAGCTCTTCTCCACTGTTTCTGCGCCATCGCAGCCTGGCACTCTCGGCCGCTGCCCCTGGCCTCGGACGTGGGGTAACTCCTCTTGGCCGCCGCCCTTTGGGCATGGGGTCCTCCCGGCTTCTGCCCCTGACCTCGGACGTGGGGTAGCTCCTAGTCCTGAACAATAACTCTTCTTCTTTCTGTTTCTATACATTGTTGCTGCTGCTGCTAAGTCACTTCAGTCATGTCCAACTCTGTGCGACCCCATAGACGGCAGCCCACCAGGCTCCCCCGTCCTGGGATTCTCCAGGCAAGAACACTGGAGTGGGTTGCCATTTCCTTCTCCAATGCATGAAAGTGAAAAGTGAAAGCGAAGTCGCTCAGTCATGCCCGACTCTTAGCGACTGCATGGACTGCAGCCCACCAGGCTCCCCCGTCCCTGGGATTCTCCAGGCAAGAGCACTGGAGTGGGCGCCATTGCTCTGTAGATTAGATCTGTCTTTTTTAGAGTTTCATTGAAATGGAGTCATACCGTATGAGAGTCGTCTTGTTTGCCTTCCTTTTCTTTGCCACTTGCAGGTCACTCTCATCACCGACGTTGGGGACCGGGAGAGATGCGGTCTTTGGCTTCTCCATACGCATCCCATCAGGGCTTCCCAGTGGCTTAGCATCCGCCTGCCATGCAGGAGCCACAGGTTCGATCTCTGGAGGCAGGTTCGAGCCCTGGGTCAGGGAGATCCCCTGGAGGAGGGCATGGCAACCCACCCCAGTATTCTTGCCTGGAGAACCCCATGGACAGAGGAGCCTGGGGGGCTACAGTCCATAGGGTTGCAAAGAGTCGGACACGACGGAAGAGACGTAGCGTGCGTGCGCACACACACGCACACACATGCACACATCCCGCCTCTTTCTGCAGGCCCCAGTTTCTCCTTGCTCTTTTCCACTTAAATCTATCTTTCCTTTCTGAGGGCCAGTCCCACTCACTCCAGGCCCTGGCACTAGAAGTAAATGCCATCCACAGACTGTTTAACCAGCTCCCACAATTCCATGAGGTCCAGTTGCTATGATAAATCCCTTCTTATATACATCACTCCTACTGGCTCCGTTTCTCTGATTAAACTTTGACTGACAGGCCAGGTATGGTAGTGTTTCAGCTTTCAGCCGTTTGTAATGAATCTTCTTACCAAGCAAATTGTGTTTTTCTATCAAATATCAGTTGGAGTTAAAAAAAAAAAAATGGTCACACTTTAAACAGATATTGCTCAGATATTAGCTCCGGAGCGATTTCCGGCCCTGCTGTGAGGGCCGGTAAAGAGACCTCTAGAGTTTCCTTGCTTCTTTTCCTTCATCGTTCTTTTCTTGTCTTCCTATTCCCCATCCCTGCCTTTGCCCTAGGTTTACATTTTAATTACCTAATTAAAACATTTATTGAGTGCCTACTGTATAAGTAGGGGCTTCCGTGGTGGCTCAGATGGTAAAGAATCTGCCTGCAAAACAGGAGACCCTGGGTTCGATCCCTGGGTCGAGAAGGGAATGGTGACCCACTCCAGTCTTCCTGTCTGGAGAATCCTACGGACAGAGGAGCCTGGCGGGCTAGAGTCCATGCGGTTGCAGAGAGTCAGACACGACTGAGCGGCTGACACTGTACTGTGTGAGTACTGTTTTGTGCCAGCGTATCAGACACTGTGCTAGAAGATACGCAGAGTGGAAACAGAATAGGGTCTGATGATGGTCCCCTTGGAGACCTGTGTGAAACCAAGGAGCACGCACAGGGGTCTGGAATTAGTTTCCTTCAGATGTACAGAGGAAAAAGTATCTATAAAGAAATCTACAGTATGTTCTTGATGTCCAGTAAAAAAACAGGAGAAATTATTTCTTGGCAACGGAGCAAGTTACTTGCTCACTGCATCTTTCAGCACCTTGTCTCCTACGAGGCTGTGGTTTCTATGGCTCAGGCAAAGCCCCAGAACTTCGCACGCGAAACACGGTTTATCCCGGAACTTCTAGTCAAGCTAAACCACATGTTTATTTTTCTTTGACATTTCAAAGAATGCCTTCAGAGTTTCTTCTCATTACCACCAGGGAGTAAATCTATTAGAATAAATTTCTCATAATGCTAATTCATAGGAGATCTTGATTTATGTTACGCTAGATAACCAGCTTTAATTCTAAACTGTAAGAGTAAAAGTAGGTCTTTAGTTTTGATGGGTCAAATGACTCGGTTGCCAGCACCAGATTCGTGACCGTCTCCAATGCCGACCTTCTTTGGCTGAGTGACCTTAAGGGTTTTATTTTTTTCCTGCCCTGTGGCGCTTGTGGGATCTTGGCTTCCTCACCAGGGACTGAACCCCGGCCCCCAGCAGTAGAAGTGTGGCGTCCTAGCCCCTGGGCCACCGGAGAAGTCCCAAGAGTTTCATTCTCTATCCTGGAGCCATTCATTTTCTCATTTTGCCCAGGTCTTTCAAGTTTCTGTATTTCTTGTGTTTTGTAAATATTGAAATCAACCTATTTTCTTAGAAAACGTATATGGCTATTCAAAAGGAACAAAGCCCCACTCTAAACATAGTACTTTTACATTAGCAAATTCCTTTCCAGTCACTTTCACAGGAGTACCTGTTTCACAGATAGATTAAACAATAAATCACACACTATTTAGCTGAAGAAACAAGCAGGGACAAGTTCCTATGACTGCCCAGTAGATGGCGCCAGATCCCACGTTACCAACCGGCCCCTTCCGAAACGGGGACGGGGTTTCATAAATCTGGCAGCATCTCATTTCTTTGAGGAGGAGCAAATCGTCTTCATATATTTTTGTTCAACTGTCATATAGCCCAAAGCTTTATGCTTTAGAATTCCACACACTGAAGGGATTGTTATCTTTGAGGGCATTTTTTAAAGGTTTTAACACTTGTGGAAAGCCTGTAAATAAAAGTACTCTTTAGAGGCACTTAAGCCTTCAAGGAAAAATGTGCACACTATAGAGTTCTGAAATACTTTTTGAATGATCACAGTACAACATCGCTTGTGACCTGTGTATGGATGAGAATGATTTTTTTTAATTGAGGTATAGTTGATTTACAAGGCTGTTAGTTTGAAGTGTACAGCAAAGAGACTGATTCAGTTCATATTTTCAGTTTATTTTTCCTTATAAGTTATTATAGAACATTGAGTATAATTCTCTGTGAGGCTGATTTTTTTAGGTGTTTAAAGAAGTTTTCATCTTCTCACACTGTCCCCATGAGCTCTGAACCCACTGCTCGCTGTAGGCTGCGCTTCTGGGCCTTGTGCAGATGGAGCCACAGGACAGGACCTTGCTTCCGAGGTGGCGGTTTCTTTTTGTAGCAGTAACGCCAAGCGGGGAGTAAAGCAAATGTCACGCTTAGGCGACTGAATACAGCTGTTCTAGTAACTAACCCGAATTAACAGTTCAGCGCATCAGTGCGCATAATGCAACCGTATCAACACTTTCCAGTTTTTTACATAATTGAGCAGTGCTTGGGGTTTTTGTATGAATATTTTTGGAAAGTGCTGTTTTGAGCATCTTTAAAAATGTGTGACTTTATATTGTCAGCATCACTCTTTGCTTTATACATTAAGGATATATTAATATTTACATTGGGAGAAGTTAAAGTAACAAAAGTAATAAATTATTCTGCCTTCATATGTGGCCATTTGACTGACGTTTGACTCTTGTAAGATCTATTGGAATATTTGCATTACAAGTAGCTGTTCTTTCCTTCTCTTTAGATAAGTAGCCATGTTGTAACCCTGTGTATTTAGTATTCCATAGGTGAGCCACCTCCACGGGGTTTATAGTTAGTTATTTGTTTCTTAGTATATATTCTCATCTAAATCATATGGAAATTCACTTTGATATATAGCTGAGTTTTCCAGCAAAATAAACTTATTTTTCAACCAAATATGTAAACATAAAAAAAGCTATGTCATTTGAAACCTTCTTAGGTATTTCCTACTTTCAAAATATACTAAATATTTATAATATCTTCCTTTGATGAGATGCTCCACTTTATAATGTTAGTCCTCTCTTCTTATTTGCTGCTTGCTTCTAAATTAACATTCCTACAGAGTGCCTGTGATTTATGGTTTTGTGTGTTTTATCATCTAGGTAATCTAACTACAAAAATTATTTAATAATCAGTATAGCATAGATACAGATATCAGAATGCGTGCTGGCTGAAAATACCTCCCTAACCATGCCATGGTCTACTAGCTGAATTTCAGCATCTTAATTTACTTCCTGTAAATAGTCTGACTCACCAAATGGCACTCTGAATATTAGTCTGAGTCCCAGATATTTGGTTTTGTCAGAAGAACTTGTGCGAGGGATAATGTAAGTATTCTGGTTCCCACTGAGAGGACGCATTTCCTCTTTGTTACGGATGAATGAAGTGGCATTTAGTCCACTGGGGTCGTGAGAGTTTTTCGACTGGTCTGGAAGACTGAGGGTCAGCTCCGTTACAGCAAACTCTCCAAGCTGTGAGGCCCTTCCAGAGAAACCAGCTTACCCTGTCCTTCTACATTTGACATCTCTCTCTCTCTCCTCTTTCTTTGGCCGAAGTATGTGGGATCTTAATCCCGCCCCCTGTGTCGGAAGTGCGGAGTCTAAACCAGGAGCACCAGGAAAGTCCTGTCACACCTCTCTCTTGCTTTGCTACTATCATCAGCAGAGATTGAGGAAATCTAAAGGATGCACTGGGAGAAATTCTCAACACTGACCACAGAAAGAAGTCAAGTGGGTTCTTTAGGATGAGATTCATTTCAAAATAGCTTAATGGATGCTTTTAACTCAGAATAGCAGGGTTGCTGGGCTTCCCTGGTGTCTCAGAAGGTGAAGAATCTGCCTGCAATGCAGGAGACCCAGGTTCGATCCCTGGGTCAGGAAGATCCCCTGGGGAAGGAAGGGCATGGCAACCCACTTCAGTATTCTTCCCTGGAGAATTCCATGGACAGAGGAGTCTGGCGGGCTACAATCCATGGAGTCGCAAGGAGTCGGACACGACCGAGCGACTAACGCACAGCAGGGCTGCTGATACCATTAACTCTGCAATTTGTGAATTTAAATCCTAGATTCCCCACTTACTAGACCCATGAACTTGCTGTCTCCATGTTAAATGGGGTTTACAAAATTCCTAATACATAGTGTTTTAGGAGGGATAAATGCACACAAAATTCTTAGTACAGTCCCTAGCACAGAGACACTGCTCAGTGAAAACTGGTATCTTAACTACTTTGGTTAGGGCATTAGCCCAGAGTGAATGCTCATGACTCCCTGTCATGGTTGGTTTACATCTTATATGCTCTCCTCACGATTTCCTCTCTCCATCCCCTTTTCCTGAACCTGCCTCTTCCTTCACAGGGGAAGGACTAGGTGTTATCCCTCTCAGCACCTTACCACCTTTAAGTTGACCTTCTACATCCTTTCCTTGAAAGCGTTGTTTCTTGAAGCACAGTCCCTGACCAGGATCACCTGGAACCTTGCTAAACATGTAAATTCTGGGGCCTCACCACAGACCTGCTTCCCTGGTGGTTCAGTGGTAAAGAACCTGCCTTCTAAGGCAGGAGATGTGAGTTCGATCCCTGGGTGGGGAAGATCCCCTGGAGGAGGAAATGGCAACCCATTCCAGTATTCCTGCCTGGAGAATCCCATGAACATAGGAGCCTGGCGGGCCTATAGCTATATTCCTGGGGTCTCAAAGAGCTGGACACGACTTATCCACCGAGCACCCAAGTGCCACAGGCCTACTGGATCAGATTCCCTGAGCAGGGCCTGATCAACTATGATTTACTTGGTCCTCCTGCTGAATGCTAGTTTGATGATCAAGACTACGAACCTTGAGCCTCTCACATTCTAAATCCCCTTGACCTAAGTGTTCTCTCCCTGAAGGTTCTAGAGAAATGAAGTCATTTCCCCAGGATGTTTACTGTGAATCTAGGGGACTTTAAAGAGTGATTCATGGCTGAAGTGGCTTGACTCATCTCTGCACAGTGGAAACAAGCCTGGGGAAAGAGACTGCAGAATCCATGGGGAAGGGTTTTCCTGGTGAGCCCCTAGGGGCATGCTGTTAATATTTTCTGCTTTTTATCTCTTCTTTTGTTGATGCTTCCATGGCTTTTAAAAATTGATTTGTAATGGACAACAAATTGTAAGCTACTTAACGTGTACAGTGTGATGATTTGACACGCATTGTTTATGGACTCCAAAGAGTGAACATTGACGGGGATCTTCAGAATGAATCCAGGTGGAAGAAAGCAATTCTGGATGAGGGCCCTCGAAGGTGCCAGCTCCCCGGGGCAGTGTTGTATTTGTTTTACGAGAAGAATCCATTCTTATTGGATGGGGTCGGACACGACTGAGCAACCAGCACACACACACACACACACACACACACACACGCAAGACCCTGTTCTGAGTAGGCCTATTTCTACACCTTTAATGTGCCAATATTTAATTGCGATATTCCCTGAAGGGCTGCGGGAAAGTTTCTGCCAGTGACACACACCGGGGGGTGGCTCTCTCACCTGTCATTTCCATCCACTTTCCTCTTATGATGGAGTATAGGAAGCTAAAATCCACTTTACGCTCGCTGGCAATTAGGGTGTATACAGGACCAGAGATCAAGCCCGGTCCTTGAGGGGTAAGCCGGAGTCTAGGGACCTCGAGGAAAGCCTTTGCTTTTGGATACAGATGACTCTCTTTTCTAATCTGGTTCCTCATCTTCTCCTGGGGAAATGGCCTTGCTTGGCGGAGCCTCCTAAGCAGCTTGAAACCATTAGGAAGAAGTCACTATCTTTCAGCTGCTGAAAAGAAACTAACAAGTGTCTGCCTCCTGATATCAGTATGAGAAAAAAATCATCACATGCTTAAACTGTTACTAGTTGGGTTTTCTGTCACTTGCAGCCCAACATGCCACTTCCTTATTCTCTGTTAATTTACAATGTTGTTTTAATCTCTGTTGTACAGCAAAGTGACTCCGTTATACACACACACATAAATATATATATATATGTTCTTTTCCATTATAAAAACCCCTTCCTTATTCAGTGTCTCAATAGAATTAGGCTAAAAGAAAATTTTCATTAATAATTTAGAGTGGAGATAGCAATAAGACAAAGAGGGCAATCAAGGAGAAAGGACAAATGACCCTTGGAGACTGGATTTAGGAAGTTAAGGAATAAATTATCAGCAGGTTTCTATCTGGGGTAGAGCCCCATCTGCTTCTATTTGCTCTTTCTTTCTTTTTTTTTCCTAAGATTTTTTTATGTGGACCATTTTTAAAGTCTTGAATTTGTTACAATACTGCTTCTGTTTGCTTTGGTTTTTTGGCCGAGAGGCCTGCGGGATCTTAGCTGCCTGACCAGGGATCGATTGAATCCTCCCCCTCTGCCTCAGAAGGCGAAGTCCTGACCTTTGGGCCACCATTGCGTCCTGTGCTCCTTCTATGGACAATAATTTTATACAAATGTGATCTCCTATACAGGTTCAAAGAAGGGACCCCAAATGGGTGTTAGAATATATTTGTTCTGCATGCACTGCTTCTCAATGGGGTTGCACTTGACATTTTAGACATGATGTTTTTTCATTTGGAGAAAGGATCATACACATTGTGGGATATTTATCATAACAAGCGTCTGCTCATTAAATGCCTGTAGTGCCCATCTGTTATTTTGACAAACAAAAATGTATCCTCCTATTTCCACTGCCATCTGGGAAGGTGGCCATGTGTTTGGTTGAGAAATACCTTCTTACTCGCCTCTGATGCTGTGCCCTGCACACCCCAGTATGTGGTTAAATGGCTCATATTCAGCGACATGCTGGTAAGCTAGCTCTCAAAAAAAAAAAAAAAAAAAAAAGCCCTAAGTTGTATCCTTTGCCAATTTCTGTGCTGTAAATATTCCAAACACAGCAATTTTCATGTTATCTGAGGTTTAACCACTGGCTTGTAAAATTTCTGAGTATTTAATAATTGGCTCTTGAGAGGTGGTAGGGCTAGCTCCAGCACATCCCTGGGCACAGAAGTTCAGAGCTGGAAGCTGGCTCCTCCAGCACCCCTTACTTTATGAAAGAAAGAACGCGGGAGAAGGTTTACAGTCAAGTGTGTATATTTTGCCGTGATCAGCCAGTCTTTGACCACACAATGCCCTGGTCAATTCCCCAGGGCGGCGGGGCGGCGGGGCGGGGCGGGGCGGGGCCGGCGCGGGCGGGGGCGGGGGTGGGGGCGGGTAAAGTGTTAATGCGCTTTGCCACTAAATGATTATGGGAGATGGAAAGTGTCTCTGTTCATAGATTTAGCTATACATTCATTTCTAGCACTTGGCCTTTGTCCTTGTGAGGATTCTCATAATATCTGCACGTTATTTAGGTTAAACACAGAAGCTTGCATTTATCTGATGCTTCCCATGAAGCAAAGGGGCATCCCAGGTGGCTCAGTGGTAAAAAAAAAAATCCACCTGTAGATGCAGGAGACGTGGGTTCAGTCCCTGGGTCGGGAAGATCCCCTGCGGGAGGAAATGGCAACCCGCTCCAGTACTCTTCCCAGGGGGCGCGCTCTCCCCCATCCCCGGGTCTGCAGTAGGTAAACCTAAGTCTGGCTGGAAAGAGAAGAAGCTCCTCTTGGCGAGCTGCATTCCCCTGCGATGCGGGACATCTTCTCTTGGTCAGGACAGAGGCAGCACTTCTCTCAAGGTCTAAGGGCTGCATCTGAGACAGCCTTTTGGAGCTTGGGGCTCCTCTGTGAAACTCTCTAAAGAGGGAGTGGAAGTCTTCTATTTTATGAGACTAGTTACTTGCTGTAACTGTCCTTGATTTCAACTAGATGTACCCAGCTATCTATGACTTTCTCTGCTCTCCCTGCCTCTCACACTCACTAAATCAATACTTTCATGACTATATACAAAATTTTCAAGTTTAGACCTTAGGTCATACAGTGATTTAGACAGAAGCCTAGACACCATCTGTAGGATGTTCCCTTGCCTGTTGCAGCCTGACAGTAATTTTATGGGATGATATGCAGCTATGGTGTCAGAGCCAGGACTAGAACTCAAGCATCCCAATTTCCAGGTGTCAATTAACTAGACTAATGTCATACAGCGAGTAAATAGCAGACCCTGGACTCAAACCTCAATTGGCTTACTCACTATATACAGCTTCTTTTTTTTTTAGAGAAAGGGAGGTAGTTCCCGCCAACTTTCTTTAATCTCTTAAGTAGTTCCAATAATTCTGTGGAAATATACTAGGCTTGATGTGACCTTGGAAAAACCATACATAGCGTTGACTATATGGACTTTGTTGGCAAAGTAACGGCTCTGCTTTTTAATACGCTGTCTAGGTTTGTCATAGCTTTCCTTCCAAGGAGGAGGAGTCTTTTAATTTCATGGCTGTAGTCACTGGACACCATGATTTTGGAGACCAAGAAATAAAATCTATCCTTATTTTAATGTTGCACAAACTGACACCCTGAGAGACCCTGAGAGATTCAATAATGTGGAGAGGTGCCTCAGGCAGAGCTTGTCTGCAAAGTTGGAGGACTTTCTCTTCTGGACCACTGGTCAGGGGTACTATTAATATGTTCTAAACTCAGCCAGGAACCATCAATACCATCATAAACATTAATTAGAGCCACAGTAGAATATCAGGAAGTGGGTACTGGGAAATCTGTTCCCATCTCCAGTGAGGAGCTCCCCAAGCCACTGGTTCCATGGAAGTGGTATTATTCAAGGTGGGATGGTGCTGGGAGAGAGAGTGGCAGGGGGCAAGGGTTCCCAAACTTCAGCAGGATCACAGCTGCCTGGGTGCTTATTCAAACACGATTCCTGGGCTGTCCATGCAGAGATTCAGCTTCAGAAGGACGATGGAGGGACTGTGCATCTATATGTTTCATTAGCATTTGCAACATGAATATAAAGGGAAGGTGAGAAATGAAACAAGAATGAAGGGATTGAGGGTCAAGCATTGAAAAGGCACGCTTTGCTCGGCTTTGTGTTCTGAATTTAATGATTGTTGTTGCAGGGTGCTATGGACAGGCCAGGTTAGAAATATCTCTTTTGGAGCCCTTCTTGAACTGGAGGCTGAAAAATCCAAGACTGTTTTTAAATATAACATAGAGGAAAGGAAAGTAGCCTAAATACAGATATTGATTTAGATCAGAGGTGGGCAGAACACAGCCAACGTGAGATGGGTCTGGGACCTGGGACCCTTCGCTGCAAAGCTTGCACCTGGACACACCTCTCCTTCAGCTACAGGGTACGAAGCAACAACACGGAAGTAAACATAACTGTGCGGGTGCGGCTGGAGAAGCCCTGCACCCAGAGGTGCAGAGAAAACTCCTGCCGTTTCTGAAGAGCCGGGAGCAAAAAACTGCGTGTTGGGAATGAGAGCAGGGACTCACATGTCCCACACGCTCAGTGTCACACAGGGATGGGCAAGGTACCCGAGCCACCCTCCAGCCTGACCCCTGGGCCCCCCTACTCCCACCCCATGGCGGGAACAAGGTCCTCCCCCCACTTCCAGGAGCAAGCAAGGGAGCCTGATACTTGATTTCACGCCCGCCGGCAGCTGGCCTAGGAGCCCCAGAAAACCTTGACTGAATTTCTTGTCTGGCTTCTAGTCAGTTTGTTGATCAGGGAAGTCAAAGAATCATGGTCGGGATCAGAGGACAAAATCCAGCCCACTGCCTTGTCCCGTAAATTAAATATTATAAGAGCACAGTCTTACGCATTCATTCGCCTACAGTCTAGGGTGCTTCTGTGGGGCTTCCCAGGTGGCTCAGTGGTGAAGAATCTGCCTGCCAATGCAGGAGATGCAGGAGATGCAGGAGACGAGGGTTTGATTCCTGTGTCAGGAGCATCCCCTGGAGAAGGGGGTGGCAACCCACTCCAGGATTCTTGCTTGGGAAATCCCATGGATGGAGGAACCTGGCGGGCTACAGTCCGTGGGGTCGGACATGATTGAGCGCGCACGCTGCGTGCTACAGGACAGCATAGAGAGTTGCCACAAGAGACCGTGTGGCTCACAAAGCTTAAATATTTAGGGTTTGATTCTTTCCAAAAAAAGTGCATCAACTCCTTTTACAAAATATATATATATTTAAAGGTGATTTACAATATTGCATTAGTTTCAGACATACAGCTTCAGATTCTTTTCTGTTACAGGTTATTACAAGATATTGAATATAGTTCCTTGTGCTATACAGTAAGACCTTGTTGTCTATCTTCTTTATATGTAGTAGTGTGTATCTGTTAACCTCCTACTAATTTGTCAGTCCCCTGCCTCTTTCCTCTTCAGTACATAAGCTTTTTTCTATGTCTGTGAGTCTGTTTCTGTTTTGTAAATGAGTAAGTGATACCATAGAATATTTGTCTTCGTTTGCCTTCACTTAGTATGATAACCTTTAGATCCATCCATAGGGCTTCCCAGGTGGCTCAGTGGTAAAGAATCTGCCTGCCAATGAAGGAGACACAGGAGATATGGGTTTAATCCCTGGGTTGGGAAGATCCTCTGAAGAAAAAAATGGCAACCCACTCCAGTATTCTTGCCTGGAGAATCTCCTGGACAGAAGAGCCTGGCGGGCTACAGTCCATGGAGTTGCACAGAGTCAGACACGGCTGAGTGACTGGAACATGCAGATCCATCCATGTTGCTGCAATGGCATTGTTTCATTCTTCATATGGCTGAGTAATATTCCATTGTACACATGGACCGCATCTTTATTCCTGCACCTGTAGATGGATGCTTAGGCCGCTTCCATGTCTCGGCTGTTGTAAACGCTGCTGCTGTGAACCCTGAGGGGCTTGTACCTTTTCAACTTAGAGGTTTCGCCTTTTCCAGATATGTGCCCAGGAATGGGATCGCAGGATCATATGTTTTTAAAAGAATCTCTAGACTGTTTTCTATAGTGGCTGTACCAATTTACATTCCCACCAAAGGTCTAGAAGGTCATCCCCCTGTTTTTTAGAGAATGCGTTTAGAATATAGGTCCTAAGTAAGCTATTAACGCATTCTTAGGGCTTGGGTCTGGAGAAGGAAATGGCACCCCACTCCAGTACCGTTGCCTGGAGAATCCCATGGACAGAGGAGCCTGATGGGCTGCAGTCTACGGGGTCTCGAAGAGCCAGACACGACTGAGTGACTTCACTTTCTCTTTTCACTTTCATGCATTGGAGAAGGAAATAGCAACCTACTCCAGTGTTCTTGCCTGGAGAATCCCAGGGACAGCGGAGCCTGGTGGGCTGCCATCTATGGGGTTGCACAGAGTCGGACACGACTGAAGCGACTTAGCAGCAGCAGCAGCAGCAGGGTTTGGGTCAGGAAGATCCCCTGGAGAAGGCAATGGCAACACACTCCAGTATTCTTGCCTGGAGAACTCCACGGACCAAGGGGTCTGGCAGGCTGCAGTCCATGGGGTTGCAAAGAGTCAGACACCACTGAGTGACCAATACACACACAGGGCTTGACTATGTGCAGAAACATACTTGGATCTCACTGTTGCCCCAGCCCACATGCCAGAGTAACCTGTGTGGACAAAGCCAGATAACGATACATATGGCAGAGGCAGAGTCTCTGAAGAATATCTTATCCCATTATTGCATTGCAATTGCATTGATTTTTGAAGGGATTTAAATGCATCGCACTCTCCTTTTTCTAAAAAGGTCAGAAATTTAAACAAATTTCAACCTTTTGGTTTGTGTTTTTCAACCTTCTGCTTTTCTGAAGTTCAGCTACTTTGTTGAGAACAAGGAAAAACGGAGAAAAGGGAGACGGTCTCAGTGTTCTTTGTGTCCACCCTAGTTTTATAGCCTCTGTCTTGCTGAAAGCCATGAATCTGACCTCTTTTTCCCGAGGCCACTGACAGACTATTCAAATTCTTGCTTAGAGATTGAGAGAAGCTTTCATGGTTCAGCTGCTGACTCATCCAAAATCCTAAAGCATGCCTGCTGAGCCCTGGCTCTGGAGATGCAGAGATGTATAAAATGCATTCTCTGCTCACAGCCTACAAGCCGCGAGAGACACAGAGCAATTACCCGGAAGACAGCCTCAGATGTGCTGAAATAAAGCAACTATGGCAGCCCAGTGAAGGTCCAACCAACACCGCTTGACAAAACAGAAAAGAACATATGCTTTGTATCTTAAGTGATGCTTGTCTTTACAACATGCAGATTTAGATGTCAAGATGTCCATTCATTAAAAAAAAAAAAAGCATTACCCTCGAATCTGAAACTAATCAGCATCAAATAGAAGAATCATGTTTAACTTCATCATCTTCCACCGATCTTTGCCTAGTTGCTGTATCAGGTGAAGCCAGTTGAGATTGGGTTCAGGGCACAATGTGGAGCCCCTGGGTGCTCAGGAGAAAACTGGGGTTCAGACAGTACAGGGGACCCTGGATGCCTGGCGTCTGGGCTGACATATGAGTGAGGTCTCTCCAGGAAGGGTACCTTCAATCAGTGTCCTTAGAAGTGGGTCTAGGCTATTGAGCTGGCACCTCTTTCCAGGCAGACTTGTTTTAATGGGTAAGGAGTAAAGCAAGCTCTGAAGCAAGGCATCTCCAATGTCCCTGCAAATTAGGATTATCAGCTGAGTTTTCCTTTTTTGGCCCTGCACCATGCAGCTTCGAGATCTTAGATCCCCAAGCAGGGAACAAACCCAGGCCCTTGTGTTGGGAGGTGGAGTCTTAACCACCTGTCCGCCAGAGGAGGGCCTCTGCTGAGCTGTTTAGACTTCTGCTGCCCAGGGCCCTCTCCAGAGTGACCACATCATAATAGCTGAGGGGAGACCCCAAGGGAATAGTTTTAAACTCCTCAGAGGAGCCCAGAGTACAGCCACGTTTTGAAATCAGTGGATTTCAATCACCCGAAGGGCTTGTTAAACTTAGTCTGCTGAGTTCTCCACCCCAGGGTCTGATTCAGTGGGTCTGGGCAGCTGGAGAATTTGCATTTCTAAAGCATTCCCAGGTGATGCTGACCTGGGATGGTGGGGTCAGCACATTGTGAACCCCTGCTGTAAAGGAGAGCAATACAGGGGGCGGTCGTTTGAGAAGCAGAGTTCCTGCCTTTTGAGGAGTGAGGCGCAGAGACCAGGCTGGAGACACATGTGCAATGTGCCCGTGAGAGACACGTCCCTGGGACGGTAGGCACCCACCTTCTAAACGTCCTCGGCTAGCGAGGAAAAGTTCTTTACGGGGTGTATTTTTCTCTTTCTTTCTTTCAACCTCTTTCTGTTTCAAACTGTAGTTCTCTTTCAAACTCTTGTTCTCTTTCAAACTCGCTCTTTCAAACTTTCTTTCTCTTTCAGACTCCTTTCTGTTTCAGACTCCTCTCTCTTTCTCTTTCTCAGACTCTCTTTCTCAAGCTCTAAAACGCTTTAAATCTCTCTCTCTCCCTCTCTCTTCCTTTCTCTTTCTAGATAAGAACTTTGTTAAAATACTAAAGAGCATTTAAAGGAATCTGGCACACTCAAAATGGCTTTAATTTTACAGAAAACTTGAAATTTGAAAAATAAAGTAGCTTTTTGCAAAAAAGCAATCTTGAATGATAGATATTTCTGATGGAACAGCTTTGTCGCTCTACAGGAAAAACTTGCAGTTATGTAGCCCGAAGAAATATGCCATAAGAAACAATAGTTGAAAAGTAATACACACAGAATATGAATAATTCAATATATTTGACCTCTTTGTCTTGATGTCAGCAAAGAGTAGCACACCTAGACAATTACCTGCATTATTTATGAAACAGTCTCTTACTGCCCGAAACTAATTTCTTCAGCCCACCTACTTTAAAATGGATGCTCATTATATTTTATTTTAAATTCCTTTTAGAAGCCGTATTCTCAATTGAGTGAATAATCTCCTGGATATACTGCTTTCTTCTTTATTTAAATATTCTCTCAGAAAATTTTTTCATCTTTTCACGTGACTTTGCCCACTTTGAGAACTCAAGAATATTTTAAAACTCCTTGCTGTAGAGGTCATGCTTTTATGGCAAAGGGCTCTTACAGGATGCAGAATCTGTAGGAGGTAACCTGTTTCAAGAAGGAGGAAGCAAGAGGGGGGCAGAAAAAGCACCTGCTTTGGAGCTGACCAGCTCTGCGGCTGTGGCCTGTTAACAAGCCAGTTTCCCAACGTGAGAGTTACTGTGTCTCCAACAAGGTTGCTGTGGGTGTTCAATGGGGAAATACAGAAGTGTCTGCTAGCAAATGCTTTTTCAGTTCATACATGCCCGTTCCTCCATTCCTTGCAGGGTCTATTTCATTTGGCAAATGTTTACTTAGATCCTTCCCTGTGGCATGTTTCAGGAATATAGAGATGGATACATGTTCCTTCTTTAGGAGGACTTCATAGTCTAAAATGAAAGTGTTAGTCACTCAGTTGGGTCTGACTCTTTGCAACTGCATGGACTGTAGCCCTCCAGGCTCCTCTTTCCGTGGGATTCTCCAGGCCAGAATAGTGGCATGGGTTGCCCTTCCCGTCTCCAGGGGATCTTCCCAACCCAGGATTAAGCTGGGTTCTCCTGCATCGCAGGCAGACTCGACCGTCTGAGCCACCAGGGAAGCCCTTCATAGTCTAAGGAGATGGACAAGCGGACACTTGCAGGACGATGTGCCGGTGCCGCATTGGAGGGCGTCTGCGGGGTCCACGTGCTCTCTTGGGGGCCTCCCTCCAGGCCGGAGGCGCAGGTAATGGGGCCCTCCTGGGGTACTTCGCTCTTCTCAGGAGTCACAGCTTGGTGCTGTCTGATATCTGAAAATTGTTCCTGTTTTTGTCTAATTTTTCACTTGTAGTGTGGGGTAATCCTGGACTGTCTTCCTCATGGCCAATGTGGATGTCCAGAAAAGGCATTGTATAATAAATCCTGAAAATTCCTTGAACTATGCACATTTCTTCTCTGTAATATTCTCCAAAATATACAAATTTGGGAGATTTTAGAAATAACTGCCAAGAGTATATAAGGCTTGCATAGGTTACTCCATCTGCTCAAAGTGCCTAAGGGATTTACTTTCAGTCAGTTCTAGTTTCCTGGACTTAGAATGCAGGATTCACAGCCTCATTCTTAGGGCCCAGGTGTTACAAATTTAATCCTATACCATCTCTTTGTAGAACATTACACTCTTGTAATTATTTAATTAAACATCCCCTCAATACTATTTTCCTGATAGACTTTAATCTTCATAAAGTCAAGCACCTACATCATTTTAAATGGTGCCTGCACTATGCCAAAGCCTTTGTGTGGATCACAACAAACTGGAAAATTCTTCAAGAGATGGGAATACCAGACCAACTGACCTGCCTCTTGAGAAATCTGTATGCAGGTCAGGAAGCAACAGTTAGAACTGGACATGGAACAACAGACTGGTTCCAGTTTGGGAAAGGAGTACGTCAAGGCTGTATATTGTCACCCTGCTTATTTAACTTTTATGCAGAGTACATCTTGAGAAATGCTGGACTGGAAGAAGCACAAGCTGGAATCAAGATTGCCAGGAGAAATATCAATAACCTCAGACATGCAGATGGCACCACCCTTATGGCAGAAAGGGAAGAAGAACTAAAGAGCCTCTTGAGGAGAGTGAAAAAGTTGGCTTAAAACTCAATATTCAGAAAATGAAGATCATGGCATCTGGTCCCATCACTTATGGCAAATAGATGGGGAAACAGTGGAAACAGTGTCAGACTTTATTTTTTTGGGCTCCAAAATCACTGCAGATGGTGACTGCAGCCATGAAATTAAAAGATGCTTGCTTCTTGGAAGAAAAGTTATGACCAACCTAGACAGCATATTAAAAAGCAGAGATATTACTTTGCCAACAAAGGTCCATCTAGTCAAAGCTATGGTTTTTCCAGTAGTCATGTATGGATATGAGAGTTGGACTACCAAGAAAGCTGAGCACTGAAGAATTGATGCTTTGGGTGTCAGAGAAGAGTCTTGAGAGTCCCTTGGACTGCAAGGAGATCCAACCAGTCCATCCTAAAGGAAATCAGTCCTGGGTGTTCATTGGAAGGACAGATGCTGAAGCTGAAACTCCAATACTTTGACCATCTGATGTGAAGAATTGACTCATTTGAAACGACCCTGATGCTGGGCAAGATTGAAGGTGGGAGGAGAAGGGGATGACAGAGGATGAGATGGTTGGATGGTATCACTGACTCAATGGACATGAGTTTGAGCATCCTCCTGGAGTTGTTGATGGATAGTGAGGCCTGGTGTGCTGCAGTCCATGGGGTCGCAAAGAGCTGGACACGACTGAGCGACTGAACTGAACTGCCACTCTTAACTTACTTTTTTCATACAATGAATGCTGAGAAGAGAAGCTTAAAAATGCTTTTCCTAACTTTAAGGGACTCTACAACACTCTTACACTGAAAAATTTGTTGTAATATTAGTGTAGCCAGAGTCAGTGGAGGAAAAATTTCAAAGGATTCAGCAATCATTTATTGAGGACTTAGTGTGTTAGTCACTTAGTCGTGTTCAACTCTTTGTGACCCCGTGGACTGTAGCCTGCTGGGCTCCTCTGTCCATGGGATTCTCCAGGCAAGAATAGTGGAGTGGGTAGCCATTCCCTTCTCCAGGGGATCTTCCTGACCCAGGGATTGAACCCAGGTCTCCTGTATTGCAGATGGATTCTTTACTGTTTGAGCCACCAGGGAAGCCAAAAAAGTGAAAGTGTTAGTCGCTCAGTCATGTCCAGCTGTTTGTGACCACTCAACTATGTCTCCATGTTATTCTCTGCCCTTGATGTATTGAGTGTCAATAACAAAAGGAGAGCAATAGCCGCAAAGATCAGCCGGGGCAGAGTGTGTGTGCAAAAATAGTGGACATAATTTACATGACACATCTGAGTAAAACCCGTATTTTAGATGCTGGAAAGTGGTAACTGACAGTGATAAGCAATAGAGGAGAAAAAGATAAGGGCACGGGGGATGGGAAGGAGTGGGGATGGTGGGCAGGTTACGATTTAAATCAAGTGGTCAGAGAAAGTAGGTCTTCTTGAGAGAGAGAGCTCAAAAGCATCAAAAATTTGAGGGAGGTGAAGGAATTAATCAGGCCAATATAAGAGCAGAGTGTTCCAGACAGAAGAATCAAGCTGGGCTTGTCGAATGTGTCTGGAGTGTTCTAGGAAGAGCTGAGAGGCCAGTGTGGCTGGAGAGGGAATACGAGAAAGTGGAAAGAAATGAAATCGGGTCAGGGAACAAGGCAGAGATCACACAGACAGAGCCTTGTAGACTGAAAAAATAAATTAACTTCCTCTGAGATAGTTTTCAGCATTAAGTAAAGAAACACTGTCCTCTAATTGTAATTTTCTGAATCAAATGATTATAGTTTCATTATTATAAGTCAATAGACCTCAGAATTATTAAAATAGATCTTTGAATAATACAGGGAAGATCACTGACCTTCTTAGTAAATCGATATACTCAGAAACCTAACTTTATGAGGACAAATTTCATAATAAACATGGATTTAAAATAAACCTTGTGAAAACTGTCAAATACTTAATTTTTTCCTAATTAAAGGCTAACCTAGTGTTTGTAGCATCAAAAGCATGTGATGTGTATCACCAGCTTCTCTCCTTAAAAATTAAGTAATATTTAACATACATTTTATTTTATTCTTTAAAAACTGGAGTATAGTTGCCTTAAAATGCTGTGTTTCTGCTGCTTTTGTTGTTGCTTGGTCGCTCAGTCGTGTCTGACTCTGTGCGACCCATGGACTGCAGCATGCCAGCCCTCCCTGTCCATCACCAACTCCTGGAGCTTAATCAAACTCATGTCCATCTCCAGCCATCATATCCTCTGTCGACCCCTCCTCCTCCCGCCTTCAATCTTTCCCAGCATCAGGGTCTTTTCCAATGAGTCAGTTCTTCACATCAGGTGGTCAAAGTATTGGAGCTTCAGCATCAGTCCTTCCAATGGATATTCAGGACTGATTTCCTTTAGGATTGATGGATTTGATCTCCTTGCAGTCCAGGGGACTCTCAAGAGTCTTTTCCAGCACCACAGCTCAAAAGCATCAGTTTTTTAGTGCTCAGTTTTCTTTATGGTTCACTCTCACATCCATACTTGACTACTGGAAAAACCATAGCTTTGACTATACAGACCTTCGGCAAAGTAATATCTCTGCTTTTTGTTGTTGTTGAAGACTTTTTTTTATGTTGACTTAATTAAAATTTTTAATTGGAGGCTAATTACTTTACAATATTGTGGTGGTTTTTGCCATACATTCACGTGAATCAGCCATGGTGTACATGTGTTCCCCATCCTGACCCTCCCTGCTGTCTAGGTTTGTCATAGCTTTTCTTCCAAGGAGCAAGCGTTTCTGCTGTACAACAATGTGAATCAGCTCCATGTACACATATCCCCTTGAGCTTCCCTCTCCCTGCTCCCCCATCCCACTCCTCAAGGTCATTACAGAGCACTGAGCTGAGTTTCCTGTCTATACCAGCAGGTTCCCACTGGTTAGTTATTTTACACATGGTAGTGTATGTAAGTTTTAAATTATTATTTTATAATGGCTGAATTAAAGATTTTAGGGCTTAGAGTAACTTTTAAAAATATTCTCTGATATAAAATCAAATATCAAGAAGGATACAGAAAAAAGAAAGCAAAAGAAATTCCAAGGAGGTAAAAAAAAAAAAAAACCCAGAAATCATCACACTCAACATAAATAAGACTACTTTCAAAATGAAAATACATAGACTAGGCAACCTCCCTGTTTTTAAAAAGACAAATATTCGAGCTTCCAGCAATGTGATAATCTGAGCTTATGTGAGTGGGTTATCTTAAAAATACTTACATAGATGAGTTCAAAAGACCATGATCACAAGTACTGAAAACAAAAATGGAAATAAAAATGATCATAGTAAAGAGGAATTATGCAAGCCCACAGTAGTTGGGGACTGGGTTTCTGATGGTCAGCTACTGACACAGGCGCATGTGAATTCAGTTAGGACTGAATGTCCTGAGTTAATTCTGAGCCACAACCCACTGCCCTGGTTTAAGGAACTGGGAACATTCCACGCACTGTTCCTGAGCGAAGCCGGGAAGCGGCTCCTTGTCCAGAGTTTGGGACGGAGGAAAAGTCATCCATGAGGATTCTGGTTTCCTCTCAGATGTAAACATGAAACTTTTCTCATAACCCTAGGTACAGGAGACTAGGAGACTCATAGTATAAATCAGTCAACAGCTGAAGACAAACATGAATAAAAACCAATGAATTATAAACCAATAAAACAATAAATAAAGGCAGAAAACAATGACATAGACATGATTGTTGACTCCCTAAGAATTGGAAATATTGGAACAATTTGAAATTGACCAAAAATAGACTTCAGATAATAAACAGATTTCAAGTGAAACAAAAGGTGATGAAAAAAGAACATGAGAAATTAGAAAATGAAGTCCTAGAAATGAATACTTCAACCACAGAAATCAAACAGATACTTGATAGATGAGCTAACAGCCATCAGATACAGATAAAGGCAGTTTAGTGTTGAGGCTGTATTGGAAGAAACAGTCCAAACAGCATCAGGAGAGACAGTGATGGAGTGTGTGAGCAAGTATGGGATGCAGAGGGTAGAATGTTTATGGCTGGTGGGGATCGACTTTGCGGCCAGCCTAGGGGAGCATCAGCTGTATTTGTTTCCTTGGGCTGTTAAAAGAACCACTATTTCCTAGGTCTGTTTGTTCATCATTGCATCACCATCACACTGTCACTTTGTAATAAATCTTGCTATCTGGTCTGTAGAAACTCCAACTTTGTTCTTTAAATTTGGCCAGGTTCTTTGCCTCTCCATACAAATTTAAAATCAGCTTACCTATTTTCACAACATATCTGCTGGATAACCAGAATTACATTTACTATATAAATAGATTTGGGAGAATTGACATCTTTATAATTTGAGTCTTCCCTTTCCTCTATTATTTAATCATTCTCTGATATCTTTTAGCAATGTTTTTAAGTTTTCTCTGTATCAATAGCTTGAAGTGAAGCGAAGAGAAGTCGCTCAGTTGTGTCCGACTCTTTGTGACCCCATGGACTGTAGCCCACCAGGCTCCTTGGTCCGTGGGATTTTCCAGGCCTGAATACTATAGTGGGTTGCCACTTCCTTCTCCAGGGGATCTTCCTAGCCCAGGGATTGAACTCAGGTCTCCTGCATTGTAGGTAGACACTTTACCATCCAAGCTACCAAGGAAGCCCTTATTCCTATGTATTTGATATTTTTTAGAGAATTGTATATGGTATTGATTTTAATTTTATTCTCCAATAGCTTTTTAATTCTTAATGTGAGTACATACACCATATTGAGTTTATAACCAGCGACTTTGGTAAATTCTCTTTTTAATTTTGATAATTTGGGTTCCTAGGTGTGCAATCATGCCATCTGTGAACAACAGGATTACTTTTTTCTCTTTCCATTATACTATTTATGTATTAATTTTTGCCTATTGGTTAGGATCTTCTCTATAATATAATTAGAAGTGGTTGTGGTGAAAATCCAGGTATTTTTTTCTCATCTCAGGAAGAAAACTTTCAATAATTTTCTACTACCTGTGATATTAGCAATAGTCTTTTTTTTATAAATAACTTTTATTAGGATAATCCCTTCTAGATTTCATTTGCTGAGAATGATTTTTTTAATCATGAAATGCATTTTCTGCATACAATATCTCTTATTTATTCTACAGTTTGGTAGAAATAAAGCTATTAAGGACAATATTGGGGCAATTGAGGAAATTTGAATATGGGCTGTATATTAGAACACAGATTTCTTCATTTTGGTAATAGAATTATGTTAATGTATAAGAATAGCCTTTAGGGGATATATGCTAAAGTTTCTATTTCTAAAACTTACTTTTAAATTCTGCAAAAAATAGTATCTATCTCTCTACTAAGAACATAAAACTATACACATTTGTACCTATCTATATACAAATATGGTAAAATGCTAACAGTTGGTGAATTCAGGTAAAGGGTATATGGGATATTCTTTTATTTTATTATAGGTTTTGAATTTTTCAAATAAAATTTTAGGACAAATGAGGATTCAACTATTATAATAAGTTTGATATTGAAATTTTACCTTTCTCAAAGGCTGTCCTTTTCCATTTCAATGTAATATTTAGAAAACCATTTATATATTAAGCCCAGAGGAAATCTCGATAAATGTCAAAACTGAATTCAAATAGACATCATTCTCTTTCCGTATGAAATGAACTGTAAAAACTGATCTCAAATGGTTAAATAAAATGAATCAATTTTGGATTAACGTTTAGATGAATACTTATTCAAAAATTAAATAATTCGAAATTCATGTTATATTTAGATATGAAAATCATGTAAAATTATACAAATTCTGGACAAACCAGAAAATCAGAGGAAATTCACAATTTAAATGTTTCACTTTATTGTTAAGAAAGAAAAAATAATGAACTAAAGAAAATGTTCCAGGAAAGTAACCGCAAAATAGCCTGTTTGCTTTTGCTATTTTCATTGCTGCTTTCCTAGTTATTTCCATGCTGCAATTTCTTCAGTATTTCCTTTAAGAATGAGCACCTTGTGTTTCAAATTTCTGCTTTACAAACAATGCGGAGCAAGAATACTGGTTAAAAATTAGTTAGAAACAAAAGGCCAAAGTAGAGATAAAAGTGTCCTGACACTGTATGTGAAGTTTGGTGTTGAAAGATATATATACATATAGCAGCACCCGCCCTTTGGCACACCCAAACTCTCAATAACGGGAAAGAAAAGAAGCATGATGAAGATCATCATGTTCGATCAAATGTTTAATAAAACGGTCCTGATGATTAGTTTTTCATCAGATTGTTTTCTGATAGGTTCAGGCAGAAGAAATAGTGGGCTACCAAAACAAAAACAGATTATTAAAAAAAAATTGTGGTATATATGGAACTATGTGTAATTTTGTTCTATATTTTCCAAGTCTTTTTTAAAATGTTTTATCATATTTTCATAATTATAAAAAATTAGAAAGACATTAACACACAAAACGAATGAGTCCTCAGGGAGGAGACACCGACCAACCCAAACTGCATTAACTGTATTCTTGATTAGAAAGTGAGCTGGGGCATGGGGTCAGGGGAGCACATGTCAAGCCACAGTGCTCTGCATTCCTGCCAGAGGAGAGCCTCTCATGCAGGGAATCAATGATAAGCCCTACAGTGTGTGTTTACACAGAGTGCTGTGAAACGCAGACAGCACATGTTCAAGGAGGGGCCTTGAGTTAGAATGAATTTGCAAATGAAAATGCACAAGCCGTAGCGACTAGGAAGAGAGGAGGTCTGAGGGGAAAGCAACCTAAAGAAAGAAGAAAGATCGGATGTGTCTTCATATTTTATGTGAACTTCTAAGAGGGGCTGTAATTGTCATTTTGAGAGCTTTAATGAAGCATCACCGACCTGCACAAATTGCGTATATTGAAATAATACAGTTTGGTTTGGTTTCTAACATTTGTATACCCTTGAAACCGTCACCACAATGCCTTCTTGCTCCTTTGTCATCTCTTGCTCCCCCCACTCCCCTCCAACTCTAGTCGATCACTAGTTACTTGCTTTTTCTCTGTAGATTAGTTTTCATTTTATAGAATTTCATACAAATGGAATCATACCCATTATCTGATTTTTTATTTGATATAGGACATGAGATTAAGCGAATGACCTTGCAACAGCAGTTCATTTCCTTTTAGTGCTGCGGAGTGTTCCATGCCCGGGATGTTTACCCGTTCAGCAGCTGATGGACGTTTGGGCTATTTCCAATTTTGGCGTGTTAGAAATAATACCGCTAGGAACACTGGGGAATATAATTACTTCTTCCTCTTCCTCCCCGGCCTTCCTCCTCCTCTCCCCTCTGCTCGCTCCCCCCTCTGTAAATACAGGGGTGCTGTGGAATGGCTGGGTCACATGGGAGGGACATACTTAACTTTTAAAGAAGCCATCAGACTGGACTCCAGTGGCTTCCCATGTTTGTATTCCGACCATCAGAGAAGGAGATTTCTGGTGACTCTACAGGGTCACCAACACTTGGTAGGCTCAGTGTAGTCATTCCAGGAGATGGGTAAGGATATCACACTATCGTTTTAACTTGTATTTCCACGAGTGTAGAAAAGCTGGTCCTATGCCTGCTTATCACCCTCCAGCAACAGGAAAGGACAGAACCCCTGAGAGCCATGACACAGGAGAATTCATGTCCCCTTGCAGACCTTAGTGATCATGAGAAGCTCAGGCGCAGGGAGAGGTCCTGGAAAAAGCCCCCACATGGTGTTGGTCCATCTGGGCCGTCAGGGGCTCTGTGCACCCCTGCTGCTCCACAGTGGGGCTGAGTGACCCATCAAGAGCTCCAGCTGAGTGCTTCCTACCAGCTTGAATGCCTTCCAGTACACGTCCCACATACACACATGCTCATGTCCTGCATTTCGCTGGACATGTCCGCCTTTCTTTGGATTTGGGTGAGTGAGTTGTCCCATCATCAGCTTTTTGATGAGGTTTTAACAGTTGTGATCTTGCCAAATTATCTTTTTTTTTTTTTTTTTTAGGAAAAGGTACATTCTTTCCATTTTTTACATCCTGATCAGAAGCCAGAAGGCAATTAATATCATCTGAATGAACTTGCATGTGAAATGAGGTAAGGATGGGAGATGTTTTAAAATGGTCAGTCAATTTGGTCACTCAATCATGTCCAATTCTTTGCAGCATGCCAGGCCTCCCTGTCCATCACCAACTCCTGGAGCTTGCTCAAACTCATGTGCATCAAATCAGTGATGCCATCCAACCATATCATCCTCTGTCATCCCCTTCTCCTCCTGCCTTCAATCTTTCCCAGCATCAGGGTCTTTTCCAAGGAGGCAGTTCTTCGAATCAGGTGGCCAAAGTGTTGGAGTTTCAGCCTCAGCATCAGTCCTTCCAATGAACATTCAGGACTGATTTCCTTTAGAATTGATTGGTTTGATCTCCTTGCAGTCCAAGGGACTGTCAAGAGTCTTCTCCAACACCATAGTTCAAAAGCATCAAATCTTTGACACTCAGCTTTCTTTATAGTCCAACTCTCACATCCATATATGACTACTGGAAAAACCATAGCTTTGACTAGATGAACCTTTGTTGGCAAAGTAATGTCTCTGCTTTTTAATATGCTGTCTAGGTTTGTCATAGCTTTTCTTCCAAGGTGCAAGCGTCTTTTAATTTCATGGCTCCAGTCACCATTGGCAGTGATTTTTGGAGCCCCCTCAAATAAAGTCTGTTACTGTTTCCACTGTTTCCACATCTCTTTGCCATGAAGTGATGGGACCAGATGTCATGATCTTTGTTTTCTGAATGTTCAGCTTTAAGCCAACTTTTTCACTCTCCACTTTCACTTTCATCAAGAGGCTGTTTAGTCCCTCTTTGCTTTCTGCCATAAGGGTGGCATCATCTGCATATCTGAGGTTATTGATATTTCTCCTGGCAATTTTGATTCCAGCTTATGCTTCATCCAGTCCAGTATTTCTCATGATGTACTCTGCATAAAAGTTAAATAAGCAGGGTGACAATATACAGCCTTGACATACTGCTTTCCCAATTTGGAACCAGTCTGTTGTTCCATGTCCAGTTCTAACTGTTGCTTCTTGACCTGCAGGAGGCAGGTGAGGTGGTCTGGTAGTCTCATTTCTTGAAGAATTTTCCACAGTTTGTTGTGATCCATACAGTCAAAGGCTTTGGTGTAGTCAATAAAGCAGAAATAGATGTTTCCCTGGAACTCTCTTGCTTTCTTGATAATCCAACGGATGTTGGCAATTTGATCTCTGGTTCCTCTTATTTCAATACAAATTTTACTTCCCAAAGTTACAAATATACTAGAAAAAAGCATTACTTAAGTGGGAGTCAAAATGCTTCAAACATCCAAACATTAGAATTTTTATAAAAGACCTCTTTTTCAAACAATAATCACTGATTTTATAAAATTCTATGGCAATAATCGAGGCAGGTATATTTCTCAGTGGCAGTATCTGGTGATGGCACAATCTACCCACATGAGAATGACTTTCAGTGATGTTAAACGAACGCAACTGATTAGTCTGATAAAGTGCTGCTTTCTTGCCAGTGATGTGAAGACTTAAAAACTATTACAATATTGCCTTGTAATTATGTGCACATGGTAATTTTCTTAATTATTTTCTTCTGTTTTTTATTGTAGTACAGTTGACTTACAATGTTTCAGGTATGCAGCAAAGTGAGTCAGATACGTATGTATACACACACACACACACACACACACACAGTTTTTCAGATTCTTCGCCATTATGGGTTATTATAAGATATTGAATACAGTTCCCTGTGCTATACAGTAGGTCCTTGTTTATTTATTTTATGTGATATGTATTGGTTAATCCCAAATTAACCAATTTATTTTAATAATTTATTATTAACCAACTAATTTATACCTCCACCACCCACTTTCCCTTTTGGTAAACATACGTTTATTTTCTGTTTGTGACTCTATTTCTGTTTTGTAAGTAAGTTCGTTTGTATAATTCTTTTTACATTGCTCACATAAATGATGGCATATGATACTTGTCTTTCTCCGTCTGCCTTTTCCCTTTGTGTGATAATCTCCAGGTCTATCCATGTTGCTGCAAGTGACATCATTTCATTCTGTTTAAAGGTGTATAATCCTTCTTCTTTATCCGCTCATCTGCTGATGGACATTCAGGTTGGCTAGTTAAATGAAGTAATCAGAAAAAAAAAATAGAAGGCCAATTTATTTTAACCCACCCTGTCTCTAATTTATGAACACTTTTGGGTGCAGGTAATACTTTCAACATGTGTTCTAATAATGTTGCACAGAACTTATTTTAGTGAAACAATGCCTCAGACATTTGCTGGTTACACCAGTAACTTTCCCATATCTGTTTATCTCTACCATCTCTCTCATCATGTTCTTGATTTCTATCTCCCATCTATGTCTTCTACGCAAGCATTCAGGAAGGGTTTTTTTGAACAGCATGAATTCAAACATATTTATTGAAGACAAAAAGTTGAATAAAGTGAAAGTTATTAATAAATATGCAAAGACTTAGAATGTGTGCACCTATATACTTGTTCTGCAAAGTTTATGCCATGTTGTACTTCAGATTCACAAGGATTTAATTGTCTAGCTTATTCAAGAAAGAGGAGATTTTATAAATGCAATGACAGTAAGAACTGAAAAAAATTTAGAGTTGGGTCTAAACTATCATTGCAATTATAGTTATAAAATAATGCAAAAATTAGAAAGTAACTATTACTTGTTAAATGATAATTTTTATAGTTATAAAATAATGCAAAAATTAGAAAGTAACTATTACTTGTTAAATGATAATTTAAGAATCTCCAAATTATTTAAGTGGCGAGCAGGAAGTTGTGGAAAGGGAAGTGCTAGGGAAATAAAAATATGCTAACTTATAATTTTATAAGATGAAAGCTAATTTTTCTTGATATGATTTGGGAAAAAAGTAGAATTTCGAAATATAAATATTCATAAAATAAGAAAATGGAATGACTATCTTCTAAACCAGTGTGTTAAAAAAAGATAAAATAATAGAGAAAAGGGGCTTCCCTAGTGGCTCAGCTGGTAAAGAATCTGCCTGCAATGCGGGAGACCTGGGTTTGATCCCTGGGTTGGGAAGATCCCCTGGAGAAGGGAAAGGCTACCCACTGCAGTATTCTGGCCTGGAGAATTCCATGGGGGTCGCATAGAGTCGGACACGACTGAGCGACTTTCACTCACTCACTCACTCACTCACAGAGAAAAGACTGCGACTTTCACTCACTCACTCACTCACTCACTCACAGAGAAAAGACTGAAGTGAAGACACCCGGTGGTTATTTCTAGGACTGAGATTAGGTGACTTTTTGGCCTCCTTTAAAACTTGTTGCATTTTCATTATGCGTGTGTGCATGCTCAGTTCTGTCCAACTCTTTGAGTCCCCATGAACTGTAGCCTGTGAGGTTTCTCCATCTACGGAATATTCCAGGCAAGAATACTAGAGTGGGTTGCCATTTCCTCCTCTAGGGGATCTTCCCCACCCAGGGATCAAACCTGCATCTCCTGCATTGGCAGATGGATTCTTTACTTCTGCATCACCTGGGAAGCCCATTTTCCTTATACTTGATACTAAATTTATATTACTTCAATGATTGCAAAAGAAGTCAATATGTGTGTATATGTTTAAGAATTAAAGTCAATGGATTTTGGCAATATATATCAAGTCATAAAATTTTTCAAACTCTTTAAGCCAGTCATTCCACTGTAAAAACCTATTCTAATGATAACATCTGAAATATGGACAAAGAATACAGAAGAAAGGTCATTTATCTTTTTAAAGGAACGTATAAGTTATACCAAATGTTTCAAAAATTGACTATTGATATTTCACTATTTTATTGACTGAATTTATGGTGGAATTTTGAGGAACTTATACTTGAAAATGAAATTGTCTTTCTGAAATGTTTTTCTTCCACTTTTTATGACAGTGATACATGTCCATTGAGGAAAATTATAAAAATCATAAAATCGTAAAGATGTGTCAATGTAATTACAGCAAAGGACAGTAAAGAGTTCGGTTAGGCACTGGGATGTGCCAAGAAATATTTTTCAAATGAGTGAGTGACTACATCAGAGAATAGGTTCTGGCTGAATCACGGTTTCAGTGAACTCCTCATGGATTGGATTTATGATATTTCAATGAAAGTGAACATTTAGCATTTCTTCCAAAAGTTATCCTCTCATAAGCAGTTTCCACGAAACCACTGTGATATAAATAGGCCGCCTCATAAAGTATATCAGTAACCGACGAATAAGGAAATGAATATTTTATAGTTCAGAGGATTTTATGTATAGTAGTTTTATAATAGAGTGAAGTTAAAATGGATAGCGGGGGGACTAGAGCACTTTGTTTTACTCCTCCGTTTTAAGAGCTTCTCTAGAGTGGCTGAATGGCTCTTAAAGCATCTCAAGGCATTTGTCATTTAGCATGCTGTGTAAATGAAGCTCGGCACGAGCAGTAATTGAAAAGCTTTATAGCGTCAGTGCTGGCTCCCGTAGGAGGCTGGACAGGCTTCCAGGTACCAGATGGAGGCCCAGGAAACAGGAGAAGCAGGAAGCAGCTGGATCTGCAACAATCAGGACAGTGGCAGGGGTTCTCAGGGAGAGGATTAACTCTAGGGATCCAGTTCAGGTAAGGGCAAGTCTTATCACACAGATGTTCCTATCTACAGAGAAACCTGTGGCTATTGCTTAAGGACAGGGTGGAGACAGGAGGGTGTCAATCAAAAATAAATTCCTTTTAGGAATACAGTGAGAAATTTAGATGGGGAAAGAACAGGAACAGGCTTGATGGAAGCTATAAGAGGGAGTGTGTCAGTGATGAAATGTGTGCTGTGCTTAGTCGCTCAGTCGTGTCCGACTCTTTGTGACTCCCTGGACTGTGACCAGGCCCCTCTGTCCATGGGATTCTCCAGGCAAGAATACTGGAGTGGGTTGCCGTGCCCTCCTCCAGGGCATCTTCCCAACCCAGGGATCGAACCCAGGTCTCCCGCATTGCAGGCGGATTCTTTACTATCTGAGCCACCAGGGAAGCCCAGTAGTGAAATGAGAGGATGTAATATCTGAACTTTCCAGGTTGCCAGAGATGTCGGTGGGGTAACTTAATTTAAAAAAAAAAGAGAATTCTGAGATTGAGGTCTCAATGCTAGCTGGTCAGTTAAAGCATCATTGAACCTGAGACTTGCTACCAGTCATAGAAGGAGGCAGTGGGGTTTTCGGCTGTGAGATGAGGCATGAAGCCTGGGCATGAAAAAAGAATGCATTTATCCTGACTTCTAACAGCACGACACACATGGATGACCTGGAAGGTTTGTTAAAACACAGATTATTGGGCTTTGCCCGAAGTTTCTGGTTTTAAAGTAGAGTAGAGACTGGGAATTTGCATTTCAAACAAATTCTCAGGTTATATTGATAATGTCTGTCTGAGACCCACAACTTAACACCAGCTACGAAGTGGATGCCATATTCTGCAGGAGACTGAGAGGAAAAGGCAAGGATATCAATCGTGAAGTAGAAAGAAAGAGAGTGAAATGCAAACACGCTGAGCCCCAGGAGGACACTGGATGGTCACTGGCATGTCCTGGGAAAAATGGTGCAGATTTCCAAAGACTTGATGTAGACGCTCTTCATGAAAGCGGAGCGTTAAGTCCCCCATGCTTCAGTGCAGGATGTGCATAGCGACTTCCTTCCAAAGGGCACAGTATGGAAGGAGACTGTCTTAGTCTGTTTGGACTTCGGTAATAGAGCTGTGATAGAGCACCATACACTCGGTGGTGAATAAACAACAGACATTTATTTCTCGGAGTCCTGGAGAATGGGAAATCCAAGCAAGATCGTGGGCCAACAGGTTTGGTGTCTGGAGAGGGCTTTCTGGCTGTCTTTTCCCTGTAATCTGTGAAAACATATGTGTGTATATATGTGTTTATATGTGTGTGTGTGTGAGCATTTGTTATATATATAATGCAAATGTATAATATATGTTTATATGTTTTATATATGTGTGTGAGCATTTATTATATATATAATACAAATGTATAATATATGTTTATATATGTTTTATATTATATGTGTGTGAGCATTTATTATATATATAGTGCAAATGTATAATATATGTTTATATGTTTTACATATTATGTGTGTGAGCATTTATTGTATAATATATGTTTATACATGTTTTATATATTATATATATATATGTGTGTGTGTATATATATATCTCAGTTGAGTTGAGTTGAGAGGCCAGGAGGAGGCATTTTCACACCCAGTGAGGACAGTGGAACGGCAGCGCCAAGGTGACGAGAGAGCCCTCTTCCTGCCTGGAAAGGACTCGGCGGGTGAAAAGCCATGGACTCTGCTTTCTACAGTCCTCCCAGCTTCCTTTTCCTCCCTGTAAAAGCGGCCTCCTTCCCTGTGTGGTCACATGTGCACACACGTGGTTGCAGACCCGGACTAACAATCCTCTACTGATCCTGTATAGACACGTCCTTGTTAGAAAAGTATCTGCAGTCTGTTTGCTTCAGGTCGGTAGGTCTTAAGGTGGAACTGGGGAGGGATCTCTCCGAGGTTTCTTTTGTAAGGACGCTAATCCCATTCATGGAAGGGCCTTCCCAGTGTCTCAGTGGAAAAGAACCTGCCTGCAATGCATGAAACGCAGGAGGTGTGGGTTCGACCCCTGGGTGGGGAAGATCCCTCTGGAGAAGGAAATGGAAACCCACTCCAGTATTCTTGCTGGAGAATCCTATGGACAGAGGAGCCTGGCGGGCTATAGTCCATGGGGCTGCAGAGAGTCAGACACGACTGAGTGACTAACACTTTCACTTTCTTTGCAAGACATAGTTACTCTAAGTCAGTCAGTAAACAGATATTTGATTTGCCTCTCTGTTTTTCAAATTTTCCACTTAATAAATACAACTGATAAATATTTATTTTTTGATCCATTTTGAATTACAAACTTCAAATGAAACAACTTTTGTAAAACCAATTTCTGTTTTTTTCTTATCTAAAAGATAGCACTCCCTTCAACACTGCTAATAATGGTTCCTTAAATTACTGTTTGATTTCTGCCTTCCTACCTTTCCAAAGATTCTTCAGAGGGTTTTTTTTTTTATTCACCACATGTCTATTTATTATCTTTTCACTAATTAAAATACTTTTTGGTGAAATATTTCAACAATGCAAAATCCTCTTTAATTGCCTTTGGAGGATGGTAGGGAACCAACTAAGTAAAGAAGCCTTCCTTTCAAGGCTTTCATTTGGAGCTTTTTGATTGTTGTTTAAACTCTGTCCTAATGATCAGGCTATTTAGATTTTCTATTTCTTCATGATTCAGTCCTGGAAGGTTGTAAGATTTTAAGAAATTTGTTCATTTCCTCCAGCTTGTCCAATTTGTTGGCATGAACTTGTTGATAATATTCTCTTATAAACCTTTGTATTTCTGTGACATGTATTGTTATTTCTCCTTTCATTTCTAATTTTGTTTATGAGTACTTGCTTTTTTCTTAGTAACTGTGGCTGAAGGTTTGTCAATTTTATTTATTTATTTTTTAAAGAACCAGCTCTTAGTTTCAGTCATCTTTTCTTTTGTAGTCTTTTTAGTCTCTTTTTCATTTACTTCTGTCTGGAGTCTTATTCTTTCTTCTACTGACTTCAGATGTTGTTGTTCTTTCTTTAGTTCTTTGATGTATAAGGTTAGATTGAGATTTCCCTTGTTTCTTGAGGTTTAGCCTTCATGGCTGTAAACTTCCTTCTTAGTACCACTTTTGCTGCATTCCCTGCATAGATTTTGATATGATTTTATTTGTGCTTAGGTAACTTTTTCCTATTGCTCTTTACCTTTATTATTTTTAATTGAAGTGCTCAAACTACTGCACAATTGCACTCATCTCACATCCTAGTAAAGTAATGCTCACAATTCTCCAAGCCAGGCTTCAGCAATATGTGAACCGTGAACTTCCTGATGTTCAAGCTGGCTTTAGAAAAGGCAGAGGAACCAGAGATCAAATTGCCAACATCTGCTGGATCATGGAAAAAGCAAGAGAGTTCCAGAGAAACATCTATTTCTGCTTTATTGACTATGCCAAAGCCTTTGACTGTGTGGATCACAATAAACTGTGGAAAATTCTGAAAGAGATGGGAATCCCAGACCACCTGACCTGCCTCTTGAGAAATCTGTATGCAGGTCAGGAAGCAACAGTTAGAACTGGACATGGAACAACAGACTGGTTCCAAATAGGAAAAGGAGTATGTCAAGGCTGTATATCATCATCCTGCTTATTTAACTTATATGCAGAGTACATCATGAGAAACGCTGGACTGGAACAAGCACAAGCTGGAATCAAGATTACCGGGAGAAATATCAATAACCTCAGATATGCAGATGACACCACCCTTATGGCAGAAAGTGAAGAGGAACTAAAAACCCTCTTGATGAAGGTGAAAGTGGAGAGTGAAAAAGTTGGCTTAAAGCTCAACATTCAGAAAACGAAGATCATGGCATCTGGTCCCATCACTTCATGGGAAATAGATGGGGAAACAGTGGAAACAGTGTCAGACTTTTATTTTTCTGGGCTCCAAAATCACTACAGATGGTGACTGAAGCCATGAAATTAAAAGACACTTACTCCTTGGAAGGAAAGTTATGACTAACCTAGATAGCATATTCAAAAGCAGAGACATTACTTTGCCAACAAAGGTCTGTCTAGTCAAGGCTATGGTTTTTCCTGTGGTCATGTATGGATGTGAGAGTTGGAATGTGAAGAAGGCTGAGCGCCGAAGAATTGATGCTTTTGAACTGTGGTGTTGGAGAAGACTCTTGAGAGTCCCTTGGACTGCAAGGAGATGCAACCAGTCCATTCTGAAGGAGATCAGCCCTGGGATTTCTTTGGAAGGAAAGATGCTAAAGCTGAAACTCCAGTACTTTGGCCACCTCATGCGAAGAGTTGACTCATTGGAAAAGACTCTGATGCTGGGAGGGATTGGGGGCAAGAGGAGAAGGGGATGACAGAGGATGAGATGGCTGGATGGCATCACTGACTCGATGGACGTGAGTCTGAGTGAACTCCTGGAGTTGGTGATGGACAGGGAGGCCTGGCGTGCTGCGATTCATGGGGTCGCAAAGAGTCGGACACTACTGAGTGACTGATCTGATCTGATCTGATCTGATACTTGATTTACAGTGTTGTACCAATCTCTGTTGTATAACAAAGTGAGTCAGTTATACACATACTATACATACTTTTTTAAAAATATTCTTTTCCATTATGGTTTATCCCAGGAGATTGGACATATTCTATCCAATCCGATAGTTCCCCGTGCTATACAGTAGGACCTTGTAGCTTATCCATTCCAGATGTAATAGTCTGCATTTAACAACCCCTAACCCACGTCTATGTCCCCCCGTCTCCCCCACCCCTTGGCAACCCCAGGCTGATCTCTGTGAGTCTATTTCTACTTTGAAGATAGGTTACTTTGTACCATAATTTGTCTTCTTTTCTGACTTGCTTCACTTAGTGTGATAATCTCATTATATCCATATTACTGCACCTGGCATTATTTCGTCCTTCTTTATGGCTGCGTAGTAGTTCGTGGTTTCCATGCACCACATCTGTATCCATTCATCTGTGGATAGACGTTGAGGTCATGTGCATGTTTTGGCTACTGTGAATAGTGCTGCTATGAACATGGAGATGCACGTATCTTTTTGAATTATAGTTTTGTTACTAATGAAAGTAACTATTCACTTTTCCTACACTCTCCCCTTAACCTCCAACCTTAAAAACCTATCCTGATGAAGAAGAGTCTCAATCTTCTGATTCTATTTCTCTCCTTGGTTTTGTGTGCTTCTGCGTTTTTGTTTCTAGTGGTTGGAGGTCCTTTCAACATCTCTTGCAGGGCAAGCCTAGTGTTGATGAACTCCTTCAGCTTTCGTTTTTCTGGGAAAGGTTTTACTTCTCCCTCCTGTCTGGATGACGCCTTTGCTGAACAGAGTATTCTCAGATGGTAGTGCTCGTCTCGGTACTTTGAGAATGCCATTTCACTGCTTCCTGGACTGTCGAGTTTCAGCCGAGAAACCCGCCGATGGCCTAATGGGGCTTCTTTTGTAGGTCGCCCTTGTTTTTTTCCTGGTTGCCTTTAAAATTCTTTGTCATATGACTTTCAACATCTTTAACATAATGTATCTTGGAAAAGGCCTTTTTTGCACTGAGGTGTAGGTGTGTGTTTAGCTTTTAATTCCTTTCGTAAGTTTGGGAATTTCTCAGTGATGATTTTTAAAATTGAAGTGTAGTTGATTTAAATGTTGTGTTGGTTTCTCTGTAAATAAACTCGCTGCTCTCTTCTCCTGCTGGGATACCCTTGACTCTAATGCTGGTTTTCCTGTAAGAGTTGGATAGCTCTTATAATATTGCCTCATTTCTAAAATCTTCTCTCTCTTTCTTCTATTTGTATCATTTCTAGTTTTCTACCTTCAGCCTCACCAATTCTTCTATATGGTCTGCTTCATTTCCAAGGTTTTCAAATGCATTCTTCATTTTGTTTATTGAGTTCTTCAGCTCCAGAATTTGCTTGCTTCTTTTTTAGAACTTCTTCTCCCCCGCTGCTTTTTTTTTTTTTTTTTTAAGAATTTCAGTCTCTTTGGTAAAGTATTCTTTCTGCTTATTAATTTACTCCTAGCTCATTAAATATTTTTTCTGAGTTTTCTTGTAGGTTGTTGAATTTCTTCGACTTAGGTTTGGTTTCTGTGGGATTGTCATTTCCTTTTTGTGGTACAGCGTTGCTGTGGTTCAAGTTGCTTGATGGGTTGTTCCCCTGCTGGTTCATCTGAAGTAGCAAACACCGTTCTACGGGCTTAAAATGATTCAGTAGGTAAGGAATGAAACACCTTTCGTTTGTTTCCTAGTAAGTGGCTCTACAGGCTTTTGGTCTCTCTTAACTTGAGCTGCCAATGCAGGAGACAGGGTTCAATCCCTGGGTTGGGGAGATCCCCTGGAGAAGGAAATGGCAACCCACTCCAGCACTGCCTGGAGAATCCCGTGGACAGAGGAGTCTGATGGGCTGTAGTTCACGGAGTCTCAGAGTCCGACAGACTGAGCGACTAAACAGCAACCTGAGCTGCCTCTGCTTACATTTGAGAGTGGGCGCCTTCCGGCCTCTGCTGCCTCTGTCCGCAGCATCTCCCAAGTCCCGTTAGCTCTTCTTGGGCTTTGCTGGTGCCTCGCTGGTGCGGCCTCCTGGGGCACCTGGGTCGTGGTCTCACACCCGGGATCCCGTGAGGTGCATGCAGGCTGTGCATCTTGCAGGCGGAGGGCAGGCACGCCCGGGTGCCTCTGCCGTGACCCTCGTTGTGAGATTCATGGGCTCTGCCACTGCAGGCTGGGGTGGGGGACGAGAGGCTCGAGTCACGAGCACCTCCGCATCTGGAGGGACAGAGTCCCAGGCCCCACTGCCTCCGCGGCCCAGTTAACAAGGGGTACCGCTGCCCCGGGAGGACAGCTCCCCTGTGCTCGGAGGGTCTCTGGGCTGGGGGCTGCCCTGGCTGGAAGGCTGGGCTCGGCAGGCAGGGCCTCTGCCGCTCACTGGGCTTTGCTGCCTAACTTTAGGCGGGTGACGTTCTCCAGCATCCTGCTGCCCTGGGCAGAGCCGCCTTTACTGAGCTGTGGATGCTTTACTGGTTGTAGACCGAAGGGGACAAACAGAGGGAACAATTCCTTCCGCCATGCCGCTGACGTCACTCCAGGAAGCTTTAGTGTTAATGACAGTTTATCCTTTTAAAATGAGCTGTCCTTTTGTAGATTTAATGGCTTTAAAGAAAACTCTAAAAGAGGATTGAGAAGATTTATGTCTTTCCAGACTAGAAAAATCCCAAATACATTTTTTTTTGGTTTGGTATTTTGCTGTTTTAATTTTCAATTATATTGCAAACACTCATTCTTTGTGATATGAGAGAATAAAGTAAAGCAAATTTTGGAATTTATTTTTGGCTATGCATTTCCCTAATAATTTATCAGTAGTAGGTAGTATATCTAGTTTGTCCAGCACTGACTGTCTCAAAAGAGAATGTAGAGTTCTGTCTTCAATGGCATCTCAATCCAATTGAAAGAGGAGGATGAAATTATTAACACTAGAATATTATGGGACAGTGTAGGTATTAGTTTGTGTGCTAGGATGAGAAAAGCAGATACGCTGTGGATAAGAAAGGAGAGAGACATGGAGCTAAAGCATTTATGGTGCCCTTCATAATATTGGTGGGATCTGTGCATATTGGGCTTCCCTGGTGGCTCAGCTGGTGAAGTATCCACCTGCAGTGTGGGAGACCTGGGTTTGACCCCTGGGTTGGGAAGATCTGCTGGAGAAGGGAAAGGCTCCCCACTCCAGTGTTCTGGACTGGAGAATTCCATGGACTGGATAGTTCATGGGGTCACAGAGCTGGACACGACTGAGCAACACTTCACTTTCACTTGATGCATATTAGGGCTTCCCTGGCAGCTCAGATGGTAAAGAATCCGTGTGCAATGCAGACCTGGGTTCGATCCCTGGGTCGGGAAGATCCCCTGCAGAAGGGAATGACAACCCACCCCAGTATTCTTGCCTGGACAGAGGAGCCTGACAAGCTACCATCCATAGGGGTGGCAAAGAGTGCATATTGATGGATTTGCTATGAATGGACAGAGGAAGGTGAACATATGGTGGGGTAAAAACCAGTGACAATAGTGTATACTGTCTCTTGGTATATAAATCGGGACACCAAATACCAAGGAGTAGGACATTTGAGACTGAAACCAAGCCTGAATCCATATTGTAGACCTGCAGTGAGCACAGGCTGAGCACAGAGCAACAGCTAAATACATACTGTTGAATCTTTGGAATAATACACTGTGAGGGGATCTGTTGGATTTGGGCCCCGAAAGTTCGACTTTGTGTTGTATGTGATGGGAAGACAGTTTTTCCCCGCACTTACTGGCAGTTAACACGTTAGTCATATCCTAGGTTAGAAACGGGGGAGTAATTTGGTTTGCATCTTGATTTTGAAAATGTAATCAAAGTTTTATCTTTTCCTACTTTGAAGTAACTTACTATTTTTTCTCTTTTCTATCTCCTCTCTGCCAGTTTTCCAAATAACACCAATATCCGTTCTCAGCTGCACTCCTGTTGAAGGTTCCTGGTGATTCTCCAAATCTTCCCTATACACACTTCCTGGGCTAAAATACTGCCAGCATAACCTCACTATTGCTCAACAACATGCGAAAAGCTCTTTATTGCCTTTAAGGTACATTTCAATCTTCCTGTTTTTAAAGTGTATGGTGTCTGTTACTTATTTTCTACCAGTTTTCCGTGTCTCCCTGTGGAGCCTTTCTTTCAATCATTATGTTTATTCTCAATGTCCCCGGCTCATAAGAAAGTTTATTCTAGGCTAAGTTAATTTATTCATCCTAATTTCCCAGCCTAGAATGCTGTTCTCCTTTCCTTCTAGTTAGACTTATCTCATCATTTATTAATTTTTTTCAGCTGGTGCTGCTTTAGTTAAAGAAAAAAAGCAAAAAACTGCTTTCAGAAACTCTTTATCCCATTTCCCTAGCTCCATGATGTAATTTATTGGCAAATTTAAGAAAGGTAAGGAATGAGCTGCTTTTCCATGTCTTCATATCAATCATACACATAAAGGAATAAATAGTGGGTGGAGAGAGCCGGGTTCATCACCGGAGCTTATGAGGTGGGGGGACTTGCACCCACCATTGGGCACTGCAGCTAAGATTGCATAACGACTACTCCATTTAACACATGGACAGGGAGTCCGCATGTAATATTTACTGTATCCTGTAAGAGGAGCGCTGCAATTGTCTTGAGTCTCTCCCTCTGGTCATGTTCCCACTGAGTCTGCCACCTCCTTTACCTGCTTCCCCTCTGATTTCTGGAACAGCTTACTGTCATCTTCATTTGATGTCACCTTTCCCTGATTCCTTTCATTGGTTTAAACTCGATGACTTAAAAAAAAAAAATTACTTGTAACTGAAGGATAATTGTTTTACAATGTTGTGTTGGTTTCTGCCATACATCAACATGAATCAGCCATAGGTATCCGTCTGTCCCTGGGATTCCTAGGTGGCGCTAGTGGTAAAGAATCCAGGCAGGCAGAAGACCCAGGTTCGATCCCAGGCTGGGAAGATTCCCCTGGAGGAGGGCATGGCAGCCCATTCCGGTACTCTTGCCTGGAGAATTTCATGGGCAGAGGAGCCTGGCAGGCTGCAGTCCATCGCGTTGCAAAGACTCAGACATACATTTGTCCCCTCCGTCTTGAACCTCCCTCCCACCTCCCACCTCCCACCCCTTCCCATCACTCTAGGTTGTTACGGAGCTGTGGTCTGCTGCTGCTGCTGCTGCTGCTAAGTCACTTCAGTCATGTCTGATTCTGTGCAACCCCATAGATGGCAGCCCACCAGGCTCCCCTGTCCCTGCAAACTTGATAATTTTTATATTATCTAGGATAATCTTTTATCTTTGTTTTTTCTTGATATTGAAGATCAGTTTAGCCCAGGTGGTATTCAATAAATGTTTCCAAGGGATTAGAAAAATTTGTTTGCAATTTTCTTTCCTTGGTGTTTCCTCGGTTTTCTTGTTTTGGCAAAGCAAATACTGTAATAACCCAGCATGGAGGAAATGCCAGCCTGTAATTCAGAGTCTCTGACTGACCCGAGAGCTCCGAGTCATGCTGACAAGGGTGGTGTGCCTGCCACTGATGCATTTCCCGGCCGCCCTCCCAACTTCCTCAGCCAAGGTTCCCCGAACCCAGCGCCCTGTAAAGGTCATCCGAGGTGCCACCCAACCTCAGAATCTCCTTTCTGCATAGGAAACAAAAACTCTCAACTTCAGTGCTCAGCTTATGCACGTTGAGTTCAGTCAGACTCACGTCCATCGAGTCAGTGATGCCATCAGCCATCTCATCCTCTATCGTCCCCTTCTCCTCCTGCCCCCAATCCCTCCCAGCATCAGAGTCTTTTCCAATGAGTCAACTCTTCGCATGAGGTGGCCAAAGTACTGGAGTTTCAGCTTTAGCATCATTCCTTCCAAAGAAATCCCAGGGCTGATCTCCTTCAGAATGGACTGGTTGCATCTCCTTGCAGTCCAAGGGACTCTCAAGAGTCTTCTCCAACACCACAGTTCAAAAGCATCAATTCTTCGGCGCTCAGCCTTCTTCACAGTCCAACTCTCGCATCCATACATGACCACAGGAAAAACCATAGCCTTGACTAGATGAACCTTTGTTGGCAAAGTAATGTCTCTGCTTTTGACTATGCTATCTAGGTTGGTTATAACCTTCCTTCCAAGGAGTAAGTGTCTTTTAATTTCATGGCTGCAGTCACCATCTGTAGTGATTTTGGAGCCTACATTAGGGAGAAGGGAGTGGCAACCCACTCCAGTCTTCTTGCCTGGAGGATCCCATGGACAGAGGAGTGTGGTGGGCTAGAGTCCATGGGGTCACAGAGAGTTGGACACGTCTGAGTGACTAACACACACACCTACATTAAGACCTCTGTAATGGGCAGACTTATCTTGATCTATTTTTTCACACATAGGTCACCCTCTCCAACCTTTTAAGACTTTCCTGATCTAACTAACAAACACAAATCTCCCTCCATCCAAAGCAAACCAAATTTCAATAATGATAGTTTCAGCAAAAATAAAATTGTGTAGCATATTCACATATAGGCATTCCTTGACTTAAGGATGAGTTGTAAACCCACTAGTGTAAATTGAAAATTTCATTAAGTCAAAATGTATCTAATACACTTGACCTACTGATTATCATAGTTTAGCCTTGCCCACCTTAAACAAGCTCAGAACACTCCCTTAAACTTGTAGTTGGACAAAATCTAGTACAAAGCGCATTTTATAGTAAGGTGTTGAAGATCTCATGTAATTTATTGAATGCCGCAGTGAAAGGGAAAAACAGAATGGTAGTATGGGTTCAGAAAGGTTGCGTGTCAGCTGTGCACACTTCTGACGGTGCGGCTGACGGGGACCCGTGGCTGCCTGTCACTGCCCCGCATCACAGACAGCACTGGACAGCCGATCAGGAGAACATCAGCATTCAAATTCGGAAGTAGGGTTCCTACTTAATGTGTGTCCTTCCCGCACCATTCACAAAGTTGAAAAATCTTTTAAGTCAGGGACGACCCAGTGAAACATTTTACAGCCATTGATAATCTCATTTCCCAAGAGTATGACGTTAAGATGCTCCAGTATCTTCTTCAGTGGCTCAGCGGTAAAGAATCCTCCTGCAAAAGCAAGAGACACAAGAGTAGGAGTAGGAAATGGCAACCCACTCCAGCATTCTTGCCTAGAGAATTTCATGGAGAGAGGAGCCTGGCGGACTACAGTCCACAGGGTTGCAAAGAGTCAGACACAACTGAGCATGTCCCCACACACAGGTAGAAAAAAGCACTCTCAATTTTGTAAATTTGTATGTTAAATCCTATCCTTTCCTCATGCATGTCCAGAAAAAAAATTATGAAAGGAAAGATATTTGATGTTGACAGGGGTTAATTCTGTGTGGTGGAATTAACTACAGGGTCTTTTTTTTTTGTTTTAAATGCATTTTCTTTAGACTCTGTGCTCCTAATGCAGGGGCCCAGGTTCGATCCCTGGTCAGGGAACTAGACCCCACGTGCTGCAACTAAGAGATCCTGCATGTTGCAAGCAAGACCTGGTGCAGCCAAATAAATAATCAATACATATGAAAAGAACCGAGCTGTCAGAGGCCCCATACGAAGCCCTCAATCAGTTTGAAAGCCACTGTATCATGTGCGGAACTTTATTAAACGTTTAACTTGAGAGGACCAAGTCCTGAGTTCATGAAGGTGTTCAAAAGGGAGTCAGAGAAAAAAGAAACCCTAAGAGCTCCATAGTTTCATTCCAGGGTTGCCTGGTTTGTTGAAAAATTGGCATAAAACATAATTATCCAACTGGGGGCGGCTCCCAGACAAGAGAACATTTTCTTTCCATGACAACAATACTCAATTCTACGCAATCTTGCTACACACACTTAGTGCCTTAGATAAAGACGGTGTCTTAATTCATAGGCGTCTGTTGTGTCCTGGCTGAAGCTCAGAGCTTCACTTATTGCTCAGTCTCAAAAACTATCCTTAATGAAATTTTTTCAGTAGCATTATCTCCACCTTTTCATCAGTGGCTCTTGTTTTTCTAAATTATTTTAATGTTATTCTTTAATAGTTGTCAAACTTTTTGTGGAGTTAAGAGAAATATAAGCAGCAAATATGCAAGTATATGCTCAGTATTACTGGTTTTATTTCTTATACACAGGATGTATTTTTAAATAATGATAATCTAGTCAATAATAAGGAAATAAATATAAAATACAATATTTTAATTTTTCCAACTTGACTTTGGGTATTCAACTTTTGCATGAAAATGTTATCACCGTTTTTCTTTCTTTTGATCCTCTAATTCACTGCTGCTTTGTAATTTAAGGTATACATAAATTAGTTTCTCTATAGCTAGCCAAGAACATTTTGAACATTAATTTGCATTTTTATTGGTCAAATAAAAGCAGAAATTAAATTAATGCAAAATTCTGCTAATGAGTTCTTGATTTATAAAAATGAGACATGCTATAAGAAACATGAATCATTCATTTAGAGTTTAATGTAGAGAAGGCAAAAATTTAAAGAAAAATTTAAAGCTTTTATATTACTGAAATATATTATTGTATGTTTTTATGCATTCTATTTCCTGAAATTTGTGACATCCTGACGTATAATTAAAAGAGTTGTTAATTAGACATATCTTTAGTCATCTCAGGCTACCAAAACAAAATACCATAGGCTGGGTGGTTGAAACAATAAACGTTGATTTCTCGCAGTTCTAGAGGCTGTGAGAACTGTGAAAAGTCCACGATGAAGGTGCTGGCAGAGTCGGGTCCTGGTAAAGGCGCTCTCCAGGGCTTGCAGACGGCGGCCTTCCTGGTGTGTCCTAACCTGGAGGATGGTGGGGCCATGTAAGTGGGGAGAGAGGACTGTGGTCTCTCTTTTTTTCTTACAGGAACACTAATTCCATCATGGGAGTGCCATTCTCATGCCTCATCTAAACCTAATTACCTCCTATTCCACCCCACCGCCCCCCGCCCTGGCGCGAGTACCATCATACGGAGGGCGTGCGAGGGCTTCAACACAAGACGTTTGGGAGGACTCAGACATTCGCTCCATCCCAAGGCACCTATGCTCTAGAGTCGGGCCGCTCATCTTTTCTGAGAAGTGTGTCTCCATCTCACACATCTAAGGGAAAGAGTCACTGAGGTAGACTGATGACAGTGATGAGAGATGTCGATTTGACATAGTGTGGGCAAAACCCTTCTTTCAGAAATACCCTTGAAGAGAGAAGGGTCGATAGATTTTAAGCTGTAATTGATCATAATGAGCTTCAGGATCAAGGTGACAGCTAGAAACCTCCTTGACCCTATTTCTGAGCAACTGAATTAACCATTGAGCAGCCTGCTATTGCCCAATTGAAAGACCCTCTCCATATGGATAAGAAATGGTCATATTTAATCCTCTATGAATTTGTTATTCTGTTATTCATAGCCCAAAGCATCTTAAACTGTCTGTCTATATGTCTATCTTAAACTGTCTATATCTCTATCTTAAACTATCTATATCTCTTTCTTTTCATAAATTAATTTTTTCTAAAACCAAAATCCTAACATATGTAATATTTCAGACTTTATCAATCTAAAAGTGAATCAGGCACAGATTTCTGCATGAATAAGTTTATTCTTACCCATTATTTAAATGGTTGTGCAATATTCCATTTACCTTAATATGTATGTATAATCAATCCCCTAACTTTGAATATATGTCACATTATTATCTTTTTAACTAATATAAACAGCATATAAAACGTACTTCAGGTGGCTAGCTCTTTGCATGCATACATGCTTATTTACTTTGCATCTGTTTCAAGAAGTAGAAATGCTAAGGCATATAATTATGATCTTAGAGCAATGATTCTTGATTGCCTGTATTCCCTGTTTGCATGTTACATCCTTTTTATTTCTTGGACCACTGAATTTTGATCTCTGAGTTTATTTCACTGAATCATTTCTAAGACAATAATTATGTCCTCATTTTTATCTTACTTGAACTCACTGTGGCATTTGGAATTGAATTGCTGACTACTATTTTTCTTTTTTTAAATGTTTTTTTCCTTTTTATTTAACTGCAGTCACCATCCTGTCACTACATTCCAGGACTATTTTAAAACTGAAAGTTGGCAACTTGTTCCTCCAATTCCCCTTGCCTCTGACAGCCACCTGCTTGTATCTGAGTTCATTTTTGCTTTTGTCTTGATTTTTAGATTCCACATATAAATGAGGTCATGAAGTATTTGTCTTTTTCTGTCTGACATTTCATTTAGCACTCAAAGTTCATTCATGTTGTCATCAACAAGGTTTCACTCTTTCTCTATGGCTGAATAATCTTTGTGTATACGCATATATATTTCGCATCTTCTTTATTCACTCATGTATCTATAGGCACGTGGGTTGCTTCCATATCTTGGCTATTGTGAATAATGCTGCAATGAACATGGGGTTGCATAAATCTTTTAGTGTTTTGTTATCTCTGGATAAATATCCAGAAATGGAATTACTGCATCATATTGTAGTTCTGTTTTTGATGAAACTCCAGTTTTCCACAATGGCTGCTGCAGAGACTTCTTTCATTCTGGGCCCCCATCAAAAGTAGTAGCCTAAGTATTATTTGGTAAAAGGGTCAGAGCAGCACACCCAAATGTGGGGTTAGTTCCTCCAACCCACAGCAAAGCTGAATTGCTTTCCAGGGCTTATAATGTCTGCCCCCACTGGCAGTTTATGAGAACCCCCATTCCTTCACATCCTTACCCATGCTTATTAACTGCATTTTTAAAAGCATTTTATTTTATACTGGAGTGTAGGCGATGAATAATGCTGTGGTAGTTTCTGGTAGACCGCACAGGGGCTCATCCATACATATGCATGGGTCCACTCTCCCCCAGACTCTCTCCCATCCAGGCTGCCACACAACAGTGAGCAGAGTTCCCCATGCTCTACAGGAGGGTCTTATTGGTTTTCCATTTTAAATGTAACAGTGTGTACATATCATGATCCCAAACTCCCTACCTACCCCTTCACTGCCCGGCAGCCATCAATTCCGTCTTTTAATCTGTGGGTCTGTTTCTGTTTTATGAATAAACTCCTTTGTATCCGCTTCTCAGGTACTGCATGTGCCACACGCTTTAGTGTTTACCAGTTTGTTGGGTGTAAAATAAACTCTCACTGTGGTGTTAATAAACTGAAATAAAATAAACCCAGCTCACCTGAAGGCTCATGATGTACTCTGCATTACTTTAAGTGCTTTATGTTATTAACTCATATGTGCCAGGCTAAGTCACTTCAGTCCTGTCTAATTCTTTGCAACTCTATGGACTGTATCTCTCCAGGCTCCTCTGTCTGTGGAATTTTCCAGGTGAGAATACTGGAGTGGGTTGCCATGCCCTTCTCCAGGGGATCTTCCCAACCCAGGGATCGAACCAGGTCCCCTGCGTCTCCTGCATTGCAGGAAGATTCTTCATCACATGGTGTTAATGCATTTTACTGATTACTAATGAAGTTTAGCATCTTTTATGTATTTATAATTTTTGTTTCCTCTCTTTTGAGACATTTTTTTGTATTACCCATTTTCCTATTGGATTATTTATCTTAAAAAGCTGTTTTGATGCAATTTATATATTTTGAGTAGAATCTTCATTTGCTTGCTCTCTTTTGGCTAGAAAGAAGAAAACGGTGAACTTATGGTGAAGAAGATTCTCGTAACAAGGCGTCCCTGGATATTGCTCTGGCTGCTATCTCACCCTGTACATTCACCTCTCGCCTCTCTGAAGACATTAGTGAACTTTGCCCAGGACTCTGTCATCTCACCTTTGTCCCACTGGTTCCTGGAGGTGCGGGGTGAGGAACTGGGGGTGAGAGAGCGGGTGGCAGACGCATACCCCAGCTCCTAGAATCTTTTATTTCTCTTTGTCCAGTCACTATTTCCAATGTAGCTTTGAAGCTGTGTTCCTTCCCTCGAGTGTGCTGGTCCTAACACCAGTCTGCCATTCATTTTGTTAGGTTTGAAGTGGGCAAGGGGCTGGGTTCTGGCTTCAATCTGCTGTTTTACCTTGGGAGTCTCTGGGACAACTTTTAAAGGCTGCCCTTGATGTTCATTTTATATTTTATTGATGTTTATTGGAGTATAGTTGCTGCTATACGATATTATATTCGTTTCTGCTGCAGCAAAGTGAGCCAGTTACACACATACATATATCCCCTCTGTTTTGGATTTCATTCCCATTTGGGTCACACAGAGCGCTGCATAGAGCTCCCCATGCTGTGCGGGAGGCTCTCACTAGCTAGCTATTTTATATATAGTAGTGTGTACACGTCAATCCCACTGCCCCAGTTCATTCCACCCTCCCCTTTCCCCCTTTGGTATCTGAAGTTTGCTCTCTACATCTGTGACTCTCTTTCTGCTTTGCAAATAAGTTCATCCGTACCGGTTTTCTAGATTCTACATGTAAGTGATATTAATGATTTGTCTTTCTCTTTCTGAATTATTTCAGTCTGTGTAACAATCTGTAGGTCTATACACATCTCTGCAAATGGCACTGGTTGGTTCCATTTTACGGCTGAGTAATATTCCACTGTGTATGTGGACCACTTCCTCTTTATCCATCCCGCTGTTGATGGACATTTAGGTTGCTTCCATGTCCTAGCTATTGTAAATAGTGCTGCCATGAACACTGAGGTGCATGCATCCTTTCGAATTCTAGTTTTCTCAGGATATATACCTGGAGTGGTATTGCTGGGTCATATGCTAGCTGTATTTTTAGCTTTTAAAGGAACCCCTATACTGTTCTCCATACCTCTATCATAGTGGCTGTACCAATTTACATTTCCACCAACAGTACAGGAGGGCTCCCTTTTCTCCATACCCTCCCCAGCATTTATCATTTGTAGATTTTTTGATAATGGCCATTATGAGCAGTGTGAGATGAGGCCCTATTGTGGCTTTGATTTGCATTTCTCTAATAATTGGTGATGCTGAGCATTCTTTCATGTGTTTGTTGGCTGTCTGACTGCTACTTAGTTATTTCTTTTGCTATCTGTAAACCCCTTTTCCCTTTCACTTTCTATTCTGTGGATCGTTCTAAGATTTCATCATTGGCTTTTATGCTACTACCCACATTTTACAATGTAGAGAGCACTACATTTTCATCCTTGGCCATCCCTGTTTTTTCTCTCTTCATGCTATACTTTGGGATGGACAGGTGTGGGGCTCATGTGGCCTTTCGGCCTTCAAACCTCCTTCTTGCTTGGGGACGTCCCCATGCCATGAGTGATGAGGAACATCTGGGTAAAGAGGATATCCCTTCATTACACACTGATGGACAGGACATAGGTGAACGACAGACTCTTAGCAAACTTGGTGTTTACCTCTGGTCTTTGACTAAGTGGTATAAAGGTGACAAGTTTGTGAGTCCTTGCTAGAAGCAAAGTCCCTTTCTTATTAAGGTAACTGAGTGTTTTTTTGCTTACACTCAAGAACTCTTACTGGAATAACACACGCTCTTGTGAGTGATCTTTTCTATGCGTGCGTGTGTGCACAGTCATGTCCAACTCTTTGCAACCCCATGGACTGTAGCCCACCAGGCTCCTCTGCCCATAGGATAATCTTGGCAAGAATACTGGAGTGGGTTGCCATTTCCTCCTCCAGGGGATCTTCCTGACTCAGGGATCTAACCCACATTTCCTGCATTGGCAGGCAGATTCTTTAGCCCTGAGCCACCTGGGAAGTCCTGGTCTTATCTATACCCGTGACTTAAACTACTGTGTGTGTGTTGATGACTTTTAACTCATAGCTCCATAAATCTCTACCGAGCTCCATTCCAGATCGGAATACCCACCTGCATACTGAATATTTCTATCTAAATGCCTATGGACACCACAATTTGATTTAAAAATGAATTATCTTCTCTTCCAAATCTCTGCTCTTCTATTCTCAGTCTCAGAAAGACAATAGAAAATAAGTATAATATAGAAGAGTAAATGAAATACTATTGTAAAATAAGGGCTATGAAAAATAAAGCAGGGAAAGGGTGATTGAAAATGTTGGGGGAGGGGTAGTCATTAATACCGTTTATAAAGAGTAGTGAATATAGATCGTCCTGAGGAGTTGACACGTAAGTAGACACCTGGAGGAGGGAAGGGAGCTAGTCATCCAGATATTAGAGGAAGGACCACCCCCGGCAAGAAGAAGAGCCAGCGTCAAAGCCCGAGGATGTTTGGAGTGTGTTAGGAATAGCAAGCGGGCTGGTGCCGAGTGAGCGCCAGGGCAGTATTAGGAGATAGCGTCAGAATTGAGGGCCAGTAGCGTGGTACTGAAGAAGGAAAGGAACGAGATCTGACTTGAAGTTTAAGTGACTTCTCTTTGGCGGTCATCCAGATGGAATTCTGGAAATGGTCTTTGGCTCTTCCTTCTCCCTTAACTCACTTTTTCCAAACGACCATGCTACCCATTGCAGTTCCATCTTCACGTCTGTCTGTTCAGCCGCCCTCCGCACGTCACCCCGCCTTGTTTACACCCCGGTTCCTCCGTCCTGGCTCAGCGCAACTGACAGACAGTGCGAGCTACTCTTTCTGTTGTTCTAGCCAGGCCTTTTGATTGAACACATTTTATGACTTGCCTCTGTTTCAATATTACTTTTTAATTTATGCCATTGGAATTATCTTGTACTTTCCAAAACATGAAAAGAAAGAAGGTTATTAACTGCCACACTTTTATTGGGTGTCATCCTTTTCAGAGTGTTGAGGTGATCCACGAACACTTAACGACTGCTGGGAAAAAGAACTCTCCAATTCCTGATCTTTATGGCACATTAAAACAGACAAAAACAAATAAATATGATCTACTTTCTAGAGGAAAGTTTGTCTCTATGTGCCATGGGTTTTCAAATGATATAGTAACTAATAATATAAAGTTCTGGTTTATCTTGTAGCACTTCTAAGACAGGTATTCTAATGTGATTTCTTATTTTAAGGAGTTTGCAAAAGAAAACAGTGGCACAGTCTCAGACTTAAAATTGTGGCATTGGTACTAACCCTATATTGTAAGAATAAATTATAAATGTCATTAATTTGTCTTTCCTATTTAATTAGAAGTCTTGGTGTGTATTTCTTCCCACAACTGAACTAGTCTCGGTAAAGGCTTTGGGTTTTTAGCAAAACTGTTCACCATTGTCTCAGCAAACCGTAACCAAATCTTGTTTTTGAATCTTCTAACTAGAGAAATCTGTATGCAGGTCAAGAAGCAACAGTTAGAACTGGACGTGGAACAACAGACTGGTTCTAAGTCGGGAAAGGAGTACATCAAGGCTGTATATTGTCACCCTGCTTATTTAACTTATATGCAGAGTACATCATGAGAAATGCTGGACTGGGTGAAGCACAAGCTGGAATCAAGATTGCCGGGAGAAATATCAATAACCTCAGATATGCAGATGACACCACCCTTATGGCAGAAAGTGAAGAAGAACTAAAGAGTCTCTTGATGAAAGTAAAAGAGGAGAGTGAAAAAGTTGGCTTAAAGCTCAACATTCAGAAAACGAAGATCATGGCATCTGGTCCCATCATTTCATGGCAAATAGATGGGGAAACAGAAACTTTATTTTTCTGGGCTCCAAAATCACTGCAGCTGGTGACTTCAGCCATGAAATTAAAAAACACTTGCTCCTTGGAAGAAAAGTTATGACCCTAGACAGCTTATTAGAAAGCAGCGACATTACTTTGCCAACAAAGGTCTGTCTAGTCAAAGCTATGGTTTTTCTAACGTATGGATATGAAAGTTGGACCATAAAGAAAGCTGAGCGCCAAAGAATTGATGCTTTTGAAATGTGGTGTTGGAGAAGACTCTTGAGAATTCCTTGGACTGCAAGGAGATCCAACCGGTCCATCCTAAAGGAAATCAGTCCTGAATATTCATTGGAAGGACTGATGCTGAAGCTGAAACTCAAATACTTTGACCACCTGATGCAAAGAACTGACTCATTTGAAAAGACCCTGATGCTGGGAAAAATTGAAGGTGGGAGGAGAAGGGGACGACAGAGGATGAGATGGCTGGATGGCATCACCGACTCAATGGACAAGAGTTTGAGTAAACTCTGGGAGTTGGTGATGGACAGGGAGGCCTGGCGTACTGCATTCCATGGGATTGCAGAGTCGGACATGACTGAGTGACTGAAGTGAACTGAACTGATGTAAGGATAATCTGGGGTAGGTAACCCATCAATGAAGAGCCATTCTTCCAAGGATTCCACTAGTTAGTGCTTGGAAAGTGTGTTCTCACGTCCTCTGCTTTTCTGCCTGCTGCGTGTCCCGTGTTTCTCTGCCTCTGTCTCAGTTTCTCTCTTTCCCCTTCCTACCTCGACTCCACTCCCTTTTGTGTTCATCTTCCATTTCCCATGCTACTTTAGGTGATTTTCCTTGTGTGTGGTGTTCTCTTTCCTCAGAATGTCTTAGCTTTTCAAGACCAAGCTATTTATCCTTTAAGAATACAGATCTTCCTCAACTTATGATAGGGTTATCTTCCAATAAACCCATTGTAAAATTCTAAATATCATAAGTTGATATTTATGCACTGAATACACCAAGCCTACTGAGCATCATTGCTTAGCCTTGCCTCTCTCAAATGAGCTCAGAACACTTCCGTCAGTCTACAGCCAGGCAAGATCATTGAACACAAAGCCTATTTTATAATAAAGCATTGACTGTCTCGTGCAGCTTCTTAAATTTTATACAGAGAGTAAGAACCAGAATGGCTGTGTGAGTGCAGAATGGTTGGAAATGTACCAGTTGTTTACCCTCATGACCACGTGGCCGACTAGGAGCTTCATGATGGAGCCCAGGAAGAGATCAAATTCAGAATTTGAAGTATGACTTCTGGATGCACATTGCTTTCATACACCACTGTGAAAGTGAAAAATCCTAAGTTGAAATATTGTAAGTCCCAGACTGTAAGATCGAACCAAAAAAAAAAAAAAAATTATTCCCCCATGAAGACTTCCCCGCCTGGCCTGTCCACTGCCACCCTTTTGCCATATCTGGGTGTCTTTCTCTATAAATCCTTCAGTTCAGTACAGTTCAGTTCAGTTCACTCACTCAGTCGTGTCCGACTCTTTGCGACCCATGAATCGCAGCACGCCAGGCCTCCCTGTCCATCACCAACTCCTGGAGTTCACTCAAACTCACGTCCATCGAGTCGGTGATGCCATCCAGCCATCTCATCCTCTGTCGTCCCCTTCTCCTCCTGCTCCCAATCCCCCCCAGCATCAGAGTCTTTTCCAATGAGTCAACTCTTCGCATGAGGTGGCCAAAGTACTGGATTTTCAGCTTTAGCATCATTCCTTCCAAAGAAATCCCAGGGCTGATGTCCTTCAGAATGGACTGGTTGCATCTCCTTGCAGTCCAAGGGACTCTCAAGAGTCTTCTCCAACACCACAGTTCAAAAGCATCAATTCTTCGGCTCTCAGCCTTCTTCACAGTCCAACTCTCGCATCCATACATGACCACAGGAAAAACCATAGCCTTGACTAGATGGACCTTTGTTGGCAAAGTAATGTCTCTGCTTTTCAATATGCTAAATCCTTAGTCATGCCAAATTCAGATCTGCTTCAGGAGAACCTCTTATTTCTGAAACCTCACTCTGTATCATGGCTCAGTGTCTGTTGGTTAAACAAATAAAGGGTTAGTGAAGAAATTTCACGAATGGTTGATTATCCAAATTTGAGTATTGTCAACAGCTAGGACAATTTTTGATTTCCAGAATGGTTTTCTCAGCTGCTTAAACTTTATTTTAGAAGTCTTATCCATTTCTGTGGTGTCGTGGAACACAGAGTAATTTCGAGTATAGAAATCTAATGTGCTTTAATAGAAGCATACTAAAGGTAAAATTCAAGGAATAAACGATGGTCTCGCTTCTAAATCACAGACTCATCAGTCTTCTGCATGTCCTCTCACAGCTGTGGTCTGGTTTTATTCTCAATAAATGGCAGCTCTGAGACTCCCAATGTAATATCCTAGATGAAGACCAAGCTGATTTGGGTAGATATTGTGCTGTTACAGGTTTTAATTTCTGTTTCACTTAATTGAGAAAAGTCCATTTTAAGATTAATTATAGACTTTATTGATTGTTGACTCAGACATTTCTGATTGAAATAAATTTAGAATTTTTGTCTTTAATTCCTTGGACTTTGATGGTTTGGACAGAGGCCTGTGTGCCCGTCCTGATGGCCCTGGTTTGTATTCCAGGTGCCTGTGTACCAGAGCAGCTTATTTTGTGCAGTTCCCATGTCAGGCAGGGAGACAAGGAACAGAGCCCTGGAGATAAAATCCCAGAACTAAGTGCTATAGACAGGGCTGTGTCTTGGATCTCCTTATTTAACATTTTTGTTTTCACAACTCAGGCCAGTTTTCAGAAGAACCAAGTGTGTGTCCCTTGCCGTATTACAACAAATGGCTATTGCTTTAAAGTACATACTTTGAGTAGTGGAAAAGATTTAAAGCAGCATGTTGTTATTACATGCTGTCCAGCAGTTCATCTTTCTTTAAAATTAATTTTTATCGGCGTATAGCTGCTTTACAATGTCATGCTTGTTTCTGCTGTGCAGTAAAATGAATCAGCTCTACATACACGTAACGCACCTCCTCCTCTTTGCATTTCCTTCCCAGTTAGGTCACCACAGAGCGCTGGATAGAGTTCCCCGTGCTACACAGGAGGTTCCATTAGTCACCTACTTCACACAGCAGATATGTCAGTGCCAAACTCCCAGTTCACGCCACCCATCCTTGCCTCCTTGGCATCCACATGTTTGTTCGCCTGTGTCTATTTCTCCAGCAGTCCATCTTAATTCCCAAATGAAGTGGCCTTTCATTTTAAACAACAAATCAAATTATTTGGTTTTATATGAACTTTTGCTGGTGGCTAAGACAGTAAAGAATCTGCCTGCAATGCGAGATACCCATATTGGATCCCTGGGTTGGGAAGATCCCCTGGAAAAGGGGATGGCTACCCACTCTCTTGCCTGGGAATTCCATCGACAGAGGAGCCTGGTGGGCTACAGTCCCTAGGGTTACAGAGACTGACATGACTGGGTGACTAACACATGAACATTGCCAGTTAGATATCTGGTGGTTTGCATAATGTATGTATATGGATTTATTCCTAATCATTAGCACTGACAGGTAAAATACCAACCTTTAAACTCTTTCAGGTACCTTTTTTTTTTCTCTCAAATCAAGCTTATCTACTAGCTTAGCAGCTTAAAACAATCACCACTGAATTATTTCTTGACTCTTGCATGTGGGCTGGTCTCCCCTGGTGGTGGTTCTTCTCTAAGTGATACGTTGTCTGGCATGGGGTCCTCTCAGGGGTGTCCTGGGCTGGAATCCTAAGATGGGTCCCTCACATGACAGCAAGCTGCTCCTCCCTGTAGCTTCTCCTTGCGGCGCAGTTACATTCCAAGAGGATGTTAAGTGGGACGCCGCCCATCTGCTTAGAGTAGAGGCCAAGAAGGTTTCATGGACTTGCATTCCATTAGTCACGTGCCCAAGTATAGGAGAGAGCTCTTTACAGAGGAGGTGAGATCAACATCTGCATCTCAGCGTGGAAGCGGATGTACAATGTCGTGTTAGTTTCTGCTGCACGGCAAAGTGATTCAGTTATGATACACGTACATTCTTTTTCATTGTGGTTGATCACAAGATACTGAATATAGTTCCCTGTGCTATACAGAAGTACCTTGTTTCCCCATTCTGTATTGAATCGTGTGCATCTGCTAAGCTTCAGCTCCCAATCCTCCCTCTCCCAACCCCCTTCCTTGGCGACCACAGGTCAGTCTGTGACTGTTTCATAAATACATTCCTTTGTGTCCTATTTTAGATTCCACATATAAGTGAGGTCACATGGCATTTATCTTTCTCTTTTCTGACTTGGAGAAGGCAATGGCACCCCGCTCCAGTACTCTTGCCTGGAAAATCCCATGGATGGAGGAGCCTAGGCTGCAGTCCATGGGGTCGCTAAGAGTCCGACACGACTGAGCAACTTCACTTTCACTTTCATGCATCGGAGAAGGAAATGGCAACCCACTCCAGTATTCTTTCCTGGAGAATCCCAGGGACAGGGGAGCCTGGGGCTTCCGTCTATGGGGTTGCACAGAGTCGGACACGACGGAAGTGACTTAGCAGTAGCGGCAGCAGTCTCTGACTTGGTTCACTTGGTATGATAACGTCTAGGTCCATCCATGTTGCTGCTAATAGCGTTTATCTCATTCTTTTTTATGGCTGAGTGGTATTCCACTGTGTATACGTGCCACATCGTTCTTCATCCACTCGCCTGTTGATGGACGCTTGTTTCTAAGTCTTGGCTGCTGTGCACACAGGGCTGTGCGCATCTCTCTGAGCTCTGGCTTCGTTCAGACGTGCGCCGGGTGGGATTCAGCACCAGACGCCTCTGGTTGTGTCATCTGCATGGATCCTTTAACTCCATCAGGCCTCAGTTTTTTAAATTTATGGAATGAGCTTTTTCATAGGGTGCTGTGAGGCTTAACTGCAATGATACATGTAAAGCTCTTAGCACAGGGCATGGCGCAGAGTAAGAATCCCCTAAATACTTGATTTTTGTTATCAGGATCGTTCTCAATGGGTCAGTGTGCTCCAAAAGGAGCACGCCCAGGAACGTGGATTTTCTGAGCTCAAACTCAACATTAAATTAGATCACCAGAAATCGACATCTTTGGACTAAATTCCTGAAGTCTCTGAAGTACTCGAACTATGATCGAGTAGGACGCTTTCAGGTTGAATCAAGTGTTTATACGACAACTGTGTGTTTCAAGCTGACTTCTGGCAGCAGCGTTCAGCGCAGGGCCCGGCCACGGTGCCAGCAGGCGCTGCAGCTGTGTCTGTGCTCCACTGGTTGCCCACTTGCCCTGAAGAATTGCTTCTCTCCCACATGGCCTTTCTGCCTGTCGGCCAGTCCTCTGTTCCTTGTTCTTTATTGTCTCCTTGTTTCTCCACTCACTAGGAGTTTCTTCTCTGATTCTTACCTACCCGAACACTCAGCCACTATACTGGAACTTACCAGGACATATGCTTAGGATTGCTAACCCTGCCCAGGCCAGTGTATCTGTCACTTAGGGAAACAGAATCATTGCAAAGGTTATAGATTAAGGGACTTCTAGGAGTAGATGGACGTGAGTTTGAGTGAACTCCGGGAGTTGGTGATGGACAGGGAGGCCTGGCGTGCTGCAATTCATGGGGTCGCAAAGAGTCGGACATGACTGAGCGACTGAACTGAATTGAACTGAGGAGTAGTTGGGGAAACAATGGAAACAGTGAGAAACTTTATTTTTCTGGGCTCCAAAATCACTGCAGATGGTGACTGCAGCTATGAAATTAAAAGATTCTTGCTCTTTGGAAGCAAAGTTATGACCAACCTAGACAGCATATTAAAAAGCAGAGACGTTACTTTGTCAACAAAGGTCCGTCTAGTCAAGGCTATGGTTTTTCCAGTGGTCATGTATGGATGTGAGAGTTGGACTATAAAGAAAGCTGAGCACAGAAGAATTGATGCTTTTGAACTGTGGTGTTGGAGAAGACTCTTGAGAGTCCCTTGGACTGCAAGAAGATCCAACCAATCCCTCCTAAAGGAAATCAGTCCTGAATATTCATTGGAAGGAGTGATGTTGAAGCTGAAACTCCAATACTTTGGCTACCTGATGTGAAGAGCTGACTCATTGGAAAAGACCCTAATGCTGAGAAAGATTGAAGGCAGGAGGAGAAGGGGATGACAGAGGATGAGATGGCTGGATGGCATCACTGACTCAATAGACATGAGTTTGAGTGAACTCCAGGAGTTGGTGATGGACAGGGAAGCCTGGCGTGATGCAGTCCATGGGGTCTCAAAGAGTCAGACACGACTAAGTGACTGAACTGAACTGAGCTGAGTGGATGTTGGCAATTTGATCTCTCGTTCCTCTGCCTTTTCTAAATCCAGCTTGTATATCTGGAAGTGCTATGTATATCTGCCAGTGACATTTAGGTTGCTTCCATGTCTTGGCTTTTGTAAAAAGTGCTGCTATGAATATTGGCGTGACATATCTTAATTAGAATTTTGTCTAGACAGACGCCCAGGAGTGGGAATGCTGGATCATGTGGGCTTCCCAGGTGGCTCAGTGGTAAAGAAATCGCCTGCCAATGCAGGAGGTGCAAGAAACACTGGTTTGCTCCCTGGGTGGGGAAGATGCCCTGGAGGAGGAAATGGCAACCCACTCCAGTACTCTTCCTGGGAAAATTCCATGGAGAGAGGAGCCAGGTGGGGCAGGGGCGGGGTGGGTACATGGGGTCGCAAAGAGTCAGACATGACAGAGCATGCACGCGTGGCAACTCTCTGTTTTATAAGGAACCTCCTTGCTCTTTTCCATAGTGGCTGTACCAACTTATGTTCCGACCAACAGTGCAACCGGGTTCCCTGTTCTCCACACCCTCTCCAGCATTTACTATCTGTAGACTTTTTGGTAATGGCCATTCCGACTGGTAAAGATGGCACCTCATTATAGTCTTGATTTGCATTTCTCTAATAATCCGTGGTGTTGAGCATCTTTTCATGTGTCTTTGTGCCATCTTTGGAGAGATGTCTATTTTGGTCTTCTGAACATTTTTTGATTGGGATTCTTTATTGAGTTGTCTGAGCTGTTTGTATATATTGGAAATTGTCCTTGTTGGTCACCTCACTGCACATACTTTGTCCACCTGTTGCCTTTTCATTTTGTTTATGGTTTCCTTTGCTGTGCAAGATCTTACGTCTGATTAGGTCCATTAGGTTTATTTTTGCTTTTATTTTTATTGCCTTGAGAGACAGACCTAAGAAAGCATTGGTAAGACAGCTGTCAGAGAATGTTTTGCCTCTGTTGTGCCCCAGGAGTTTTATGGTGTCATGTCTTATATTTAAGCCTTTGAGCCATCCTGAGTTTGTTTATGGTGTGAGGGTGTGTTCTAACTTTGTTGATTTACATGCTGCCACCCCGCTTTCCTAGGGGACTTCTTTATGTATGTCAACTGTTCATTGCACAAGAACAGCCCTAACTGGTAATTTATGTAGGACAGTCATGAAAAAAGTGCAAGTGAATGTGTTAGTCACTCAGTCGTATCTGACTCTTTACAGCTCCACGGACTGCAATCCACCAGGCTCCTCTGTCCATGGGATCCTCCAGGCAAGAATACTGGGAGAGCCACAAGATCTCCTGGGGATCTTCCCAACCCAGGGATCGAACCTGAGTACAGTCATAGGTGATACTAAGTGGAGATCTATTTCAGATGTAATTTGAACAATAGACCCTCAAATTAAGGACAGTATGAGCTGAAGATTTCAGTTGAAATAAAAACAGGTGACTTCATGCTCCTATTCCAAAATATCCTCTGTCAATTGTATTTGTACTTGGAAGACGATGTGCATTTTTCCTAGGCAAATTCCTAGGCCTTTCTTATGACTTCCCCTCAATGTTTATTTAATTATAAGCAATAGGTCTTTTATATGCCACCTACAGCAAACCTTTCCCTTTAATTATTCCCTCTTTGTGTTCATTCAATAGAAAGATGAAAGCAATCTTTCTTTAAAAAAACACAGAATTTGTAAAGCTATATCTTTCTTAGTGCTCTAAAAGGAAGCATTTTTTTTTTTTCTTTGCATTCATGGCATAAGATCAGAATTCAGTGAGGAAAATCAGATACAATGATTCCAGAGTAAAAGAAGTACCTTCCTTGATGCTCCAAATCCTTAGATTCTTGTTAGCACTCTTATAATTGCTGTTAAAAAAAGCAATGTAGCTCTTCCAAGCACTGTGAGCTAATGCCCTTGTTAGCTGAAAGGCATGGATCTGGAGTCAATGGTAGCTATAAATTAGTTTAGGCAGGTCTGCACTAGCAATCTGGGCTGTATTCAAGGCTCAGCGCATCTCAGCTGGCCTATTCATTCACAGGGAAGTCAGGTGTCCGGGGTGGCCATGTGGGCAGGCTAGGAGATACAGCTGACGTGCTCAGGGTTTTCTCTCCTATGTGCTGACTGAGTGCAAAATCATAGGTTTGGACCATCAAGATGCTGGTTCTCCCAGCAACCCTTTGCATTTTATGGGTCTAGCTTCCATATAAAACCTCGAGGTGTGTGAGTGAAATCCTCCTGGGGGAAAAGACGTGTCAGAAAAAGGAGTGATGGAGCTGTCCACCGAGGATTGCTGGCACCCATAGAAGTGAGGAGACAGGCAAGGCTCCTTCTCCAGAGCTGCAGAGAGAACACGGGTTTGCCAGGACCGTGACCTCAGATGTCTACCTCCAAGACCATGAGAGAAGAAGCTTCTGTTGCTTCAAGCTGCACAGTTTGTGGTAATTTGTTATGGTAGCTGTAGGAATGGAGAAGGCAATGGCACCCCATTCCAGTACTCTTGCCTGGAAAATCCCATGGACGGAGGAGCCTGTTGGACTGCAGTCCATGGGGTTGCTAAGAGTCAGACATGACTGAGCGACTTCACTTTCACTTTTCACTTTCATGCATTGGAGAAGGAAATGGCAACCCACTCCAGTGTTCTTGCCTGGAGAATCCCATGGACGGGGGAGCCTGGTGGGCTGCCGTCTATGGGGTCGCACAGAGTCGGACACGACTGAAGCAACTTAGCAGCAGCAGCAGCAGCAGCTGTAGGAAAGGAATACATATGAATTTGAGAACAGTCAAGAGTTTTCTGCAGTTTTTTTTTCTCCAGCACCTACTTATTTTTATCACCAGGATTCCTTTTTGGTGGCTCTCACACAATGATCACTTTATATACCATTGATGAGGTCAGGAACAATCAGGAATGATAGTTTCTCTCTGCAGTAGGTAATCATTAAAATAAGGTAGAGAGATGTATTCAATATTTCATGTTATGGAAATGATATATCTTTGAGTGCAAAAGGCAGGTTATCAAAGAGTATATATTTCTTTTAAAATATACATGTATACAAGTGAAGTGAAGTGAAAGTTGCTCAGTCATGTCTGACTCTTTCTGACCCCATGGACTATAGTCCATGGAATTCTCCAGGCCAGAATACTGAAGTGGGTAGCTATTCCCTTCTCCAGGGGATCTTCCCAACCCAGGGATTGAACACAGGTCTCCTACATTGCAGGTGGATTCTTTACCAGCTGAGCCACCAGGGAAGCCCCTATGTATACAGAGATACTTAAAAATAAGTATGGAAAGGAATATGTCAAAAGGGAGATAGTGGCTACCTTTGAGTCACAGGATTAAGGATAATTTCTATATTCTTATTTACTAATAATTACTTTTCTATTTCTCCAAAGAACATTTATTGTATGATCCAAAGTTAAATATTGCTTCACAGAAGATTAATGCAGTTTATACTCAACTTTAGGATTTCCCAGGGGTGAACTAGTGGAAAAATATCCACCTGCCAACGCAGGAGACAGAAGAGATTCTGGTTTGATCTGTGGGTCAGGAAGGTCCTCTGGGGGATGGCCTGGCAGCCCACTCCAGTATCCTTGTCTGGAGAATCCCATGGATGGAGGAGCCTGGTGGGCTAGCAACAGTCCATAGGGCAGCAAAGAATCAGACATGACTGAAGTGGCTTAGCACACATGCACATACTCAACTACATCTTTTACATGCTAAGCTTTTCTCTTGGGCTTTATACTATGCAGTTCATCGGGTCACAAAGAGTTGGACACGACTGAGCAACTGGACTGAACTGAACTGATGCTTTAAATTGGATTATCTTTTACTTGCTTCAGCCAAAAAAATAAGAATGTTTGCTCTACTTGTAAAACAAGATTATTCCAATGACCAAATGAGAAGTATCTAATAGAAACGTAAACATGCATGCCATTTGTTGCTGCTGTTTAAACTCGGAACATTTGAAACACTTAAACACAATTATGCTTGGAGACTTCCCATTAAAGTAGATCATCTCGCCTTTTCTTGGAAATCACTAGAAAATGAATTGTTCCTGAGCACAGAGCTCATGGAATGAACTTCCTCAAACACCTGGCCAAAGTCTCATTTCCAAAGTCCTTGATCTGGAATGTGGGTTCTGGTAAGACTTGGGCTCCATTTACCTCCATTTCTTTCTCTGCAGGCAGGACCCATCCCCCCCAACCCTGGCCGGGCTTGTGGGCTGACTTTCAGTAACACAGCTTTTGCTTTCACCTTGCCACAGCCAGAAGTCTCCCTCCCATGCTTCCCTTCTTACTGCAGGTGTTTTCTTCCTCTTTTTAAAAACTGAAGTGTAGTTACTTTCCAAGGCTGTGTTAATTTCAAGTGTACAGCAAAGTGATTGTTATGTATCTATTTTTCAGATTCTTTTCCATTATAGGATAATATAGGATATTGAGTACAGTTCCCTGTGCTATCCAGTAGGTCCTTATTGTTCACCTGTTTTATATATCGTGGTGTGTATACGTTAACTTTAAACTCCTCATTTATCGCTCCCCTCCGTCACCTGTGGGGCTTCCCTGGGGGCTCAGATCGTAAAGATCTGCTTGCAGTGCAGGAGACCCGCGTTCTATCACTGGGTCTGGAAGATCCCCTGGAGAAAGGAAGGGCAATCCACTCCAGTATTCTTGCCTGGAGGATCCCATGGACAGAGGAGCCTGGTGGGCTACAGTCAATGGGGTCACAAGAGTCAGACATGGCTGAGAGACTAACACTTTCACTTCACTTTCCCCACCCCTCTATTTCCTTTCTACCACAGTGATTCTTACCCCCTTCTGAGTCATGGACAGAGTTGAAAATCTGTTGAAGACCACGGGTTCCTCCCTAGAAACATGTTCAGATGCACCAAATAGTCACATACAATTGCAGGGTCTTTCTATGCTCCTTCAAGTTTGCCTGGTCCCCACGGCCGCTTGGTTAAGACTCTCTGGATTTGACTTCCATCCACTATATGAGTCAAGTCACATACAAGTCCCCCTTCTGCTCTGAGATATGTCTCAGTCCGTTTAGACCATGTGAATTCTTCATGCATTTTTGCCACATTATGTTTGACAGGACTTATTACTAATATTGCCTTCTCCCATTCATAATAAATCCAGTGTTTGCCTTAATTCTTTCCTTGAATCTTGGGACACATTTTTAAATTTTTACTTGGAGGGTGGTTGTCATACAGTGCTGTGCGGGCTCCTATTGCACAGCAGTGCGGATCAGCTGTGTGTACACCGATATCCCCCGCCCTCAGCCTTTGTCCCAGCCCCTCGTTCCAGCCTCCAGGCCATCACAGAGCACCCAGCAGAGTTGAGGACTCTTACCAGGCTATATTTCCTACAGTGTCTAGAGAAAATGTCCTTACCCGTGATAGGTTCTTTTCAAATATTTGTTAATGCAAAGTTCCCTTCATATTGAATTTTCTATATTTGCAATTTTATTTTTGAGGTTTTAGATGTGACTTTAGAATGAAGCCTAAAGTACTGATAAATGTATAACAAATATTCATGTAGTAGGGTGATGCAAACACCGAGTTTGGGTGCAAACGGATCAGGGTTTAAACCTTAGCTTTGCCAGTTACTAGCTTTATGAGCTAAAAATCGTAATTTCTCTTGCTTTCCTTTCTATGTGTAGAGATAATAATACATATGCACTTTGCACAGTGAAGATTAAATGACTATTTAAAGAAATTGCACAGTGCCTCATGTGAAGGAGGCTCTGAAAAACAATGGCCATTATGATTCTTCACAAAACACGCTGTTTCATTTTGCATCAAGCCATTGCTCTTTCCGACTGGTAAGGGGAGGAGAAGTTCATTTTTTGGTTGTGTTCCCAAGAATACAAGCTAAATGAATTTTCTTGGCTGTCTGCTATCATTTTGGTTATTAAAAAAATCTCCAATTTTCTGGGTATTCATATTTCTTTATTGAAAGGAAATTATTTTTTTCCCATCACCTGGCAAGAACTGAAACTCATATTCACTTCTTTAATAAGAGACAGTACAACAAAAGAAAATAAGAGATGAAAGCAAAAGCTGACTAAAATATACACTTTATTGGCTTATCTCTATGTGTCATATACTTTCAATTTTAGTTCTACAATTTTTTTAATGTTTTTAATGGGAGGATAATTACACTGTTGTTAGTTTCTGCTGCACAATGTGAAACAGCTCTAAGTATACATATATCCCCTCCTTTTGAGCCTCCCTCCCGCCTCCCGTCTCCCCCTCCCTCCCGCCTCCCCCTCCATCCCACGCTCCAGGTCATCACAGAGCACGGGGCTCGATCCCTGGTTTTAGGGCACTTCCCACCAGCGATCTGTGTTACACACGGCGGTGCACGCATGTCATGCTGTGCTCCCAACTCGTCCCACCCTCTCCTCCCCTGCTGTGTCCACAAGCCCATTCTCCACATCTGAGCCTCTTTATTCCTGCCCTGCAACTCGGCCCATCAGCGCCATGTTTCTATTAAAAAAAAGCGAAAGATCTACAGTGAAGTGAACAGGGTATACAAGAAAGCTGAGACGCCAATAAGGACCCTCATGGAACCTTGACTGCCACACTTTGTCATCGTTGTTTGCTTACTGGAATACATTTTACTTTTCAGAAACGATCCGTTCCCATTACATAAACTAAACCTCGGAAGAATGCACAGAGAAATAGTCCTGCTTATTGGTTGTTGTTTTGGTGCTGAGCCACAGACGCTGCTCAGGGTGAGTGCCTTTTGCTTTGCATAAAGGAATTTCCTAGGCAAAGACGCCAGTAAGCTGGTTGACAGCGCTTGAGCTGGAGCACTTGCCGCCGAGGGCATGAAGTCCGTGCGAGTCCAAGGACCCTGCAGTGCTGCTGTGGGATTCAAATAAGGGACACTGAGTCCCCGTCAGTCTACGGATGCCCACATTGTCACTGCCTGATCCGAGCTGTGAAACTCGCAATGCTTTTTAGGGTTAACATCAGGAAAGAACTGTATGAAAACTGACAAGCTACAACGTCACTCATAATTTGTTCTCTGTTCTTTAGTACAAAAACCCCCACATATTTTGATAAAGCTAACAGGGCCCAATTTTGATCCTCTAGGTAGGGCCTCTGGTGTCAGATCAGGGTCATTGTGTCAATTCCACTTTGAGCCCTTCTGATTAATTTTTTTCAAAACTGTACCATACTTATTTTCTAAAATTTTTTTAATTAAATTATAGTTTATTTATACTATTGGATTAGTTTCTGCTCCACAGCAAAGTAGCCGTTATACATATACCCACTCTTTATTTTCCCAGATAGGTCATTACAGAGTATTGAGCAGATGTCCCTGTGCTGTGAAATGCAGTAGGTCCTTATTAGTTACGTATGGTGGTGTGTGTAAGTCAATCCCAATCTCCAAACTTATCCCTTCACCCAACCCACTTTCCCCGTTAACCATAATTTTGTTTTCCACATCTGTGACTATATCTATCTTGTAAATAACTTCATTTGTACCATTTTTTAGATTCCATATATATATATAAGTGATATCATATGATACTTGTCTGACTTTACTCATTATGAGAATCTCTAGGCCCATCCATATTGCTGCAAATGGCATTGTTTTGTTCTTTTATATGGATAATGTTGCATTGTGTCTATGTACATCTTTCTAGGTTCCTGCCGAGGTCCAGCCCTGGCTGATCCAGGGTATTTGAAGGGGAGATGGCTTCGGTGAGTTCACTGGATACAATAGCTTTATTTAAATATTAGTTAGAGATATAAAGAGTAATAGAATGAGGATAGCTCAGTAGGAAAATTCAGCGGAGAAAAGAGGCTGAGTAGCTTGGTTTACACGGAAAATCAATATAACCTGTGACATCAGCTTAGCTCTGACCACGGAGGCCGTAGGCGCCCTCTCGAATAGCGGAAGGTGCCCCACCTTAGGCACCTTGTTGAGTGGGTCTTAGAAGCCCAAATAAATGGTCGCAGTGGACCTCTGCGCTCCAGATGGAGACTCAGCCCAAATGTGAAAGAAAGAATGACATGGGGAGATCAAGCTTCGGTGAGCAAGGCCCGTAGCTTTATTTTCAACAGGGGCTTTTATACCCTAAGTTGTACATAGAGGATAATAGGGGGCGTGAAATCATGCAAAGTCAGCAGTCTTTGATCCTTATCAAAACCAGGGTTTCTTTCCTGCAAATTTATCATATACAAATGGTTTAGGTGATGTACATCATCTTCTGGCCAGAAGGCCTATTAACATTTTACGACTCTTGACAAAGGTTTGTCAACCGTAAGACTTATTTTCTCTAAGAGTAATTATTTTAAGGTTTGGCGCCATCCTCCGAAGGTGTTAGATAAAGTTGCATTCCTATACGGCAGAGGTGCAGTGGGTTTACAACAAAGGAAAGAATTTATTACCTTAAGGGTCTAAAGTTGCTAACACCAAGGCTACTACTTATTTTTTCTACATACCAAGTATATTAATTAATACACATTCAAGGATACAATACAGGGGATGTGGAAACTTGGCAGCAAACATTGGCTCATCAATGAAATCCTTTACTAGTTTTATTCTGACAGTTTCTAACTCTCTGAGAGGCTCTAAGTTATTTGAATATCTTAAGCTTCCCATGCCTCTCGAGGCTGGGAGACTGTAAACAATCATATGCATAGCTGTAGGAGTCCGGGTAAACTTGTCAGGCGAGTTAGAGAGCTATCTGAGGGGTTTGGATTTAAACACTCCTAATGCCCAGGAACTTTATTAACTGGAGCTGAAAGTTAACTCTTTATCAGAGAGAGCGAGATGGTGGTGGGGGACAGCCCCCAGTAAAGTCAGAGGTGAGAGCACAAAGCTCTCACAAAGGTGAGAGCATGTATATATATAGATATATATGTATGCCCAGGAGTGGGATTGCAGGATCATATGGTAGACCTATTTTTAATTTTTAAAGAAATCTCTATACTGTTCTCCATAGTGGCTATACCACTTTACATTCCCACCAACTGTACAAGAGGGTTCCATTTCCCCACATCCTCTCCAGCATTTACTGTTTGTAGACTTTTTGACAATGGCCATTTGGACTAGTATAAGGTGATACTCATTGCAGTTTTGATTTGCATTGATCTAATAATTAGTGATGTTGAGCATCTTTTCATGTGGTGTTTGGACATCTGTATGTCTTCTTTGGAAAAATGTCTGTTTAGATCTGCTCGTTTTTTGATTGGGTTGTTTTTCTGGTATTGAACTGCATGAGCTGTTTGTATATTTTGAAGATTAATCCCTTGTTAGTTGCTTCTTCTGCAAATATTTCTCCCATTCTGAGGGTTGTCTTTTTAATGGTTTTCTTTGCTATGCAAAAGCTTCTAAGTTTAATTAAATCTCACTTATTTTTGTGTTTATTTTCATTATTCTAGGAGGTAGATAGAGAAGGAAATAGCAACCCATTTCAGTGTTCTTGCCTGGAGAATTCCATGGACAGAGGAGCCTGGTGGGCTACAGTCCATGGGGTCACAAAGAGTCAGACACAACTGAGTGGCTAACACCCAGGAGGTAGATTAAAAAAGATATTGCTGCATGAATGTTTTCTTCTGAGTTTTATAGTGTCTGGCCTACATTTAGGTCTGTAATCCATTTTGATTTATTTTTCTGTATGATGTTAGTGAGTGTGCTAATTTCCTTCTTTTACATGTCCCGTTTCCCCAGCACCACTTATTAAAGAGGCTGTTTTTTCTACATCATATATTCTTGCTTCTTTATCATAGATTAGGTGACCATAGGTGCAAGGGGTTTATCTCTGGGCTTTCTTTCTAGTTCTATTGACTGATATTTCTGATTTTGTGCTGCTGCTGTTGCTAAGTTGCTTCAGTCATGTCCAACTCTGTGTGACCCCATAGACGGCAGCCCACCAGGCTCCCCCGTCCCTGGGATTCTCCAGGCAAGAACATTGGAGTGGGTTGTCATTTCTTTCTCCAATGCATGAAAGTGAAAAGTGAAAGTGAAGTCACTCAGTCGTGTCCAACTCTTAGCAACCCCATGGACTGCAGCCTACCAGGCTCCTCCATCCATGGGATTTTCCAGGCAAGAGTACTGGAGTGGGGTGCCATTGCCTTCTCTGATTTTGTGCTGCTGCTGTTGCTAAGTTGCTTCAGTCGTGTTCAACTCTGTGCGACCCCATAGACGGCAGCCCACCAGGCTCCTCCGTCCCTGGGATTCTCCAGGCAAGAACACTGGAGCGGGTTGCCCTTTCTTTCTCCAATGCATGAAAGTGAAAAGTGAAAGTGAAGTCGCTCAGTCGTGTCCAACTCTTAGCAACCCCATGGACTGTAGCCTACCAGGCTCCTCCATCCATGGGATTTTCCAGGCAAGAGTACTGGAGTGGGGTGCCATTGCCTTCTCTGCCCTGTACTATTTTAATGACTGTAGGTTTGTAGTACAATCTGAGTCAGGGAGCCTGATTCCTCCAGCTCTGTTTTTCTTTCTCATGATTGCTTTGACTCTTCATGGTCTTTTGTATTTCCATACAAATTATAAAATTTTGTGTTCTAATTCTGTGAAAAACACCATTGGTAGTTTGAGTGGGGATTGACTTGAATCTGTAGATTGCTTTTGGTAGCATAGTCATTTAAACAACATTTATTTTTCCAATCCAAGAACATGGTTTATATCATCTCTCCATCTGCTTGTGTCATCTTTGATTTCTTTCATCAGAATCTTATAATCTTCTGAGTATAGGTCTTTTTGCTTCCTTGTTGAGGATTTTTGTGTCTATGTTCATCAGTGATATTCGACTGTAATGTTCTCTTTGGTTTTGTAATATCTTTGTTTGGTTTTGATATCAGGGTGTTGATTGCCTCGTGTCCTCTGCAATTTTTGGAAGAGTTTCAGCAGGATAGGTATTAACTCTTCTCTAAATGTTTGATAGAATTTGCCTGTGCAACCGTCTGGTCCTGGACTTCTGTTTGTTGGAAATTTTTTAATCACAGTTTCAATTTTAGTACTTGTGATTGATCTGTTCATATTTTCTGTTTATTTTATTTGGTTCAGTCTTGGAAATTTGTTTCTTCTAAGAATTTCTCCATTTTTTTATAGGCTGAGTATTTTATTGGTGTAGAACTGAAGTCTCTTATGATCCTTTGTATTTCTGTGGTGTCTGTTGTATTTTTTTTTAATTCTATTGAGTTCTATCCCTTGTGATTCAGTTCAGTTCAGCTGCTCAGTCATGTCCAACTCTTTGAGACCCCTTGGACTGCAGCACACCAGGCCTCCCTGTCCATCACCAAACTCCCGGAGTCTACCCAAACTCACGTCCATTGAGTTGGTGATGCCATCCAACCATCTCATCCTCTGTCGTCCCCTTCTTCTCCTGCTTTCAATCTTTCCCAGCATCAGGGTCTTTTCCAATAGGTTAGTTCTTCACATCAGGTGGCCAAAGTATTGGAGTTTTGGCTTCAGCATCAGTCCTTCTAATGAATATTCAGGACTGATTTCCTTTAGGATGGACTGGTTGGATCTCCTTGCAGTCCAAGGGACTCTCAAGAGTCTTCTCCAACACCACAGTTCAGTTAAAACATTTTTTTCAATCATTTTTATTGAAGTATAGATTTACAACATTGTCTAATTTCTGCTGCACAGCAAAGTGATTCAGACGCTACAGACATATACGTTCTTTTTAATATTCTCTTCCATTACGGCTTCTCAGAGGATATTGGATGTAGTTCTGTGCTGTACAGTAGGGCCTGCCGTTTATCCATTCTCCACGCAGTAGTCTGCATCTGCTCACCCCAAACTTCTACTCCCCTCCACCTTGGCAACCACATGTCCGCTGTTCACGTCTGTGAGTCCATTTGGCAGCTGGATTCATTTGTGTCATAGTTTATATTCCATATAAGTGATATCATATGGTATTTGTCTTCTAGAGATCAGTATGGTAATCTCTAGGTCCATCCACGTTGCTACAAGTGGCGTTATTTCATCATTTTACAGCTGAGTGGTGTCCATTGTAGAGACATACCCCATCTTTTTTATCCATTGTTGACGGACATTTAGATTGTTTCTGTGTCTAAACTATTGCTGCTATGAACAGCAGATGGTTACTTTTATGTGCTGATTTGACCAGGTCATGGGATGCCCAGACACTTCATCCCATACAAACACTACAAGGGTGTTTCTAGTTGAAGTTAGCATTTGAACGGGTAGATTGAATCATATTCAGGTTTCAGCTCTTCCACAGATTGAGAATATGTTCTGCCACTGATGAGAAGCCAGGAGAACATTCCTTTCCAAGCCTCCTTACTATGGAGAATTTTCTGTACCTGTTGGCTTGATTTTTTGAAGTTAGTAACACATTATTGACGATCATCCAGCTTTCAAACTCATTGTATCATTGTAACTTGAGATCTCTTGATCCTTCTTTCCCTGTCTTTGGACTTGATGCTCCCTTGATCTATTTCACAGAGGTGACAAGAGCCTTTTGGCCTTGTTTTTATGTGAGGCAGTATCGCATGGTGATTGGGAGGGCAGACTTAGCTTGCCTGTGTTTAAATCCAGCTTTATCATTTACCAGGTGTGTGATTTGGGCAATTTACTTGACTCTTCTGATTCCATTTCCTTATTATTCCTTTCTATCAGAAAAACAAAAGGGATCCACCTTACAAGGTTGATGCTTATAAAGAACTTAAAGCAATGTCTGTCACATCTATAACAATAAGCTAGTATCACTCTTCCAGAAAAGGTCTCCTATTTTCTAGACTGGTAATATCCTTCAGACATCTCTTTACCAAGCCAAAATCTGATCACTTCCCCTCCATCATCCTGCCATGTCTGCTGAAGGCCTCAGGTGACATTTATTCTGTGAGGGCCTAATATTTTTTTAATGATTTTTTATGGCCTAAACCTGATGGGCCGAAAAATAAGGAATATATTTACTATAATGCTAAATCTTATTTATAAGGTAGTCTCTGTTTTTCAGCAATGGGAAACAAAAGGGTCAGGGATCAGTCCTACCACATGCATATAATGAAGAAAATAGTTGAGTCCACATTTCACAACCCCTGGGCTGGCACTTTATCTAAATTATTCTGCTTCTCAGAAGCTTTACTAGCGTTTGTTCTTTATTGGCAGACACTGTGCCCTGCTTTTATATTTCCAGATAGGGACGAGACACATAAGGTCTACGTTGTTCTTACTGAGCATTTGTACAGATGAACAGAACGATTCTGATGAGAACTCAGAGAAAGCAGTAAAGCTAAGAGAGAAGCTGAATTCTTTCTGAGGTAAATGTCAGTGGCTCTGACTTCATTTCAAACCTTTAATTATTGTTCTGCTGTCTCATTTATGAGGGAATGCCTGACAAAATTACCCTTGCATAATCCAACGGTAGGCTTTTCCATTCTCTGTGTTAGCTCAGGAATGCTCCTCTGACCCTGGAGTGTGTGCCGTTGACACCCTCGGTAGTCATGCATGTTTGCATTCTGTGACTACTCCTCTTCCAACTTCTATTCTTCCCAGTTACAGGGCCCCGAAATGCTTCTCAACTCTCTTGATCATTTACCCTTCCTAGCTTCTTGTTGTGAACTTAATTGCCTCCCCTTCTCAAAGTTCCTATGTTGAAGCCATAAGCACCAGTACCTCAGAAAGGGACGATCTTTGGAGATAAGACCTTCAATGAGGTGATTAAGTTGAGATGAGGCCATGAGGGTGGGCCCAAGTCCATTCTGACTCATGTCCTTGTAAGTTGAGGGAATTTAGACATATGGAGAGACGCCAGGGGCCCACAGGCACAGAAGGAAGACCGTGAGAACAGGCAGGAAGAGGACGTTCATCCATGAGTCAAGGAGAGACTCCTCAAGGGGAACCAATGCTGATGGTACCTTCATCTCTAACTTCCTGTCTCCTTGATTGCCTCTTTCTAATTGTGAGAAAAATAGATTTCTGTTGTCTTAGCCATTCTGACTGTGGTATTTTTCCCTACAGCAGCCCTGGGGAACTAATTCAGTACCCCACTTAGGAAACCGCCGACTCTTGCACCAGATTCAACCGGTTGTCCAAACCCCACCTCGGTCCCTTCTAGAACTGCTCAGCCTTGACAGTGTCCCTGGCTGAGTCTCCAAGTCCACATAATCCTACAGCAAGATACAAATGGCCACATTTTGCCAGACCAAGTCAACCCTCTGGAGTCCACCTCCCACAGTTAACAAACTGAAGAAGCGTTGAGAACACTGATTTATTTGATTTCCAATGTGGGGGGGGGGGTCAGCAATCTAAAATGGCCATATGAATGGAAGCAGACTGTGATTACATTCTCCTTCAGCTCGACCACCACCCTTCCCAGCTCTGTTTTTACTTCTCTCTTGAATGTCTAAAGACGTCTGCAATGGATCAAGGAGCTTTTAGTTCCAAACTGTCTGAAGAAGGCAAGGGCATCTGTAGTTTTCTAGAGCTTCTGTAACAGAGTGTACCACAAACTGGGTGGCTTAACACAACAGAAATTCTCTTGCAGTTTTCTGGCTGGAAGTCTGAAATCGAGATGTCAGTAGGGCTGTGCCCTCTCTGAAGGCTCTGGGGAGAGCCCGTCTGTGCCTCTCCTTGCTTCCAGCACCGCTGGCACTCTTGGGCATGCCCTCACTTGCAGACACACAGCTCTCACTGCTTCTCTACGTCGCTGGATGTCTCTCCCCACGTCTCCTCTCCCCGTCTCATAAAGACACCAGTCATATTGCACCAAGGGTCCTCCCTACTCTAGCATGGTCTCATCTTAACTAGTTACACTTGCAATAACCTTATTTCCAAATATTCTGAGATTCCAGTAAGAACAAAAACCCAGTACAGTATCTAAAAAGAGTGATCCCGGATATTGACAGATGATTGAGAAAATCTGAGATAGGTTTTTTTTTTTTTTTTTTCAGTATTTGAACAGTTGTAAATACTTTGGCTACCTGATGCGAAGAGTTGACTCATTGGAAAAGACTCTGATGCTGGGAGGGATTGGGGGCAGGAGGAGAAGGGGACGGCAGAGGATGAGATGGCTGGATGGCATCACTGACTCAATGGACGTGAGTCTGAGTGAACTCCAGGAGTTGGTGATGGACAGGGAGGCCTGGCGTGCTGCGATTCATGGGGTCGCAAAGAGTCAGACACGACTGAGCGACTGAACTGAAATCTTGTATATCTAACTCTAGTTTGGGAAGGGGCCACAAAAAGCTAATCAACACGGTCTGGACAGAGAATGAGACAGTGTTTATAGTTAAGAAAAGTACTGGTTCAGGAAATGACTGTAGAAAGTTTTTTGCAATCTCTTTATTAAAAAAATTCTTTACATAATTATAAAAGTTAACCCTAGTTTAGCTGTTAAAACTAATCATTAAGGTCAATTCTGGGGCATTTACTTGCTAAATCTTAGGTAATTGTCAAAGCAAATCTCCAGTGACCTGTGGGTGACTGTTCTTCCCCAGTGTAAGACCGCTGGAGCAACTAATTGGAATTTTTTGAACCCTAGGGCTCCCTGTGAGACCTGCTAACTCATACTTCCCAAACTGAGTTAAATTCAGAGGATGCTACTGGAAGATTTTTTTTTCCTTGAGTTAAGTTATACACTAGTTCTAAATGGTGCATTTTAATCTTTGCCAAAATCATTCATCATGGACAGTCATTATACTTGAATGTCTTCTAACTCAGAAACAGCTCTCCTCTGACCCAGCATCTACCTTAAGCAAAGAGTCAGGGGCTCATAGAAGAGGTCCTTAAAGCATGCACTTAGAAGTTCTGAAGAGGCCCCTTAAAACACCATGCATCTGTTGGTGAAGTGTTCACTAGAACTTTCCTCATCACACACACAAACAGCTGTCTCCAGTTTCGGTACAGAGAAGCCCTCTCCAGGCCAGCTCATGGAATGCTCCTCAGATTTTCACTGCTTGGTTTCCTGCTTGTCAGAACCCAGCTCCCTCCCATCCCCTGATGGCTCAGAAGGTAAAAAATCTGCCCACAATCTGGGTGGACCTGAGTTTGATCCCTGGGTCAGGGAAGATCCCCTGGAGAAGGAATGGCTACTCACTCCAGTATTCTTACTTGGAGAATTCCATGGACAGAGGAGCCTGGCTGTAGTCCATGTGGGTCCCAAAGAACTGGACATGACTGAGGGACTAACACACACATGCCCCTTCCATTGTATCAGTATCTTTTCAGCCACTCTCTAATTCATTCTTTTGGACAATGTTTATATGTAGCAATTACTCTTTTTAATGAAAAGATTGAATGTGGGAGGAGAAGGGGACGACAGAGGATGAGATGGCTGGATGGCATCACCAACTCAATGGACATGAGTTTGGGTAAACTCCAGGAGTTGGTGATGGACAGGGAGGCCTGGTGTGCTGCGGTTCATGGGGTCACAAAGAGTCGGACATGACTGAGCAACTGAACTGAACTGAACCCTGGCAGAACTGCACTAACGTACAAGTCTGCCCTCACTGAGGGAACCTGGTGCCCCAGCCTTCCTCCTGTATCACCATGTCCCCTAAACTCTCCACAATGTCTGCTTCCTCACCCTATCGCTCTTCAGCTCGCTGACGTTCGACATCAGCTCCACCTGGGAAACGGAAACTACTCCCACTGGGCCACTTAACGCTGTTGAAGGTTCTTTTCTTTCTTGTCTCCACACCCTTTTCTCCTAGTTCTCCTGACTTGTGAGTTTGTTCCTTGGCTGCCTACTCTCTATTTCTCATGCTCTTAAATAATGGCCCAAAGTATCCCCTAGTTCAACACGTATTTAATAAGCACCTACAGTGTATCATGCATTTTCCTGGATATTGGCAACAAGACCATTGTCCCAATTCTTGTGGAAATGAGACCTTCTAAGACTCTGAACCCTTCCTAAGTGATTTCCCATAGCTTTAGTTATTTTCTATGAGTTAATAATTCCTAGATTAACATATCAAGTCTTGCACAAACCACTATTGAGAGCTAGACCCATACTTTTATGTGCTTGGAAAACCCTCTAATTCAACTGTTTCAAAATTAACATATTTTAAATATCTACTCTAATAGTGCCTATAGTTAATGGCACTATTAACAAAGGAAGAGGTCCCCCACATTCTGTTCTCATACTCATCCCTACAAACTGACATTCATGGCTGTCAATTCTACCTCCAAAATAATACTCAAGCTTGATTCCTCCCATTAAGGGGTTATATTCTATTGCAACTGTTTACTTTTAAGCCTTCATAATCTGCATTTTTTCCAACTGCTTTTAAACTGGTGTCCCATCTCTAGGTCTAGTTTCTCTGGATGGTTCTACATCTAGCATCAGAATAAAGTTGAAATTGTAAAAAGGACCTTAGATTTTAAAACATCACCATGTAGAAGGTGAAACAAGTAAACTACAATGTCAGGAAATGTTTGTGACACATAAAGAACTGCATATCCACAAGAAAAAAGTAACTTCACAGGAAAAAATAAAAAGAATTGGCCAGGAATTTCCGAGAAGACCATCAATGACCAATAATCGTATGAAAGACATTCAATCTCATGGGTAGTTAGGGAGACAAACCACAGAGATTCCATTTCACACTTCCCATATTAGTAAACAATTTAGGTTAATTAGTGCCAAGTACCATTTGCATAAGAAACAACAAAAGTCCTCACTGCTGCTGGTGGGAGTGTAAATGGACTTAAGCACTTAGGAAAAAAAATTTCCTAGCAAAACTGAAGGTGTGTATAACCTCCCTCCTCCAGCCGCTCCACAGATACTCTATACTCTTGCACATACATGAGAAGACCATGCACAGAAGCATTATTCATAAAAGTGGAAATAAGCCAAATGTAATCAACTGTAAAATTAGGAAACTAATAACAGTATATCCCTACAGGAGAATTCTACTCGGAGTATATCCTTACAAGGGAATTTCAAAAACATTATCAATTAAGGTAAGTCACAAAAGACTCCACACAGAATAGTTCCATTTATAGAGCTTCACAAATAGGCAAAAGCAACACAGAATTTAGGGGTACGCACTTGGGAGATGAACACATTATTTAGCATTCTGGTCATCTCTGGGCTAGAGGAAGGGAAAGGCAGTCAGCGGAGCCAGGTAGGGGACTTCAAGGTGTAATGTCCATTCTGATGTAAACTCTGTGCATGTGATTCCATTTAATTTGCTGTATTGCCAATTTTTTACTGGGAAAAAAGTAGATCATCAACTTCCGTTTGCTGTATTTCCTGTCAATTTAACATCATCAGCCCTGAGCTGTATGCCGGTTCCATCACTCACTCACACACACACCCCCCCCCCCCCCCCCACCATAGTTTATTCCCTTTAGGCTACTTTTTCATTATGCAAAAAAATTATTTAATTTCAGTCTGCTCTGATTTTGCAACTGCTTCTCCTGTCTCTTAGAATGTCTCTTTCTCCCCCATTTTCTCACTGTTGGGGAAGTCACTTTAAATGACATCGTCCCTGTGACTCTTCCCGACCCCATGAGGCAGGGTGGCTCCCTCCCTCTTTGACTCCACTGTACTGTTCAGCTTTCTATCACTGCTTCCCCTAAATCATATTAAAGCTATTCGTGTTACTTCATGTCATGAGTACAGAGATACTAACTCTTGTCTATCTCTTTATAAAACTCTCATTTTTACTTTGGCACTTGGTAAGTGTGCCTCAAATTATTTTATTTGAAGAAAAACGAAAATTATTGCAACATTTGAGGCATAATATTATCAAGTTCTTTTTTGTATAGTGATGCAAAATTCACTATTATTTATAGGAGAAAACTTGTGAGATACACAAGTGGTGAATTTAGAATAATAGAAATAAGATTACAAAAAATCAAATAATGTCAGGGACCAGAGTCTTTGGCCAAAAAAAAGTAGATACGTGATCACAATCTTACTCAGAAGACAGAGGGAAAACTTGAAAAGGTCAGAGATTTGGTACTTTCAAATCCATAAAATGATGGCTCAAGACCAACTCTTTAAGATAACAAACTAAAACATTGTTCATAAAGACTGGGACTTGAATTTCTGATTGCTGAAAACTAAAAAAGAAAAGAAAAAATCATAAAAGAGTAAATTCTTGAGGAAGGCAGTGAGTAGTGCTGAGATGGGGATATGAGTCCCCACCATCAGTAGAAATTACAATTTTTCCCAGACCAAAAGAGCAATATTTTTATCACCTGATGCAAAGAGCTGACACATTGGAAAAGACCTTGATGCTGGGAAGATTGAGGGCAGGAGGAGAAGGGGCGACAGAGGATGAGATGGTTAGATGGTGTCACCAACTCAACGGACATGAGTTTGAACAACCCTGGGAGATAGTGAAGGACAAGGAAGCCAGGAAAGTTGCAGTCTATGGGGTCGCAGAGAGTCAGGCATGATGTAGCGACTGAACAAGACAGCAAGTGTTTCCAAGAAAATAAGAGAAGGGATTCTAGAGGGCATTCTGTACACCTGAGGTGAAAGGGTTGATCCTTATCACAAAAAAATCCGTCAATTTCCTCATGTAGAAAATTGAATAACTTTTACATAATGTGATGCACAGGTAGGACACTGGTTGGTTTCCATGATAAGAAAGTATTCCAGCTCCCCTGATAAGAGAGTACTCCAGCTCCTAGATTAATTTGAACTATTTGATTTCCAATTATTGTATCTACTTAATTCAAAAAGACTTTGTTTCAGGTGACCTAGTAACTTACCTTCAAAACCTGAAGATTTGCAACAGATGATGTATATTTCAATGTACATTTATTATAAAAGCTATTAGGAACAAGAAAGTCCCCAAGTATTTCTGTAATGGCAGCATCTTCAAGCATTCTTTTCATAGGGAACAATACCAATTTGATACATTTGTTTTGAAGCAGAGTTATGCCTAAAGGAGTACATCTTAACAGATCTTATCCCAAGAAAAAACAATTTGTCACTTACTGTGTGGTGGCAGGCTACATACGGTCCATGGGGTTGCAAAGGGTTGGGCATGACTGAGCGACTTAGCATGCATCAGTTCAGTTCAGCTGCTCAGTCGTGTCCGACTCTTTTCGACCCATGAATCGCAGCACACCAGGCCTCCCTGTCCATCACCAACTCCCGGAGTTCACCCAAACCCACGTCCATCGAGTCGGTGATGCCATCCAGCATCTCATCCTCCGTCGTCCCCTTTTCTTCCTGCCCCCAATCCCTTCCAGCATCAGGGTCTTTTCCAATGAGTCAACTCTTCGCATGAGGTGGCCAAAGTACTGGAGTTTCAGCTTTAGCATCAATCCTTCCAAAGAACACCCAGGACTGATCTTCAGAATGGACTGGTTGGGTCTCCTTGCAGTCCAAGGGACTCTCAAGAGCCTTCTCCAACACCACAGTTCAAAAGCATCAATTCTTCGGTGCTCAGCTTTCTTCACAGTCCAACTCTCACATCCATACATGACCACAGGAAAAACAATAGCCTTGACTAGACAGACCGTGTTGGCAAAGTAATGTCTCTGTTTTTTAATATGCATGCACAGACACAAATGAAACTTATTTTGCAATGATAATCATTTTGCAACATGTATTTACATCAAATCATTAAGTTGTACACCTAAAATGAATACAATGTTATATGTCAATTGTATCTCAAAAATAACAAAAAAGGAGCCTAAAAAACGCAATCTGTGTCTTGAAATCATATGACTTTAAAAAGATAATCTACCAATGATAAAATAGGAGACCTATATAAATGTCTTTTAATTCGTTCCCCTTACCAACCTACTCTTCTACGACATGAACAATATGCGTCAGTATGCTGAATAGTACTGAAAAGAGAAATGATAAATATGATTATATTATTCTCAGCTGACTTCCTCAATGCATTTTCGAATGGTATCTTTTTATTCCCCCCAGTACAGACTTGAAATGAATCTACACCAAGCAAAGGCTCCTGTTCATTTGCAGGGGACACGCAGCATCAGGGAGAGCCTCATAAAGTAAGTGCTTGCTGTTCCTGGGGGTTTTAGTCGGTGCACATTAAGAAAGCATCGGTAGTTGCTTGTGCTTTTATAGCCTCTCAGTGGAAGTTAACAGTGGCCAAAGGCACTAACTTTATTTTGCTTTTAAAAGAAGACATGAAAACATCTCTTCTGAAACTCATGGACCACATCTATAGAGCTGATGAGGGACTAATTTAAAAAAAAAATTCAACACCTTGTTGACAAGGATCTGAGGGAATTTACCCAGGAAGGTATTCTCTTTTATTTCTTAGTTCTTTTTCTTTCACATTCTGAGACTCATAAACAGCAATTCAGTTTGACCCACTGAATTAATTTCTAACATTCTCACTGGAGTACCCAAGAGAGCTGTGGCCTTGAGCAATTTGGTGTAACTACTCATATCATCAAAACCTCCCAGAGGCATGCTTGTGTGAGTCCTCAAGACCTGCTCCAGAAAACAATCTGCTTTAGTTTTAGACAATGATGTTTTGACACTTCACCCAAATGGGAGATTGGGTCATTTAGCACTCTAAGAATTATTCCACAGCTACAGACAGTGTCCCAAACCCTGACATGCCACAGACCCAATAAAAGGATGACACAAAGGCTGGATAGAATAGATATGACACATGCTTACCTGATATCGGACAAGTTCCAATAGAGTCGTAGGCAATTTGTGATTGCTTGGTAAATATTTAGTAGCTAGCTTGTGGTGCCTATATCTGAATTTAAGATAAAAAAATACTATGATGTGAAATATGCAGAAAACCTGTCACGCCCAGTCTTCACTCTAGTTTATATGTTGTGTTTTGCTCATTCATTTGTATGGAAGTTCTGTCTGGGTTTATTCTTGAGCTATGGTGGAAAGACAAAAGAGCCTACCTGGTTATTTTCTCCTTTGGTATTACAAAAATGTAGGCATCGAAATTCAAATTCACTTTTAGCATAGCTGAGTCAGCCCCACTGATATATAGACTGTCTCCAAGGTATACTTTATATCCAGCTGGGAAATAAAACATGGAAAGTGTTTTATAAGATGTGATGATAGAATAATAAAGATTATTCTTAAGATAGTGTCAATTCTTTAGATGAGAAATTTGGGAGATATTTTCTTACCTCTGTCATATAATGCATATTTATCACAGGCTAGAAGAACAAGAGTTCTACTAAATTTATTTGAGTGATTTGGTCTGTCTTTCTGGAAACGTGCGCAGCCTCAAAGGTTAAGAAGTGTTTCACTTTAGTTAGAAATCTGAGATGCCAGACTTCTAACAGAAGTGCCATCTCCCATTGTTCCGCCTAAGGACAACTAGAAACTCTAGACGTTTTGTTTCACAAGCACAAGAAGACTTTGAGAGGTGGAGGGAAATCAGATCACCTAGGAGTCTTGGGTCCCAAGAAATGACACAATGGTGAGCTTCTTGGGGTTTTGGTCTTGTGTAAGCTAGATCAACATGAACTGCAAACTTCCATATGTTCAAGCTGGTTTTAGAAAAGGCAGAGGAACCAGAGATCAAATTGTCAACATTCGCTGGATCATCAAAAAAGCAAGAGAATTCCAGAAAAACATCTATTTCTGCTTTATTGACTATGCCAAAGCCTTTGACTGTGTGGATCACAATAAACTGTGGAAAATTCTTCAAGAGATGGGAATCCCAGACCACCTGACCTGCCTCTTGAGAAATCTGTATGCAGGTCAGGAAGCAACAGTTAGAACTGGACATGGAACAACAGACTGGTTCCAAATAGGAAAAGGAGTACGTCAAGGCTGTATATTGTCATCCTGCTTATTTAACTTATATGCAGAGTACATCATGAGAAACGCTGGGCTGGAAGAAGCACAAGCTGGAATCAAGATTGCCAGGAGAAATATCAATAACCTCAGATATGCAGATGACACCACCCTTATGGCAGAAAGTGAAGAGGAACTCAAAAGCCTCTTGATGAAAGTGAAAGAGGAGAGTCAAAAAGTTGGCTTAAAGCTCAACATTCAGAAAACCAAGATCATGGCATCTGGTCCCATCACTTCAAGGGAAATAGATGGGGAAACAGTGGAAACAGTGTCAGACTTTATTTTTGGGGGCTCCAAAATCACTGCAGATGGTGATTGCAGCCATGAAATTAAAAGACGCTTACTCCTTGGAAGGAAAGTTATGACCAACCTAGAGAGCATATTCAAAAGCAGAGACATTACTTTGCCAACACGGTCTGTCTAGTCAAGGCTATGGTTCTTCCAGTGTTCATGTATGGATGTGAGAGTTGGACTGTGAAGAAAGCTGAGTGCTGAAGAATTGATGCTTTTGAACTGTGGTGTTGGAGAAGACTCTTGAGAGTCCCTTGGACTGCAAGAGGATCCAGCCAGTCCATTCTAAAGGAAATCAGTCCTGGGTGTTCATTGGAAGGACTGATGCTGAGGCTTAAACTCCAATACTTTGGCCACGTCATGTGAAGAGTTGACTCATTGGAAAAGACTCTGATGCTGGGAGGGATTGGGGGCAGGAGGAGAAGGGGACGACAGAGGATGAGATGGCTGGATGGCATCACTGACTCGATGGACATGAGTCTGAGTGAACTCCGGGAGTTGGTGATGGACAGGGAGGCCTGGTGTGCATGGGTTCGCAAAGAGTTGGACACGACTGAGCGACTGAACTGAACTAAATGTAGATCTGGAGCTGGAGAAGCAACTCAGAAACATGGATGAGATGAGATATTTGAAAAGCTCCAAGAAAAGCCTGCTCTCTCAAGCCAACACACCACAGAAGGGACAGCCTAGAGAGAGAGAGAACTTGTAAGCAATCACCCTTCCTACCTCCACAGCACCCAGTGGTGATGAGCAACAGAGAGCCTACCTCCTCCCCACTGTTGGGTGTGGTCAACAAAGCCTCATGGAGAAGCAGGAATTTCACCACTGTCCAACACTAACAAAACCAGTCCCTCTCCAATATCCCTCCCTTTTTTTTTTTTTTTTTCCCAAGCCTCAACCCTAGGTTAAAAAAAGAAAGAAAGAAAGAAAGAAGTACCACCCCTTGCCAGTCATCGGCTGAGGTCTAGTGAGGAGCCAGAACCATCAGCCCTCTTCCCACCCCACTCCAAACCCCCTGGGCCATGGAGGCCAAGGCGGGGGATCTGGACCTCCACCCTCACTGGCAGTAAGCCCTCCCCTTCCTCCCCCAGTCCCCTGATGGAGGGGTGTCATAGGAGGCCAGACCAAAGAGAAGATGAAATAAGATCTGGAGTTCCATACATAACACCCTTACAGAGAATCAGGAAAGTCACAACTTAGATGAGCATGAGAGCGTCAACAAGCAACAATGCCAAGATGAAGGAGAGCTGAGTTCTTTGATAAAAACTGCAGAGCAAGTGTTATGGAAGTGCTTCAAAAAGCAATTACAAACACACTGGAAACATGTGAAAAACAGTAGAGAATTTGGAAATATAAAGAAGAACCCCATGGGATATTTGAGAAGTGAAAAATAAAACTGAAAATTTACAAACACATTGGATGGGCTCAAGAGTAGACTAAGACAAAAGAAAGAATTAATGATCATGAAGGGCAGAAGGATATAGCCCATCTGAAAAACAGAGAAAAAACACACGAAAAAGTGAATGAACAGAACTCTGGGGACTTGATGGACTCTAAGAAACATCTAATATTCACGTCACTAGAAATGCAGAAAGTGGGGAGAAAGATTGGGCTGAAAAATATTCAAAGAAATGACATCTAAAAACTTCCACAGTTTGGTTCCACAGTGACCTTAAATTTAGGTGCCTACACTTTTTATACCAAAGGAGAAAATAACCAGATGAAAAGAACGCTTCTCTTTTCCCTTACATGACAAATAGCTGATTTAAACAGATTATTCCAACTGCATTTGTTTCTTTTGAAGTTAGCCTCAGCCTGTTTCAGTCATAACATTTTCATGGTGTTCTTTCTGCTGCCTAAGCCCCATTAATTTAAGATGAGCTATGCTTATGGAATACATGCAAATAAAGTATAAGTCTGTTGATAGGCAATAATATAGAAATTTAAATGGATTTGGAAATATAAGAAGAAAAAAATTTAAACAGAAAACCCAAGGCAGAAGTCATGATCTAGAAATAAATATAACCTATGGCTCAGAAAAACAAGTTGAAAATTTAGAACAGCAATAAAACAAATATGAGATTTTTATTTCTACAATATCAAATAAATGTCTTTACATACTTTTTACACTTTTGACCAGTTGGTTGGATGTTATGTATAGTAACTTACTGAAAAAGCTTGCTAAGGAGAAGATAATAAGCACAAATAAATAATCATCATTTGAGTTTTTCCTATTATCAGGTACTGTTTTAAGTACTTTTATCTACTTAGTCCTTGAAATAACCCTCTGACATACTATTATTATCCTATTTTATGGATGAATAAAATGAGGCAGAAAAAGGTTAGGAAGCTCAGCCATGACCATAAAGCTGGTAAGTGCAGAGCTAGTAACACGGGCAGTCTGACTCCAGCGACTGCAAATATAACCAGTAAGATATATAGTATCTTGAAAGAATCAAGGAATATGGATGTACGAAAATGCACCAAAGAGCATTTTTAGGAACTCCTGAGTTCCCTGAGTCATACAGCAAATTCCCATTGGCCATATAGGAATACATATCCATTTGCTTAACAGAGACTTAATGGACACTTTCCTAAGAAGTTCATGACCTAATATATGTCTGTGTGTGTGTGTGTGTGTGTACACATATATATACACACACATAACTGAATCACTTGGCTGTATACTTAAAACTAAACATTGTAAACCAACTATACTCCAATAAAATAAAAAATATCAAATCACCCTTAAAAAAATAAAACGGAAATTTAAGATGAAAAAAACTTAAAAAAATGACTCTAATGACCATGATGAATAAAGCTAAGCAATTTTTTTAAAAGAAACTTTAACCATATGATAATCTCTATGGAAAAAAATATATGTATGAAGTACAATGGGAATACAAATAAAAGAGAAATGAATTCTGATGAATTGCAGATTCTGAGAAAATGATAATAAAGATATGACATCTGATGTGTGTCCTGTGATATCTGCTGATTAGATGAATAAAAAGAGTTTTTCTAACAGAATAACATGTCAAAGGGCACAAAGGCATTAAAATCCTTGATGTATTTTTACGTCAAGGATTTAGAATCATAAATGACGGTGTCATAATAGTATGACAGAAACACAGGGAGCATCTGAGTCAGGGAAAAAGGTTGGCGATGAGAGTGGAAATACAGGTTGCAGGCACTTATTCAGTGAAGGGGCCAGTGTCTCTGATGAGCAACTCGATGTTGATTCTTTCTGCAGTGGTTGGAAAGGTCATTCGTGACACTACAAAATAGAATACCGCAGTCTGCAGGTCAAATCTGGCCCACCACCTGTTTCTCTGCAATCTGTGAGCTAAGAACAGCTTATATGCCTTTAAAGGGGTTTTAAAATGGGAAGAAGAGTAATATTTTATGTCATGTGAGATTTAATTCCAGTGCCTGTAATGAACAGGTTACTGGAAAACAGCCATGCCCGTGTGTTCACACACTGTCTATATCTGCTCTCATGTTACACTGCAGGGTTGAGTAGTTATGACAGAGACTGTATAGCCACAAAGCCTAAGAGATTTATCATTTGGCCTTGTATAAAAGGATACAGGCTGACACAAGGCAGAGAAGAAACCGAACTCAGGAAGAGTGTTGTAAGAAAGCCTTACTGAGATGCTTATGGTAACTGGAGCCTGTAACAGGGCAAGTGTCAAGGTGAGCGGGAGGAAGGGTCAAGGTGAGCGGGAGGAAGGGTCAAGGTGAGCGGGAGGAAACATGTACTTGAGAAGCTTCCAAGGAGCACAGTCATCAGGCTCTCAATGGACTGATCAAAAAGATGAGGGAACGAGCTGACTCTATGGTGACAGAGGATGCATAGATAGATATTACATGGATCACAAATGCATATTTCCCTTGTGGCCCAGCTGGTAAAGAATCTGCCTGCAGTGCGGGAGACCTGGGTTTGATTGCTGGGTTGGGAAGATCCCCTGGAGGAGGGAAAGGCTACCCACTCCAGTATTCTGGCCTGGAGAATTCCATGGACTGTATAGTCCACGAGGTCGCAAAGAGTCAGACATGACTGAGCAACTTTCACATCACGAATGTGTAGACAGACAAAGCCAAATTAAAGATGGCAGGAAGAAGGGCAGATTAAGGAAAAGGAAGAAGATGAATTTAATTCTGTACATGGTAAATGCAGAGTCTTTGTGGAGGCATCTTTTTTACCTTTTATTCTTTGCATACCAGCTGAATCAGGAATTACTGACCACAGGTGCCTATCTTTGTTGTCCCTCTCTCAGTTATAAAATCTTGTCACCTGCAGGCTGGGGTCTGCCAGGGCTTGTCCATTTACAGCTTTTCTTTGTACCAGGAGTCTGTGCATCCCCTGAACTGATGTGACCAGGTGCACAGAAAGCCCAGGTCTCCACACTGAGCCCTCTCCACTGCGGGCTGGCGTCAAGCAGCTGGTTTTCAGTCCCCTCTCCATGGAGCTGGGGCGGGTCCAGCCACGAACGAACATGCTGAGTACGGATTCTGACCAAACCTGCCTGAGTACCTCACTCACCTCAGGTGCCTCCTCTGGGCTGTGCCATGCCTGGGGTTCTGCATTTCCCTGGAACCCCAAGTTTTAGGGCGAATTATACAAAACACCAAGAATGCTCTGTATAATTATTACCTCCTCAATTGCCAACTTTAAATCTGCCTTGAAAGATGATTGTTGATTCAGTTTCAGCATTTTTTCCCCCTGTTTTGCTCAGTTATTCATACCAAATAAGTACTTTTCCAGTGATTACTATAGGTAACTACACTTTAGCTTAGACGTGACTGTGCAACTCAGGAATCAGAGGAGCCTTTCTGGCCCAGCCTGTCTCCCCAGGCTGGGTGGAAAGCCTGCCCGCCTCTGTGCTCTTCACTCTCAGTGTCTTTATTCGGCCGCGCTTGTCTGTCTCTCCCATCAGACGGTGCACCCCTTTAGGCCAAAGATGAACCCTTTCCTGTCCTCAACACCCAACAGGTCCTGACAAGTAGACACTTTCCTTTTCCCCCCTTGAATTAGTAACAACAACAAATCATATCTGAAGTTCTTTTTGGGTTGACTACAGATCCATCTCTGAGCTAAGCATGTTGCATGCATCTACTCATTCAGCTCTGAACAAGAACCTTATGATACAGGTATATTTATTATTTTCAGTTCATCTATGGGGGAAGCGATGTTCCAATGCTGGCATCCTTAAGCAACATTCCAGAATGTCTCACTTGTTATGCTCCTCTAAGAAATGGATGGATGCAAAGGAGGATGGACAAACAGGTCTCCCTGGGAACATAATCGCTGAAACATATAGGATATGTACAAACGTATAAAATAGGATGAAATATACGATAATGAAAATATATGCTTCATCTTTGTAATGCACTTAGAGTAGGGAACATGAAATGGACACACAGAATCATAACGGAAGTTAGAAAGTGATAAAATAAATTAGAAAGGTATATGTAAAATGCTAACAGTCAGATTGAAGCTACTTCCAACAAGGACAATTAGGAAAGGCTTGATGCCACTTACTGCTGCTTCACTCAATTATTCATCAACAAACATGAATCCACTGCACAGTATCAACTGGTATATGCTGGAGATAAAATGTAGCAAATTTCTGAACCCTTGATGGTTAAAGACAAGACAAAATTACTATTTCTAAGTGGCTAGAAAGCAATTAATTTCTTGTGACTTCTAAGGCTGGAAAAGTCAATTTCAAAATAAAGCTGAATAACAGGAAGAAAAAAGAAAAGCCAATTTCCTCTCTGCTCTCAGGAACCACTTTAGTGAGTGCTTGCAGTGTTGCAGCTATGAGTCCTCTCTGCAGTTTTAAGGCAGCCCTGCTGCTGCTGCGTCGCTTCAGTTGTGTCCAACTCTGTGCGACCCCATAGACGGCAGCCCACCAGGCTCCCCCGTCCCTGGGATTCTCCAGGCAAGAACATTGGAGTGGGTTGCCATTTCCTTCTCCAATGCATGAAAGTGAAAAGTGAAAGTGAAGGCGCTCAGTCGTGTCCGACTCCTAGCGACCCCATGGACTGCAGCCCACCAGGCTCCTCCGTCCATGGGATTTTCCAGGCAGCCCTAAACACTGGTAAAATAAACCAAAGCTTCTGATGTACAGGCTAACCATATTCTGTAAAGGTTCTCTTCCTGGTGTCAGTCAGTGGGGGTAGAGATGGCAGATTTCTGACAGATTATGTCAACTGATTTTTTTTTTTTTTTCCTGTTGGTTTATTTATCAGTGTGCTCGAAAAAGGACAAAGGGGGAATAACAGACTTGTGCTTTGAGAACCGAGGGCAGGATTGATGGGGATTCCTGATGGGAAAATAAAAGTGGTCATAGAGAGGAGAAGGTGATACAGACCGACATGCAAAGCCTGGGCCGAGCACCTCCCCACAGGCGCCTCTAGGAACTCGCTCTCAGACCCCGACTCCAGCATTCCTCTCCTGCACTGTTAGGAGTGCTCAGTCGAGTCTGGCTCTTTGCGACACTTTGTACTGTAGCCCGCCAGGCTCCTCTGTCCATGGGATTCTCCAGGCAAGAAGAACACTGGACTGGGTTGCTGTTTCCTCCTCCAGGGGATCTTCCCGACCCAGGGATCCAACCTGCATCTCTTCTGTCTCCTGCATTGGCCAGCGGGTTCTTTACCACGAGTGTGATGCAGCGTTAGAGTCTCTAACACTTGCTCAGTCTCTGCAGCCTCTTGTTGGGTAACTGGAAGCATTGGGCCAGTGTTGAGGGGAAACTTGCACAGTGATCTGGAGTGGCAGACCAGAGAAGGACAAGCGGCAACCTGGACCAGGGGTGCTTCCCTGGGATGCTCTGAGTGACAGAGCATCCCTGATCTCGTGGTCTTGCGAGAGGCGACGGGGGAGTCTTGCTATTATATTTGCACATTAAAGGAAAGGATGGGCCAACGACCTGGAAAACCAGGAACACTTCAGTTCCCATAAACGAATATGATATATTCTCTGCTCTCAAAGAACTCAGAGTTCTGGGTTTTGATGAATGAGTAGAATTCAAGCTCGTTCAGGCAGGTAGGAAAGAACAAAGGCAAGAAGGTGGAAAATCCCCAAGCATGAAATGTTTCTTCTTTTTTAATTGGAAACAGAAAAGGTTTTTCTCTGTTCCAAAAAACTTACTTAAAATGTACGTTTGGAACCTAATCCATTTATAAACTGGGGACTTCCTGAATAGATTAGAACAAATTACACTAAGGCTTCACAGATGCACGGCAAGAGAGATTTCTGCTTGAGAATGAAAACAGGAACAGTTATTTTCAGTTCCCAATTAGCAATCAGAAATGAGCTAGCACATTTTAATCCCATAAAAATTTATCATTAGTAAGCATCATTTATAGACTGTTTGGGGCTTCCTTGATGTCTCAGGAGTAAAGAATCCGCCTGCAATGCAGGAGATGCAGGTTTGATTCCTGTACTGGGAAGATCCTCTAGAGGCTGAAGTGGCAACCACTCCAGTATTCTTGCCCAAAGAATCCCACGGACGGAGGAGGCTGGTGGGCTACAGTCCAAAGGGTGACAAAGAGTCAGAGATGACTGAGCATGTACCCAAAGACTGTTTAACTACAAATATCTTGTTTAATTGACTCACAATCACAGCAGATATTGACTTTTTATTAATCTACAAAATTTTAAATGCCCTTCTAATGTTAAAAGTAACAAAAACATAAATAGAATAAGAAATGTCTTCAGTTCAGTTCAGTCACTCAGTCGTGTCTGAATCTTTGCAATCCCACGGACCGCAGCACTCCAGGCCTCCCTGTCCATCACCAACTCCCGGAGCTTGCTCAAACTCATGTCCATTGAGTCAGTGATGCCATCCAACCATCTCATCCTCTGTTGTCCCCTTCTTCTCCTGCTTCAATCTTTCCAGCATAAGGGTCTTTTCCAGTGAGCCAGCTCTTAGCATCAGGTGGCCAAAATATTGGAGTTTCAGCTTTAGCATCAGTCCTTCCAATGAACACTCAGGACTGATCTCCTTTAGGATGGACTGGTTGGATTTCCTTGCAGTCCAAGGGACTCTCAAGAGTCTTCTCCAACACCACAGTTCAAAAGCATCAACTCTTCGGCGCTCAGCTTTCTTTATAGTCCAACTCTCCCATCCATACATGACCACTGGAAAAACCATAGCCTTGACTAGATGGACCTTTGTTGGCAAAGTAATGTTTCTGCTTTTTAATATGCTGTCTAGGTTGGCCTTACAAATGTTAAGAAATGTCTTACATTTACAAAATATCACCTTTAACAATTTTTAAAGTATTTGCATAGATACAGTTTTTATGCTGCTTGAAGGCTGACTCATTGGAAAAGACCCTGCTGCTGGGAAAGACTGATGGCAGGAGGAGAAGGGGATTACAGAGAGTGAGATCCCTTGGATGGCATCACCAGCTCCATGGACATGGGCTTGAGCAAGCTCCAGGAGATGGTGAAGGACAGGAAAGCCTGGTGTGCTGCAGTCCACGGGATTGCAAAGAGTTGGACACAACTTAGTGACTGAACAACAACAACTCATTACATTATCTCAAGCTCCTTGCAAGATACGTTTGTTGCGCAAGTGACAGCTCCATTTTTCAAGAGAGGAAACAAAGTTATAGCGATTAAAAGGCTGGCTGGAGACTACAAACCACGGACTGAGTTTATCTCCCAATTCCTTCTAATCCAGACCTCTTGCTAGTATCTCAAAATGCCTCTCTTGTGTCTATAATAATCCCCAGGTTTATAGAGTCCCCTGCATAAAAGATCATGCCTAATACTTAATCTGATCACTCAGAAATTGGAATTAATTATACTAGAAGCTGAAGTTGAATGGTTCTATGAAGACCTACAAGACCTTTTAGAACTAACACTCAAAAAAGATGTCCTTTTCATTATAGGGGACTGGAATGCAAAAGTAGGAAGTCAAGAAACACCTGGAGTAACAGGCAAATTTGGCCTTGGAATACGGAATGAAGCAGGGCAAAGACTAAGAGAGTTTTGCCAAGAGAATGCACTGGTCATAACAAACACCCTCTTCCAACAACACAAGAGAAGACTCTACACATGGACATCACCAGATGGTCAACACCGAAATCAGATTGATTATATTCTTTGCAGCCAAAGATGGAGAAGCTCTATAGAGTCAGCAAAAACAAGACCGGGAGCTGACTGTGGCTCAGATCATAAACTCCTTATTGCCAAATTCAGACTTAAATTGAAGAAAGTAGGGAAAACCACTAGACCATTCAGCTATGACCTAAATCAAATCCCTTATGATTACACAGTGGAAGTGAGAAATAGAGTTAAGGGCCTAGATCTGATAGACAGAGTGCCTGATGAACTATTGAATGAGGTTCGTGACATTGTACAGGACACAGGGATCAAGACCATCCCCATGGAAAAGAAATGCAAAAAAGCAAAATGGCTGTCTAGGGAGGCCTTACAAATACCTGTGAAAAGAAGAGAAGCGAAAAGCAAAGGAGAAAAGGAAAGATATAAACATCTGAATGCAGAATTCCAAAGAATAGCAAGAAGAGATAAGAAAGCCTTCTTCAGTGATCAGTGCAAAGAAATAGAGGAAAACAACAGAATGGGAAAGACTAGGGATCTCTTAAAGAAAATCAGAGTTACCAAAGGAACATTTCATGCAAAGATGAGCTCAATAAAGGACAGAAATGGTATGGACCTAACAGAAGCAGAAGACATTAAGAAGAGGTGGCAAGAATACACAGAAGAACTGTACAAAAAAGATCTTCACGACCCAGATAATCACGATGGTGTGATCACTGACCTAGAGCCAGACATCCTGGAATGTGAAGTCAAGTGGGCCTTAGAAAGCATCACTATGAACAAAGCTAGTGGAGGTGATGGAATTCCAGTTGAGCTATTCCAAATCCTGAAAGATGATGCTGTGAAAGTGCTGTACTCAATGTGCCAGCAAATTTCAAAAACTCAGCAGTGGCCACAGGACTGGGAAAGGTTAGTTTTCATTCCAATCCCAAAGAAAGGCAATGCCAACGAATGCTCAAACTACCGCACAATTGCACTCATCTCACACGCTAGTAAAGTAATGCTCAAAATTCTCCAAGCTAGGCTTCAGCAATATGTGAACCGTGAACTTCCTGATGTTCAAGCTGGTTTTAGAAAAGGCAGAGGAACCAGAGATCAAATTGCCAACATCTGTTGGATCATGGAAAAAGCAAGAGAGTTCCAGAAAAACATCTATTTCTGCTTTACTATGTCAAAGCCTTTGACTGTGTGGATCACAATAAACTGTGGAAAATTCTGAAAGAGATGGGAATACCAGACCACCTGACCTGCCTCTTGAGAAACCTATATGCAGGTCAGGAAGCAACAGTTAGAACTGGACATGGAACAACAGACTGGTTCCAAATAGGAAAAGGAGTACGTCAAGGCTGTATATTGTCACCCTGTTTATTTAACTTATATGCAGAGTACATCATGAGAAATGCTGGACTGGAAGTAACACAAGCTGGAATCAAGATTGCTGGGAGAAATATCAATCACCTCAGATATGCAGATGACACCAGCCTTATGGCAGAAAGTGAAGAGGAACTCAAAAGCCTCTTGATGAAAGTGAAAGTGGAGAGTGAAAAAGTTGGCTTAAAGCTCAACATTCAGAAAACCAAGATCATGGCATCCAGTCCCATCACTTCATGGGAAATAGATGGGGAAACAGTGGAAACAGTGTCAGACTTTATTTTTTGGGGCTCCAAAATCACTACAGATGGTGACTGCAGCCATGAAATTAAAAGACGCTTACTCCTTGGAAGGAAAGTTATGACCAACCTAGATAGCATAGTCAAAAGCAGAGACATTACTTTGCCAACAAAGGTCCATCTAGTCAAGGCTATGGTTTTTCCTGTGGTCGTGTATGGATGTGAGAGTTGGACTGTGAAGAAGGCTGAGTGCCGAAGAATTGATGCTTTTGAACTGTGGTGTTGGAGAAGACTCTTGAGAGTTGCTTGGACTGCAAGGAGATCCAACCAGTCCATTCTGAAGGAGATCTGCCCTGGGATTTCTTTGGAAGGAATGATGCTAAAGCTGAAACTCCAGTACTTTGGCCACATCATGCGAAGAGCTGACTCATTGGAAAAGACTCTGATGCTGGGAGGGATTGAGGGCAGGAGGAGAAGAGGACGACAGAGGATGAGATGGCTGGATGGCATCACTGACTCGATGGATGTGAGTCTGAGTGAACTGCAGGAGTTGGTGATGGACAGGGAGGCCTGACTTGCTGCGATTCATGGGGTCACAAAGAGTCAGACACGACTGATCAACTGCTCTGATCTGATCTGTCCTGATACTTTTAAAGAAATCAAGTGTTCACCTGTTACTTGTAGCAGTTTGATAATTCTGGGAGGTAAGCAGAGACCAGGCACACATACACTTGTAGTGTGAAAGAATTAACCACTGGGGTGAGGTCAACAAACATTTTTTTTATATTCCAAACTCAGTAGGGTTTGACATGATGTATTATTTACACATAGAAGAAGAAACCACACATTTTAAAACACTGCCTTTAGCCAAAGCAAGAATGTTGGCCTCAATTTTTCAAGTTATATTGTATCACAGATGAAATCAATATGTCCAGCGGCTGGTAATAAAGAAGTAAGGGGAAATGTAAACTGAGATTGACTTAACAAAGGAAATTAATGTAATTATGTTCATAAGATAAACCCCACATTGGGAAGAAACCTGTCAGATAAATTATCTCATCAACACTCCAGTTTGATGCTCTAAGCAACATGACCTATGCCAATTAGGGCCACTGTTCCACAGCAAAGAAATATTATTGCTATATTTTTTAAAAAGAAGAAATAATGTTAGATACAGGAAAAAAGTGGATATAGAGGCCACAGATGAAAAGTCATAGTTGCAGAGGCCACATGTAAATAAGCAGAGGGTATTGCATATTTGGGGCTTCCTCATTGGGTCAGTGGTAAAGAATGTGCTACAGTGCAGGAGACATGGGTTTGACCCCTGGGTCAGGAATATCCCCTGGAGAAGGAAATGGTCAGGAATATCCCACTCCAGTATTCTTGTCTGGAGAATCCCATGGACAGAGGATCCTGGCGGGCCACAGTCCCTGGGGCCACAAGGAGTCAGACACGACTGAGGCGCTAAACAACAACGCTGCATATTTAGAAACAGTCACTTTTTAGTTGAGAATATCCTCTACTAGGAAGTAGTGCTCTTGAGAAAGAGAAAATACGTGCTTTTCATAAATATAAGAGTCTGTTTGACAGGTACACAAGGTTATCAATCTCCAACACAGAGGATGAGGTAAGAAGTAAAATACAGTAAACTTTCTTAATTACAGATGGCTCACCCCTCACAGGGCTTCCAAGTGGTGCAGTGGTAAAAAAATCCACCTGCCAATGCAGGAGACACAAGAGACAAGGGTTCAACCCCTGGGTCAGGAAGATCCCCTGGAGAAGGAAATTGCAACCCACTCCAGTATTCTTGCCTGGAGAATCCCATGGACAGAGGAGCCTGGTGGGCTACAGTCCATGGGGTTGCAAAGAGTCAGACACGACTGAGTGACTAACACACGCACACACCCCTCCCAGGCAGAGAGCATGCCCACCACCTCTGTATCACAACACCCTTACCTAAGAGTTTGGCATTTCGTAGGCACTTGGTAAATAATTCTGAATGCAGGCATCAAGTGTTCTGGTAGACCGAATTTTCTGACTAAGATTTGTATTACGAATCCTATGTGGATTGCTAGTTTTTAAGGAATCAGGATCCATTGAACTGCATTTAGTCCCTAAGCATTTCTGACCATTTTCTTTTATCACTTGAAATATTAATAAAAATCTTCAAAATCACTCACTGTCTCAGGGTTGCCTTAGGGATAAATAAGTGAGTGTACAGTGCTAAGATTTCTTTTTTAATGTTTGCACTATCTATAAGTTAATAGATTCTTAGGCTAGATTATTAAGTTACCTACAAAAGTTATAGGTTTTATCTATAAGCCAACTTCGATTTGAATCAAGTGTTGGCTAAAGCATCATTTCTGAACAAGGAGTGTTCTACATTTGATACCTGGGTTTCCTCACTTTCTTCTCAGTCATGTGACTCTTTGGATTTCATTTTTTTACATAAGAAGAAACTGCCAGGTGTGCTTCTTTCACTTAATGGCTCGGCGCTCACTGAGCCCGCTTTACATGCTAGAGGTATAGCAGCAGTGAACAAAAATACCCCCATCTCCACTGGGCTAACTTTCTCATTTAAAAAGGCAAATAGTAAATAAATAAATGGCCAGAATATGTAGTTTGCCAGAAGAAAGTAAAGTGAAGTGGGGGAATATGGTGTGTATGATGGAAGGGGGTGCGATTTTAAATAAGACAGCCAGGGAAGACTTTGCTGAGGTGCTCCCTGAGCTCAGACCCCAAGGAGCAAGGCAGCGGGACCATGCAAACAGACGGGGTAAGAATGCTCCAGGAAGATGGATCCGAGAATGCAGATGTGTGGAGCTGTGAGCATGCCTGGGGTGTGTTTAAAAAACAGGAGGCAGCCAGTGAAGTGGGGCAGAGAGGCCGAGACGGAGGATGGGTGTGGAGAACAGGCTTGGGGATGAATGGATGGAGAAGTGTGCACAATGAAATGCGATCCAACTTTCAAAAAGAAGGGAATCCTGCTGTATGTGACAACAAGGATGAACCTGGAGAGCATTATGCCAAGTGAAACAAGCCACTCACAGAAAAAATACTGCATGGTTCCACTTACATGAAGTATCAAAATACTCAAACTCATAGACACAAAGAAGAGAATGGTGGTTGCCAGGGACTGGGGGAGGAGGGAATGCAGAGTTGCTGTTCAACGGCTATGAAGCTTCAGTTATGCAAGATGGATAATTTCTAGAGATCTAATGTGTGACACAGCACCTGTAGCCAACAATACTGCATTGGGTACTTAAATTTGTGAGGAGCGTGGATCTCATGCTGTGTTATTGCCACACACACACACACAACATGGCAGAGGGCACCTTTGAAGGCGATGGAAGTGCCTGTCACCTTGACCGCGGTGACCAGTTCATGGGTGTACGAGGGCACCTTTGGAGGCGATGGAAGTGCCTGTCACCTTGACCGCGGTGACCAGTTCATGGGTGTACGAGGGCACCTTTGGAGGCGATGGAAGTGCCTGTCACCTTGACCGTGGTGACCAGTTCATGGGTGTACGAGGGCACCTTTGGAGGCAATGGAAGTGCCTGTCATCTTGACTGTGGTGACCAGTTCATGGGTGTACGCATAGGCTAAACTCAAACTGTATAAGTATTGTAGCTTCTTGTATAGAATAAAGATGCTTAAAAATGTTCAAGGGTATTATTTGCATACTTTAACTCACGTATTTCAGTAGAAGGGAATGAGAGGGTGAAATCAGGTCTAAGTAGGTACGTATATTTGATGCAGAGAATAAAGGAGTTTCTATCTGATGCTTTCTATTTTTTTTTCTGAAAAGTAGAGCTAGATAAAACTGCTAAGAATACGGAGTAGGATGGACTGTGGAATTTGGAATGTTCCAGAGGATAAAGAAAGTTAGAAACAGTCATTTTGGAGATCGGAGGATACATTAAATAGTACTTCAGTTGGGTTGTCAAGAGAGTGAAAAGTCCATTACAAGCCAGTGGAAGCTGAAAATACTGGAACTAATACTCCTTTTCATGGACTTTGTCCAGAAGCATTCAGAAAATGACAACTGCGCTGGGGCACGGAGGAGAGTGAAGAGCTAATCCAGCAGGACTGGGTGAGGAGACGACAGAAAGGCTTAGGATTCCAACAGGCGTGACGCTGCAACTGGAGGTCACGGCTTCTGATCAGATCAGGTGAGAAATGACGGAGTGTAACACGGGAATTGGTAAGAAACAGGTCAGTGGCCTGATGGCTCAGAAAGGGTGGAGGATGATTACAAGGGAGTTATTGGGGCAAGCAAGCTGGAAGGAGCCAGAGAAGAGATGTGGTCAGGGGGAAAGCTGATTGAATCAGTGATTTTGCAAGTGGAACAGTATTTGTGATGACGAGATCCAAGGTGTGGCTATGGGAGTGGATTGTTCAAGTGAAGGAGAAGATAATTGGAGAAAAGGTGAGAGAATCAGGCAACAAAGGCAAAGGAAACATTCCCGTCTTCATGGTTTTATAATGAGAAGCATGGCCAGATTACATTTCAAAAGAATGGTTCACAGGTGCCTAAGAAAGACATTCCTTGTGGCAAAAGGTTGTTTTTTTTTTTTTTTTTTAAACATTTATTAATTTCAAATGGATCAGAGAAAGAATTTATGACTACATGTTTCCTAAATAAATACTCTAAGAAAAGAGAGGGCGGGTGCCTAAAGTCAAGAAGAAGCTTGGCTAATTTTGTCAAAGGAAGGGAGCATGAGGCCATGTTGGTCAGCTGATAGCAAAGGGCAATTTTAAAAATATATCTTAACCAAGGTGTATATGTTTATTTAAAATAAAGCTTCGCTCTTTGTTAAAATCTCCCCCATGAGCCTTACTAAAAAAATATAATTCTAAAGTAATACTTACATAGATCACTTTTTAAGGAAAATTGATAACTAACTGTGGATCTTGTAAAGGAAGAAAATCTAAGAACAACCATAGGGATGTGATAATCAGTTTTTGTCCCAGTTTTATAAATGATGCCTGGTATTATAAATAAAAATGACTCAGTCTAGAAATATCTATCTAACTGTCCACATAAGTCAACAAAAAAAATTGTTTTTTTGGAGAAAGCACAGGCTTTTATATATAATACATCTCTGAAACTCAGTTACAGCTGCATATCTGAACAATACAAGAGATATATAAGCCAAGAAAGGATTCTATTTCAAGTGAGTTAAAACAGCAGTTGCAGACCTTAGTCCAACTCCTCACCCAGCTCTCTCCTCATTGCAGAAGCATGTGAACTTATGGTTCCTAGGTCAAGTTCATGTACTTATTGATATTCCAAACACAGAAAAGGGGGAAGGAAAGTGGAGGACTCATAGGGATCACAGGGGACAATTAAACACATCATTCTTCTGATGGACTCTCCAAAGAAGCTACCTGTTGAATCACTCATGGCTACCATGCCCTGCAAGGCGTACTCTAGTGACAAAGAAGTCCTGCTAAAGGCAAACTTAGAAAGAGTATGAAAAAGCAGAGACATCACTTTGCCGACAAAGGTCTGTATAGTCAAAACTATGGTTTTTCAGTAGTCACGTATGGATGTGAGAGTTGGACTATAAAAGAAGGCTGAGCACTGAAGAACTGATGCTTTAGTGGTGCTGGAGAAGACTCTTGAGACTCCCGAGAACAGCAAGGAGATCAAGCCAGTCAATCCTAAAGGAAATCAACCCTGAATATTCACTGGAAAGACGGATGCTGAAGCTGAAGCTCTAGCATTTTGGCTGCCTAATGTGAAGAGCTGCCTCATTAAAAAAGACCGTGATGTTAGAAAGTTGAGGGCAAAAGGAGAAGGGGGTGACAGAGGATGAGATGATTAGATAGCATCACTAAATCAGTGGGCATAAATGTGAGCAAACTCTGGGAGATAGTGAAGGACAGGGGAGCCTGGTGTGCTACAGTCCACAGGGTCACAAAGAGTCGGACACGATTTAGTGTCTAAACAACAAAAGAGTATTCAAATTAAACCCCACATAGCCAGAAATGATTTCTTGTTCAGAAAGAGGGAGGATTTTGATGACACATTTGTTATTAAACAGTCCCACTTGAAAATTTTCTATTTCAAGTCCAACTCAAGAAGAGTTATTTACCAAAACATTTCCCCATGCTTATCATCTTTAAATAAACTTTGCTTGGGTGTCTTCAGTGTATGTCTTCAGTTCAGTTGGAAGAAACTGATTCTGACTCTCCATTGAGCAAAAGACTTTTAGTGGAAACACATTTTTACTGTACCTGTTCACAGAGTAGCTGGAAAACTAACCCATGGCAAGGACAGAAATACAAAATGCTCATGACTTTCAGAAAGCAACACGATGGACTTTCCTCTCAACCTCCCTGCCAAATGAGTCCCCTCCACCTGGTTGTTCCCTCAATGCAACTCTAAGGACATTTTCAAACCCAGGAATGGAATCTGCTTGTCCCACCATGGGTCACAACAAGTGTCTATCATTACAAACACCATTTCTGACTCTCTTAGTTTGCTGGGGCTGCCCATAAGAAACTGTAACAGACTAGGGAGCTTAGACAGCAGAAATTTATTCCTCCCAGTTTGGAGGCTAGAAGTCCAAGATTAAAGTGTCAAGAGGACTGGTTCCTTCTGAGGTCTCTCTCTCGGCTTGCAGGTGGGCCCCTCTCACTGTGTCCTGGCACCGTCTCTGTGAGCTTCCAACCCCGGGGTCTTTCCGTGTGTCCAAGTTTTCTCTTCTTATAAGGATACCAATCAGCTGGATTAGGGCCCACTGTAATGACCTAATTTTAACTGAGTTACCTCTTTAAAGACCTTATGTCCAAACACAGTCACATTCTGAGTCCCTTGTGGCTAAGCTGGTAAAGAATCCGCCTGCAATGTGGGAGACCTGGGTCCGATCCCTGGGTTGGGAAGATCCCCTGGAGAAGGGAAAGCCTGCCCACTCCAGGATTCTGGCCTGGAGAATTCCATGGACTGTATAGTCCATGGGGTTGCAAAGAGTCAGACACGACTGAGCGACTTTCAGTACACAAACACACTTACAGGCACGGCCAGAAATAACGTTTATCAGCTGTCTGGGCTTCCCTGAGCCCAGACAAACCAACATAACATCAGGCATCACAAGGAGTAATCTGGGGGGAGAAAGCCATTCTGAGAAGAGAAATTGGAAATGACTGATAAAAACAAGTAAAATATTTTAAAGTCCTTAGTAATCTAAGAGGGCTTCCCTGGTGGCCCGGATGGTAAAGAATCTAAGAAATGCAAATAAAGCCACTAGATGATCCTACTACACATTCAAAAGCCATATAAAATCACAGATGGGAGAGGATGTGCAGCAAAGGGAATTCTCCTCCTCTGCTGGCTAGTGTAAACTGCTACTGGTGAGCAGTTTTGCAATGTCTCATGGAGGCTGAAGACTCCATGTCCCAGAAATGCCACTTGTATGTATACAAACACAATTCACACCTGTGTACAAAGAGATAAACAAGGTGTGTTCAAGGCAGTCATTTCTGGGATTGAAAAAACAAATCCCCAAACAACCTAATTATCCATCAAGTGAATAATGACAAACTTATAATACCAGTGAAAGTAAGTGGACTGGAGATCCATGCGTTAGCACAGACGGGTCTCACTAAACTGAGCAGGAAGAGAAGGAGCATAAGAGCAGAACATGATATTATTTGCATAAAGTTTAAAAACGTGCAAATCCAAGCTGCATGAGTCACCTAAGAATGCAAACCTATATAGTAAAAACCTACGTAAGAAAGAACATGTGCATGCGTGCGAGTGTGCGTGCTAAGTCGCTTCAGTCATGCCCAACTCTTTGCGACCCCATGGACTGTAGCCCGCCAGGCTCCTCCGTCCACGGGATTCTCCAGGCAAGAACACTGGAGTGGGTTGCCATGACCTCCTCCAGGGGATCTTCCTGACCCAGGGACTGAACCCAGGTCTCCTGCATTGGCAGGCAGTTTCTTTATCACGAGCGTCACCTGGAAAGCCCAAGAAAGAACATAGGGCATGATAAATGCCCGATTCTGGACTGTGAAAGGGCCGAGGAGCCTGACAGAGCAGGGGGACACCTGGCGCTCGAAGTCATTAGTACTGTTCCATTTCTCGAGCTGCATAGTACAAAGTACTCGCTGTAATGTATTTAAACCTTCTCTGTATGTACTGAATTCATCACAGTAATTTTAGAAAAGATTCCTACCTTCACTCAATTACAGAAGTGCAAATATTACAGAAGGTTTAATTTCCCAGAAAAAAAAATATTGATGTGGAAGCGCTTCTCTTTTGAGGCATTTCTTTTTCAGGCCGGATGAAGTGAATCCACACACTGGCAGGTCACAAAGCTTCTGACACAAAGAATCTTAATTTGCAAAGACCTAGCAGACATGAAAAAAGAACAATTAATTCTAGGCATGAAGGTAATTATTCAAATCCAGTGCGCATTCCTAGCCTGGGATGAGCACAGAGCCGGGATCTGCGCAACTTTTTCAGGAAAACACATGAGCATAACGTAATGTGATGATACAGTCAATTGATTCACTAAAACAGCATTTTTAAACTTACACTCTACTTAGGGAGCAGTAAAAGCCTCACAGATCAACGTTGCAGTGCCTGTGCTGTGCAGCCCAGGTGTCTGAGATCAAATAACCAGACAGCAGTGACCACGTGCTGTGCTGCGCTTAGCTGCTCCGTCGTGTCTGGCTCTGAGACCCTCTGGACTGCAGCCCGCCAGGCTCCTCTGTCCATGGGATTCTCCAGGCAAGAATACTGGAGTGGGTTGCCATTTCTTTCTCCAGGGGATCTTCCCAACCCAGGGATCGAACCCGGGTCTCTCTTCTGCATTGCAGATGGATTCTTTACCAGCTGAGCAACCTGGGAAGGTCAGCAGTGACCATTTACTTTTTAAAAAGATAATTCTAATATTAAATAACTTAGGCTAAACAGAGAGAAAAAAGTAGTTTTATTCATGTGAGTAACTCATCTAACATTTAAAGAATGGTAAAAGGAAGGTGGGCTTCCCAGGTGGCTCAGTGTAAAGAATTCAACTGCCAGTGGAGGAGACAGCGGTGAGATCCCTGGGTCGAAAAGATCTCCTGGAGGAGGGCATGGCAACCCACCCCAGTATTCTTGCCTGGAGAATCCCATGGACAGAGGAGTCTGGTGGGCTACAGTCCATGGGTTGCAAAGAGTCAGACATGACTTAGCTACTAAGCCACAATAACAAAAAGGAAGCTAAACCAACATTGCTGGGTACAGAGTAGGCATAAGAAATAGGTCTTATTCTGCCACATTATAAATAAACTGAGCATTAGGTCAGATAAGTTATGTAATGCCAAACAGCCAGAAAGGAGCCAGATTGGAGTATGAATTCCATTCCTCTTCATTCTAAATCCCATACCTTTCTTCCTGGGAGACAGCTAGCTAATAAGCAGAAAAAAACGTAGACAGTTCTTATGGCATTTTTCAGATGACATTAGAGGAGACATTGTGTGTGTGTGTTTAAGATTATGTGATTATAAAACTGATTTTAAAAACAGAGATGATGTGTACGAGACAGCAAAAGAGACACTGATGTATAGAACAGTCTTATGGACTCTGTGGGAGAGGGAGAGGGTGGGAAGATTTGGGAGAATGGCATTGAAACATGTAAAATATCATGTATGAATGAGTTGCCAGTCCAGGTTCGATGCACGATACTGGATGCTTGGGGCTGGTGCACTGGGACGACCCGGAGGGATGGAATGGGGAGGGAGGAGGGAGGAGGGTTCAGGATGGGGAACACATGTATACCTCTGGCGGATTCATTTTGATATTTGGCAAATCTAATACAGTTATGTTAAGTTTAAAAATAAAATAAAATTAAAAAAAAAACAAAAAAAAAACAGAGATGATAATCTCCTTCTTAACAAGGTTATTTGTGGAACAGTAAACAAACTCAGAATTAAAAAAAAAAAAAAGGGCAACATCAGACACATATTTGGCAAGGCACTAGCTTAGGCTATAGAAGACCCCACCATACCGTACCCTGCCACTCCTGTGTGGCTGAGAACAAGTCCCGTGATCCTCTGTAAGGACAATAACTACTCAAAATAGTTATAGAAACAGGACAGAAGTCAGATCACTTACATCCGGTTACTCTGTAGGTACAACCACTGTCTATAAATAAAATTATATTCCTCTATAGAGTATTTTAGACTTTAACCAAAAATTCTACTATTTTTTACATAATAAATTTGTTGTTTAATTGCTCAGTTGTGTCCGACTCTCTTGCAACCCCCATGGACTGTAGCCCACCGGGCTCCTCTGTCCATGGGATTCTCCAGGCAAGAACACTGGAGAGAGTTGCCATTTCCTTCTCCAGGGGATCTTCCTGACCCTGGGATTGAACCCCCATCTCTTGCATTGCCGGGGGATTCTTTACTGCTAAGCCACTGGGGAAGCCCTGTAAAAGGTTCTTCTCTTTTGAAACTGGGCATCCGATATTTGGGGGTTGTTTGTTTTAGAACTACATATAGATACTGAAGTCAGAACGCTTATATTCAGAAGTAATTTATTATTTCTGAATTCCAGTTCCACTTGGTCTTTGATGCTGCTATTCTTCCCCGTTATTTCACAATGAGATTGGAAAAGAAGGCTGAGTATGAGACATCTTAAAGGAGAACCTTTAAGATCTTACTCACTGAACAGATGAAGGAACAGGAGTGGCAAGGGGCACACCTCACCGGGCTTCCAGGGTGGCTGCCTGGCTGACGGCCTGAACAGCGCTGCCACTGACCAGGGTAGAAGCTGGAGGGACGGGATCAGATCTCACAAAAAGATGACAAGGTACGTTTTGGATATGCTGAACTGGAAGAGCCGAGGGACGACCTAAGGTTCCTTGGATGTCCACGGCTCTGGAGCTCAGTAGGAGGTTGCGGGCTGGGCACCAAAGAGCCTTCATTATTCATGAGTTATCTGCTTTAACCTGTCAGGCACAGGGCTAGACTCTGGTGACTCGAGGTTGAGGAAAACAGACCCCTACTCTCATAGGTTAGAATATGAGAGATGTAAAGACAAATGGTAACACACTGATACATGCTCTGGATTGGGTATATTAAAGATACATGGATGCTAAAGACAGGCCCGAATCTTCCTGAAGGGATCAAGGATATTTCACAAAAATAATGATTATTAACTCTGTCCTGAAATGGGTGTTAGACTTTTAAACTACAGATTTCAGTTGTCTTCTTGGACTTGGGACAACACTTACAGGATTGTCTGAGTTAGCAAATAAAAACATTTAACTCCCAGTTCAATTTGATATTCAGATAAACAGTGAATCATTTTATAGTATAAATATTCTTTTTGTTAATATGAAATTAAATTGACTGAACAACTGTATTTTTTTCTGGCAACCCTAATTATTTATCAGTATCATGCAGCCATGAAATTAAAAGACGCTTACTCCTTGGAAGGAAAGTTATGACCAACCTAGATAGCATATTCAAAAGCAGAGACATTACTTTGCCAACAAAGGTTCGTCTAGTCAAGGCTATGGTTTTTCCTGTGGTCATGTATGGATGTGAGAGTTGGACTGTGAAGAAGGCTGAGCGCCAAAGAATTGATGCTTTTGAACTGTGGTGTTGGAGAAGACTCTTGAGAGTCCCTTGGACTGCAAGGACATCCAACCAGTCCATTCTGAAGGAGATCAGCCCTGGGATTTCTTTGGAAGGAATGATGCTAACGCTGAAACTCCAGTACTTTGGCCACCTCATGTGAAGAGTTGACTCATTGGAAAAGACTGATGCTGGGAGGGATTGGGGGCAAGAGGAGAAGGGGACGACAGAGGATGAGATGGCTGGATGGCACCTCTGACTCGATGGATGTGAGTCTGAGTGAACTGCAGGAGTTGGTGATGGACAGGGAGGCCTGGCCTGCTGCAATTCATGGGGTCGCAAAGAATCGGACACGACTGAACGACTGATCTGATCTGATCATTTAAAGAGTAGTGTGAGAGAGATGAAATTAGTTAAATATCAAAAGATAGTTATTTAATGTTACCTTGTTTAATGATATATAACAAAATGAAATATCAAATAGTCAGTGTTAGAAACCAAACAAAATTTTAAGACTAGACAATGTGTATCACAAATACCATCTTTTCCAATGTTTCTTAGAATACATGGTAATTTACTGATGTTTTAAAAAATATCTCTAAAATCTTGGGAGGAAAAATCACATAAATTCGGCTTTTGACATCTGCAGTACTGACACTTAGTAAGATAAGACTCTCCTTGGCCTGAATAACATCCAGACAATCTCACTGCTGCTGCTGCTGCTAAGTCGCTTCAGTCGTGCCCGACTCTGTGCAACCCCATAGACGGCAGCCCACCAGGCTCCCCCGTCCCTGGGATTCTCCAGGCAAGAACACTGGAGTGGGTTGCCATTTCCTTCTCCAATGCATGAAAGTGAAGAGTGAAAGTGAAGTCGCTCAGTCGTGTCCGACTCTTAGCGACCCCATGGACTGCAGCCCACCAGGCTCCTCCGTCCATGGGATTTTCCAGGCAGGAGTACTGAGTGGGCGCCACTACACTCCCACATAACTTTAGCAATGTAGCAACGGTGACATCTGGCTCTCTGACCATGATGGCAGCTGAGACTCCGTTGCTAGAAATGTCACTGCTGATTCCACGTGAGTCATGTTGGTGAGTCTGCTTGTGAAACTACGTTCAGCCTGACAGTATTGGTAATAATGAGCAAAACAGGTTATGGAAATCCTGACTCACACCATGGTAATTTTAAAAGTTACATTTTAACCATTAATTCCAACATCTCTCACCTTCAGACATTTCCAAGGTGGCAAACGAGAGAATTAATCACCCTGGAATTTTATTACCCTAGCAATGAAATGTGATGGTTGAAATAAATCATCTCTAAATGCTGAAAATCTGTACTTCCCAGATACACAGCCCTCCCACCCGAGGCCTTGCTGACCCCAGGCAGAAGGGAGGCTAGGCAAGCCTGATTTGGTGTTCCCCTAATGTGCCTGGGCTACAAGGCAGAACGGGGTTCGATCCCTGGGCCAGAAAGACCCCCTGCAGAAGGAAATGGCAACCCACTCCACTATTCTTGTCAGGAAAATTCCATGGACAGAGGAGCCTGGCTGGCTATAGTCCATGGGGTTGCAAAGAGTCAGACACGACTGAGCGACTAAGCACGCATACAATGTACATGCAAGCTTAAAGTTATTTAGCAACAAAAAAATAAACAAAGAACAGCACCCAAAACAGGAATGAAAGTACAATTATTTCTACAAAATCTTCTTAGTCCACTTAGTGATCTTTTTTACTGAGACACATCAAACACATGGCTGGAGATAATCTAGTTAGCAGTTTGCTTTAATATTATCACTGTCATCTCATTATTGAAAAATGGATAAAAATGTCTCCCAAATCTTGAAAGCTTTTGTCTAATTTAATAAGTGTAGATTCCATAGAATCAAAGCTAGTGTTATCTAATTTTAACAAAACTCATATAGTAATTAGTACATACCAGGAACTATTCTTAACATTGTATTATTAACACTAACTTACTCTTTATTTAAATAAAGGCAGAAATAGTATGGACCTAACACAAGCAGAGGATATTAAGAAGAGGTGGCAAGAATACACGGAAGAACTATACAAAAAAGATCTTCATGACCCAGATAACCACGATGGTGAGATCACTCACCTAGAGCCAGACATCCTGGAATGGGAAGTCAGGTGGGCCTTAGAAAGCATCATTACGAACAAATCTAGTGGAGGTGATGGAATTCCAGTTGAGTTATTTCAAATCCTGAAAGATGATGCTGTGAAAGTGCTGCACTCAATATGCCAGCAAATTTGGAAAACTCAGCAGTGGCCACAGGACTGGAAAAGGTCAGTTTTCATTCCAATCCCAAAGAAAGGCAATGCCAAAAAATGCTCAAACTACCGCACAATTGCACTCATCTTACATGCCAGCAAAGTAATGCTCAAAATTCTCCAAGCCAGGCTTCAGCAATACATGAACTGTGAACTTCCAGATGTTCAAGGTGGTTTTAGAAAAGGTGTAGGAACCAGAGATCAAATTGCCAACATCCGCTGGATCACTGAAAAAGAGAATACCAGAAAAACATACTTCTGCTTTATTGACTATGCCAAAGCCTTTGACTGTGTGGATCACAATAAACTGTGGAAAATTCTGAAAGAGATGGGAATACCAGACCACCTGATCTACCTCCTCAGAAATCTGTATTTAGGTCAGGAAGCAACAGTTAGAACTAGACATGGAACAACAGACTGGTTCCAAATCGGGAAAGGAGTATGTCAAAGCTGTATATTGTCACCCTACTTATTTAACTTATATGCAGAGTATATCATGAGAAACACTGGGCTGGATGAAGCACAAACTGGAAACAAGATTTCCAGGAGAAATATCAATAACCTCAGATATGCAGATGACACCACCCTTATGGCAGAAAGTGAAGAGGAACTCAAAAGCCTCTTGATGAAAGTGAAAGTGGAGAGTGAAAAAGTTGGCTTAAAGCTCAACATTCAGAAAACTAAGATCACGGCATCTGGTCCCATCACTTCATGGCAAATAGATGGGGAAACAATGGAAACAGTTACAGAATTTATTTTTCTGGGCTCCAAAATCACTGCGGATGGTGACTGCAGCCATGAATTTAAAAGATGCTTGTTCCTTGGAAGAAAAGTTATGATCAACCTAGACAGCATATTAAAAAGCAGAGATATTACTTTTCCCACAAGGTTCATCTAGTCAAAGCTATGGTTTTTCCAGTGGTCTTATGTGGATGTGAGAGTTGGACTATAAACAAAGCTGAGCGCCGAAGCACTGATGCTTTTGAACTGTGGTGTTGGAGAAGACTCTTGAGAGTCCCTTGGACTGCAAGGAGTTCCAACCAGTCCATCCTAAAGGAAATCAGTCCTGAATATTCATTCGAAGGACTGATGCTGAAGCTGAAGCTCCAATACTTTGGCCACCTGATGTGAAGAGCTGACTCATTTGAAAAGACCCTGATGCTGGGAAAGATTGAAGGCAGGAGGAGAAGGGGATGACAGAGGATGAGATGGTTGGATGGCATCACTGACTCAATGGACATGAATTCGAGTAAGCTCTGGGAGTTGGTGACAGATAGGGAAGCTTGGCGTGCTGCAGTCCATGGGGTCACAAAGAGTCGTACTTGACTGAGTGACTAAACTGAACTGACCCTTTATTTAAATTGCCAATGGGAAAGCAGTGGCCCAGAGAGATTCCCCACAATTAAATAAAGTAGAGCATGGCAGGACCAGAAGTGGAACCCAGGCAGGTGGGTTCCAGAAAAGGGCTCTTGAACACAATGGCAGGCTGGCTCTCCCATACTAAACTGTTGATAACATTAATTTACGACCATATTTAAACGAACCTAGGCAAGTAGTAAGTGCTGACCAGAAGCCAGACACTTTACCCAAAAGATCTCAGATCTTTAGCACACCACTGAGAGGCAGTTTTTATCATCTTCAGGTCACTGGCAAAGCCCAGAGCTTGAGAGTTGAAACATGCTAGGCTGGAGGTTTCAGCCGAGGTCTGAATGGCTTTAAAGCCCCGGGTACTTTCTGTTCTCCAAGACTGCCTCCCTTATGGTGCCTTGGGAGTAGTACTGGGACTCTTCACTTTTCAGAACTCTTTTTCCCTAGGATCTATTTGCATTGAAAAATGCTACAAGAATCCTCATAATTAAATAAGGCAGGTAGAACACAGCGTGCATGCCCACACCAGCGCCAACAGCACCCGCAGCTTAACCTGTAGGAATAGGCTCTTCAGCAAAGACAGTTTCCTGAGAGGAGGAACTACAGTCCATTCATCCTGTGTTCTCAGAGTCTGAGACAGTGTTTGGATAAAGTTGGTGCTCAGTAAAATTCTGAATGAAGTAACTACTGAAGGCATATCCACATTCCTTTAATGCAGGAATTTCTATTTAAGATAAATGTCAGGAAATGCATGAGTACAATTTATTACATAGCCGTTTCCAGGACAAGGGAACCACTGATAACTTTGTTCCTAAAGTCAAGTTCTAGTGAAAACTAGAACTCCTACCACCACCTTCTTAAAACCCCCAAATCAAAGTTACATATCCCTTCAAATCTATCAGGAAATGAAATCTCATTTTGATATTTGGCAAAACTAATACAATTATGTAAAGTTTAAAAATAAAATAAAATTAAAAAAAAAGGAAATGAAATCAACTCTAAACAACAGCAAACTAAGTTATCATTAGGAGAGCGTTTATCTACATTTCACTTACACTTACTCTGAGCCAAACAACCTCTTCAGTTCAGTCGCTCAGGCGTGTCCGACTGTTTGCAACCCCATGGACTGCAGCACACCAGGCCTCCCTGTCCATCACCAACTCCCAGAGCTTGCTCAAACTCATGTCCATCAAGTCAGTGATGCCATCCAACCATCTCATCCTCTGTCGTCCCCTTCTCCTCCTGCCTTCAATCTTTCCCAGAATCAGGGTCTTTTCAAATGAGTCAGCTCTTCACTCTTATCAGAACTCTTACCAGTGCTCTAAAGCTTTATTTCCTTTGTGTTTCTTGTAAAAAAATTAATAAACGGAAATCTCAAATAGAGTTAGGAGACCAGCAGGGGGAGCCCTCACACCCTGGGACATGGCTGAGCCCAACAGGAAGGAGAAAGTCTTCTTTCCTGGCAAGGTCTCAGCCAGTGAAAAGCCATGGACTCTTCATTTACCACAGTCCTCCCCACTTCCATTTCCCCTCTATGAAAGCGTTCCCCTTTCTCTGTCATCTTGGGACCTGCATGGCATATGGCTTGCCATGGTTACAGACCCCAAGTTACAATTCTCTGCTGATCCTGAGTAAACTCATCTTTGTTGGAGAAACATCTGCCAGTCTATCTCAGGTCAATACACTACAGATAAAAGAATATATGTATTTCTTAAAGGAACTCAGGAAAATGAAGAGGATGAATGGTAAAGTAAAAAAATCAAACTAACAAAGCACTGGTTAAATGTCTTGTCTTTGCCCACACATGAATACAGATGTTTTAGAAATAATACATTTTATTTATAAAAATCAACTATACACACTTGTATTTATATGGAATGCAGACTGACCATACTATGTGATGCCACGTAGGTGTGTGTACATGTGGGCACAGACACACTCCTTAGAGGCCATTGACTTGGAAATGGTTTGTTTGCAAAGTCTATTTTTAGGTCAGCTTTTGGTGGTTGGATCATATGTTCTCTTTGAAATCAATGTGGTAAGTTGGCACTGTGGGAATAGAAACAGTTTCTGCTCTGCAAGGAGACAATGATATATTCTTATCATGTACTAAAAAAGACAAATATATATAAATAGTATTAGGAGGAATACAAAGTGGGAAAGGAAGAAAGCTTTATATATCCAGGACATGAAACACACAGAACTCAGCTTAACGTTGGCCACGGGCCTTATAGTTCAGTGGATCCATTTCAAGCCCCACTGCAGCTCTGTGGTCAGTCACAGAGTCCTCTGAGAGACATGGAAGAAGAGGGGAGGTCGCTCTCCAACCCAGCTTAGAGGAGCCATGCATTAAGATAAGCTCACCAAAATGCTGAGTTTGCAACGAGGAGCACTGCAGGAAAACACCCTAGCGCTTTGTTCACACGAATGGCTGTCACACCAGTTAAATCCTCAGTGGCTTCTCTCATCGTTTTTTTCTGTGATTTTATTTATTTTCCAAAATTTTAATAGTCATTAAAAAAGCTTAGATAACAATAAACATTTACATGGTGAATTCTGCTGAAAAGAATTAGCTAAGGAAACACTGTGTAAGCATCTACTATACAGTAAAAGATAAAGGAGTTGAAATGAAGGATTCAAACATGCAAACAATTTTTTTTAACCTAAACATCAGAAATAAGGTCCTTAAGTCTCTCATCACTTTTAATTTCAGTGTTTGAGATGCACCCCTCCCCTCAACAAAACAAAGCCAGAACTGAAATAATTTCTAACCTTTAATAATGAATAATGAGCCTGTAATAATGAAACACGTGAAATCTCATTTTATTAAGCACAACACTGAGTATCAAATGGGACAGAATAGAAAGTCCAGAAATAAACCCACGCATTTATGCCAATTAATTGACAACAAAGAAGGCAAACATACAATGGAGAAAAGACAGTCTCTTCAACAAGTGGTGCTGGGAAGACTGGCCAGCTGCATGCGAAAAATGCAAGTACATCACTCTCTAGCACCATATACAGAAATAAACTCAAAATGGATTAAAGACCTAAATGTAAGGTTGGATACCAGAAAACTCTGAGGAAAACATAAGTAGAACACTCTTTGACGTAAATTAGAGCAGTATGTTTTTGGATCCATCTCCTAAACAAAGGAACTAAAAGCAAAAAATAAACAAATGGGACCAATTAAACCCACAAGCTTTTACACAGAAAAGGAAACCATAAACAAAGTGAATGGAACCTACTGAATGGGAGAAAATACTTGTAAATGATATGACAGATAAAGGGTTAATATACTACACATATAGATAGCTCATACAGCTCAACATAAAAAAAAAAAACACATCAAAAAAACAAACAAAACATGGAGAACACAGACACAACCAATTAAAAAACTGGCAGAGAAACTGAATAGACATTTTCCCAAAAAAGGAAATGCAGATGGCGAATAGGCGCAGGAAAAGATGCTCAACATCACCAGCATCAGGGAAATGCAAATCAGAACGACAGCAAGATACCCATCAGAATGGCCATCGTCAAAAAGAGCAAAACTAACAAATGCTGGCCAGGACAAGGAGAAAAGAGAGCCCTCATAAACTGTTGCTGGGAGTATAAAGAGGTATGCTGCTGCTGCTAAGTCGCTTCAGACGTGTCCGACTCTGTGCTACCCCATAGACTGCAGCCCACCAGGCTCGCCCGTCCCTGGGATTCTCCAGGCAAGAGCACTGGAGTGGGTGCCACTGCCTTCTCCATAAAGAGGTGTAACCACTGTAGAAACAGTATGGTGGGCTCTCAACAAACTAAAAATAGAACTCCCATACATTCCAGAAATTCCATTCCTGGGTATGTATCCAAAAATCCCCGAAACACTAATTAAAAAGAAATACACCCCCCAATATTCACAGCAGCATTATTTACAACTGCCAAGATACAGAGGCAACTTGTGTCCATCAACAGATAAATGGATAAAGGTGTGCCTCTCTCTCCATCTAAGGAATACTATACAGCCATAAAAAAGAATGAAATAATGCCATTTGCAGCAAATGGATGGACTTAGAGATTATCATACTAAGTGAAGCAAGTCAGAAAGAGAAAGACAAAACCATAAGATACCACTCATATGCGGAATCTAAGAAATAACAAACTAGTGAGTATAACAAAAGTGAAGCAGACTCACAGAGAGAACAAACCAGTGGTTACAGTGGGGACAGGGAAGGTAGGAGGGGCGATACAAGGGTAGGAATTAAGAGGTACAAACTGTTGTATAAAATAAGCTACAAGGATATACTGTGTAACATGGAGAAAACAGACAATATTTTAAAATAACCAAGTGGAATATAACCTTTAAAATTGTGAATCACTATATTATACACCTGTAACTTCCCTAATACATCAACTATACTACAATAAATGAAAAATAGAATGACTATAGAACTGAAAAGACCCTGACGCTGGGAAAGATTGAGGGCAGGAGCAGAAGAGGACGACAGAGGATGAGATGGTTGGATGGCATCACCGACTCAATGGACATGAGTTTGAGTAAACTCTGGGAGCTGGTGATGGACAGGGAGGCCTGGCGTGCTGCAGTCCATGGGGTCACAAAGAATCAGACACGACTAAGTGACTGACCAACAACAAAAATAGAACTGAAGGTATTTTAAAGAAATATCTTCTGCTTTCCTTTTAGCTATTCCATTTTTTCCAAAGGAAATAAATATTTAAGAAAAAAAAATTGACTTGTGATACATGGCTGAGTATTTTCCAAGTTGAACTTTCCAAAAGCTGTATCATGCCACCGATTTGAAAGAAGCCTGATGAAAAATACTTTTGTGTGTTTGTGTGAGTGGACATTATGTATGAGTACAAAGCAAGAAGGTAATCTTCAAGAAAAATAAAAGTGGATTCAAAGCTCCGTTTTCATAGAGATGATTCATTTTCTATACCTTTTCATCACACTTGCCTACTCACAGTAGCTGGCAGCAAGAAACCAATTCATGCTGCTTATAAGTCTCGTTGTAAAGGATTTTCATTTGTATGAAGTACTTAATCTATAATTCAGCGATCTATATAACAAATCTCTTCTGTTCATTTGGATCTCTGCCATGATAATAGTCAGTGTTGTTAATATTACAACAGCTGGTCATCAATATCATTAACAGAACCAAAGTGTGTTAAACTGCTTTCAAACCTGTGGTGGTCTTTTTGAAGCTGTGTAGAAGTGGAAAATACTACTTCAACACATGGGAAAAGCCATCCATGTGCTTCAGGACCAAACACATCCATCATATGGCTCAGTGAATAAGAAAGGTCCTGCAGAATCAGTGCAAACACTTAATGTGACTGACTGGCAGAGACAGAGCCATGTAAAATGTCAGCCCGTCTAATTCCTCATTCTTTGTGCACTTGGCTTACAACTCTCAGTGCAGCAAATTGCATCACTTCGTAAAGAGCCTTTTTGCTCCCAAACTCTTTACACACTGACAGTCTTTTGAAAGCAATTTCTCAGCCTCAGATGACATCGTAACTCTCTTTATTATCTCAGCTTCCTGACCTACCTGCCATGTCGTGTGGGGCCACCCAAGACAGGCAGGTCATGGTGGAGAGGTCTGACAGAATGTGGTCCACTGGAGAAGGGAATGGCAAACCACTTCAGTATTCTTGCCTTGAGAACCCCATGAACAGTATGAAAAGGCAAAATGATAGGATACTGAAAGAGGAACTCCCCAGGTCAGTAGGTGCCCAATATGCTACTGGAGATCAGTGGAGAAATAACTCTAGAAAGAATGAAGGGATGGAGCCAAAGCAAAAACAATACCCAGTTGTGGATGTGACTGGTGATACAAGCAAGGTCCGATGATGTAAAGAGCAATATTGCATAGAAACCTGGAATGTCAGGTCCATGAATCAAGGCAAATTGGAAGTGGTCAAACAGGAGATGGCAAGAGTGAACGTCGACATTCTAGGAATCAGCAAACTAAAATGGACTGGAATGGGTGAATTTAACTCAGATGACCATTATATCTACTACTGTGGGCAGGAATCCCTTAGAAGACATGGAGTAGCCATCATGGTCAACAAAACATTTTGAAATGCAGTACTTGGATGCAATCTCAAAAACGGCAGAATGATCTCTGTTCGTTTCCAAGGCAAACCATTCAATATCACAGTAATCCAAGTCTATGCCCCAATCAGTAACGCTGAGGAAGCTGAAGTTGAACGACTCTATGAAGACCTACAAGACCTTTTAGAATTAACACCCAAAAAAGATGTTCTTTTCATTATAGGGTACTGGAATGCAAAAGTAGGAAGTCAAGAAACACCTGGAGTAACAGGCAAATTTGACCTTGGAATACGGAATGAAGCAGGGCAAAGACTAAGAGAGTTTTGCCAAGAAAATGCACTGGTCATAACAAACACCCTCTTCCAACACCACAAGAGAAGACTCTACACATGGACATCACCAGATGGTCAACACCAAAATCAGATGGATTATATTCTTTGCAGCCAAAGATGGAGAAGCTCTATACAGTCAGCAAAAGCAAGACCGGGAGCTGACTGTGGCTCAGATCATCAACTCCTTATTGCCAAATTCAGACTTAAATTGAAGAAAGTAGGGAAAACCACTAGACCATTCAGGTATGACCTAAATCAAATAAATCCCTATGATTATACAGTGGAAGTGAAAAACAGATTTAAGGGCCTAGATCTGATAGACAGAGTGCCTGATGAACTATGGAATGAGGTTCATGACACTGTACAGGAGACAGGGATCAAGACCATCCCCTTGGAAAAGAAACGCAAAAAAGCAGAATGGTTGTCTGGGGAGGCCTTACAAATAGCTATGAAAAGAAGAGAAGAGAAAAGCAAAGGAGAAAAGGAAAGATATAAGCATCTGAATGCAGAGTTCCAAAGAATAGCAAGGAGAGATAAGAAAGCCTTCCTTAGTGATCAATGCGAGGAAAACAACAGAATGGGAAAGACTAGAGATCTCTTCAAGAAAATTAGAGATACCAAGGGAACATTTCACGCAAAGATGGGCTCGATAAAGGACAGAAATGGTATGGACCTAATAGAAGCAGAAGATATTATGAAGAGGTGGCAAGAATACACAGAAGAACTGTACAAAAAAGATCTTCACGACCCAGATAATCACGATGGTGTGATCACTGACCTAGAGCCAGACATCCTGGAATGTGAAGTCAAGTGGGCCTTAGAAAGCATCACTACGAACAAAGCTAGTGGAGGTGATGGAATTCCAGTTGAGCTATTTCAAATCCTGTAAGATGATGCTGTGAAAGTGCTGCACTCAATATGCCAGCAAATTTGGAAAACTCAGCAGTGGCCACAGGACTGGAAAAGGTCAGTTTCCATTCCAATCCCAAAGAAAGGCAATGCCAAAGAATGCTCAAACTACCGCACAATTGTACTCATCTCACACACTAGTAAAGTAATACTCAAAATTCTCCAAGCCAGGCTTCAGCAATATGTGAACCGTGAACTTCCAGATGTTCAAGCTGGTTTTAGAAAAGGCAGAGGAGCCAGAGATCAAATTGCCAACATCTGCTGGATCATGGAAAAAGCAAGCGAGTTCCAGAAAAACATCTATTTCTGCTTTACTGACTATACCAAAGCCTTTGACTGTGTGGATCACAATAAACTGTGGAAAATTCTGAAAGAGATGGGAATACCACAGCATCTGACCTGCCCCTTAGAAACCTACATGCAGGTCAGGAAGCAACAGTTAGAACTGGACATGGAACAACAGACTGGTTCCAAATAGGAAAAGGAGTATGTCAAGGCTGTATATTGTCAGCCTGCTTATTTAACTTACATGCAGAGTACATCATTAGAAACACTGGGCTGGAAGAAGCACAAACTAGAATCAAGATTGCTGGGAGAAATATCAATAACCTCAGATATGCAGATGATACCACCCTTATGGCAGAAAGTGAAGAGGAACTAAAAAGCCTCTTGATGAAAGTGAAAGAGGAGAAGTGAAAAAGTTGGCTTAAAGCTCAACATTCAGAAAACTAAGATCATGGCATCTGGTCCCATCACTTCATGGCAAATAGATGGGGAAACAGTGGAAACAGTGTCAGACTTTATTTTTGGGGGCTCCAAAATCACTGCAGATGGTAACTGCAGCCGTGAAATTAAAAGACGCTTACTCCTTGGAAGGAAAGTTATGACCAACCTAGATAGCATATAAAAAGAGACATTACTTTGCCAACAAAGGTCCGTCTAGTCAAGGTTATGGTTTTTCCAGTGGTCACATATGGGTGTGAGAGTTGGACTGTGAAGAAGGCTGAGCGTTGAAGAATTGATGCTTTTGAACTGTGGTGTTGGAGAAGACTCTTGAGAGACTGCAAGGAGATCCAACCAGTGCATTCTAAAGGAGATCAGTCCTGGATGTTCTTTGGAAGGAATGACGCTAAAGCTGAAATTCCAATACTTTGGCCATCTCATGTGAAAAGTTGACTCATTGGAAAAGACTCTGATGCTGGGAGGGACTGGTGGGCAGGAGGAGAAGGGGATGACAGAGGATGAGGTGGCTGGATGGCATCACCGACTGGATGGACATGAGTTTGAGTGAACTCCGGGAGTTGGTGATGGACAGGGAGGCCTGGTGTGCTGTGATTCATGGGGTCGCAAAGAGTTGGACACGACTGAGCGACTGAACTGAATTGACTGACCTACTTGCCACGCTCCATGCTGTTCCTTGTGCCTTGGAAGCTCTTTGCTTTTCTCTTTGTTTATTTGATTCCTTCTCATCCTTCAGATCTCAGAGCCAGCATTACTTTCTCTGGGAAACTTTGCTGGGGCCATCTGTCTACGTCTGGCTCCCACAGCAGAGGCACTGATATTGACATGAACCTCTCATCTGGTAAACAGCCCGTCCGCAATAAAGGAGACCTGGGTTCGATCCTTGGGTTGGAAGGACCCCCTGAAGAAGGAAAGGCTACCCACTCCAGTATTCTGGTCCAGTATTCATGGACTATATAGTCCATGGGGTTGCAAAGAGTCGGATACGATTGAGTGACTATCATTTCACTTCAGTTCTCCCTATATTTAGCACTAACCAGCATCCTTTTGTGAAATTTGTTTGTGCTTTTTTTTTTCAGCCAGAGTCAGCATTTGTTGCCTAGAACTAAAATAACCTTGACTAACACTCAAGGACCCATGATACAAAATTGAATTTGCTTTGGTGATGACCTCTTTTCATTGTTTAGATCCAACAGACGTACTTAAACCAACATAAGTTGCCTTATTTAAATTAGTTCTTTTACTCCACAAACCCTGTTTTTCGTCTGTTAGGGAGGTCAATTTAACAGGAAGCCTATTCCAGTGACTAGCTTGGAACTGTTTGGGAAGCCAACTCTGTTCTCTCCAGCCCTCAGTGTTCACTCCTACTATTAGTCTCTTTTATCACTACAGCGTGGCACCCTGGCACTTGAAGAAGGGATCATTAAGCTGTAGTTATATATCATTTGGCAAGAAAGAGTGAAAACCACCCTATGGAATTCATCAGTACTGAAAATGACTTGGGGCATAATCAGCAATGTGAAAAGCAAACTGCAGGTAGTTTATTTTTAAAATCCCCATTATCTGCTGCGGAGAGAGACATGGTAGCAGCAGAAAGTGATAAGCAGTTGGTATGTGAGTCGTGGTGAGACACCATTCAAATTCTAGAAAATAATTCTAAATTAAAATGCCACCCACTGTGGCTCCCCATTATTAACGGGGATCAGTTAATTTAGGCAGAACTACCAACCTGGCTGGAGTGAGGGCACAGCTTTAATTAAAAATGCTTCAATGTGGCTGAAAATTCACTTGCATAGTCAAGCTGAATAAATGATTGGAAATTTAAAAAAGCTGATGGGTTGGTTTCTTTTTATCTCTGCTCTTTGTTAGGATGAAGATATTTGTGAACGTTCTTTGTATCCCTAACACTGTGCTCGCCATTGGTAGGGAATATATAATAAATCAGTAGAAGATAGCTTTCTTACACTAAAAGAAGGAAGAAAAGTATATGGGTAAAAGACCAGTGGAGGACAGTTTTTGCAGCTCCCAGCAAAGAGAATCTTCTAGGCTTCTGAGCCCAGTGTGGCTATGACGGCATATGCGTGTGCTCAGTCGCTAAGTCACATCTAACTCCTTTGCGACCCCATGGACTGTAGCTCACCAGAATCCTCTGTCTATGGAATCTTCCAGGCAAGAACACTGGAGTGAGTTGCCATTTCCTCCTCTAGGGGATCTTCTGGACCCAGGGATCAAATCCATGTCTCCTGCGTCGCCTGCACTGGCCTGTGGATTCTTTACCACTGAGCCGCCTGGGAAGCACCCAATTTGACTGCGCAGTGCATGGTAAAAATTTCAGTATGCTGATCCGAAAAGAGTTTAATGGAACAAAATAGAAAGCCCAGAGATAAATCCACGCACCTATGGAAACCTTATCTTTGACAAAGGACACAAGAATATACAATGGAGAAAAGACAATCTCTTTAATAAGTGGTGCTGGGAAAACTGGTCAACCACTTGTAAAAGAATGAAACTAGAACACTTTCTAACACCATACAAAAAAATAAACTCAAAATGGATTAAAGATCTAAACCTAAGACCAGAAACTATAAAACTCCTAGAGGAAAACATAGGCAAAACATTTTCTGACATAAATCACAGCAGGATCCTTTATGACCCACCTCCCAGAGTAATGGAAATAAAAGCAAAAATAAACAAATGGGACATAATTAAACTTACAAGCTTTTGCACAACGAAGGAAACTATAAGCAAGGTGAAAAGACAGCCATCAGAATAGGAGAAAATAATAGCAAACAAAGCAATGGACAAAGAATTAACCTCAAAAATATACAGGCATCTCTTGCAGCTCAATTCCAGAAAAATAAATGACCCAATCAAAAAATGGGCCAAAGAACTAAACAGACATTTCTCCAAATAAGACATACAGATGGCTAACAAATACATGAAAAGATGCTCAACATCACTCATTATCAGAGAAATGCAAATCAAAACCACAATGAGGTACCATCTCATGCCAGTCAGAATGGCTGCGATCCAAAAGTCTATAAACAATAAATGCTGGAGAGGGTGTGGAGAAAAGGGAACCCTCTTACACTGTTGGTGGGAATGCAAACTAGTACAGCCACTATGGAGAACAGTGTGGAGATTCCTTAAAAAAATGGAAATAGAACTGCCTTATGATCCAGCAACCCCACTGCTGGGGATACACACCAAGGAAACCAGAATTGAGAGAGACACATGTACCCCAATGTTCATCGCAGCACTGTTTACAATAGCCAGGACATGGAAGTAACCTAGATATCCATTGGCAGACGAATGGGTAAGAAAGCTGTGGTACATATACACAATGGAGTATTACTCAGCCATTTATTCGAATCAGTTCTAATGAGGTGCATGAAACTGGAGCCTGTTATACAGAGTGAAGTAAGTTAGAAAGAAAAACACCAATACAGTATACTAACGCATATGTATGGAAATTTAGAAAGATGGTAACGATGACCCTGTATGCGAGACAGCAAAAGAGACACAGATGTATAGAACAGTCTTTTGGACTCTCTGGGAGAAGGTGAGGGTGAGATGATTTGAGAGAACAGCATTGAAACATGTATATTATCACATGTGAAACAGATCGCCAGTCCAGGTTTGATGCATGAGACAGGGTGCTCAGGGCTGGTGCACTGGGATGACCCTGAGGGATGGGATGGGGAGGGAAATGGGAGGGGGGTTCAGGATGGGGAACACGTGTACACCCATGGCTGATTCATGTCAATGATTGGTGAAAACCACCACAATATTGTAAAGTAATTAGCCTCCAATTAAAATAAATAAATTAAAAAAAACAAAAACGAGTTTATGAGAGTAGACAGAGGAAACAGCTTAATTTAAAAGACCCAAATATTTATTCATAGGACAATATACAGAACATTGAGAAGTATTATCAGTACAGGAATACATCATCTCTAAGATTATACAGTCAACACAGCCTCTGCATGGATTCTCAGTGTCAAACCTAACGTCCCTGACTTACTCCCAAACTTCTTACTGGGACTTGGGACCAGCAGGTGGGGAAGCCACACCATTTCTTAAAGGCAGATGGGTAATTGTGGTGGTCTGACAACAATCAAGACAAACTAAATTTTGAAACGCATTTTAGAAGAAAATACGTTTATAGTCGTGATTCCCTCCCCCCACTCCCAGCTAAGCCCTATAAACCACTTTTTAGAAACATAATGGCACACAGAGCATGGGCTCAAGAGTTTCAGTTCTTCGTTGGCTCTGCCGCATAATCTAAGAGCTTGGAGGAGTGAAAACATCACTGGACTGACATAGCTTCAGAGAATGAGAATATTGGTGATAATGAAGTAAAGATAAGACTACTCCCTATGGGCTCCTTAAAGGTCTTAGGTAAAATAATCTATTAGTGTCAGGATAATGCTTGACATATGGTAAGAGCTCAACAAATACTACACCTTTTAAGAATGATGCTGTAAACAGTAAGGGCCATGACACAAATCAGAGAGTGGCATCATCACCAACCAAAGGAACGGGGCTTAAGCTAAGCCTTGAAGGAGATGGATGAGTCCTACCCTGTGACCTCAACTTCTTTAATAACTGTTCCCAACGCACCTACCCTGGCTTCCCTGCGGGTTCAGCAGTAAAGAATCCACCTGCCAAGCAGGAGACATGGGTTCGATCCCTGGGTCGGGAAGATACCCTGGAGGAGGGCATGGCAACCCTTTCCAGCTCTTGCCTGGGAAGTCCCATGGCCAGAGGAGCCTGGTGGGCTATGGTCCATGGGGTCACAAAAGAGTTGGATATGACTTAGCTACTCAACAACAACCCTAGGCTGTAGAAACATTAAACAAATATGAAATTACAGAAAAATCCTTACTGACCAAATCTGGAGTGCTAAAATTGCCTCCAAATAGAAAATCGGCAAATTTTTGAGATTCTAAGCCACAAGGTAGATTTCCTAGCGGCAGAGGCAGCTCTCCAAGGCTGCCTGTTAATATCTAGCAGTGACAAAAGGGTGGAGTACCCACAAGTCCTGATTGCCCTCTGCTGTGATCTGACAGACTGAATTCCCAATTCCTCCCCTCTTATATTATTTGATCTCCCTATAGCAAATCCCTAAGTAGCCCATGTGGCCCTCAACTTCCACAGTTCCCTGCCACCCAGAGCCTCTTGACAAGCCAGACAGACAGGAAGGGGCAAAGCTACACTCACCTTTTTGAAAGCTGTTCCTTTAGCAGAGCAATGTTGCTTTTTTTTGGTTATCTTTTCAGTTTATTTGAAGCATCCGGGAAAGATTTATGTCCCTATTTCTGATACAGTTTGCCAATTTCCATTGTTTTAAATCATCAAGGCTCTTTCTGAAGCTGAGCCAGGCTCCTCATCAACCAGGGGTCCTAACTGAAAGTCTGGAAGCACTTATAGGCAGGATAGCCCCAGACATAAAGGTTAGTTTCATAAGATCTGTTTTATAGAGGCCTCATGGTCCTGCAACATATCCTTTCTTCATGGAAAGTGAGAGATATGCAGATGAAAACCTGCTTCAGAAAAGGACTGAATAACTTCATTCACTCTAAGGGAGAAGCTGCCAATGAAGCCCACTTTGTCATCAGGCCCACGGAGTGGCATACGCCTGACAGATGTCAATGGGGGCGTGGAGGAGTTGTGCATATATACGGGGCAGAAGAGTCGGGGGACTGTCCTCATCTTAATTACAAACATGATAAGTGGTACCTGCACAAGTTCATCTTAGGGTTGGAGATGCTAATATTAATCCTAATATTCAATTAATCTCTAAGGATCACGGGTTTCCCCAGTGGCTCAGCACATAAAGAATACACGTGGAACAAAGGAGACACAGAAGACTAGGTTTGATCCCTGGGTTGGGAAGACCCCTTGGAGGAGGGCACGGCAACCCACTCCAGTGTTCTTGCCTGGAGGATCCCGTGGACAGAGGAGCCTGGCGGGCCACAGTCCATGGGGTTGCACAGAGTCAGACACGACTGAGCGACTGAGCACACAAGGCTCATGTAGAAAAGCCCTTCCCAACCCGGAAGTCAGAACACGCCCGGCCACGGAAACCAGCCGCTCATGGCTGGGCTTCTCCTTACAGCCTGGGCTCCAACGCTTCACATTTCTGTGCTGCCACCCTGCATTTCTTCCCCTGTCCCGTCTTTCAACACCTTTTCCTTCTTTCATTAGTGATGCATTCCTAGCCTCACTTCACTCCAACTTATTTAAAAAAACACATAGTTTCAGGGCTTCCATGGTGGTCCAGTGGTTAAGAATCCACCTGCCAATGCAAGGCATATGGGTTCAGTCCCAGATCCGGGAAGACCCCACATGCCACGAGGCAATAAGCCTGTGTACAACTACGGAGGCCCTCGAGCCCTTGAGCCCGTGCCTGGTAACAAGAGAAGCCACCACAATGAGAAGCCCGCACACCACACCTAGAGGAGAGCGCCCACTCCCTGCACCTAGAGAAGCCTGCACACAGCAGCAAGACCCAGCGAAGCCAATACATAAATGAATACATAAAAACAAAAAAACCCAATAGCTCTGCAACATGATTTTTTTATTACTTTGACAATCAAATCAAGTGTGTTAGTTGCTCAGTCGTGTCCGACTCTTTGCGACCCCATGGACTGTAGCCCGCCAGGCTCCTCTGTCCATGGGATTCTCCAGGCAAGAACACTGGAGTGGGTTGCCATTCCATTCTCCAGGGGATCTTCCCGACCCAAGGATCAAACCCAGGTCTCTCACGTTGCAAATGGATTCTTTACCATCTGAGCCAACAGGGAATCCAATCAAATCAAACATCTGATGTTATAAAAGGTATATCACACTCCTTGGCAAATAAAATGATGCATAGTTTAGGTTCTGAATCTGTGAAAAAACTCAAGTCAAGTCAGTGGAGCAGGGTGTGGGGGCAAAGCAATAAATATGATACAAAGCTTAGCACTAGTTCATCAGATAAAACCAGGGATGCAAAATCAAAACATACCAATAGAGCTATTATTAGGAACACAAATAGACAAGCAGAAAAAAGAACCTCTAGGATTTAATTCTTTTCAAAGGTCAGATGGTCAAAAAAAAAAATGATTAGAGATGGCTCTTAGCAGAAATGCTTACAAAAATTTTTAAAAACAGTAGGTCTGTTTGGTGGACTCGTGCATTATGAAGAATCATCAAATTTTATCTGCTTCAAAAAGTAATTGTATGACATTAAGAGTGTGAGGTCCAAATCAGAGGACTTATCAGAATCACTTTTATGCTGCACCAAACCACTTGCAGTATTCTGAACTGCTGTTTCATGTTTATTGCATATATATTTCATATCTTAGAAAAAGGCTGGCAAAGTAAACCACAGGATCCTAGACGGAATTCATCAGTATGTTGGAAATTCTTTGTCATGTTTATTACAGCTGAAGATCTGTGGATGTTTGACCTTAAAAAGATTAGGAGCTATTATGGGAGCCATTACATCTGACCTACTGAGGAAATAATCAGTCCGTTCTACAAGTGGAAAGCCAGAAGCTGGACTTCCACCTCTGAGGCCTTCGTAGAGAGGATTTATGCCTTGCGGAGGAGTTAAATTAGATATATTCTGCTGCTAAGTCGCTTCAGTCGTGTCCAACTCTGTGCAACCCTAGAGATGGCAGCCCACCAGGCCCCACTGTCCCTGGGATTCTCCAGGCAAGAACACTGGAGTGGGTTGCCATTTCTTCCTCCAATGCATGAAAGCGAAAAGTGAAAGTGAAGTTGTTCAGTCGTGTCCGATTCTTAGCGACCCCATGGACTGCAGCCTACCAGGCTCCTCCATCCATGGGATTTTCCAGGCAAGAGTACTGGAGTGGGTTGCCATTAGGGGCCTTTAAACTTTGAGATTTCATGTACCTTTGGAATCCAACAAGTATAGAGTTTATTGGACTATATAAATACTTGGGAAAGCCAAAGAAGGAATGGAACTAATACAGCAGTGGAAAAGCACACAGCACCAAGCATAAATGCAGCCAAGCAATCACGACCTTCTTTCCTTGTCCTGCCTGTATCATTATGGAGCCGTTCATCTGAGCCCTGCTCAGTCATGTGTTCAATGTACTACGCTTACTTTAGCCCAGACTCAGTAAGTTACAAATGTTTAATTGTGCCTCTGTTTAGAAAACAGTTTGCAAACTGGAGATGCTATTTGCACATAGGCAGCCCAAAGAACTGTATTCTTGTGGCGAGCTGATTCACCTGCCATTATGCATGGGGGTCAGGGGCCTCCAAAGTGGCACGCTTGTGTTCACACCAGGATTTGTCAAGACAATCCACTGGGGCATAGGGAAAACGAATGTTTTATTTGCATATTTATCTAAAGTTAAGAAAGAACGTAGGCTTTACTAATATTTTCTAGTGGATTGACAAATGTCTCTTAGTTAAGTGTCAAGGACGGAAATCAGGGCAGAGTGGGAGTTCTACCAGTAGAAGGCGATAAAGATGCAGACTCTATATTACAAGGCGGGCTTCTGGTTAAATGTGTTTATAGGATGTATTATCTCCACTACTTCAACTCAAACACTCTTTACAACATGGACACTTAGCCTAAAGATATCCTACAAATGTATAACAAGGGCCTACCGTAGCACAGGGAGCTCTGCTCAGCGTCGTGTGGCAGCCTGGGTGGGAGGGGGCTTTGGGGAAGAGCGGACACATGCGTGTGCACGGCTGGGTCCCTACACTGTTCACGGAAACTGCCACAACAGCGTGTGCTAATCGCTATATCCCAATACAAAATAAAAACGTGAAAAAATATGCCTACGTGGAAACCATATGTGATCGATAATATTTATAATGAAGGTACATGAGAAGGAGGAGAAAATGCCAGACTAAACCTTTGCCTCCTGCTAAAGCAAGCTCTTCTCCCTCCACTTGAGGGTTAAAGTAATAATAATCTGATGAGATCAGACAAGAGCCCAAAACTAACATCAACAAGACTATTTAAGGCATGAATTTGCATCTGGTATAACTAATGATAAGCTCCACACTAAATACATATTCGACCTTTAACTAACATTCTATGGTAGCATGAGGTTGTCACGATGAGCATGATATTTAAAAAGTAAGCCACTAGAACACCATTAATAAGATTATAGTGGGAGAAAAATGATTCTATACCAATACCATAAATGAACAAAAAAGAAGTTAGATATTAGGTTTAAAATTTTTTCTCTTATACTTTTAAAATGTCAATATACGTATATGTTTTAAAAACTGTATTAGAACATGTATGAATTTATAATTGTGGGTATACGTATAATATGTACATGCATATTATATATACACACTAAAATAGATAGCTATGGTAGGTCTTACTACATCAGCTGATAAGGAATATACATATCACATACATATAAAAATATATTTGTGTATGTCTGTGTGTGTATAATAATCATTTTATTTAGAAAATGGTGGTTTACTTATGAATGCTCAGTCATTTCAGGACTCTGAAAGACCGGTTAGCCTCTGGGGCATTTAGATTTACCTTTCAAAGAATACCTTTTTGTACAATAGTTTATATTTACAGATAGTTGAAAAATAAACCAGATAATTTGTATTCTAAACTCTTAATGATTATATTTCTATCAGTCAAGTCTCTCAGGTCTGAGACTTTAATTTTATGCCGATGTTATTCCAATGGCTATTTCCACCAGATGAATACCTCCGGGCCAAAGAAACAGTCTCGTCTGTGTTCATTATTTTCCCAAATTACAGATATTAAACATACATAACCATGAAGCCACGTGGTGATATTTCCATGCAACACTCCCCAACTGACTCAAATAGGTTGTGTTTATACATCTGATTAACAAATTGAAAAAATAAACCAGCCCCAGATACCAAAAGGAGATAACACAACTACACTTTTATGTATCATGATTTATCCATATTTCATTTTTAGGCTGGTATAGCTAGGTCAAAGTTGAAAATAGGTGTTGCCAGTGTCTTTGACAGTGGTAATCAATGAAACCATTTTTATGTCTGTTAATTTCTGCACAGCTTAAAGTATTTTCAAAATAATTAGCAAACTGAAATTCTTCTATGTTAGATGGGTTTTATGTTTCTGTTTTGAATACTGTATTTTTTTTTAGTATACCATGTTCTTTGAATATACTCATTACTTTTAAAAAATATTCTATGTTTTAGATCTGTTTTAGGTATACAACAAAACTGAGCAGAAGGGACAGAATTTCTCATATGCCCCTGACTTGCACACATGCTTTATCTCCCCCATTATCAACATCCTCCATCAGAGTGGGGGGGGCGTGTTCAACTGATGAAACCATGTTGACAGATTATAATCAGCCAAAGTCCATAGTTACATTATGTTTCATTCTTTGCTTTGTGTATTTTTCAGGTTTGGACAAATCTATAACAGCCTGTGTCTAGCTCTACAGTGTTGTACAGAGCCGTTTTACTACCCTAAACATCCTCTGGACTCTGCCTTTTCATCCCTCCCTCCCCTCAACCCTTGGCATCTACTGAGCTTTCTACGTCATCATAGCTTTGCCTTTTCCAGAATGTCACATGGCTGGAATCCTATAGTGTGGAGGCTTTTCCGACTGGCTTCTTTCACTTAAGTGATATGCATTTAAGATTCCTGCATGTTTTCATAGCTTGACAGCTTATTTGTTTTTAGTGCTGAGAAATATCCCAATGTCTGGATGTACCACAGATTATTTATCCATTCACCTCTTGAAGAATATTTTGGTTGCTTCCAAGTTTTGTCAATTATGAATGAAGATGCAGTAAATATTCATATGCAGGTTTTTGTGTGGACATACATTTTTCAACTCCTTTGACTAAATACCAAGGAGCATGATTAATGGATCATGTGGTTAACACTGCATTTAGTTTTGCAGAAAACTGCCGCACTGTCTTCCAAAGTGGCTGTTCCCTTTCACATTCCCACCGGCAGTGATGAGAGCTCCTGTCGCTCCGCGTTCTCACCAGCATCTGGTGCTGGGTGTTCCAGATTTGGGCCGTTCTAATAGGTGTGTAGCGGTATCTCCTTGTTTTAATTTGCGTGACTCTAATGACATAGAATGTGGGGCATCTTTTCACATGCTAATACCCATCTGTCTATTTTCTTTGGTGAGGTTTTATTTTTTAAAGAACATTCTTGAAAATTTAGTTAATTTGGGGTTAAAAACATTAAAATGAAGTGTTTAAGATAAACAGAGAAACAACAGAGGGATGTATCAGGGAGCTTTCTGCTCCTAAGCTGCACAGGAAATCCCACTATAAAATTTATTAGCAGATCTTCTAATCAGCTCAGCCTTAATATTCAAACTTCAGTGAACACTCGCCCAAATTCAGAAGCAGCAACCCCTCTCTCATGTCATTATCAGTTTACTTTCCCACATCTTAAGTATATGTTCTTTTATCCCAATATTAATTACAATGGCTCAGTAAAAAATAGCATGAATTAAAGAGTACATAATTAGTTTAATCAAATTCTGATGATATTGCAGATTTGTCCTTGATATGGTCTATCTAGTTCCCAGAAGAAAAGGATCAAATTAATTAACATACTTAAAGGGGTAAAATCTCTTATACAATCTAGTATTTAGTCCAAATTTAGGGACTCATTGAAGTGTTGCTCATAGTAAAATGTCCAGTAAAAAGATATTTTGAAAATCCACATTTGAAAGAAAATGTGGACCCAACTTCTCAACCAAATGAGCATTCTTTTTCAGAGAGAAAAACCACAGAATTGAAAAGAGAAGCGAGAAAGAGAAATCTGTTTATAGATTCTGACTTTCCATTTACTTGGCATGTACGTGGTGGGGTATCTAACTGAGGTCCCTTTATGCATACCTTGTGATAATAGTACAGACGCATATTGCTGAGCAGAGAGCAGCAATCCTGCTAAAGAGGACATCTGACATTTTCTGACATCTGAAAAATTAGTGCAAATACAATTTTGCAATAAAAATGTTTTCCTTCTCATCATTCCCTCTGGCCAATATATAATGAGCAAAACATTGCTTTTTGCTCATTTTTAAAAGTATCTTTGCTGTGGCTCATTCTTCTCAGGTCACCAGCATCTGGTCACCACCAGTTAGCCTCTTCCTCTCAATAAATCTTGAGCCCTTGAGCTTCAGGGACACTAACAGACTTCCTGAATATCTTAAACACTTCAGGAAATAGAACCAAAGACAACTCGCTATTAATCAGCAGCCAGTAAAACACGTTAGGCTTCCCTAGCGGCTCAGCAAGGAGATCAAACCAGTCCATCCTAAAGGAAATCAACCCTGAATATTCATTGGAGGAATGATGCTGAAACTCCAATACTTTGGCCACCTGATGCAAAGAACTGACTCATTGGAAAAGACCCTGATGCTGGGAAAGATTGATGGCAGGAGGAGAAGGGGATGACAAGATGAGACGGTTGGATGGCATCATTGATTCAATCAATGGACATGAGTTTGAGCAAGCTCTGGGAGATAGTGAAGGACAGGGAAGCCTGGCGTGCTGTAGTCCATAGGGTTGCAAAGAGTTGGACACGACTGAGCAACTGAACTGAAACTAAGATGACCAGTGATGGAATCAAACATCATAAACACTAACAAAACACATGCTCTGGGCAAGCTCATCTTCAGAATCCTTAATCACCTTTCAGCCACTTTTATCCTCCAGATAAAGGCATGCCCACTCCTTTTAAGAAAGCCTACTTTACTTCCCAATTGTTTTCTGTCCTTAAAAAAAAATATTGAACCTAAATTATTTCTCTCCATAGCTTCATACTATTGGTCCCAACTCAGCTTTCTGAAACAAGTCATAAAAATTTGGTGCTCCTATTACATACAGCCTTTCAGAGATAGTCTTGCTCCGTAATAAAAGCTTGCTCCAGACTTTTCTCTTTTCGAGGTTGGTCATATTTAGGTACTTTCCATAAGACATATTTTAAAACTTTTTCCTGAAAATACACAAATGGAATATCATGGCAACCCACATTTCAAAGAACATGAATATACTTAAAATGGCCAAAACCCCAAATTACAAAGCTATGAAAAGTAGACAGTGGATGATAAAGAAGACTTTGATCACAGGACCAGATTAACTTCCTTAAAGCACATGAGGCCATTTTCAGGAAGCTTTGCATCACAGCAAAATTTTCAATAATGGTAAATATTATAGCTTTCTCCCTATTACTTAAAAATAAGCAACATTAATTGTTCAGATAATGAGTGGCCTAGACATAGTTGGGTAGCTAGTTATTGATACAGAGCCTTCTAATGGCGTGGTTACTGGTGAGCTAAGACATTGAATCTTTTCCTTTACCACCATACACCCAAGGAGGGCTACACAGTCAGAGCCCCGGGCTGTTTGTTTCTGTCCACAGGCAGTTTGTCCCCTTTGTGATGTGCAAATAACATCCTTTCCTGTTGGTGCCATGATATAAACATGTTTGGGGGAAAGCGGTCTATTTCGCATGCTATTAAAATAATTAGAAGTTCACTTCCTATGAAAAGGGCAAAAACTGCTACCCAACATCTACTTATCCCACCAGATATTCCCATTGTGACACTCTTCCGGGTTAGGTATGAGGGCTGTTTTGAGATTACATGTATTATCTAGAAGTGCTTACACCCTGAGTAGTTATGCCAGTTTCTTGGGTATATCAAACAGACTTCTATAAACGTGCTGGGAAATTAGAAGATAAAACGATGGCTAAAAGGTAAGACCAGAAGTCCACGATGCTCTAGAGGACATAAAAAAAAGGAACAAACGGGGTGATCTGGCGGGTCATAGGGCAGCCTGATAGAGTTTCTGGGAGTTTGGAGGAAAAGGTAAGGATAGAACACAGTCTGGGAAAAACACTCCCTAGAGGAAGAAAGGGACAGTCACCCGTAGGTCACAGCTGGTCTTCCGTCCTGAGCGGATGTGGTCTACGGGCCTGGGGAAGGCATGCTCGGGGTGACGCACTTGAGCCTGCGACCAGCTCTCCCAGACACTTTTCATAAATGAGCACTAGATTTACAACACAAGCCACCTTCTGAAGCCCGCTGTCTCTGCCCAAAAACTGCCAGAGAAATTTTATATACAAGAGCAGGCTAGAATCTCCATGAAAATAATAACTTTTGACAACAGCTGCGTGAAGATAATGCCGAAGCTTCTCTGAAGTGTTGCCAGTCACTTTAGAGCACTGAGTGTGGTAAGTCGTTCAGTCGTGTCCGACTCTGTGCGACCCCATGGGCAGTAGCCCACCAGGCTCCTCTCTCCACAGGATTCTCCAGGCAAGAAAACTGGAGTGGGCTGCCATGCTCCCCTCCAGGGGATCTTTCCAACCCAGGGATCAAACCCGCATCTCTTACGTCTAACCTGCACTGGCAGGAGGGTTCTTTACCACTAATGCCACCTTTTAGGGCATTATCAGCAAGTGAGGGAAGGGGCAGAAGCATCTGATTTTCCAATAGCTTGAGTGCCCAGCATCCAAGGAATTTTGAGGAGAGATGGTCAATCCCTGTCCTCTGCCAGCGTATCACTGGCAAGAGGGGAGGAGGTGGATTAGGATTAGAAGTGTCAATCAAAGGGACTTCCCAGGTGGTCCCGTGGCTAAGACTCTGTGCTCCCGATGCAGGGGGCCTGGGTTCGATCCCTGGTCAGGGAACTGGATCCTACATGCTGCAACTAAAGATTCTGAATGCCACATCTAAGACCCAGCACAGCCAGATATAAAGGAATGCCAGTCAACACCCCTCAGGTCTGATTGTGGGGTAGGTCAGGTCTTGAGGTCACAGTGGAGAAGAGTCTTGTCCAGTGCCCAAGGCTCTCTGCTTGAGAATCTGACTCAGTCCACCCCAGGTACTGAGGTTGACTTCAGGGTCTACTGTCTGCCTGGCACCAGGCTCCACCTTGCTGGCACGTTCACAGATGAAGTCTGGTGACGACAAACTCGTCCACAAATAAAACTGTGCTATGTCATGCACAAAAGAGCAAATTCCATATAAGAACGTAGGAGGTACCACAGAAAAAGCAAGTAACACAGTACGGAGGATACAGAGCACTTCATGTGAAAGTTAATGCCTGCGCAGGGCTTTAATGATCAGCAGAGATTTTCCAAACAGATAGGAGAGAGACGTGCACTCTGGGGAAAGGGAAGAACACGTGCCTGGTGTGTGCGGAGAATGAAAAAGAGTTTGCAAGGGCTCAAACATCGGCATGAGAGAGAGAAGTGGTCTAGAGAGGGGCCAGGTTAGGAAGGCCTCTGACTAGCAGAAAAAGAGCTCTGGCTTCATCGTAAAAGGAGACACAAGCGCCAGCGACCGCGGCTCTGGCAGCCACGGTCTCCACGAGAGGGTCTGGAGCGCCAGCAGCACGACAGCCCGCCATGCGGGAAGGTCAGAGGTCACCGAAATAAACGAACCCGAAGGGAAGCTAAGCACCAAGCTGTGCTTACCTAGAACTGCTCTCTCACACTAAACATCAGGGGCTAGAGAGTTTGTGATTCGTCATAGTCCAGGTGGTGCTAGTGGTAAAGAACTCGCCTGCCAGGGCAGGAGACTCGAGTTTGATCCCTGGGTCGGGCAGATCCCCTGGAGGAGGGCAGGGCAACCCGCTCCGGGTGTTCTTGCCTGGAGAATGCCATGGGTACAGGAGCCTGGCGGGCTGCAGTCCACGGGGTTGCAGAGTCAGACTCGACTGAGCAGAGCAACACACGGCACAAAGCTTAGCAGACTCAGTGAGTTAAGACAGACTCCGAGGCTTCTTCCTGGCCCAGGACGAACGCGGAGAGACCAGAGGGGCACGACAGGGGTCACTGCTGAGGTGACCAGACAGACACACATGGCCCTTGCCTGGCACCACTAAGCCTGGCCAACAGCATCTGCAAACTAGTCTGACCACTGCGGTCACAGAATCACCTGGGGATCCTCATTCAGGAGGTCTTCCCCAAATATCTGAATTTTGGCCAATTGATATTGACAACTGGGTATGTACTGGGAATATTGGTCTAGTCCTAGGATTGTACATCAATAGAGTATGGGGAACATCAAAATAAAATACATAACACTCTCTTAAGATTAAAATTTTCACTTCGCAAATGAATCAACAGAATTGAAGGCTTGTGTAACTTCAAACTTATACAATGAAGTCAAAATGTTTTGATTCTGAGCATCAAAGAAGAGTGGAGTACAAATCAGTACCAGCTCAGCAAGCTATTAAACCCACCTTAGCCGTGGGTACCATTTTTGTAACATGGAAATATTCACACATGGTGGTTGGGAAGATAACACAACTTATTTGAAGTTACTAGCAAACGCCCCTGATAGAGCAAAGCTCACTAAATGCAAATACTCTTGAATTTCCCTGAAAACAAAATGTGAAAGAAAATATATGGAGAGTGCCTCTCATCATTGAAAAATACATAAGGATGTACTAAGTGACAGGTGTATGAATCAATGAAAAGAATGGATAAGAGTAGGTAAGATACAGAAGTACGAACATTTCAAGCCATGGAACCAAAACATCAAGTGTAGTCTGGAACCAAGCACGCCTCCACACTCAGCTGTTGCATGTGTTATCCTATTCCAGGGGCCCTTCCGGCTCAGCGTCAGGACAATCAATACATTTTATCTTCTCTGCGATCTATGGCTCAAGGATCTTAACAATTCTTATCAAGTAAGCTCTATAGTGTCTATATCTACCGCATTTGTTTATTCATGCTTGCTTTTCCTTGATTCTTAATTTGAATAGAATCATCTGTTCAACGTACTAAAAGGTGCTTCCTCTTGTTTTACCGTCAATTCAAGTTCATGTGACTGGACCCGTGAAGGAAAAGAAAAAAATTGGAACCGGAGGAGAGAGGCATTAGAAGTGCTGAAAACTTACAAATCTCACTCTGCACTTTTTATGTACGGAGAAAAAAATCTTGTGGCAGGATAAGTTGCTGACCTATTAATCTGATGATGTATTAATACCTAAATGGGCTTGGGAAGATCCCCTGGAGAAGGGAATGGCTACCCACTCTAGTATCCTTGCCGGGAGAATCCAGGGACAGAGGAGCCTGGCAGACTACAGGCCATGGGGTTGCAAAGAGTCGGACACAACTGAGCGACTAACGCTAATACCTAAATGCCAATTCATTTCTTGTTAATGAATTATTTTTCCCTTGCATCCTCACCCATCTCAGGGTAGCTCAAGTCTTTAATTTCTTATATTCAGGGTTTTGGAATGCACAGGTTTTTTTTTTTTTTTTTTTAAGCATAAGTCCTTTTTAAAATTTCAGTCCTTTGCAGAGAATGGTGTCTCTGAAGCAACAGGAGACATGAGGAGAGGCTCCTGGAGGCCCCAGATGAATCAGGTCTGAGGCTCCAGAGGCGGCGGAAGTGACCCAGTGCTGTCTGGCCCTGCACGCCCCATGTGCTAGCACCTCTGTGCTGGGGGCCTGTGGGGTACCTATTTGAGAATCGGCATAAAACCCCCAGGTTCAGAGACATGCCAAAGATGACCACAAAACTCAGAGACCCAACAGGCAAGAAAATGGGGGTGTCTCATCCATGATCAGGAGGGCCTTGAGACCCCTCTTTGAAGTTACGGCCCTTCCCAAGCCCCAGGACCTTAGGGAGGCCCTACCAAAAGGAACCTCTACCAGCGAGGGCCCAGAGGCAGAACAGGGATCATTCAAAGGAGATTTTTAAAGTGTGCTGTTCCAACTGAGGGCTTCCCTGGTGGCTCAGATGGTGGAGAATCGGCTTGCCATGCGGGAGACCTGGGTTCGATTCCTGGGTTGGGAAGATTCCCCTGGAGAAGGGAATGGCAACCCACTGCAGTATTCTGGTTTGGAGAATCCCATGGATGGGCTACAGTCCTTGGGGTCACAAGGAGTTGGATACAACTGAGTGACTGACTAACGCTTCTTCCAGCTGAGCTTGTGGACTGAGACTTGTACTCACTGCAACTCTATTATTATGGCCTCTGAATAGCTTTTCTTAAGTCTAATTTTATAGTGATGAGTATATTAAAAAAAAATATACGCCCAGCTGAAAGAACTTAGAAGCTGAGGCAGAACTTAAAAGTTAACAAAATAATAGTAACAATGCGGATATGTAAACTTGCCAGTAGAGAGCCAAAGGCTGTCTTTTACATATGATTTCTATCCTCTTTCTTTGATGAAGCATTGATTTTTAGGTTAATAACAATGCAGCTTTGATGGATGGCTGAGTTATCTGAAATGAAGGGTTAAGAAATTTAAACCTTGTCGCTTAGAGACATAAACAAACAGCTGTGAGATGTTCCATCTTGATTAAGGTTGCCACGAACTCAAATAATAATAAACAGTCTATAGCTGCTACATGCACAGGGCCTAGAAAAAGAATTTATTGCCCAGGATTATTTATTATGAAAAAATTATTGTAACTACTCAAAGGAGAAGTTAATGTCGGGTTGTTTCCCACGATATGTAGATAATAAACACTTGATAGTCATATAAGATGAAGAGTATTACATCAATAAACACTAAATTTGTGTGTGCAAGCCCTCACTGCTGCTGCTGCTGCCGCCAAGTTACTTCAGTCGTGTCTGACTCTGTGCAACCCCATGGACTGCAGCCTACCAGGCTTCTCCGTCCATGGGATTCTCCAGGCAAGAACACTGGAGTGGGTTGCCATTTCCCTCACAAATACTCTTAATTATACCATTCCTAGATGTCAGATTAGTGGAATTAACATCCTTTAGCAGAAAAATGGACAAAAAAGGAACAGCACCTGCTATAAATGAGAATTTATTTTTAATTAACACTTCCACAAGACAGTCTATATTACCAAGGAGCTAGGAATTAAAGAGAGGGGAAAATGTTACATTATTTAATCACAGCAGCAAAGTTGTTTTAAAAGGAAAAGCAAGGAACGGAATAGCAACTTGCTGAGTCAAGAACTATTCTATCCTGATCTTGTCTTAAAGATGCTTGCTACATTTCAGTTTTTCCTTTACTTGTCTTTTTACCATGTTATTTCTTCCTCAGGTTTTAGATTGGGGTGCCAGGCCCATGTTCTAATTGACATGCTGCTATGCCAAAGCACACACAGTTTTGGCTTGGCTCTCCTCCTGTCCTTAGCAATAGTTAGGTCGGTAAATTGTCTTGGCAATTGGTAATAGTCCTGCTGTTCCTCATTCATCCCCTCACAAATTAGCCCCTCAGGAAGACACTGCTGTCTGGACTTAAAAATGACAGTGGAAAACTACCCAGTGGAAAACTACTACTGAGAAGATATCCAGATAAGGAATCACATCCATTCATTTAAAAATCAATTCCTTCACATTCAGGGTATGGCTTCGTGGTAGATCTTTTGATCTGGTAGATCCTTTGGAGCTGAAGGAAAGCTAGGAGAGCAACACGACAATGGAAATTTATGCTTGCTGTTAAATGGGTTTAAGCAAATTTGCTTTTTGTTTCAATAATACGTTGACACACTTGAATACAAATTGAACACAAATCCAGTATGAATAAATGCTTTGAATATGAATGCATTTAAACAGCTAAGTAAATGTGAGCATATGTATACCTATGTACATGCAACTTTAGTTACTCACACAGAAAAATCTGTCATGCTGAAACAGGAATGAAGGTTCAGATCAATCATATACAAACTAATGCTGAGCCTTGACAGCCTATTCAAGTATGCAGTCAATTCCCAGAACAATAACAGGAAGAGAGCAAGAGAGAGGTAACATCAAATTGAATGGTTTTATTGCAGTGATTCTAGTATTGCGTGCTGAGACCTGCACAGGGATGGCAGAGCACCCCGGGGCAGATGCAGGCACACGCGCACCCCCACACCTGGCTGGGCTCCCCAGGCGGCCTGGTGGTAAAGAATCTGCCTGCCCGTGCAGGAGACGCAGGTTCCATCCCTGGTTGGGAAGATTCCCTGGGGCAGGAAATAGCACCCCACACCAGTATTTTTGCCTGGAGATTCCCATGGATGGAGGAGCCTGGCCAGCTACGGTCTATGAGGCTGCAAAGAGTCAGATGTGACTGAGCACACATGTACCTGGCCAGTGCCTAGTACATCATGGACAATACTGCCTATTATAGCGAATACAATCCAGAGACATGGGGCAAAAAACAAGAGCCTCAGAGCATTCAATGGCTTACTTAACATAGAATCTTACATCAAAGTTTTGCAATGTAAAAATTAGAAGCTTAGAGTTGGTTCCTGGGGATAATTTGTTAGTGTCTGTAATGGTCAGTTTTAATGGTTCATTAAATCATTAAATTATAGTTGAGCCAAGTTGACCATATGCATTGATTCAATCAAGCCTTAATCGAGGTGTTGCTGTGAAGGTGTTTTGTACATGTGGTAACATCTGTAATCAGCTGACTTGTAAGATTATTCTCAGTAATGTGAACAGGCCTCATTCACTCAGTCGGAAGGCCTTAAAATCCAAACTACAGTTTCCCAGAGAAGGAAAACCTTCTGCCTCAATGTTGCAGCAGCAATTTCTATCAGAATTTCCAGCCTACCCTACACATTTCAAACCTGTCAGCTCCCACAATCACATATGACATGAGCCAATTCCCTGAAATAAATAGGAGATACGTGTGTGTGGGTGGAGATGGGAGTGCAATCAAGCATAAACAACCCCAAAGTCCTTTAAAATGATCATATGGCTACATTTAATTTTCAAATGTAGCCTAGACACCTACTCAGACCACTACATTATATTCAAGTTCCAACAGTCGGCTTTGTATTTAAGGCATACAGGTTTCCATGTATTTAGGGAATAGTCCAAAGACCAAAGCTGGAGAAGGAAATGGTAACCCAGTTCAGAATATTTGCCAGGAAAATCTCATGGACTGAAAAGCCTGGTGGGCCGCAGTCCATAGGGTCACAAAGAATTGGACGTGACTGAGCATGCGTGGACATGCCAAAGACCAAAGAAAAACCATCTTACTGTAGAGTGTTGTTTGCTTGACAGCATCAGCTCCCAAAAGGACACTGTCACAGGAATTCTTACGAAGACACCATATCAGTGTTCTCCAGGATGTTCTTAATCCAACCAGTTTGGGGCATGCCAATTTTGGACATCATCTGTACGGATGTTGCTGTGGGTATGGAAGATCCAGGACTGAGCTGAGAGGGACACTTCAGGGCTGATATCTGGGAACAGGTCTGGGAATTATTAACTGAGATGATGATATTTGAAACAAAGAAGAAATGTCGCAAAGGACACTAATATCTCAGTCATCGAGTGCTCACTGCACGTCAGGCCCTGTGCCCAGCATTTAAATATAAAAGATCTGTTTTAAGCCTTACAACTACTTTCTCCTATAAATATTACTGTGTCCTTTTCATAGAGAGGAAAACTAAGACTGCAGAGGTTAAATAACTTGCTCAAGGTCAAATATCCAGGATTCCAACATCAGCCTTTTTGATCCTACAGTCTGTGGTTTTTACTATGAAGCTACTGCACAGCTTGTCTTATCTTATAAATGAAGGCACTCGGTTTACAGCCAGAGTTAAGGGATGGGGAGAAAAAGAGGAATGAGAAGAGTTGCCAAAGAAAGACTATCACCAGAGACAAGAAAATATATTGGATAATGCTTTAAATTTCCAAAAGAAGTGGACAGAAAAGTTAATCCTTAAAGAAGAAGGAAGTGATAAATATTGTATATCAAATAAATGTAAAGAATAACGGGAGATGGCCTTTTTTCTAAAGTTATTGAAGGCAGGAATGGCAAAAATAAAGAAGGCAGTGGTTAAGAAATTCAGATTTAAAAGATACAAAAGAAATTATGGTGGTGTAGAAGTAAAGAATAGGCCTGCAATCCTGGAGACCTCGGTTCAATCCCTGGGTCAGGAAGATCCCCTGGAGAAGGAAATGACAACCCACTCCAGTATTCTCGCCTGGGAAATCCCATGGACAGAGGAGCCTGGTGGGCTATAGTCCATGGGGTCACAAAAAGTCAGACATGACTTGGTGACTGAACAACCAAAAAACAGAAACCTCAATTAAACAGACTTGGGAAACCGTCAGGGGGAGCTCTTTCGCCCTGCAAAGAAAGAAAGCAGAGATCAATGGAAGAGGACTCTTCTCTCCTAAGAACTCAGCCAATGAAAGCAGAGATTCTGTTTCCTCTAACTCTCCCAGCTTCCCTTTTCCCTCTGTAAAAACTGTGCCCTTCCCTTGCCCTGCAGGGATTTGCTCGTTATAACTACAGACCCCAAACTGCAATTTAATGATGATCTCAAGTAAATCCATCTTTGTTGGAGAAATATCTATTTGTTTCAGGTCACAGTCTTTTGTCAGATGTTTAAAAAAGATACATGGAAACAATCTGCCTCAGAAAATAGGGAAGAATACTTAGAATACAGGGGAAAGAGAGAACTCTAGGAAAATACTTAATAGATGATGATAGCCAGGTAGCAATATGGGGTGGGGGCAGGGAGGGAGAGAAAAAGAGACGGGGGGAGGGAGGAAAGAGAAAAATGAAAACGCTCATCCTTCAGTAGTCAGTATTTATTTGGTATCTTAAGTTTTCCAGGAGGTCAACGTTAGAAACATGACTCACAACTTCCTACAGAAATGACAGTCTGTGTTACAGGTGAGTCTGTGACCATCACACAGACCTACCCAACCCATCAAGGAAAAAACAGCTGGGATCCTTGCCTACTGTGATACTTCTCAAATGAACACAAACGTGACCTTTAACAGAAAGTGTTCGGGTTCTTGCTATAGTGCCATACCTAAGACAAACCTGAACAGGACCGTACGATCAAATGAGTCTCTTTTAAAATTCAAACGCTACCCAGTTAGAGGAGACAGAGCTGATAGAGATTATGGGTGAAGACACTTCAAGAAAGCTTAGGGCACCTTCAAAGGCTTTAGAGCTTGGGTCAAGTTTTTGTCATCCAATTTTATTTCAATACCAACACGGCGTCCTCTGTCTCCTGGTGCCATTAGTTCCCTGAGACACACAGGGTGGGGAAAGGGGGAGGTTTTGGTGCACGTTTGAAACAAATGGACACTGATTTCCCCCATTAACTCAGAAAGCTGGAGAAACTCATGTGACTTCAGAGTCGAAACGCAGCACGTGAGCCACGCGGCCTCCCCTCAGCGCTGTGTGTGCGTGGCCCCCAAGGGCCGGCTTCTCCTGGTCTCTGTGATTTTCTTTCAGAAGCTTCAGAACAAGAGAGAGAGGTGTGTGCCGGGTGAGGCTTGACTGCTGTTCAGTACTGAAGAACGTAAAGCACTAAACTAAATGGAAAACACTATCTTAAATAACGACACGGCCAAAGCGTTTGTTTTGCTTTTTAACTCAATTATAAGTTAAATACAGCTTTGCTAAATAGCTCAATAACTCTAGTTTTGCCAAAGTTTTACTTTATAACTCACCAGCTTCACTGGTGGCTCAGTGGTAAAGAACCCACCTGCCAATGCAGGAGACATGGGTTAGATCCTGGGGTTGGGAAGATTCCCTGGAGGAGGAACTGGTAACCCACTCCAGTGTTCTTGCCTGGAAAATCCTGAGGAGCCTGGTGGGCTACAGTTCACGGGTCTCGAGAGTCAGACACGACTGAGCGACCAAACAACAACTCCACTATATCTAAATACCAAATCGAACACTTTCCACACGAGGCACTTGAAGAGGAAATGAGTCCTTTCTACTTGTGTGGTGAACACAAGGAATGTGGCCAGAGCACAGCTGTTCGAGAGTCCTGGCGTTCTTTCCCTTGAGATGGGTGCAGCTCTCTGTAAGTGTGATGGGAACACTCCTTTGAGACCACCAGGTCTCCCCATCAGTACTGCTCTTCAGAGGCAATGAGGAAGAATATTCAGGCCAGCATCTGAGAGGGGGTGTTCTATCAATGGCAACCGCCTCCCCCACCAGCATGTCTAAAGGGTCTCAGAGCTTTCAGGGCCCCGCACCCACCCTACCCCTGCTGCCTCCCATTCTCCTGCACCTCCCTCCCCAGGGAACAGGGCCAGCCCCTAGCCGCATCTCCTCCTCAATGCAGAACTGAGATCTACCTTTGGTTCCGAAGACACGGTCAGAGAAGTGACATTCCAATGGCCAGTAGTTCAAACATTTTATCTTAAAGAGAAGCAGAACATTTAGAAATCAAAAGTCTTCTTGGAACCAAGACTTGCTGGCCAGCATAGCATCATTTCTCATTTGTTTACCATTTAAAATAAAGTCTGGTTGATACCTAAACCCATTCGTCGCCATATACAACAAACTGTGGAATTTTCCTTACACAGGTTAACATGCATTTGTGTTTTTCTTATCCCCTAGTTCCAATATGAGATCATTACAAGGAGAAATTTAAGGATTCTCCCATGGGCTCAGAACAAGAGAGCACCCAGTAGGTCCTTACTCCAGTCAGCTGGGGTGCCCTCGGGAAGTCAAAGATGGCTAAGCCACCAGCAGCTTGGAGGGGGAGGAGAGGAAGAGAGGAGGAGCAGGGAAGCAAGAGGAGACAGGGAGAAAGGTAGGAGGGCTGGATGATTCCCAGAGACGACTTTGTTTCCCAAACCAACCTTCTCATTTCCAAGAAAACAATTTGAAGTCATTCCCCAGTGACTGTTTGGCTGAGTAACCTGCTTATCTTCTGAGAAAATGGGCTAGAAATAAGGCAGACCAGAGGAATGAAAATGACTCGGTGACAAATTAGAGATGACCCATTTATATTTATTTATTGATGCTTTTGAACTGTGGTGCTGGAGAAGACTTTGGAGAGTCCCTGGGATTGCAAGATCAGATCAGTCAATCCTAAAGGAAACTTTTTTCCTTTAGGAATTGACATTTTGAGATTAACTATACAGAATAGCCAAAATGAAAATGTCAAAATTCATTTTCAAATGAAAAGTCATTGGAATGACTGATGCTGAAGCTCCAATATTTGGCCGCCTGATGTGATGAACTGACTCTTTGGAAAAGACCCTGATGCTGGGAAAAACTTAGGGCAGGAGAAGGGGACGACAGAGGATGAAATGGTTGGATGGCATCACCGGCTCTATGGACATGAGTTTGGGTGAACTCTGGGAGATGGTAAAGGACAGGGAAGCCTGCTGTGCTGCAGTCCATGGGGTCGCAAAAAGTTGGACATGACTGAACAACATTTATAGAAACAAGGAAGAGAAAGGGAGAGAGCATTTATAAAACAAGATTCAATATTTATTGTGCATTAAAACTATATCTTCTAATTGCTATGCCAGGAGTTCTGTTTGTACATATCAAAAGTACTAAAGATCACCTTTGTGGCCACTTCTCAATGTTCAGACAGCATTTTGTCCTCTACGCTCCATTCCCGTCTCATTCCACTGTGTTTATTCTGCCTGTCTGCCACTGCCTAGATTGTAGAAGAGTGAGCATTTGCCTCTCCACTGGACTGTGAACACCTGGAAGCTGAGGCGATGTAAAAAGTAACTTTTAAAATCTCCAGCACTGAGTAGAGGGTTCAAAATTTGGTGGATTGTTCAACATTTAGATATTAAATTGAAATATACTGAAATTGAACTCTTAGAGATGAACTATATGGAATAGCCAAAATGAAAAAAATTCAAGTAGTATAGTATGGTTGGAAAAGCACTATCAAAATGTCAATGACTGGGGGTTATCCATGTTCTTTTCCCTAAATCCATGCCCCATAGTGTATCAAACCAATTTGTCAAGTCTCAGAGTAATACAGAGTATAAATAGCTCAATGACTTGAAGGACCAGCTAAGGACCTGAGACTCTATCCAGCTCTAAGAAGCAGGTTTCTGTGAAAACAGAGTAGTCACATCCATGATATTGTGCTAAGTAGGCAAAGATATCAACGTGTGCATATTCATAGCCTTCTCTCCTCCTCATCTTCAAAAAGGAACGAGCATTTGTTGTTTTGGAGGCTACTGGGCTTGGTATTTTGGGTACATTTGTCTGGAGAATCAATAGGCAGGAAAATTGGAACAAGCCCAGAAAGGCTAGATTTCTCTAGACAAGTAAAGGGAGAAAGGGTCAGGAAAAGAAAATGGCATTCTAAAAGGGAGTGTGGAATGCCCAGACCAGTGGGGAAGCAGTCTGGGGAGAACTGGGGTTGAATTTGATGAGGCAGGGTCAGGGACATTCTGGAAGAGGTTTCCATGCTTTTAGAGCTACTGAGACAGAGAGAGAATAAAAAATTTTGAGGGTTTTTGTTTTGTTTTGTTTTTTAACAGTAGAAACTAATACAACATTGTAAATCAACTACACTCCAATAAAAAAGATGCGGTACCTATACACAATGGAATATTACTCAGCCATAAAAATAATGAAATAACGCCATTTGCAGTGACAGGAATGGACCTAGAGATTCTCATACTGAGGAAAGTTAAGTCAGAGACAAATCCATGATATCGCTTATACGTGGAATCTAAAAAAGTGGTACAGATGAACTTACAGAACAGAAACAGAGTCACGGACGTAGAAAATAAACTTACGGTTACCAAGGGGGGAAGGGGCGGAGGGGCAGAGACTGGGCTGGCACATGCCCTGCTGCGCGGGGCTCAGTCGCTCGGTCGGGTCCGACTCTGTGGCCCCATCGGCTTACCCGCCAGCTCCTCACCTGCCAGCTCCTCTGTCCATGGAATTTTCCAGGCAAGAGCACTGGAGTGGAGTGCCATTGCCCTCTCCAGGGGATCTTCTTGACCCAGGGATGGAAACCACAACTCCTGGGTCTCCTGCATCGGCAGGCGGATTCCTTACTACTGAGCCACCTGGCAAGCCCACATACATACATTACTACATAAATTAGTAAAATAGATAATAAGGGCCTACTGTACAGCACAGGAAACTCTACTCAGTGCTCTGTGATGACCTAAATGGGAAAATAATCTAAAAAAGAGTGGATACGTGTGTGACTCACTCTGCTGTACACCTGAAACTAACACACTGTAAATCAACTATGCGCCAATAAAAAGTAAGTAAAAACAAGACTATAAGCACTTTGAAAGGCAGTGGTATTATCTTATGTGTGTCTTATTATTTCTCATTGTGGTGAGCACATCAAAATGGTAAAAATTAGTGAATGAATAAATATGTAGTAAAGACATTATTGTTCTCACTTACAGCTACCTATTATTACTCAGACAACAAAATTATGGGGAATTAAAACTCTACATAGCATTTTCTTCATTTCTTGAGTTGTTGTAACTAATGCCCTATAACTATGAGCTGCCATGATTTCCATTTAAAAACAGCTGCTGAAGTCACGCACTGAACTGATCCTTACTGAGACAACCTTGCAGAGATGATTGTTAGACTCCTAGCATGCAGAAGAGCAATCAAGGAGAAGCCACTCTGCAGTAGCTCCTCAGGAACAGAAGAAATGCTCCCTAAAGGAGAAATCTGCGACAACCTCCAGAGTGTACACCGACAAAATGAGCTTAAAACACGAATATGACAAAATTCACCAGCTTTTTTCTGAGTATGATTCAAACATCAGATTTAAAAATTAATGTGGAGCTTCTGGTAAATAACATAAATGGCTAAATTGAACCTAACTTGATTATTTTATCACAGAAATAAAATTTTAGTGATGAATGTCATGCATCAGCTAAGTTTCTTTTTCTTTTTTAAAACCAAACCTGTGGAAAATCACAGAATAGCTTAAGGCCAAAAGCTAAAATACCTGCTTTAACTTAAGTCTGTTTCGTTGACAACCCTCAGAAAGACAAAAGGTCCTCATAGTAAAGGCTGTAGCCTACCAGGCTCCTCCATCCATGGAATTTTCCAGGCAAGAGTACTACAGAGGGGTGCCATTTCCTTCTCCAGGGCATCTTCCCAACCTGGGGATTGAACCTGGGTCTCCCGCATTGCAGGAAGATGCTTTACCATCTGAGCCACCAGGAAAGCCCCATATTAAGGGTAAAACCTACAGAATGGACACAAATTGGACAACAATAATTTGTTATCCACAGTTTAATAATCCCAGAGCCACTACTTTTAATTTTCTATAATAGATTGATATTACCTCCAATAATCATTACTTTGAAATGATTTTTCCTTCAATTACTAAACTCAAGCTTTTAGTATTCTATAACTTGCAATAAATAGGAGAAAACTTCTAGTGCTAGTGAAATTAATAAAAAAAAGATCAGATGTCATCCTCTACAAACACATATTATTATAAATTAGATTCCTCTTATCTGGTTCCCATGAGTTAGCTGGTCACTCCAAAGCATTTGAAGTCAACCTGGGGGTATTACATGCCACTTCAGTTAGGTAGCCACTTTTTGCACCTGGCAGATGACATCTTCATCTTCAACCAAACATCTGTTGGCATCTATTCAGCTTCATCTGGAAGCTGCTGGAGTGACGGTTTGAGGGAACAGCATGAAAACACTCTTTAATCTAGCCTCATCTGTTCTACCCTGGCCATCTCCCAAAGATGGGTACCTTATACAGTGAAGCCTTCTCAGAAGCAGGGTCTGCCTCTCCTGCCAGTCCTGTTTGTGTTCAGCAGAAAAATGGAACAGCCAATTTGGAAGAAAGAGAGGAATTAGGGAGCGGCATGGACCTGGCCACCCACGTCCTCCAGAGCGTTCAGCAGAGCTGCCTCTACTTACGGGGTTGAGGTGAGGTGCTTGATGACCCAAAACCACATGGGACAAAAAAAAAAAAAAAAAAAAAAAAGGACTTCCCTGGTGGTATTGTGGATAAGAATCTGTCTGCCAAAACAGGGGACACGGGTTCAACCCTGGTCGGGGAAGATCCTGGGCACCCCGGGGCAACCGTCACCGCAACACCAGTACTGAGAGCCACCTGCACTGAGCTCGTGGTCCCCGACAAGAGGAGCCCGTGCACCGCAGCGAAGGGTGACCTCCACTCACCGCACACGTGGCACAACAGGAAATAATTAGGGACAAAACCCCCACGCGATGCTGTCCCGATACAGGTGGGCTTTGTGGGCTCAAGACAAAAAACAGAACTAGCTACGGATTTTCGATGTTTCCTAATTTCAAAAGACTGCTCTTGACAATTTTTGAGCCTTGAGTAGTTCAGGAAATTGGAGAAGGATGAACCATAACTGCCAAAAAAACCCCAAGTGGCAGGATTTCAAAAGAAATGAAGCTGTAACAATAAGATGTCAATTGTGCTAAGCGATGCTTTAAAAGCCCTGGTTAGTTTTTGCAACAGTGGAGAAATACATCTGCAGGATATCCCCAATCACTGCAGTCCCGCTTGTCTAAATAACCCAGAGTGATCGAGAGTAATACCGTAATAGCTCCGGACTCCTTTCCTGGCAAGTTCATGGACACATACACGCACTTGTTTCTTTACCAAAGTATGAGAGTGCTTCCTATGCCTTTAGGCAGGTGGCTATTTTAAGATAACATTTAATGGATATCATCTCAAGCCAAGGTAAAAAAAAAAAAAAATTAAGATTTTAAAAGTATCTTCTTTCAGTTTCTGGTTTTCACTTACTTGTGAGTCACGGGCAGCCTACTGCTCTATGCCAAAGAGTTCTTTCTGTTTCTTCTGTCACGTGTGCACACGCTCTGTTGCTTCAGTCACGTCCGACTCTTTGCGGCCTGCTGGACTCTAGCCCGCCCAGCTCCTCTGTCCATGGGATTCTCAAAAATACTGGAGTGGGTTGCCACTTCCTTCTCCAGGGGACCTTCCTGACCCAGGAGTTGAACCCACGTCTCCTGTGTCTCCTGCACTGGCGGGCAGATTCTCTACCACTGAGCTACCTGTGTTATTTTTTATTAATTACAAATGGCCCCCTCAGAACAATGAATAAAATACAATTTTCCCCTATTCTTCCTTAAAGAGCCAAACAAAACATGTTTGAAGAAAAACTGTTGTTCTTAGTAGAATGAATTGCGCTTCTTTAGGACCTTCTCTCTTCATCTTTTCCCGTAACAGCCGAGTCATAATTGTTCTTGGCAAGATCCTCGCTTACACTGCAAATCAGAGACTTGAAGTTTACATCTGAGCTGCTGTGTCATTGTTATCCCCTCCCTGTCCAAGAAGGCCTGGCCATCAGTTTTTCTTATGTTCTCTAATAAAGTTGAAAACATGGCTGTTTTGACCTTATAAGCAACAAACAATCTCTAACGACATCTACTCACTGGGAAGGGAAAACTAAAACATGTAAACTTGGTTGCACCACTTCCATTTCACTTCCTACGGATCAAATTCCTACACGTTCTATAGATGCTTTTCATTCTCACTACTTGTACTCTGATAAATTTCTCTTTAAATCCCAAAGTCAAATGGATGTTTGAAAAAGATGTGAAATCAAAACAATTTCTATTCATTTTTAATTGGAAATTCTTCATAAAAGAAATATTAGTAAAAAGAATAAATATGCTTTCCTGGATAAATATTGTTAAAAGACCCCTTTTTTCTCCTGCAAAATATATATATATATATATATATATATATATATATTCAAAACTTAAAAATCTAAGTGACGAATCTAGAACAGTTAAAAAAAATTTTTTTTTAATCCAGAGAAAAGTTACTATCATCAAAATTGATTTCAAGTAAATCCATACCACTTTTGAAATTAAATCTTAACTATAGAAAACTCAAATCTGTTGACTTGAAAGATATACTAGAAGATATCACACAACTGAGAAACTGAATTTTGAAAACAAACAGTTGATATGTATATAGTGAATGAGTAAGTACCATTTGAAAAGAAGGGAAAGTTGTTTCTAAATGTTTATTTATGCATGATCTTTATAATAAAAATGAAAGTATTTTCATTACTAAACAATTCATTTAGTTGTGACTTTCTTCTGCATTCTCCATAACTAGGCCAGAATTTCTATACAAATACAATCTGAATAAATATTCATTTAGTGACTGGAAAAAAAACCAACCAAATAAACAAATGACCTTATAAATAAAAATCATGATACAATGGTAATGAAGGCCAGCAAATCAAGCCCACCAATCAGTTTAGTGAAGTGGTTTTAAACATGTTTAAATATAATTGAGAAACCATTCAAAACAATTTAATTTGAATTAGTGAGGTTTGTTGATTTCATTAAAAAAAAAAAACTGACTTTAAAAGAAAAGTGAATATGGTGCTTCTGGCCTCGAAAGAGTAACAACATATTTCCCATCCTAAACCACCAGAAAACAGGAAAGAATACATGTAGTAATTGATTTCTAAAGTTAGACAACAGACAGCGTGGGGCCATGGTCCCTGGGATAAGGTAAGTGAGCCAGATGGACCCTACGGTAGTCTTGTTTTTTTGCACTGAGATAATTCCTAAGGCATGAAGGAGAAACCCAAGCAGCGCCCAGCAAGGTCTTGATGAGCTGAACTGATAACTAAAACCACTCGACAACTCCAGAATAAGGAGTTCAAGGCCGCCTAGGCAGCCAGACTTTGTAGGACAGAGTTCTAGAGAAGAAGCAATTATGACGTGAAGGAGTCCCAAAAATCTACATAGGAGTCCCCCAAGTTTTCAGCTAAATACCAATCTAAGTACGTATAGAGTAAAACCTCACAAGACTGGGGAAGTACAAATCCCAAGAAACAGCAATTACTGCAGGGAGACCTGTAGGCAGGAGAATGGGCTGTGGATAGACTGAGCTACTGAGCTTTCAAAAGCCAGAGTGGGGAGTGACTGAGGGAGTGAGAGTCGCTCTGTCGTGTCTGACTCTGCAACCCCGTGGACTATACACAGTCCATGGAATTCTCCAGGTCAGAATATTGGAGTGCGTAGCCTTTCCCTTCTCCAGGGGATCTTCCCAACCCAGGGATCGAACCCAGGTTCCCCACATTGCAGGTGGATTCTCATCTGAGACACCAGGGAAGCAAAGATACCGTGAAGTCTTGTGTACAGGTCTCTGGAGATAGAGTTTCATTTGTCTTGTTCAAATACTGAGGGATGAGATTGTGACTAGTATGATCACTGTATGTTTAACTTTAAAAGAAATTGCCAACTTGTTTTCCAAAGTAGTCATACCCTTTTGCATTCCTTTGAGCACTCTGAAAGTTCCAGTCATTCCAGATCCTTGCCTGTCAGCTTTTAAAGTTTCAGCTGTTCTGCTAGGTGTATAGTGCCTATATACCTAGCAGTGGTTTTAATTTGCATTTTCCCAATAACTATTGATATGAGTACTGGCTTTAAGTGCTACGTCATCTGTGTCTCTTCTTTGTTCAAATATCTTGTCTTTTTTAATTTTTTTTTTTTTTTTTTTTGCCAGCCAAGAAGCTTGTGGGATCCTATCAATAGCTCCCTGACCAGGAATTGAAAGAGGGCTCATGGCTGTGAAAGCAGAGTCCTAACACTGGACCACCAGGGAATTCCCTTGTCCATTTTTATTGAGTTGCTTTTCCTATTATTGACTTGTGAGTTAACTTAAATTTTAGATACAAGCCCTTTATTATATATGTTTTGCAAATAATTATTCCATTCTTTGACTTGTATTTTTATTCCCTTAATAATATCATTCAAAGGTCAAATGTTTCTTTTTCTTTTCAGTAAATGTTTAATTTTAGAATAGGTTCAGATTTACAGAAACAGTTGCAAAGGTTAACGCAGGAAGTTCCCGCATACTCCTCATGCCGCTTCTCCTGCTTTGACATCCACTATAGTGATATGGTTGTCAAACTAGGAAACCAGCCTTGGACATTATTACTAACTGAACTCCAGGCTTGGTTTGGATCTCTTTTTGCCTCAAGAACTTCTTTCAGTTTGTACAGAGAACTGGCAACAAATGCTCTCAGAACTCATTTTGGTGAAGATGGTGTATTTTGCCTTTGATTTGGAAATTTCTTTTCTATTTGGGTATAGAGTTGCCATGAACATTTTCTTTCAGATGTCGTTCTGTTGTCTTCTGGCTGGAATAGTCTCTGAAGATGTTTCTAATAATGCTTAGCTTTGTTCTTCTAGGTAAGGTAACCTCTTTTCTTGGGCTGCCTCTTGGAAGACTTTCTTTTTCTCAGAAGTTGTCAGCAATTTGATTTAGTTTGGCATGGTTTTCATTAGATTCGTTCTGTTTGGGGTTATTTGAAGTTTCTTGAACCCATGGATTTATAGTTTTCAGAAGATTTATAAATTTGAGGGCCATTTTTTTCTCCAAGTATTTTCTGTATCCCTTTCATCTCCCCTCCTTTGAGACTTCAATTACATGATGTCACTATCACTTAAATTCTCTTCATTTATTTCTGTCAATTTTCTCTGAGTTTCACTTTGCATAATTTATATTGTTATGTCTTTAAGTTTACAGATCTTTTCCTGTGCCATATCTAATCTGCTCTTAATCAACTGATACTTTGAATTAGATGTTATGCTTTCTATCTCTAAAGATTCCATTTCATGATGTTTTTAAATCTTGAATTCTCTCTTCACATGATTAAAACTTTCTGCATGCCGAACACATTGACATGCTGAACACATTGCTTGAAACTTGTGAGATAATTACAAATTATCTGTCATTTCCAGGCTTCTCTTATTTATTGATTCTTTTTCTGATAATTGTCCTACTCCTTTACATAGCTAGGGCTTCCCTGGTGGCTCAGAAGGTAAAGCATCTGCCTGCAACGTGGGAGACCTGGGTTTGATCCCTGGATTGGGAAGATCCCCTGGAGAAGGAAATGGCAACCCACTCCAGTACTCTTGCCTGGAGAATCCCATGGACAGAGGAGCCTGGCGGGCTACAGTCCATGGGGTCGCAAAGTGGGACACGACTGAGTGACTTTCACTTTACTTATTCATAACAGCCAAAAAAGGAAACAATTCAAGTGTTAATGAAGAATGAACACATATAAAATTACATAATGGGGCACTATCCGCAATCAACATGAGTAAACTACTGACAAATGCAGCAATGATGAATCTCCAAATCATTTATGCTGATGAAAAAATCTAATACAAAACCTACAGTTTCATTTATATGACATTTACCAAAAGGCAATGCTACAGGGACAGAGGTCAGGGCAGTGGTTCCCAAGGGCTGCAGGTGAGGACAGGGTGTCAATTGCAGTGGATACAAAGGAAATTGTTGGGATGATGGAAACACTCTGTATCTTGATTGTGGTTATGAGTCACAGCTATATACATTTATCAAAATTGACATAACTATACAACTTGACCTGATGAACTATGGAATGAGGTTCGTGACATTATACGGGAGACAGGGATCAAGACCATCCCCATGGAAAAGAAACGCAAAAAACCAAAATGGCTGTCTGGGGAGGCCTTACAAATAGCTGTGAAAAGAAGAGAAGTGAAAAGCAAAGGAGAAAAGGAAAGATATAACCATCTGAATGCAGAGTTCCAAAGAATAGCAAGGAGAGATAAGAAAGCCTTCCTCAGCGATCAATGTAAAGACATAGAGGAAAACAACAGAATGGGAAAGACTAGAGATCTCTTCAAGAAAATTAGAGATACCAAGGGGACATTTCATGCAAAGATGGGCTCGATAAAGGACAGAAATGATATGGACCTAACAGAAGCAGAAGATATTAAGAAGAGGTGGCAAGAATACACAGAAGAACTGTACAAAAAAGATCTTCACGACCCAGATAATCACGATGATGTGATCACTGACCTAGAGCCAGACATCCTGGAATGTGAAGTCAAGTGGGCCTTAGAAAGCATCATTACGAACAAAGCTAGTGGAGGTGATGGAATTCCAGTTGAGCTATTCCAAATCCTGAAAGATGATGCTGTGAAAGTGCTACACTCAATATGCCAGCAAATTTGGAAAACTCAGCAGTGGCCACAGGACTGGAAAAGGTCAGTTTTCATTCCAATCCCAAAGAAAGGCAATGCCAAAGAATGCTCAAACTACCACACAATTGCACTCATCTCACATGCTAGTAAAGTAATGCTCAAAATTCTTCAAGCCAGGCTTCAGCAATATGTGAACCGTGAACTTCCTGATGTTCAAGCTGGTTTTAGAAAAGGCAGAGGAACCAGAGATCAAATTGCCAACATCCGCTGGATGATGGAAAAAGCAAGAGAGTTCCAGAGAAACATCTATTTCTGCTTTATTGACTATGCCAAAGGCTTTGACTGTGTGGATCACAATAAACTGTGGAAAATTCTGAAAGAGATGGGAATCCCAGACCACCTGACCTGCCTCTTGAGAAATCTGTATGCAGGTCAGGAAGCAACAGTTAGAACTGGACATGGAACAACAGACTGGTTCCAAATAGGAAAAGGAGTACGTCAAGGCTATATATTGTCACCCTGCTTATTTAACTTCTATGCAGAGTACATCATGAGAAACGCTGGGCTGGAACAAGCACAAGCTGGAATCAAGATTGCCTGGAGAAATATCAATCACCTCAGATATGCAGATGACACCACCCTCATGGCAGAAAGTGAAGAGGAACTCAAAAGCCTCTTGATGAAAGTGAAAGTGGAGAGTGAAAAAGTTGGCTTAAAGCTCAACATTCAGAAAACGAAGATCATGGCATCTGGTCACATCACTTCATGGCAAACAGATGGGGAAACAGTGGAAACAGTGTCAGACTTTATTTTTCTGGGCTCCAAAATCACTGCAGATGGTGACTGCAGCCATGAAATTAAAATACGCTTACTCCTTGGAAGGAAAGTTATGACCAACCTAGATAGCATATGCAAAAGTAGAGACATTACTTTGCCAACAAAGGTCCGTCTAGTCAAGGCTATGGTTTTTCCTGTGGTCATGTATGGATGTGAGAGTTGGACTGTGAAGAAGGCTGAGCACCAAAGAATTGATGTTTTTGAACTGTGGTGTTGGAGAAGACTCTTGAGAGTCCCTTGGACTGCAAGGAGATCCAACCAGTCCATTCTGAAGGAGATCAGTCCTGGGTGTTCTTTGGAAGGAATGATGCTAAAGCTGAAACTCCAGTACTTTGGCCACCTCATGGGAAGAGTTGACTCATTGGAAAAGACTCTGATGCTGGGAGGGATTGGGGGCAAGAGGAGAAGGGGACGACAGAGGATGAGATGGCTGGATGGCATCACCAACTTGATGGATATGAGTCTGAGTGAACTCCGGGAGTTGGTGATGGACAGGGAGGCCTGGCGTGCTGCGATTCATGAGGTCTCGAAGAGTTGGACACGACTGAGCGACTCAACTGAACTGAACTGAACTGATACAACTTTAAAGAGTAATTTGTCCTGTATATAAATTAACACCTCAATAAATCCAGCTGAAAGAAAACCAGGGTTTCCCAACTGGTGCAGTGGTAAAGAATCAGCCTGCCAATGCAGGAGATGCAAGAGACTCAGGTTCAGTCCCTGGGTTGGGAAGATCTCCTGGAGTAGGAAATGGTAACCCACTCTGGGATTCTTGCCTGGAAAATCCCATGGACAGAGGAGCCTGGCAGGGTACAGTCCATAGGGTTGCAAAGAGGGGCACACAACTGAGCCAGAGGAGCCTGGCTGTTGCAAAGACCTGGACCCAGCTGTGTGACTGAGCAACGAAGAAGACCAAATGGGTATCTTTGGCAGTGGAAGGGAAATGCTGCATAAATGTTAAGCTTTAAAATAAAATCGCAAAGAATCGCTTGCTGTTTTAGCTGCCTTAGGCTCTGCTGCCACTTATCCTGGGGAAAATTAATCACTGTCCTCTGCCCTCAGGAATATTCCAGGAGAAAAAAAAAGTAAGGGAAACTGACACTCTGTGATTTTCCATGCCTTGAAAGTTTCCTTAGTACACTTTTAGTAACTTTTTTCTTTATGGGTAGAAAACTTTCCTTTTCTGTTCATAAAATACCTGAGTAACATATCAATAGTAAGTGGTGATTACTCTGAATTGTAGTAAAAGACCCTGTATTTGTGGTATACTGTATAAAGGAAAAATAACACAGTTGCTTTCAAGCATTAACAATGTAAGGTAAAGGCCACTGAAAGTGTATCAGTTTGAAGGAAGTGGTTCATTTATCAAGAATTGAGCTAGGCTAAGAAGGTCTTTTTAAGCTGGAAGTAAAAGGCAAAAACAATGAAAGTAAAAACTGATAATATGAATATCAATATTTAAAACTATTTGGATCACAAACTATGAAAAATAAGTCAAATGAGAAACAGAAAACTGTTAACAAACTATAATACTGAGCACGAGTTAACATGTTAAGGGCTTCTATAAAATTATAGAACAGAATAACACAGTGTAAATGGAAGCAAATGTTATGCGCTGACAACTCAGAGAAGAATCAAACACTCAAAAACCTATAAAGGTGTATGCATTTTGATTAGTAATAAAAGGAATAAACATTTTAATCTATCAAATTTGCTACAACTTTTAAACAAATATCATCCATATAATGCAAGAAAATAGACTAAAACATTGGTTGAAATGCAAATTAACATAATATTCTGGAAAAACAATTTGGCAATATGTATTAAAAAATTGTGCAAAATATGTACATTTTGCTTAAACAAAAAGATAACCTACAGAATGGCAAAAAATGTTTGTGCAAACTATGTGACCAATCAAGAGATGAATTTCCAAACTATCCAAATGACTTATATATAGCTCAACATAAAAAAAATAACCCAGAGACAACCCAATGAAAAAATAGGCAGAAGACCTAAACAGACATATCTCTGAAGAAGACAAGAGAAGGCCACCAACAGGGACAGGAAAAGATGCTCAACATCGCTACTTCTTAGAGAAAAGCAGATCAGAACTATAATGAAGTATCACTTGACACCAATCGGAACGGCCATCAAAAAGTCTACAGATAATAAGTGCTGGAGAGGGTGTGGAGAAAAAGGAACCTCCTACGTTGTGCAGCTACTAAGGAAAACAGTATAAATTTCCTTCAAAAACTAGACTGAGAGTTGCCAAATGACCCAACAATCACACTTCTCAGCAGATATCTGGAAAAGATGGAAAATAATTAGAAACTTGTGCCCTTATGTTCATAGCAGCATTGTTTACAACAGCCAAGACATGGAAGCACATACACATCCACCGACAGATGAATGGATGAAGAAGATGTAGTGTATACACACACGCGCAATGGAATATTACTCAGCCATCAAAATGAAATAATGCCATTTGCAGCATTTTTCTTGTCCTTGGGACACTTGATTTATTCCTTTCTAAGTTGTCAGTGCAGAATCCTTATTTCCATTTGTATTAGGTGATGGAGACATAGGTTTATTAAACCATTTTCTGCATTTTCATGCGTACTTGAAACTTTTACTATGTCTTGTTCTTTATTGTAAATGACAGATTGACTGCTTCAGTTTCCTACTATTCAGTGTAAAATACTCCTTTTTTAGTCGCACTGCAGAGCAATTTAACACTGAGCCTATTTACCTGTTTGCGGCAGAGATTACTATGCATCCCTTAATATTCGTTTTCTCTTCTTAGTCATAAAACTTTCAGCTAGAGTTCTCCTAGCTTCCCTTGCATCTGGCCACATGACAAGATTTTGCTACTAAAAATGCAGGCAGACGTGACCTGTGCAACTTCTGGGTTGGACCTAGCCTTTCCATCCTCCTGAAAGAAGGATGGGATGCAGACGTTGTGGTGAGCCAGTAAGGACCGTGTGGACAGAGGGGACAGGAGGAACATCTTTTCCCACTGAAATCACTCATCACTAAGAGCATTTCCCTGGTGTTTGAAACAGCAGCTCCTTCAGTGATTGCCTCTCTGTACTTCTGACAAATTTTAAGTTGAAATACACACCACAGAAGTCTCCTGTCTCTAAGGGTATATGGGAGGCTTACCTGCTTGCCTCTGACTCAGCAGTTTTCTCCTTTGTGGAAAAATACTGTGAATTCTCCCTCACAGATCATGGTTAAAGGAGCAGCAGAAGGGGTATAGTATTTCTCCTTTGTTTCTTTTCAAACTTGTTATTCAGGGACAACACAAGTACGACGTGACCAGAATATGGATTAGATATAGCTTCATAAACTTGAATATATTTTATTAACTCCACTATAGATATGTTAGGTAGTTTAGTAGATTAGGCATCTAAATAGGGCCCTAAATTATTACCCAGATCATAAGGATAATCAGCCTGCCAGGAATTGATAATGTTAAGAGAGATGATGGTGGTTAGTAGTAACGAATAGACTCTGAAAGTCACTGAAGTAAAAAATCCAGTGCTCAGCTGGGAAAATTGGCCTTAGATAGAACACATACATATTTGAATATTGACATAAAAATACAAAATATCAATAAAATATATCCTGAAGCCCATTAAAGGAAAATTAAGCTAAAAAAAAAAAATGTCTGTAGACTGAAGCTCAGATGCCTGCACTGAAATCCCAGCTGTTACTTCCTCTCTGCGTCAGACCGGGCAGGTAACTGAAGCTGTCTGTCCCAGTTTTCTCATACGGCTGCTGGAGAGAGCAGTGCTGCCTGCCTTGTAGGGCTGGGTGACTCCTGCTGTGAATCGCGTCCCCGTCCATATTCATGTGTCGAGGTCCTAACCCTTAGAACCTCAGAACGTATCTTGTTTGGAAATAGGGTTGCTGCAAATGCAACTAATTCAGATGCCCTGCCCTGCTCCCGTATGGTTGGTGTGGTTATAAAAGGAGAAGTTGGCAGACAGATACACAGAAAGGGAACATCATGCGGAGACGAAGGCAGAGATTAGGAGGATGCTTCTGCAAGGCGAGGAGTGCCAAAGATGGCCAGCAAATCACCGGAGGCTGGGAGAGGCATGGAACAGATTCTTCCTCAATGCAGTCAGAAGGCACCTACGCTGCTGACACCCTGGTCTTGGACTTCCAGCCTCCAGGACTGTGAGACAATGAACTTCTTATTCACCCGGCTTGCAGTGCTTCATTACATGGAAGTCCTAGCACGTAATTCAAGTATTAAGAGTCATGACCTGGAAAGCATGGTGAGCTGTATCTTGTACATGCCAAGTGTTCAGTAAAAGAAGTTACCCACTGTTCTGTAAAATTAGAACTCTTTCATTTGTGTTTTTATTTGCATAATTCTATGTAGCACTTACCCACTCCAGTCTTCTTGCCTAGAGAATCCCGTGGCCAGAGGAGCCTGGTGGGCTGCTGTCCATAGGGTCAAAGTCAGACATGACTGAGCGACTTAGCAGCAGCAGCAGCAGCAGCAGCACTTGCTTGGAAAATTCCATGGACAGAGGAGCCTGGCTGGCTACAGTCCATGGGGTTGCAAAGAGTTGGACACGACTAAGTGTCCACGGACACACACATACAGCACCAGGGACTACAATAAATGGGAAAAACTAAACTGTAATTAGGAAGTTGGCACATTTTACCAAGACTAAATGATTTCTGCATTTAAAAACTGTCATGGAATTATATCAATGGCTATAAAACATTTCATCAAATTATCATTTAGTTATAAATTATACCATTTTTTACATATATTTTTAAATGAAAAGCATGATAAACTAAAATGCATTCAGTTATAAGATGATTAATGTTAAAACCAACAAAAGAGCCTCAAGACAACTCTTAAGATCTCATTTATGGAAATCAACTTATGCCCTGAAGTACTGCAAACCCTTGTATACTAATATACATCACTTTATTATATTTATCTGAGGCATTCTATTTATTTTTTACAAATATAATTCTGATTCTTTTCCCCTGTACATGCAAATAAAGCCACGATGTGTTGAGTTTTATGAGGAATTGCAGTTATCCTTGACTTCAGAGCATTGTTTCTTTACAGAAAAATGGCTTAGGGTTTTGTTACTTTTTTATTTCACAGGTTTTGGCTATTAGCTAATATTTCTTTCTTTTTTTTTTATTAGCTAATATTTCAAACAGTAAAATTAAATACTTGGATCAAAGTATTAGTATTCTAGATGAGCATGCCATTTATAATGAAACTTTCAAAAATTAAAAAAATGATTATTTGTTTAGTACAGAATAATGTTTACTTTGAGGGATGAAAGCTTTAAAAAATGTGTTTGAATCATATGTATTTTGAAAAAGGCTTCTAACATTGTTTTAAAAAATCTGACTAAAAAGTTTAAAAACATTTCTGTTCTTCTCCTCTTGCTGTTGCCGTCTTGTTTCAGTCTCTGTGAATTTGTAAGACGGCTAGAGCGACACAGCGCCAAAGCCCTTCATGTAAGATAAAAGGCAGCTGGGCAGTGACTTCCCTGGTGGTCCAGTGGTTAAGACTCTGTGTTCCCAGTGCAGGGGGCCTGGGTTTGATCCCTGGGGAGGGAACTAGATCCCATGTGCTGCAACTAAGACCCTGCTGCTGCTGCTAAGTCGCTTCAGTCGTGTCTGACTCTGTGCGACCCCATAGACGGCAGCCCACCAGGCTCCCCCGTCCCTGGGATTCTCCAGGCAAAAACACTGCAGTGGGCTGCCATTTCCTTCTCCAATGCATGAAAGTGAAAAGTGAAAGTGAAGTCGCTCAGTCATGTTCGACCCTCAGTGACCCCATGGACTGCAGCCCACCAGGCTCCTCCATCCATGGGATTTTCCAGGCAAGAGTACTGGAGTGGGGTGCCATTGCCTTCTCAAACTAAGACCCAGTGCAGCCAAATAAACAAATAAATTTTAACAACAACAACAAAACTCCGTTGGTTAGCAAGTACCATCGAAACAAAAGAATTTGTCAACTGAGTGCTTATTTTGACTTCATATAGACAGAGCTTGAGTCTCAAGCCAGAATTGCATAATCTTTATGCAAAGACTATATAATCAACATGAGTTAGAGGAAACAGCTGTCATAAATTGACACTAAGTTATTCAGAAACTCAAACAGCTAGTCTGAGAACAAAAGGTACCCAAAATGTCAGATAACTTTACCAGGATAGCGCAGCGTTATTCATCTTGGACAATTCCGAGGCAGAAGCTACATTTGAAATCAATTCAAGTGAGCTGAAATTTAAATAATCAAATACAATGTTGTCCACACCCCCTCCCCAACCACCCCCCCCACGCCCCTCACCCCTGCCTTTTTTGGTGAGGCAAGCCAATAAAATCAGGTATGTAACAATCTGTAAAAGTATGTAATAAAAGTTTTTCAAGTGCATAAGAGTGCTACATAATATATACTATTAACGTAAAAGGTAACTTATTTGCTCAGATGTGCACTGAAATCTCCGGGGATTCCCAACAACCTGAGGAAGAGAACTGAGCCACTGAGAGCCAGTGTGGGGAGAAAGAATGTCTATTATAGGATGGTTTCTGGAACTTTTGTATTTCTACAATGTGCCCTATTAAACTAATCAAAGGTTAAATGAAGTAAGATAATTTCCAAATTATATTCAGGGCAACAAGGTCATCTTGATAATTCAAACAACACGGGAAATAGCCTCATTCTTCCTAGTCTTTTATCTACAAATAGTTAGGCAAAGTTCCAGGTTCCTTACATAAACTGAGGAAAACTCTTCTAAACAAACAAAATAAAATTCTAAGCTTCTGAAATTCTTCTCCTGAAATTCACAAGAAAATTCATGCAGTGGACTACCAAAGGGGAGAGGGAAGCAGGGAGGGACAAATTAAAGGTATGGGAATAATAGATTAATAGAAAATATCAATAACCTCAGATGTGGAGATGACACCACCCTTATGGCAGAAAGTGAAGAAGAACTAAAGAGCCTCTTGATGAAAGTGAAAAGAAGAGAATGAAAAAGCTGGCTTAAAACTCAACGGTCAGAAAATGAAGATCATGGCATCCACTCCCATCACTTCATGGCAAATAGATGGGGAAACAATGAAAACAGTGAGAGACTTTATTTTTTGGGGGCTCCAAAATCACTGCAGATGGTGAACGCAGCCATAAAATTAAAAGATGCTTGCTCCTTGGAAGAAAAGCTATGACTAACCTAGACAGCATATTAAAAAGCAGAGACATTACTTTGCCAACAAAGGTCCATCTAGTCAAAGCTATAGTTTTTCCAGTAGTCAAGTATGGATGTGAGAGTTGGACCATAAAGAAAGCTGGTGCTGAAGAATTGATGCTTTTGAACTGTAGTGTTAGAGAAGACTCTTGAGAGTCCCTTGGACAGCAAGGATATCCAACCAGTCCATCCTAAAGGAGATCAGTCCTGAATATTCATTGGAAGGACTGATGCTGAAGCTGAAACTCCAATACTTTGGCCACCTGATGCGAAGAGCTGACTCATTTGAAAAGACCCTGATCCTGAGGGCAGGAGGAGAAGGGGATGACACAGGATGAGGTGGTTGGATGGAATCACCAGCTCGATGGACATGAGTTTGAGCAAGCTCTGGGAGTTGGTGATGGATAGGGAAGCCTGGGCGTGCTGCAGTCCATGGGGTCCCAAAGAGTCGGACACGACTGAGCGACTGAACTGAACTGATTAATAGATACAAACTACTATATATAAAATAGATAAGCAACTAGAATATACTGTACAGCACAGGGAATTACACCCATTATCTGACATTAACCCACAATGCAATGTAATCTGCAAAAGTACTGAATCACCATGATGTTTAACATAATATTGAAAATCAACGATACTTTAATTAAAAAAAGTTGTAAAAAATGCAGCTGAGATCATGACTTTTTATAATTCAGCAAGAGGGTATTTTTACATAGTGGAACATCATATCTGACCCTCCTGGGTGCAATGAAAAGATTTAGTTCCTTCTTCATATACAGCCAATGGATCTTGGATCCTTTTTAATTGCTTAAAATCTGAGCAAACCAAAAAACTCAAATAAGCAAAAATTGGATAAATGAGATTTATGTGCAAATTTTGCACAAAATAAGAGAGATTTTTTTTAAAAGCTGCAACTCAAATTTCAGAGTTTTAACTTGGTCATTTAAAAAAAATGTGTTAAACTTTATTATTTAGAACAGTTCTTCCCTTACTTTTTAAATTTTATTTTAGTTTTATTCACATAACATAAAACTTACCACTTTAACCTTATTAAAGTCCTGCATTTAGTACATTTTCCATCCTGTACTTCTACCTGGTTCCGGAACCTTTTAGTTGCCCCAAAAGAAAAGTCATTAAACAACCATTCCCCATTCCTTCTTTCCCCCACCCCTACCCCTTGACACCAAGCAAAGTGTATTTTATCTCTATGTATTTGCCTTTCTGTATATTTCATAAATCGTTTTAAACTATATAATTTAGTGGGTTTTAGTGTATTTCGAAATGTTACGTGCAATCACCACCAATTTCCAGAACATTTTCAAAATGTTCTCAAAAACAATTACACCCACTAGCAGTCAACACTAATTCCCCTCCTCCCAACCCCTGTTACCTGCCAATGTGTATATACCTATGGGTTTACCTTTCATGGATATTGTATATAAATATTCATATGGCTGTGGTCTCTCGTGCCTGGCTTCTTTCACTTAGCATAATGTTTTTAAGGCTCATCCATGTTGTAAAACATATCAGTATTTCATTCCTCTGATGGCTGAATGATATTCCATTGCTACTAGGTTCACGCACAATTTTTTGTTTGAACACCTGTTTTCAATTCTTTGGGGGTAAATATTACCTAGAGGCAGGATTGCTGGGTCTTATGTAGTTCTGTTTAGCCTACCATTAATGCACAAAGATTTCAATTTCTCCATATCCTTGTCAACACTTACTTTTCCTTTTTTGGTTACAGCTCTCCTACTGGCATGAAGTGGTATTTCAGATCAGATCAGATCAGATCAGTCGCTCAGTCGTGTCCGACTCTTTGCCACCCCATGAATCGCAGCACACCAGGCCTCCCTGTCCAACACCAAGTCCCGGAGTTTACTGAGACTCACGTCCATCGAGTCAGCGATGCCATCCAACCCTCTCATCCTCACTGTGGTTTTAATTTGCCTAATGATGAATGATGTTGAGTGTCTTTTCCTGTACTTGTCAGCCACTTGAATATGTTCTTTGAGGAAGTGTCTATTCAAGCCCTTGGTCCATTTTTGGATTAGGCTGTTTCTGTTATTGAGTTGTGCAGGTTCTTTGTATAGTCAAGATACCAGATCTTTATCAGATACGTGGTTTGAAAATATTTTCTCCCAGTCTGTGAATTATTTTCCATTTCTTGATAGTGTCTTTGGACATACAAGTTTTAAATTTTGATGGAGTCCATTTTTGTTTCTGTTTCTTGTGCTTCTGAACCATTGCCACATCCAAGGTTGTAAAGATTCACTCCTACATATTTTCTTCTAAGAGTTTTATATAGTTTTAGCTCTAAAATCAGGTCTCTGATCCATTGAGTGAATTTTTACATATGGTATGAGGTAAGGATGCAATGCATTATTTTGCAAGTAGGTACCCAGCCAGTTGAAATATGGACTAATAAAGGCAGCACATATCAACGTGTGCTATATCTTATGCATATTATGTTTGTTGTAAGGTCTCCCAGTAGTTAATTGGAAGTATGAGACAAGTTGGAATATCCAGGGAATGAAATATATAAATTAAGTCCACGCTGGGCCTCCACAATTTTCATAATATGAGTAAGTGCAAGGAGAATTTATAAGCAAATATGTGACTCTTACTTCCATCTGCCACACTGAAATTCACACAGGACAGTCACACTGAAGTCATACATAGATGTGACTCAGACAATTCATGGGCATTTAGTTTAATGGAATAATAATAAATTTTAGCTGTGAAACGCTTCTGTGTAAAAGAAGTCACAGTGACCTTGTTTATCTGCTCTGTGAAAAATTTTTTTTTAACACAAACTAGATTTTTAGAATTTGGATAACATGCTTCTTTGGTGAAGATATTAATTTTCTTTTCAGAGTTCATACCACACTGGTGATTCATTTGTTGATCTCAAAACTAACTGCCTGCTACATACCTTTTTGAACAAAAGTGATCATATTAGATATAGAATTTTGAGCAGAACATTCACTATTATTTAAGAATTTCTTCCCAGTTACCATGACAATGTGATCACAGAGCTGAAAGGGCTTGGAGAGATTCAAAAAATCTTTCCAGCAGGGAAGATACTGTTGTTCTTTTCTAGTCACATATTACACTAGTCCAACTATCAAAGGGAGAAGTCATGGTGGAAACACTAGAACCAGGTCACCGATCGCATGCATTTGTCTTATTACAATATACTCTAACTGACAATAATACAGCTTTTATTAGGCTACCATCTCCATATTCTGAAATCCCTTTCCTCCAGTAGAAAGTGAATTGTGTACATGCACAAAACTAGATCTTAAATCAGGCAAACACGTTTGAGAGGTTCAAGCATGTGCTCGAACAGCAGCAGGTATGTTGAAACCTTACTGATTCCTCTGTCCCTGCGAAAAATTAGCCCGAGCTTAGGCTCTAAGTTAAAGAACGGAATGACTGTTTCATGAGCTAAGAGCCCTTACTCCTGCAATGATCTCATGAATTATACTGTTTCATGTAACAATTTTGTGGAAATTATCCCTTTGATAGTACTCACTAAAGTTAATATTTAACAGCCATTCAGTGCATTTTAAAGAACTTGTGCCATGCCATGGACTGAAAAATCAAAGTGACAGGGAAAAGGCCACCCACACCCTAGGTATTCCCCACCCCTAAGCAGCCCCACAGGCCCCGCCCATCCGGATCTTGTTGCACGTTTATCCCGCCAACAGGGTAGACAGGAAGCTAGGGACTGAGAGAAGCAGCCTGACCACTGCGTTGCCCATTAAGCTCCCAGCATCCGTGCGCGGCACTGTCGAGTGTGACTGTGGAGATACACTGCGTACAGTACTTACAGACCACAGGTAACAGCGAATCCTCTTCAGAACATTTGCCGGGACAAACTATCACTGCATTACATGGAACGTCGATTCCTATTTTTATTCAGGAAGAAATGGATCCTTAAAAAACGGATCCTCTTTCCCTAGAAGAAAAAAACACTTCACCTACCTTATTTGCATTGCTTTAATTGTGCCAATTTTAAACCTGAGATTAAAACACAGTGTCGATGCTTCCATCTCCTGTTTACCGTGTCTTCCCTTTTATTGCTTCTGGGACTGTTAGATTCTTTCCGACTTTTTCTTAACATAAACTGTCCCTACTTTTCTCAACCCATTTGTCATTACACATGATGTTCTAAAACAAACTGGGTTCTCAGGCAGGTATTTTAAATGTTTCCTTTTTTTTTTTTTTTTTCCTTTGCCATGTAGTAATCCTATTTGGAGGGCCTGAGGTTCTATTGAACACGTAGAGAAATGTTCTTCTCTTGGGTTGCAGACAGTTTTATGAGCTTTGATCTGATTTTCCCCATTGACTCACCCATGAGAAGAATGCAATTTAGCCAGGCTTAGCGTTAGGATAACCGCAAGAGTTCACAAATTAGCCTGCTCACAGAGACATGCACTTTGCTGCTCCATGCTCAGCATATTCTGTAACTTAAAATGTTCTGCACCTTCCCCCCCAAAAATAGAAGACCTTAGAAAAATTTTATTTTCTCTGAGGTACATGGTCCCACAACCACACTCTAGGTAGGAAACGATTCCCACGGATGTCCCGTAGGGTGAAAAATATCTTTCACTGGTGTCCAATTTGGAGGACAAAGGTATTATGTCAGAGCCACATGATTTATCAGTGCTATGTCTACTCAAGCCCTGATTAGATGCTGCATTGGAAGGATTACACTAAGCCTCCTCTCTGCCTTTCAGAGGTTGGTTTAGGCACTATCATCTCTAGCCATTTGGAGCAATTGACCATCCTTGACATCTAATCAGAAAAGGACAAAGAATCTTAAACCTGTGTGCACAGTGGAGACTCCTGCAGAGCTTTAAAAAACAAAAGACTGACACCTTGGTCCCAGCTGGCAAGCCCAGAGATTCTGAGATTGCTATTTTTCAGTGTTCCTCAGGGGAGGCAAATAGCCAAGGTTGAGAACATTGACCTTGGGTTGCTCCCCACTTTTGTTTAATTTCAACTCCACTGCCATGGAGGAGAAGAACCCTGTAATGCAGTAAAATTTAGTTTCCAAACCAGCAGCACAACCGTTTTTTGGGGAACTTGTTAGAAGCTAATTTTGAGACCTCACCCCAAGACATCAGAAACACAGGGAGTAGGACTCAAACATATGTGTCTTAAACGCCTTCCATTTGCAATGAGCAGATACAAATTACTATATGTAAAAGATAAAAAAGGTCCTACCCTTTAGCACAGGGAACTATATTATCTTGTAATACACCATATGATAAATAATATGAAAAAGCATACACATACATATATATCTGAACAAATTTGCTATATACCAGAAACTAACACAACATTTAAACCAACTACACTTCAATAAAAAATAAATAAAAACCACAAATGCCCTCCAGGTGATTCAGATGCATGCCAAGGTTTAAGGTATGAAAGATATTAAGGATTTTCCAGACTTTTAAAGTCCTACAGCAGAGAGTCACACAGAGCATCAAAGCTTGCCACGTCCCTCCAGGGACCAGAGCTTCAGGAGACTGGCTGATGCCGTCTCTTATTTCCCTGTTTTCTGCATTGTTGTTCATAAAAGTCCTGTCTGAACCCCACATCTGCTCAGTTCTTTAGAAGCTTCTGATGCCCTTGTGAAATTATTTTTCCCCACTCAGATATTTCGATGGACAACACAGTAGGACATCAAGTCAAGGGGTCTGGACCCTCAAACTCAGGTGCCTTCTGGCCCCAGAACTGTTAAGGCAGATTCTTTATATAAAATCAAACAAGTATGAATGGCTCAACATGGAGCAGTTCTTTCTCTAAAAGTCTGAAACTCAGATTGTCAGCTCAGACAGGACTTGGCAGTTGGAAACTCAATAAAACAGCATTGGGGCAGGCTAACTGTGAATCAATCATTTTTGTATTTAAGAAAAAAAAAAAAGGAAGAAAAAGAAAAAAGGGAGAAAAAGCAGCTGCTGGATAGCTCTTCTCTTAAATGCCTGCCTGACCTTTTGCTTTATTTTTCTCTCACCCTCCTCTGGATTTTTCCTCCCTCAAGGGAATTACATGATGACAGAAAGGCCTCTTTAAAGGGTCAGTGGGAGAGATGGGTGGTTGATGGATGGTCTCCATTTCTTTTAAATGGCAATAAAAAAAAAAAGCTGGTCTACAAAATAACTTCTTGAAACATTTCTGGAATCAAGAGAAAAGTCGGTAGATGCTATGGACTGAATGGTGTGTCTCCTTGCCCACATTCACCTGCTGAAGCCCTAACCCCAGGGTGACTGTTATCTGGAGGTAATTAGGAAGTTATTAAGGCTTGTTGTTGCTTAGTCCCTCAGACAAGTCAGACTCTTTTGCGACCCCATGGACTGGAGCCTGCCAGGCTTCTCTGTCCATGGGATTTTCCAAGCAAGAATGCTGGAGTGGGCTGCCATTCCCTTCTCCAGGGCATCTTCCTGACTCAGGGATCGAACCTGGGTCTCCCTCATTGCAAGCAGATTCTTTACTGGAGGAGCATTTAATTTATGTTAAAATTTTAATTCAAAGATGATATTCCTAAAAGGAATGCAGTAAAAATTCACTCCAAGTAAACCTTATTATCAGGCATGGATACATTCTGCATGTCAAATGTTTTCTGATCTATGACCAATGGAGAATCTTCCTGAAATTCTAATTTGCCTTATCAAGCTTAAGAGTTGATGGGTTGATGAATGCCACGTCCCTTCTGTGTGAGACCACATGTTATGGTCCATTCTCAGGTCATGAGGCCATATCAAGTCCACGTAGTAAGCCATTCCTAGGCAAAGAACAGCCTGGGACCACCTCTCTGAGCAGGGAATGCTGCTGGGGAAATTTACACCAAGAAGAGTGGGGAAGAGAGGTCAGTTCATGGACATGACCCTTCGAATATTGTTGCTGATCTCTGAAAGGATCATGTCTAGAACTCAGGCCATCTTAAACCAGGAAATTTTCCAAAATTACATAAAAAATGAAATTTTCATTCAACTATTAAGTAAGCTAATATCTTAAAGACAGGAAAATATCATAAACACAATGCCCATTTCCTTATATTAACAAAATTCAAAGTGTGTCTCATGAAAAACATGTGCTGTACTACAGGCTAATGGGAATTTCTTGAAAAATTAGTGCTGCAATCATTTATAAATATTAAGCACATATTTTATATTTGTAAGTGCATGGGAATGTATATGTAAAAAATACTAAACATGTATGTATTTGTAGAACAATTATGTCACTCCTGTATTCAATGGTTCTTTTTTTTAATGACAAACTGCCTTCTGGAAATGGTATGGCATGTAACCAAATGCCTGAAAATTGCACAAACTTAAGATGTTTGATCTGAATATTAATTTATAAACAATACTACTAACCAAGAATCCATTAAAGAGCAAGACATCTGCATGATTACTTTTGGTGAATGTGCTTTTTTTTCTTTCAAATTACAATGTATAGTTTTAATATTACTTGATGTTTCTTGCCCTTAACCGCACCGCAATCGTGCATGGTAGCTCTGCAGCTACGATTGGTGTCTTCTTGACTTGTTATAACTTACAAAATGCTCCCTGGTCAGGACTTCCCTGGAGGCTCAGTGATAAAGAATCTGCCTACCAACGCAGGAGACCCGAGTCCGATCCCCGCCCGGGAGGATTCCGCATGCTGCGGAGCAGCTAGGCCCGTGTCCAACAACTATCCAGCCTGTGCCGTAGAGCCCCGGAGCTGCGACTACTGAGCACAGGGTGCCTACCCTGCAGCCCACGCCCTGCCACCCGGGCAGCCGCCGCAGCGAGAAGCCCGTGCGCCGCAAGTCGCTCTCGCTGTTGCAACTAGAGAAAAGTCCGCCCAGGAGCAAAGGCCCAGTACGGCCCCAAATAAATAAATTGTAAAAGAGTAAAATAAAAAGCTCCCTGATAAAAAAGCTTGGGGAAATGTCCTCAGTGATCCTGCCAGCTTGGAGGAAGAGGAAGAAACGGAGACTGGTACAACCAGCACATATAGAGGTGCGCTAAGTACCCTGATAAGCAGTGTAAAGGGAGCGACATCTCCAAGACCTGTGTGCAGCCTCGTATCCAGGAAACAAGATGCGGCCATGCGCATAGCGTCAGGCCGCTGGAGTCACTGCATGCTACCTGCCCCTGCCTCCGTTCACGCCCACTGTCTCCGCTCAGCTACCTCTAGCACCCACCTCCCTCCTCATTAAGGGTGAAGCAATCAAGGCAGCAGAGGGTGAGTCAGTATGCAAAACCACTCCAGCTGCCATCCCCCTGAGCCACAAGTCAGCTCGGGTGGAAAACAGGGAAGCATAATGGTGCCTTAAGGGAGGGCAGAACTGATGAGAAGGGGGATGCAACCTGCATACAAATGTAAGCAAGTTAAAAACTCAAGTTCTTACAAAGAAATGGAGTCCACCGAGGAACTGCAGAAACCTGTGATGTAGGTTAATAAGACGACGCGTGCGTGCCCAGTCGTGTCTGGCTCTCTGCGACCCTGTGCACTGTAATCCACCAGGCTCCTCTGTCCATGGGATTCCCCAAGAGTATTGGAGTGGGCTGCCACTTCCTTCTCCAGGGGATCTTTCTGACCCTGGGCTCAAACCCGCATCTTCTGCATTGGTAGGTGGATTCTTTACCACTGAGTCACCTGGGAAGTCTAAGACCATGACATAACAGAGCAAAACAAACCCATATCCTTATGGAACAGGTTACTTATGCTAGACCTCAGAGCTAGGAGGGGAATTTGAAGAAATTCTGTCTTGAAAGTAGAATGTAGTTGTTTTCAGAGAAAGAACTAAGTTTACCTTTGAGTCAGATATTCTCAGAATTAAAAACTATAACCCAAGGAAATTATTTAGGGGAACAAAGTCAGTATTCACACACTCCAGGGGGAAACTGTGAGGTCATCATTAAGCAAAAAGCAGATGATTCAAGTGAACACGTGTTTTTTTGTTAACATATTAATGATCATTATTTATTGACTCAAGTATTGATGCTACATTTTCCCCAAAGATAATATATTTAGTTTACAAGTTTGTCTATTTTTCAAATTAATTTCTATTGTCATATAGTTGCTTTATGGTGTTGTGTTATGTACTGTACAGCAAGGTGAATCAGCTATAATATAAATATATCCTCTTTTTTGGATTTCCTTCCCATTTAGGTCACCAGAGAACACTGAGTAAAGGCCTCCCTGGTGGCTCAGATGGTAAAGAATCCACCTGCAGTGCAGGAGAGCTGGGTTGGATCCCTGGGTCGGGAAGATCCCCTAGAGAAGGGCATGGCAACCCACTCCAGTATCCTTGCCTGGAGAATCCCATGCATGGAGGAGCCTGGCAGGCTGCAGTCCACGGGGTTGCACAGACAGCACTGAGCAGAGTTCCCTGGGCAGAGTAGGTTCCTATTAGTTATCCAATTCACACACAGTGCTGACAGCGTATGGATGTCAATCCCAATCTCCCAATTCACATCCTCTCCCCTCAACAAAGGGGGAGGGAGGGGGAGCATGTATTCCTTTACTCGTTTAGTAGTTCTTCTTCATTACGCTGTAAATCCTACATAGGTGAGCGCTAAGGTGTCTGATTCTCCATGCTCCCTTCAGGCCACACATCACAGGGACCAGCGCACAGTAGGCCTTCACACATGGTGGCTGGATAAATACAGGAATCGAGCATAAACCACTGGTGCTATGACACATAACTTCTAAAATGGGAAGACAGAACCAATCCATCGACAGTGCTTGTCACGGAATTATCAACTCCAATTAGAGGCATATTTTCACTATGAAGGACTTTCATATATGTTAAAATATGAAACAGATGTTAAAAATATATCTAGTACAGAATTTCTCTAAGAGGTTAAACTTTAAGCTATGTTTATCTTTCACTGTTTAAGTTCAGGAATAATGACTCATTCTTCCATTGTACAGTAGCATCTGTTAAAGGTCACTGCCATGTTGCCTCACAATAAACCTTTCTAGTCCCTTTTATTAGACTCAGAAAACTGTATGAGCTGATTGCAAAGTGAAAGGGCACTTTGTAATTAAATTCTGACATGTACCTTTTTTGTCATATTGACGGTTTCATGAATCAGGACAGGTGACAACAGAAGAAAGGCATGTGGATACAAGTACATACCTCCTCTTACCACAATTTCTGAAAATATCTCACAGCAGAAGTTACTGTATGATCACATGGATGATTTTATTTCTCAAAATAAAAGTTTCAGAGGCTGAAACTGGGTTGTTTTCTTGTGCAAATCCCTCAGAGTTCCAATAACAGTCTGTGGAATTCTCTAAGCCAGAGTACTGGAGTGGGTAGCCTAGCCCTTCTCCAGGGGATCTTCCCCACCCAGGGAATGAACGCAGGTCTCCCGCATTGTGGGCAGATTCTTTACCAGCTGACCCACAAGGGAAGCCAAATATACCAGGAGAGTGGGTCGGATTCTAGCCTGGCCATTTTGTAAGCTGCAGCAAGTCATTTAACCATTAAACCTCAGTTTTCACATCTGTCAAATGCAGGTTAAAAACAAAGCTACTTTTTGAAGAGGTATTTGGGGATTAAATAATACAACACACATACAATAGGTGCTGGCAACCTGAATGTGTGCAGTGAGCTTTAGCTGTTCCTGAAAACAATGACCACCTCCAGCCACTTGCATTGTGCCAGGGACAGTTCTACACACTCAATGAACTTGACTCATTGACTCCTCATATCACTCCTTTCAAGTAAATATTTGTATTATACTCCATCTACATAGAAGAAACTGGGGCACAGAAAGACTGTGTAACTTGCCCAGACTCAGCTAATAAATTGCAGAGCTGGAATCTGGATCTAGGTAATCAAGCTCAAGAATGCAAGCTCTGTGTAATTTCACGTTAGCCATTCATGTGGCATTGTTAAAATCAGATCTCTCATATGCAGAAGAAATATACCTGCACTATTAGCTTAAATCAATACGCATGGTAAGATTCTAAGGAAATTAGAACTGTGACTTATACAAAGGAAATGAAAGAACTCAAGTTTAGAAAAGGTCTGTGCATCTGCCTTTTTCTTATGAATATCTATCCAGTCATGTTTTATTCTGTTGTATTAGGTACACACATATTTCCATGTAATTATTTAAATACAGTGGACTTAAGATCTTCTTTAAATTTGTATCTGCCATTTGATTGTTTACAAAGGATGTTCTCTGAATGTAATTCAGATTCCTTTTATCTAAGTATCTAGCTCAGCTTGACACTGAATGTTAAGAAAATTTCTTAGTGCAATTTTCCTGATAGCTTAACATGATTTAAACCATGGATTTGCTTTCACAAAGTGAAATGTATAATCAATGACTGCGTTGTCAAGAGGAAGAGGGACTACTGGAGACAATACATAACCTACGGTGCTTTCACACTTCAATATCTTCAAAAAAAAAAAGAACTGGGATGGAGGCAAACTTGCTCCCTTTTATGCAGCATTATCAAGAAAGAACTGGAAGCGTGAGTGATCTGGGATTGGCATATACTTAGTGTATGCCAATGACTTGTAATTATTATTCAGTTTTGGAAACTCTGGGTACTGAGGTCAGGAGGCAATCCCATCAGAGGAATACTTTAACCGAAAGGGAAATGAGATCCTGAGACCCCCACTGTGTGGTGACAGTGGGGTACCACTGAAGTACAGATACAGACATGGTCTCTAAAGTAACCCATATATTAAGATCACATACTATATTGGCCCAAAACACAGACATCAGAAGAAGAAAGACATTATTAGTAATTCTGCAAACACTTTTTAAATGATTATTATGTATCAGACATATTATGTACTGCAGCTGCAGAGGATTAGACCATGTCTTCAAAGTTCTTACAAAAAAAAGTAAAAAGAGGCCTGTGCACAGAAAATCAGCATATAACATTAGAGGTTCAAGCCAGCAGAAAGTTTCCACAGCTCTCCTCAGAGACTTAAGGGGGTTCTGGAACCAGAAAAAGGTAACCCCCCTGAAGGTCTCATGCTAACCTGCCAAGAGTTTGGATTTTTATCTTGAAGGTTATGGGATGCTGTGTGAGAATTTTAAAGATGGGAAACCTATTAATCGGACATGAGTTTCAACTGAACTGAACAGTTAGCTTGCCTTTGGGCTACAGCAGGGAAGAATGTGGTCGGAAGGGAGGATGTCGGCAGCTTGAAGTCTTTTAAGAGGAATAGGCAATGAACAGTCAAGACAAAACGTGAGGAATGGCTGAACGTAGGCAGTGTCAGAGGAATGGACAGAAAGAGGGTGGTTACAGAAATATCCAGGAGGCACAGTGAGGACATGGGGGGGCGGATTAGACCTGAAAGATGAAAAAGAAGACCTGCACAAGACGGGTAGATTTGAGGTTCAGAAGTAAAGGAAAGGAGGGACTCCCCTAGTAGTTCTGTGGATGAGTCTGCCTGCCAATGCAGGAACGCGGGTAAGATCCCTGGTCTGGGAGGAGCCCTTGTGCCCTGAAGCAGCTGAGCCCGGGTAACACAGCTACTGAGCCTGTGCTCTAGAGCCCGCGAGCCCCACTACTGAGCCCACACGCTACAACCACCGAAGCCCTGCCTGCCTAGAGCCTGTGCTCCGCAGCCAGAGAAGCCACGCACGAGAAGGAAGCCTGCACACTCTGAGGGAGAGTAGCCCCAGCTCCTCACAACTCGAGCAAGCCTGCATGCTGCAACGGAGTCCTAGCACGGCCAAAAACAAATAAATAAGAAGACTAAAGAGAAACAAAGGAAACGAAGCCAACTAGGGGAAGGTTGGTGTGAGGAGAAAAGATTAGTTCCGTCTTTGAACATCTGAGTTTGAAAAATCCACCAGACCACCAATAAAAATGCTCAGCCAGAGCAGAATCCTGGGAATTGACTTTGTGGGGGCAGTGAGTCCACCATCGCCCCCGTTCACTAGCATTTGATTAAAAGCAACTTTCCTTTCTAACAACAACAACAAAGCCCAGCCAGCATATAACTGGATATATGGATTTGGAGCTCAGTAGAGGAGTGAAAACTTGACAGCAAGATTTGGAAGTCATCAATTCATTGAGGCTATGACTGTAGCCAAGAGACCAGATGAGATCGCACAGGGTCGATGAGCAACGTGAGAAGTTATGTCACAGGACAAAGAATCCCACAGGCCAGTCATATTTAAAGCACAGACAGGAAAGAAGGGGCTGAGAAACTTTAATGAACAAACAGCACAAGAAATCAGAAGGAAACCCAACGCGTATGTTGCCAAGAAGCTCTTTCCCTCTTGACTTCCTGGAACAAAGGGGTAATCAATCAACAGTGGTGAATCCCATGGCATTTTCAGAGATACAAAGAATTAGATCGTCTTCCCGAAGAGGACTGAACACACAGAGAATATGAGTCTTGTGTGGATGATCTTGCTTTTCGTAAACAGAGTAGCTCCAAAGAATGCCCTTCTTTCCTCTGGACCGCGGACCGCAGCCTGGGTCTCACTGCGCAAAACACCAGGCGGAGGAGGACGCGCCATCAGTGAGAGACGGGCCACCAGGAGCCAGAGCAGGGCGCCCCCCAGCGCCAGGGTCAGAACCAGAGAAAGGTGAGAATACCTGCCCTTGTCTTCAGCAAGCAATAGACGATGATCCAATGATGGTCAACAAAACATACGGGACATGATGAAAGGGGGCTTTCCCAAGAGACTTCCCTCTGTGCAGAGAGGAAAAGGCACGCCTGTAAGTCCCTCCTTGATATGACTTCCCACTCTGGCCTTTGAACCCTTGTCCTTTAGCCTGACTTACGGGGGACGACACAGCCTCCAGACCGAAGGAAACTGGGTCCTAGATGACATTACTGAATGCCTGAAACAGACTAAAAAAGAGTCTAAAACAGACCAGACACGAAAAATAGTCAGACACAACTTGGCCACCGAACAACAATAAAAAACACTAAAAAATACTAAAAATCACTCACCTCTGGACTTGTTATGTGAGAAAATCATCAACCCATACAGTGTAAGTCAATGCAGTCAGATATTCTGTGAATTATAGCCAAGAGCATCCTAACTGATATACCCTATATACTCAAGGGCTCAGATGATGTTATTTAGACATAAATGGAATAAATCTCCTTTCTCTGAACAGGAACGATGTAAAGTTACCTTTGAAAAAAATTATTACTGTGTAAAAAACTGTCCAACATGTATGCTCTTTTACTATATTTTCCTACTACAATGGAAATGCCTATTTTGAGAAAGGCAGCTGAAGCATACAGCCCGGAGTACCCATCATGCCTGCAGAAACATAAGAGGAACGGTTCCAGGAAAATCTGGGAAAGAGCTGGGATGCAAGTCAACAAATAAATAAGCTCTGTGCCGTATCTGTGGTTGAGTTTCAACACAGGAGGAGACCATCGTGTCAGGAGAACAGATTAAGATGTGCAAACAAACCCCTCACCCCGCACACACCCCTCCGGTGTCCCAGCTGAGGTCGGAAGCCAGGTTTTTGTGTTTTTAAAATGTCCAGATGCAGCGCCTTGCGCTGATTAGCAGCATGCCCCTCTATACGAATGCCCTTGTGGACCACAGCAAATGAAACCATTGGGTCAGGATTAAAGTGAATGTAGAGAGAACTCCAGCAGAAGAACGTTATTAGAGCCAAAGCCTTTCTCAGGCAGGAGTCCTCCAGGTAAACACTGCCTGGAACAGGCATCTCGCCACACTGTTAAGACTCTGCTGGAGCAATGGGAGGAGTCTGCCGTTTGCAAGGGTGCCTAGGGACGTTGCTTTTCATTCCCCCAAATTCCCTTTATTCCTCTCATCTACAAGATTAGCAAAGAGTGACCTGTGGGTGCAGAAAGAGTTGGTAGATATTAGTGATACTTAGCAAATGAGTGATACTGACCTTTATGTCAGTAAACAAGAAAGTTCTCATCGAAGCTGTTAACTTGAGCTTTTTTTCCATATCAAAGATACAGACTTAACCTGAATATATTCTTGTGATGACTGATGTGAATTTTCTAAAGCAGCAAGGATGGTCCCCTATAGACGTGGCGTAGGACAGAATCTCCTATGTGTTCTAAGTCACAGAGAACCTTCCCTTGCTCTCCTTTGACCCCAACATAATCCAGCTCTCAAAGTCCCTAGGTAAATACTGTCTCCTTAAAATCTCCCCAGTGACTTAAGCCAAGTCATCAAGTTCTTCCTGAGTGTCTCAGATAATGTATCGATTACACGGAAATTTTCCTTTTGTTTTGGAATTATCTGTTTCCATTTGGTTCCTGGGATTCATAACGTGCAGCAGTAACCGCAGGGCTCCCGGGACAAGGACAAGGGCCTGCACAGGAGACAGCAACGTGATGATGGTGCGTGGATACACAGGGGCACAGACAGACCCTCTGACGCTGGCAAGTAGCAGTCACCATGTTCTTCTTCCAAATAAGACGTTCCCTGTTGGCTTTCATTGTAAGAAATACGCTGTCTCTCGAATCACAGGTATTGTTACCTGCTAGCCAAATTGTTTGTAAATTGAACAAAAAGATTCCTCTGTGGTGAATGTGTTTCTGGATTCTGAGGGGAAAGGGAGCCCTTTTGACAAATGTGGGACTTCATAATTCTAAGCTCAATACAATACTTTTCCAAGGGCGAAGATGACAATTCTGCATCAATCCACAGACAGAGTTGAAAGCGGATGATTAATTTTTAACAAAGCCTAATCAGAGAATTAGTAGTGTTGGGGCTCAGGGCAGGCTGCCCCTAAATACACCAAGGTAGCATATTGTTTATTTTTAATTAAAGCTCCTGAAGTAACAGCCGCGCAAGAAGGACAGGCTGACTGTTCTTTGTCTCTGAAAGCAGGAAGCAAATCTCCCACGGGAAAGGCACCCTGCCTGTATCAAGGCGGTAGAAGATATCCTTATCACATACACAGAAAACCTAGTTGTCCCAAAGACTGTATAAACAAATCTTGGTGCTTCTTCCCTGATTTATTACCATAAACCCTAACTTCTTTGTCTTGTCAGTTCTTCACAAATATATTCTTTTTTTTTGTCTAAAAGGTAAAAGCTGCCTGCTTTGGTCACTTCTCTGAGCCCCATCACTTTGGGTTTCCCAAACACACAAAATAAAAATTTGATTTTCTCCTGTTAAACTGGCTCGTGTCAGTTTAAAAATTGTTAGATCAGCCAGAAAAACCTAGATGGATAGAGAAAATTTTTTCTCCCTAACAGTAGTATTGGTGTTGTACAATTTCAAGGAAACCAGGACACTGCCGTTTCAAAGATGCTCTCTTCGAATCAGTAGTGAGAAGAACAAAGGTTCAAAGCATCCTTTGATGTCAGATGCCAGAAAATTCCAAGATCCTCCATTTCAATGAAAACCGATTCTTAGTCCAATGGGAGCAACTTTTCAAGTTCCCCTCATCCAGGTCACTGGGTCAAGAAACGTCTTCCTTCACGTGGCTTTGAAACTTTATGTTTAAATCTTCTGATTTCACTATCTTGACAACATCTTTGGAAATTTCTTGAGGCTGTATTAGAATAACTGAGGTGCTGTCTGCTTTTCATTAAGGATTGATTAACTGGAGATGTTCTGTTTGCAATTCCTCTTTTGAACGTGGGCGTACTGACTTGCGGGCAGCCAACCCCCGTTAGGCAGGCTCCAAGAGAGCGACACTCACACGGATGGGGCGGTACTGCAAGTGTGTGTGTTTCACTAGAACCACCACCTACAGCAATGCGGACCTTGCTTAACTTGGAATAAAGTAGTGTTTGCAGAAATTCCTTTTTAAATACAAATATATGATCTCAGGCTGCAGTGTTTTGACCCACTAGTTGTCACTAAAACCTTGCTCATTCCATGAGCAAAAAGAAGAGTCCTGAGAAGGATGACAGACAGGTTTTGAGGCGGGATGAAGGCCAAAGGGGTGGATTAGAGCATGAGCAGGGGGAATGACGGACGTTCAGGCCTGAATCGTGTTCCACAAAATTCCTATGTTGAAGCCCTACTCCTCAGTGTGACTGTGTTTGGAGATGGGGCATTTTGGGGATAATTAAGATTAAATACAGAGTATATCTTGCAAAATGCTGGGTTGGATGAAGCAGAGCTGGAATCAAGATTGCCAGGAGAAACATCAATAACCTCAGATATGCAGATGAGACTACCTTATGGCAGAAAGTGAAGAGGAACTAAAGATCCTCTTGATGAAAGTGAAAGAGGAGAGTGAAAAACTTGGCTTAAAGCTCAACATTCAGAAAACTAAGATCATGGCATCCAGTCCCATCACTTCATGGCAAATAGATGGGAAACAGTGAGAGAATTTATTTTGGGGGGCTCCAAAATCACTGCAGATGGTGTTTGCAGCCATGAAATTAAAAGACCCTTGCTCCTTGGAAGAAAAGTTATGACCAACCTAGACAGCACATTAAAAAGCAGAGACATTACTTTGCCAATAAAGGTCCGTCTAGTCAAACCTATGGTTTTTCCAGTAGTCATGTATGGATGTGAGAGGTCGACTATAAAGAAAGCTGAGCACTGAAGAATTGATGCTTTTTAACTGTGGTGTTGGAGAAGACTCTTGCGAGTCCCTTGGCCTGCAAGAAGATCCAACTAGTCAATCCTAAAGGAAATCAGTCCTGAATAGTCATTGGAAGGACTGATGTTGAAGCTGAAACTCCAATACTTTAGTCACCTGATGCAAGGAACTGACTCATTGGAAAAGACCTTGATGCTGGGAAAAATTGAAGGTGGGAGGAGAAGGGTACGAAAGAAGATGAGATGGTTGGATGGCATCACTGACTTGATGGCTGTGAGTTTGAGCAAGCTCTGGGAGTTGGTGATAGACAGGGAGGCCTGGCATGCTGCAGTCCATGGGGTCACAAAGAGTCGGACACGACTGAGCGACTGAACTGAAGATTAAATGAGGTTCTAAGAGTGAGACCCTCATATAATAGGACTGGTTCTTATGAGAAGAGGAAAAGATGCCAGAGTGCTTGCTCACTTCCTTGCTTGCACGTGTCTCTCTTTCTCTTCTGGGAAGGGGAGACGTGAGGAAAGGCCACATGAGAGCACAGGGAGAAGGTGGCCATCTGCAAGCCAGGAAGAGTTCTCACTAGAAAGCAGCCTGCAGCACCTGGGTCCCGGATCAGCAGCATCCAGAACCGTGAGAAAAGGAACAGCTGCTGTCCAAACCACAGCCTGTGGCATCTTGTTAAGGCAAGCAGACTAATCCAATGGGAAACCCTGGGAACCCAGAAAACACAAACACGTCTCTAGCTTCCGAGAACAGGAAACGGAAAAGATAGAGAAAGGCCAGGACATGAGGTGAACAATCGAGAAAAAGGCAGTTTCCCAATGTTAGACCTCGGCTTTACTGACAGACGGACCAACAGTTCTATTCTTGGGTTGAAAGGTACACTCTATGTAAATCATAGATATTTAGAACCTTTCAAATTTCAGGTCAATATGCTATTTCAAAATGAATTTAACAGCATCTACATAATAAGAAAAAATTCCAAAGGGATCTTTAGTCCAAATATTTGGACAAAATTCTAAAAGTAGGGGCACCAAGTTCTAGATAAAATTAATTACCAGTGGCATTTAAAACTAATTTTATCCAACAGGGAAGATACAAAAATTGTTTCTATTCTGCAGTGCCACGAATTCATAGCTTATCAGAGCTTGAGGAAAACTGAAATTGCCTCAACCCTCTCATTTAGTATGTTTATACACTTGTTAGATTTTAATTTACTAAAAATAATGCTTTCAGATCATTGTAAGATAATTCTTGTTTACTTAAGTATTAAGATTATATTAGAGTATACATAGAAGGGTAAACCTTATTGTTTAAAATGATTGACTTTTTCTGGAATAGATGAAAAGTCTAATTTGAAAGGATACATGCACCCTGATTTACATAGCAGCACTATTTATAGTAACCTAAATGACCACTGGCAGAGGGATGGATAAAGATGTGGTGTATATATGTGTTTGTGTGTGTGTGTATATATATATATATATAGATATACATACATGTGTATACACACACACACACACGCAATGGAATATTACTTGGCCATAGAAGAATGAAATAATGCCATTTGCAGCAACACGGATGGACCTCGAGTCTATCATACTAAATCAGACAAAGACAAATATCATGATATTGCTCATATGTGGAATCTATGAAAATGACACAATTTACGAAACAGAAATAGATTCACAAACATTGAAAACAAACTAATCATTACCAAAGAGGAAAGGGGGGAGGAAGGGCCAAATTAGGAGCTAGGGATTAACAGATACTCACTACTGTATATAAAATAAACAATAAGGACCTACTTACAGCATAAAACAAGTAACTACATTCAATATCTTGCGATAGCTAATAATGAAAAAAATCTAAATGATACATACATGTATATATATACACATATAACATAATCACTTTGCCAAATGCCTGAAATTAACACAACATTGTAAATCAACTATACTTCAATTAAAAATGTAAAGAAATAAAATGATTTTTAATCTATTAATTTATCTTCACTCAAATCAAAATGATGATCTAATTCCAAGGTAAACTGTAAAATGTTTACTATATCAGCCTAGTGAATAATACAGATACACAGACAGACATAAACACAGAGAGAGAGATTTCCAGGCGAAACATTCTGCAAGGTCCTTTAAGTAGGTTTCAATGTCCAAACTGCGGAGACTCTTTTCTTCACTTCTTGAGTCCCTCCTTGTAGTAACCTCTCCAGATGCTGAGAACACCATGAGGGTTAATCTCTGATTTCAAGCTGCTCTGAGACGAACCCACCATACGTATGCTGTGGTTAGACCACAGTTACATCCGTTTCCTCTTAAACTGAACCTCTACATGAAAAAATATTATAGCTCACTACCAAGATTTTTCTTTTCTGGGGAAATAATGGCAATTCTTGTTCCACAACGGTTCTGTTTGGTTTTGTTGATTTTAATGATAAGATTAGTGATATTTATTTTCAATACCAGTGAACTAATAGGTTTTCTGAGTCCATTAACCTATATATAACTTATTTATATCAGCAGAACTAAAGTTACGACAGCTTGAAGGGTTTGTAATAAATGTGCACTTTTGATTTGTTGGTTACTCTTTCTCATGGGCCAAGCCTTGTTAAGAAAGCCTGCATGTGTTTAATCTGTCTTTGCAAACAGGTATACATGCTACAGGAAAAATATTTTTGAAATATTATCAAGGTTTCTTTTCCCTAGCCAGCAAGGGTTACTCACAGCCTCAAGGAGAACTGGAATCCTTTGAACAAGAATACACACAGCACAAGTCAGCTATAGATTCTGACTTACAACATGGCATCAGAAGGCAAAGTTACGTGACCATCTTGATAAAATAGACTTTATGGAAAGGAAAAAGGGTGTTTCCAAGTGACAAAAGCTTCCCTTTTAATAAATCAAGAATCGAGATTAATGAATGAGCCAGAAACTCCTCTTCTCAGTGGATCTTCAGGTGAGACTCTCACTGGTGCCCCGTGCCAACCCAGGGAAGCCACTCATGGTGGATTGGAAATGATGGTGTGGCATCTTCAGGCAAGGAGGGAGCTGGAGGCAGTTCCTCCAAGCCTGGTGGTGTAGAAAAGGTAACCAACGTCCCCGGTGTCCCTTCCCAGGTTAAATTCAGAAGGAAGTTGAAGGTCCTGGCTGTGTGTCTGCCAAGGGGTCTCCTCCATGAGGGGTGTGCTCAGAACTCAGAAGGTGCCGAGATTCTTCCTTACTTGAGAGCCAGTAAGTTCGATGCCCACTGCTTCCCAGACACCAGAAGAATAGCCCGGACGCCTGGGACGGGGCTGAAGGCAGTTTCTGAGTCACAGTTACAGAAGTAACGCAAGTTTCAGTATTTCTTATTCTCCAAGCCCCAGTCCCACAGGGCAACACAGAGCAAACCTAACAACAGCACACAACGTAGGGGAGCCGACCCTTTCATAACTGGGGGTCTGCCGGCTGCTCTTTGCTCCGAGGATGACAGTAGCTTAGCTGGCTGAGGCAGGTCAGTTCACAGACGCTCTGGAAATGCTCTTGCAGCACCCAGCGGGTCAGCGCCTTGCTCCAAGACGCACAGAAATGCCAGACGCCCGTGGAGAATGATGTCCCAACAGGGTGGAGTGAGCCCCCAGCCCGGTGAGGTGGTGATGGTCAGTCAATCCAGGAGTCCTCTGGGAGTCTCCCACAGCCCGAGCGGCTCTGCACTGTTGCTGAGAGCCGAGGTGGGCCTGGTTTGAATCCCCAGAACAACGGTCACGCTCCACCCAGGCTCTGAGAGCAGAGCCCGGGACCAGCCACCTCCGACAGTGAGGTCCGAGGCCTGAGCAGAGACAAGCAGGGTAAGACCGCTCCCCTGGAGAAGCGCCCTCATTCCCAGCAATGCCATGAGGAGACGCATGACCTCCCTGGGAAGGAAGGAGAAGAGAGGGAAGAAACTGACCTGAACGAGAATGTGAATGACCTGTTTATTCAAGTAGCACTGAATTAATGTGAAAGAGTAGAGAAGGAAATGCTAACCCACTCCAGTATTCCTGCCTGGAAGGTCCCACGGACAGAGAAGCCTGCTGGGCTGCAGTTCATGAAGATGGATGCAAAGAGCTGGACGTGACTGAGCACCGCGCCAGCGCACTCTGAAAGAGACCTCAAGCGGAAGAACTGAGCTGCCTTTACTGCGAGTTTCTCTCTACTGCTGGATACGCCCACTCCTGCTTCTGTATAAATGGAAGCTCCTAAGCAGGAATCAGATCAGACAGACAGTATGTATTTCCTGCCTGACTATACTGTGTAAATTTTGACTCAACATGTATGTATTAAGTTGGCACTAAACAATCACAATGACAGGATATTTGCATCCCAACACTAAATTTTTAAAGAGTATTTTTAGGAGCCATATTATATGAAGCAATATTTTTATATAGTTGTGAAACCTAAAGGTATTGCAGACAAGAAAAAGACAAAAACAGGTCCTTTGAGAGTTTAGTTGAATTAATAGGTGGTTCCACAAATGAACCACGGGGAGCTGTAATTTTTTTCAGCTACAATCACAACCTTTCAAAGTTAATGCCATGGTACACCTTGTACAAAGGCGCCTTGCACCTGCTGTCAGAAGCATAATCATAGCTTAGCCACTTACTAATCTGATCACATCTTCTGGTTTCTATGGGTTCCAATATCCAGTGGGTTAATAGTTGTCTGGTTTTTCTCTGACCTTTCTGTAAAATTTCCCATTGCCCTACTTAAAGCCAATACTTCAGACTTTATAACAAGTCTACAATTTCCAATTATTACTTTGGAGTTTCTACACACAGCCTTCCTATTACTGTATATCAGTGTCAATTGGTGTGAAGTTATGAAGCCAAAGACCCGAGACGAAAGTCCGGTTCCTTCATTCTCGGCCTTGCAATTCTGCACAAATTACAACGTCCACGTCCCTAAATTTTCTCATCTTTAAAACTGGGAAGATTTTATCACCCAAACAGGCCTCACATTGGTCAGGATTGCTGAAACTCAGACTGATGAATGTAAAATTAGTCATTTTGAATGAATGTAAATTTTACTCTAAATTTTCTGTGGAAGAGAACTAAACTGTCACTCAGAGCTGAAACCAACTAGAGAAGTAAGTGGTGTTACTTATCTCTAAGATGAATGGCTCTTTATTTAAATGAGACCATGAATGATTTTTCAAGTTTGAAAAAGAAAGGTAAAAATGAGCCATCTAGAAGGGAAACAAATGAACACAAGGAAAACTGATGGACGATAATGAGCTTCTTTCAGGAGCTTCAGAGGAAGATATGAAGGGATGGAGGGAAGGGGGAGAAGAAAAGGAAGAACCTAGCAAGACGGGCAGAAACCGGGGCCCTGCCTACCGAGATGATCTGGGGAGGTGGCCAGACGACCTCACTAGCTGTGCGTCTCCTACCCAACGGTGACTTGTTTGTTGCGTAATGTTCTGTGTCTGCATCACCCACCTTAGCCCTAAATGTTATTAAAAACCATGGCAGAGTTTAGCATGTGTTCTCTTTTAGATGATGGGAGAATCTGAGTCCTGGGTGGGACTAAAGAGGAAAACTTCTACAATACACAAGACCTCAGGCAAAGAGAAAGCATGGCCAAGATAATGAGGAAAAAAAGGTGGAGCTTGGGTTTAACACATACACACTACCATATACACGCAGATAAACAGCAAGGACTATGTAGCACAAGGAACTATGCTCCTCATCTTGTAATAATAACCTATAACGGAAAAGAGTCTGAAAAAGAATACATCTATGTTTCTGTCATGAGTTTGAGTGAACTCCGGGAGTTGGTGATGGACAGGGAGGCCTGGTGTGCTGCAATTCATGGGGTCACAAAGAGTCAGACACGACTGAGTGACTGAACTGAACTACACGTGAATCACTTAGCTGTGCCAGAAACGTACACAACATTGTAGATCAAATATATTTCAATTAAAAAAGGAGAAAGAAAAAAAAAAGGTCAACAGTTTCAAAATATCCAAGACTTCTGAAAGAGACTCTGGTTTCTGGTTTTTTGGTAAAATGTGAGCTGAGTCATTTTCACTTAAATCAAAGACAAAGTGACTGGCACAGCCTGGTGGTTAACACCTGAATTGGCTCTATATTACAACAAAACAGTATGAAATACCTAAGAAAAGGTAGAAAAAAAATATACCAACAACCATCTACTTTGCCAGCATTTCTAATCTACAGCCCAGCCCCCAAGTTCAGATTTACAAATTTCAATTTTTATAGGTGTCCAAGTTTACATAATTATTAAGTAATTTCCCAAGATGGTTCATTTCCCCCAAATCTAGAAGCTGCTGACTTTGAAAGCATTGGAACACTGTATCATAAACTGCTAATTTTTTTCCACGGAAAATGCTGATGTCAAGAAAAATAAGACTGATTCATTTTCATTCTTTGTTTATCATCTCATTGAGCAGAGGACTCACCTGCTGGGCGGCAGTAACGAAGCTGCGCTGTTGGGGCTTAAGATTCACTGAAGGCAGAGGACCGAGTTCTGATGATCCTGCTCCGTGAGTCTTGCATTTGTTTTTTTCCTGACTGTTGTTATAGTAAGTGAAGAAGATGAAATCAGTTATAAAATCTTGGATGCTTCTTTGCAAAGCATTTCTTAAACTTTCAAACTATAAAAATTTGTCTCAAAAGTTAAGAAATCCTTTCTTTCAGGCTGGAGATTTTATGATTCCTGCTTTCTTCATATTTTTTTAAATGTGCCATCTAAAAGAGGAAAAAATGCTCACATGATCCTAAAAGTCCCAAGAAAGGAAGAAGGAAGTCATGACCATATAGAAAAAGAAAAAAAAGAAAAAGAAAAATTGACAGACTCCAAATGTGTAGTTCTGTTTAGAGCCCAAATGAGGAAACTCTTTTATGAATCAAAGCATTAGTATACCTCACCCTCTGAACTACAAGATGAAATCAATTACAGACAGTAACAATGCATAATTTCCCTAACACTAAATACTTTCAAAAAATTTTGACCACACTGTGTCCAGTGCAATCACTATATTGATTTGCTGACCTCCAAAAATACCACCTTAGTTTTTTCCCCACATTCTCTGGATAATAACAACAGTAATACTTTAATGTAAGTTAAATAAGCAGGGTGACAATATACAGCCTTGACATACTCCTTTTCCTATTTGGAACCAGTCTGTTGTTTCATGTCCAGTTCTAACTGTTGCTTCCTGACCTGCATACAGGTTTCTCAAGAGGCAGGTCAGGTGGTCTGGGATTCCCATCTCTTTCAGAATTTTCCACAGTTTATTGTGATCCACACAAAGGCTTTGGCATAGTCAATAAAGCAGAAATAGATGTTTTTCTTGAATGCTCTTGCATTTTCCATGATCCAGTGGATGTTGGCAATTTGATCTCTGGTTCCTCTGCCTTTTCTAAAACCAGCTTGAACATCAGGAAGTTCACGGTTCACATATTGGTGAAGCCTGGCTTGGAGAATTTTGAGCATGACTTTACTAGCATGTGAGATGAGTGCAATTATGTGGTAGTTTGAGCATTCTTTGGCATTGCCTTTCTTTGGGATTGGAATGAAAACTGACCTTTTCCAGTCCTGTGGCCACTGCTGAGTTTTCCAAATTTGCTGGCATATTGAGTGTAGCACTTTCACAATATCATCTTTTAGGGTTTGAAATAGCTCAACTGGAATTCTATCACCTCCACTAGCTTTGTTCGTAGTGATGCTTTCTAAGGCCCACCTGACTTCACATTTCAGGATGTCCGGCTCTAGGTGAGTGTGAGTGATCACACCATTGTGATTATCTGGGTCATGAAGATCTTTTTCGTACAGTTCTTCTGTGTATTCTTGCCACCTCTTCTTAATATCTTCTGCTTCTTTTAGGTCCATACTATTTCTGTCCTTTATCGAGCCCATCTTTGCATGAAATGTTCCCTTGGTATCTCTAATTTTCTTGAAGAAATCTCTAGTCTTTCCCATTCTGTTGTTTTCCTCTATTTCTTTGCATTGATCGCTGAAGAAGGCTTTCTTATCTCTCCTTGCTATTCTTTGGAACTCTGCATTCAGATGCTTATATCTTTCCTTTTCACTTCTCTTCTTTTCTCAGCTATTTGTAAGGTCTCCCCAGACAGCCATTTTGCTTTTTTGCATTTCGTTTTCTTGGGGATGGTCTTGATCCCTGTCTCCTGTACAATGTCACAAACCTCCATCCATAGTTCATCAGGAAGTCTATCAGATCTAGTCCCTTAAATCTATTTCTCACTTCCACTGTATAATCATAAGGGATTTGATTTAGGTCATACCTGAATGGTCTAGTGGTTTTCCCCACTTTCTTCCATTTAAGTCTGAATTTGGCAATAAGGAGTCCATGATCTGAGCCACAGTCAGCTCCCGGTTTTGTTTGTGCTGACTGTATAGAGCTTCTCCATCTTTGGCTGCAAAGAATATAATCAATCTGATTTCAGTGTTGACCATCTGGTGATGTCCATGTAGACCCTTATGGCAGAAAGTGAAGAACTAAAGAGCCTCTTGATGAAAGTGAGAGAGGAAAGTGAAAAAGTTGGCTTAAAGCTCCACATTCAGAAAACTAAGATCATGGCATCCAGCCCCATCAGTTCATGGCAAATAGATGAGGAAACAGTGGCTGACTTTATTTTTCTGGGCTCCAAAATCACTGCAGATGGTGATTGCAGCCATGAAGTTAAAAGATGCTTGCTCCTTGGAAGGAAGGTTATGACCAACCTAGATAGCATATTAAAAAGCAGAGACATTACTTTGCCAACAAAGGTCTGTTTAGTCAAGGGTATGGAGAGGACTCTTGAGAGTCCCTTGGACCGCAAGGAGATCCAACCAGTCCATTCTGAAGGAGATCAGCCCTGGGATTTCTTTGGAAGGAATGGTGCTAAAGCTGAAACTCCAGTACTTTGGCCACCTCATGGGAAGAGTTGACTCATTGGAAAAGACTCTGATGCTGGGAGGGATTGGGGGCAGGAGGAGAAGGGGACGACAAAGGATGAGATGGCTGGATGGCATCACTGACTTGATGGACATGAGTCTGAGTGAACTGTGGGAGTTGGTGATGGACAGGGAGGCCTGGCATGCTGCGATTCATGGGGTCGCAAAGAGTCGGACATGACTGAGTGACTGATTTGATCTGTATCTGATGGTTTTTCCAGTAGTTACGTATGGATGTGAAAGTTGGACTATAAAGAAAGCTGAGCACCGAAGAATTGATGCTTTTGAACTGTGGTGTTGGAAGAGAGTCTTGAGAGTCCCTTGGACTGCAAGCAGTTCCAACCAGTCCACCCTAAAGGAGATCAGTCCTGGGTGTTCATTGGAAGGACTGATGTTGAGGCTGAAACTCCAATACTTTGGCCACCTGATGTGCAGAGCTGACTCATTTGAAAAGTCCCTGATGCTGGGAAGGATTGGGGGGCAAGAGGAGAAGGGGACGACAGAGGATGAGATGGCTGGATGGCATTACTGACTTGATGGACGTGAGTCTGAGTGAACTCCGGGAGTTTGGTGATGGACAGGGAGGCCTGTTGTGCTGCGATTCATGGGGTTTTAAAGAGTCAGACACGACTGAGCAACTGAACTGAATGCTTTAATAGGACTCAATAAGTGTCAATATTCAGTCCAAGTGATTTTTATATATTGGCTTATTTAATCCTTGTAACAATTAGGAACAAATTCTAGAAGATGAAATAACTGTATAGAAAACTGGAAATCAGATTTTTCACTTGGAAGATAAACTTGAGGTGAGCAAGACCAACCTCTCAAGTAATATTTTATAATCTTTTTTTTTTTTTCAGGAAGGCAGGAAATTAAATTGTTCCTTGACTTGATTTACACACAACTGTAGCATTTTTAACTCTTGAATTAGGGTAAGAATCCAAGGAAAAACTTGAGAGAGGGTTAGAAGAAGAGGCTGCATTATGGCATTATCTTATGCTTTTATGTTGCATCTTAAAAACCCTAGTTAGGAATCATCGGCTTCAGCTAATGTCTTGGCTTGTAAAGTATAATTTGGGACTCAAGAGGAGTAAATGGAATAATCTCACGTTTAGTGAGTGAGACGGGCACTAGTGTAGCCGGTGAGCGGTAGCCTGGGTTTATCTACACCCTGGTTTCACGTGTGCCTACCCGACTAGCAGCGTGCAGAAAGGGGACAGTTTGGCTCTGAGATGGCAGGAAGACCGGGTGAGGCTGGCTGAGATTGTAGCAGCAGCTCCATCTCCATGTCCCCTTTCTGCACGCTGATCAGGTGTGCACACACGAAACCAGGGTGTAGATAAACCCAGGCTACCGCTCGCAGCTACACTAGTGCCCGTCTCACTCACCAAAGCTGAGATTATTCCGTTTATTCCTCTTGAGTTCAAAATTATACAAGGGCAAGGCATCCATCTCCGTGTCTTAAGTGGATGAGCCACTATCCAGGGACCAAAGGCTTGATCCCTGGGAAGCCGCCTGATGGACAGCGTTCTTCCCCAGACCTTGGAGAGAGGACCGCCGCTTGCCCGGGGCTTGACTTCTCTGGGACACTGTGTCGTGCTACCACTTCGGAGGTTGGTCTTGCTCACCTCAAGTTCATTTTCAATTTAAAAATCCAATTGCTAGCCAGATACCCAGGTATTTCATTTTCTAGATTTGTACTGGATTATTACAAGGACTAAAGTGAGTTAATGTATCTAAATCACTTAGCATGAATATTGATACGTATTGAGTCCTGTGAGAGTATTAACTGCTGTTCCTCCTTCCTGGGGAAATGCGTGTGATAGACGCTGACAGCTCGGCCAGAGGACGTGCCTGCGGCGTGTGAACGAGCGCAGGTTTCCCCTGTGATGAGCCCGCCCTGGTTCGGCCTGGATGGCGGAATGTCCTGGGCACTGAGTCATGCTTCTCCCTCCCCTCTGTGTGCCGCCCAGGAAGCAGCAAGAAGGATCTGGTGCTGGGGTGGGGATTCCTTTCCTTAAGGAAAGAGACCTACAGGAAGAGGGCTGTGCATGGCCATCACCCTGTCCTCACTGAGAGCTTATGCGTAGAGCCAGGGGTTTCTTTTCTGAGACACTAGAAAGAAAATTTACAGGCCCATTAACCTTATAAATATTGATGCAAAATATTTACAAACCAAATTTAACAATACACAGAAAACACAGTTACAGAGGGTAGGATTTATCTTAAAACCAAAGAGATTTTAATGACTGTTAGTTTAATTTACCACATTAACAGAATAAAGTAGCAAAGCCCAAATGATTTTTCAATAGATGAAGAAAAATGTGATAAAATTAAATAATCATTTATGACTCAGTATCCTAGAAAACTGGGAATTGAAATAAACTTCTAAAGCCAAACTGTTGTTAAAGCATTAGAAACAATTGCCTTAAAAAAAAAAAAAAAAAAATAAACAGGAAAAAAAAAGCCTACTTCTACCCCATCTATTCAACATTATACCTGCAGTTTCAGCCAATGTATATGATTCAAGAAACAGCAGGAAGAAATATAAGTATTGTTTAAATAGTGATAAAATAATTTGTTATTTACAGATGATATAGTTGCCTATAACTTCTCATGTTTTAGCATTTTATAACTTAAACATCAAAACATTCACTGAGAACAATATATTGATCATAACTAAACTAAGATTCAGGAAAAGGCTATATTAGACTGTAAAATCAAGAACTCTAAGAAAGTCTACTGTAGCAATTATGCAATTTAAGCTTTTCAATGTTTCTTCATTTTTCTATAAGGAAGTCTTGTGAGTTACTATACAGAATTTTTATACCCTCCTCTAACTTATCTATGTATAGACAATAGACCACAGAACTTAGATGCCCATGAATTAGGCTCTTAATAAAATTTTGATTTTTTATATTTTCATTTCTGAAGTTTTATCAGATCTACTATTAATAATAATCATGTCTGAGAATAATGACCTAGGAATGCAAGTGAACCTGGCCACTCTTATTTTATGTTTCTTTGATATGACCACGCCTATTAAATTACAGAACCCTATACAATAGGGTTTTGACGTTAAAAAGTTCTATAACTTCCTACCTGCTGAGCTTAGGAAACCTATATTATAGGTATGCCAAAGTCTTTCCATTTAAGTATTCACATACATTTCCCCCAAAAAAAATCTTTCAAAAAAAATCTGTATGCTCATTACCTATGTCTCAATTTTTCACTGACCTGAAAATCCTCAGTGACAGAGAATTCTATGGTCATTGGTCTAAGAATTAGAAAAATCAAGGATTTAAAAGGAATTGAGGTGGTTTTTTCTCAAGAAGAAAAACTGGAAAATGTCTGGAATATATTGTTTTTATTAAAACTGACAGTGTAAAATGAAAAATATGGATTCACCTTTCTGTAAAGCAGAAATGAACACAACACTGTGAATTAACCCTACATTCCAATAAAAGTTAATAAAAAATGCAGGTCTCGAGAAATACTTACATGTGACGAGGCATTTGTATCACTAATACACACTCATCGTTTGTCATGCACAGTCAGCGACATTTGGCTCAAATCTGCATACCTGATGAAAAATTCACTTAGGTAATGAATATTCATGTGCTGTCTATCGTAGGGCAAGCACTGAACTGGTGTGGTGGGGTCTGCAGAAGTGTGTCACGCAAACAGCCCTCAGAGAAACCCGTCAGGAGAAACCACAGGAACAAGACGTGTCACCAGAGAGGGGCAAACAGAGCAAGAGGAAGGGGGCGGGAGCCACGTCTGGGATGAAAGAACAAAGGCCCAAAGACAGGCTTGATCCAAAGGCCCTGAGCACCTGCTGAGCCTTGTACGGCCCCTGAGCGTCCTGCGGGACGGCAGGCAAGGTCACAGCCAAATGCTCTTTCAGGTGTTTCTCAGCCTCCCTCTTCTGACTTTTGGAAATGCACGCTCCATTATCCCCTGTAAACCACTCTCCCTAGTTAAACAGCAGGACAAATACAAGTTTTCTCTTTCGCTATTGGTGTTCAAGACTATTTATTAGCCAGACAGTTTTCTGGTTCCATATGCAAGGTACTGTTCTTTTGTTTTCTCCACTTAATCAAATCACAAAGAAAAACTTACTCTCAGACTCTGAATCACAATCAAAGGAAGAGCAGTTTACTAACCATATCTACTTCATCTGGGCAGGTATTTGTACAATTTCTACCAAAGACTCTTTAGAACATCTATATTCTCTTTAATTTTCATTTTACCATATAATTAATGCTTGTTATATAACTGGCTAATTATTATTGATCCTATAAATATATAGACTATAATAAAATTTCCATTCTATAAGAAAAAACCTATAAATATTTTGGCATGTTTATTTTACTCCTGACTTTTTCCTATGCAAACATTAATAGAGACATCTTTGAAAGCTTATGTCGGCTGTTTTTTAAATGATGGAAATACAAAACACATCCTCTTGCTAATACTTTTATCACTAATATTTTTCATGTTAGAACATTTATTTATTTAACAGGTATTTATTAAGTACCTTCACTGTCTAGACACGGAGGATACCTTATACACAAGACAAATCTCTGTCTTCATGGAGATTATGTTTTGACCAACCCAGACTTGATTAAAAGAAAAGAAACTAAACTAATGAGTGAGCGTGATTAGGAAACCAGTAGGTGCCATAAGGTAATCAAACAGGTACAGTCCAGAAAATGATACAACAGATGGGAGTGTGACCACTTTACACAGGGGATCAGGGCAGGTGTCCCTGAGCAAGTGATGCTTGAATTGAGTACCACTCTAGTACTCTTGCCTGCCAAATCTCACAGACAGAGGAGCCTGGCGGGCTACAGTCCATGGGGTCACAAGAGTCAGACATGACTTCGCGACTAAACAGTGCCAACAGTGAACTGGGGGGAGGAGCTGGTCATCGAAGATCTGAGGGCGAGCATTCCAGGAAATGGAGACAGCAAGGATGAAAGGCCGAGGGCCTCCGAGCCGAGGAGAAAACCTGCTCCTGCTGCCCAGCGTGGCGGACGAGGCAGTGTCAGACGCTGGCATGGAGAGGGAACCCGGCAGCCTGCTGAGTCATGAGAGTGTGGACTCTCACCCAGCTGCATGGAGAACTGCATCTCCTCAGGACTCTCCAAGCTCTTCTCTTCTCTGGTACCTTGGTCTTCCAGGTACCACTTTCTTTTTTTTTTTTTTTTTACCTGTATGCTGGTTCTGTGATCATATCCTAATTTGTCACATTATATCCTAGGCTCTACTTTGCAAACTGGGTTTAATGACAATCCCCAGTCACAGCATTTTAATTTGCAACATGGATAGACATCACTAAGTCATTTTTTTTCAACTATGAATTCAGATACAGAGCATGCAATAAAATTTACATTTTTGAATTCTGAATTTTTAGAATAGAAATTACTGGTAGAGAATACTCTGGACAGAATACTTTAAGTATCTCTGAATTTACACAGTTCATGTTGTAATCTTGCTTCTGTTTTTTCAGATTACTGAGCCCTGAAGAACTCGGGAGAACATTAGAAATGACACTCAACTTTCACAGCACAACAGGCTGAAAATCCAGTCTGCATTGCGGTGTCTGAGGATTATGTTATTACTGAATCTTAGACTTCTAATCAGGATTTAAACACACTGTTTCAATGCAAAGCAAGCTGGTAGTTAATAAGTATTGTTTAGTCTACTATCTCAGTCTCAGAATTCTTATGTCAATAACTTTGGCTGAGACAATAAGAATAAAAATTAGGTTAAACTTTCATGCATTAATTTAAGACCGTGTACGTCTGCCCATCAGTTCAGTTCAGTCGCTCAGTCGTGTCCGACTCTTTGCGACCCCATGGACTGCAGCACACCAGGCCTCCCTGTCCATCACCAACTCCCAGAGCTTGCTCAAACTCATGTCCATTGAGTCCAGTGATGCCATCCAACCATCTCATCCTCGGTTGTCCCCTTCTCCTCCTGCCTTCCATCTTTCCCAGCATCAGGGTCTTTTAATGAGTCAGTTCTTCGCATCAGGTGGTCAAAGTATTGGAGTTTCAGCTTCAGCCTCAGTCCTTCCAATGAATATTCAGGACTGATTTCCTTTAGGATGGACTGGTTGGATCTCCTTGCTGTCCAAGCCACACCTCTTACCAAGAAGGTAGAGAATGAAGTGTCTACTGCAAACACAACCAGAGGGAAGGTGAGTAGGAAACAAAACAAACCCAAAACTCGTGCGGTGCCGCCACCTACTGGAGAACAAAAGAAAGGCCTCTGATGTCCAGCCTGTGGAGACTTCTGCACCCACAGGGGGACAGGCCATCAGGAACCCTGAAGAACCACAGTAACACCACCGCAGAAGACAACGACAAGGCTCCAGAAACCAAACTCGAAGTCATGGAATATGGTGACCTAACTGACAGAGAATGCAAAAGTAGCCATCATGAAGAAATTCAATGAGCTACAAGAAAACTCAGTAGGGCAGCTTAACAAGCTCAGGAGTAAAACTGATGAATAAAAGAAATAGCTTACCAAAGAGAAAGAAGTTCTAAGAAAGAAGCAAACAGAAATTTCAGAGCTGATCAGATCAGATCAGTCGCTCAGTGTCCGACTCTTTGCGACCCCATGAATCACAGCACGCCAGGCCTCCCTGTCCATCACCATCTCCTGGAGTTCACTGAGACTCACGTCCATCGAGTCAGTGATGCCATCCAGCCATCTCATCCTCTGTCGTCCCCTTCTCCTCTTGCCCCCAATCCCTCCCAGCATCAGAGTCTTTTCCAATGAGTCAACTCTTCCCATGAGGTGGCCAAAGTACTGGAGTTTCAGCTTTAGCATCATTCCTTCCAAAGAAATCCCAGGGCTGATCTCCTTCAGAATGGACTGGTTGGATCTCCTTGCAGTCCAAGGGACTCTCAAGAGTCTTCTCCAACACCACAGTTCAAAAGCATCAATTCTTCGGCGCTCAGCCTTCTTCACAGTCCAACTCTCACATCCATACATGACCACAGGAAAAACCATAGCCTTGACCAGACAAACCTTTGTTGGCAAAGTAATGTCCGGAGCTGAAGAACTCAATAAATGAGATGAAAAATGCATTAGAAAGCACTGGAAATGGAGTGGTCCATAAGGGTAATGGGTATTCCAAAAGAAGAGTGAGAGAAGGAAGCAGAGAATTTAAAGAAATAATAGCTGAGAATTAGAAATTGAACATATAAGACCATGGAGCTACAAGAACAGCTAATTACCTCAATTCAAGAAGACTTTCTCCAACGGACATATTAAAATGCTCAAAAGTCAATGACAAAGAAATCATCTGAAAGGCATCCTGGGAAAAAGGTCAGTTATCTACAAAGGAAGCCCATTAGACTATCAGCAGATTTCTCACCTGAAACTGTACAGGCCAGGGGGATGTGAAATGGCATTGTGAAAATACTGAAAGATAAACACCGTCACCCGGGAGTACCCTATCCAGCGCAGTTTCGCTCAGACACAAAGGAGAATCAGGCCCTCCCAGACGAGCAGAAGCTGAGCCGTCACATGAACACCAGGCCTGCCTCACAAGAGGCAGGAGCTCTTCTGGCAAAAGCACGCAAAACTTTGAGATCAAGAAGATACACACCACACACACACACAGGAATACGGCCTAGTCATAAAAGTGATTAAATCATGCCATTTGCAACAACATGGGTAGAACTTGAGGGCGTTATGCTGTAAGTCAGAGACAAATACCATGTGATTTTACTCATATGTAGAATATAGGAAAGAAACAATAAACCAAAATAAATGAACAAACCAAACCAGACAAATACACAGAGAACAGAGTAGGGGTTACCAGAGGAGAAAGGGCAAAGGGATCAACTGCGCGGTGATGGAGACCAGGGTTGGGGTGTGAGCAGCCTTCTACACTACAGAAGCAGAAATAAAACGCTGTACACATGGAACTTACATAATGTTACAAATCAATATTACCTCGATAAAAAAGGGAAAAAAACAAGATGTACTGTAAAGTCAGTGTTCTCTAAAGGTTGCTGAGTCAACACTGTTCAAATCCATGACTGAGATTAATGCCAAAAAGAACCATTTCATGAGGAACTAGAATTTAAAATGTAATTTGAATAGTAAGATGAAACAGAACTTTATACCTGACAAGTCTGTATTAGAGTAACTGTCCTGAAAATAAAAAGCCAACATTAAGATGCTGCGTACAGACGTACCCAGCTGCTTTGCTCCAGCTCTGTCTACTAGCTTTCCTCCATAAAATTTCTTTCCCTGTTGGAAGGTTTTTTTTGTGTGTGTGAAATCTGCTCCTATGCCATGATATCATGTATCAATTTGCTCCTAGTCTGCAAATGATCTGTATTCTTGGCCAGGAGAGCTGTCTTCAATAGCTACACATACCAAAGATATGCAGGACAGCCGATGTCTTTAGATGGGTAGGAGGATGGGGGGGCGGCAGTACGGCTCACAGTACATACAAAGCTTTCTGCGGTGCTACTGAAGGAGAGAAGACAGAGTGCTGTAATTTACATAAATTCAAATGGTAAGTTTGTGATTTTTCAAACAACTCATAGAAATGAAACGACTAGAAAATGGAATATTTTAAAACGATGCTCATGACTGTTTCTAAATCTTTAATGTGACTCAGGATAATTTTTCAGAATCTTTAATAGTTCTCAACTACATTTCACTCTCAATGTATTTTCATGCTTCTCAATAACTAGTACATAGAAAATACAAGACAGATGTTATTTGAAGAAAGAGAGAGAGAAAGGAGAAAATAACAGATCTGATTTCTATACTTTCCCATCTACTCATACAAAAGTATTGTCATACTGAGTGAAGTCAGACAGAAAAGGAGAAATATCTTAGGGTAATCCCTTTTAAGAATCTAAAAAGACATGACACAGATGAATTTATTTACAAAACACAGACTCACAGACTTAGAGAAAAACTCATGGTTCCCAGGAGGGAAGAATGGGGGAAGGGACAGTTAGGGAGTTGGGAGGAACATGTACACACTGCTGTATTTAAAATGGATAACCAACGAGACCTCACTGTAGGCACCGGGAGCTCAGTGCTATGCGGCAGCCTGGATGGGAGGGGCTGGGGAAGGGTGCGTGTGCATGCCCGGCCGCGTCGTCCACCTGAAATGATCACGGCAGTGTTAGTCAGCTGTACTCCAATATGAAATAGAAAAGTTTAAAAGAGTAAGACATTAATATTAAATGAGTGGAATCTGCAGTTTTTAATTCAAAGTACAGTCTCTGCAATAGATAAGATTTTTAAAAGGGTATCCTGAATCCAAAATCAACTTTAAATGACCTTTATAAAAGGAATTTTAACTAATACTCTTTCAATTTTGTTTATTTAAATTGGTACCTGGCCCTTATGGCTGCTTATTTATGCTTATTCAACCATCCAGTCATTCGTTTGTTCAACAGTAAGCTTCAGGCACAGTCCAGCTCCAGTTGTTATCTTTATGAGACTGTCTGGTAGGAAGAAGCACATTAGCATGCTCGTAGAAAAGCAATGGGCTATGTAGTCAGAACACAGACTGGAATTCAGCTCAGTTACATACCATCTGCAGATCCTGGACTCTCACCTGGGGCCTGTATTCACCGCTCTTGGGAGCACTTGAGAAGGAAAAAACTCAATAAAAGTGGTTTTGATTAAACTCGGACATTAAGTGCCAAGGGACCAGAGCTTCTAACCAGCTGCAATATCCTCAAAATGAAGACTTGTTCTGCCTAAAATGTCAATCATTTCCCTCAAGAGAATAAGAAACATACTATCTTCATCAGTAACAGGATAATAAAAACAATACCTACTTAATTGTAGGGACTGTTGGGAGAAATAAAAGATGATGTTATTGGATACATGAATGAATTTGAAAATAGTAATAAATTAGAACATTTCAATAATAAATCTATTTAAGTGATATAATTTATTATTATTCAGTATTAAGTACACTGGATTCCAAGGAAACAATTCCCACCTGGCTAGCCCTGATAACAGTAGGGTAGAGCAAGACAGGCTTCCCTGGTGGCTCAGTGGTAAAGAATTCGCCTGTCAATGCAGGAGAGACAGGAGTTTGATCCCTGGGTCGGGAAGATCCCCTAGAGAAGGAAATGGCAACCCACTCCAGTATTCTTGCCTGGAGAATCCCATGCATGAAGGACCCTGGCAGGCTGTAGTCCATGGGGTTGCAAAGACTAGGACATAACTCAGCGACTGAACAAAGACAAGAGCAAAGCATGTCTATGTGTGGTTGGGAAGGGGAATGAGACAAGGGGAATTATATTTAATTATGTATAATAGATAATTATATAATACATATATACTATGACAGTAGGGAGCCCGGGCTCTATAGCAGCAAATAACGGGGCTTGTTTCACAGGCAGCGGGACTGGATGCCCGTGTGGTCCCAGCCCCACAGACCATCATTCGACGGCTCCTCATCAGTGTGACTCTGCTTCTTCCTCTGCCCGTCGCCCCCTTTCCCTTGCCCAGTGACTCCATCATCTTTTTCATGTTTGCGTTAGTGTGTGCTACACAATCCCGGTCCAGAGAGATATACCAACACAAACACGGATGAGACTATTTTAAAACACACGAAGGCTCCTCACAGGAAAGCCACACATCTGTTAATCTCAGCATCATTCAAGTGTACTTAACCAGCAAGATTTATTAACACCTGGCAGAATGAAAGTAAGAAATGAACTTTGGGAAATGTTCTCTTATCTCATGGCTTTTCCTTACGAGGGCTTTATGTCATTTATCATTTGGAAGAATTCAATAAACGCTTGGTAAATATTGCACTAAGTGTTACAAACATGCAGTTACTCCCAAGTTCACCTTCATTTGGCTATTTTATTTGTAATCACTTTTTTTAAATTGTAATTTTAATTGCACACTGTACAAATTAAATATATGTCCCATGTTCAGAAACTATCCATTTTCCAATATGTTTAAAGCAGTCAGATCAGCTCTGTTGAAGTTCAAAAGAATTTTTTAGGATCATTCAAAATAACCCAGATATTAAGCACACTTAAAAAAAAGATGACTTGAAACTATAGGTGATCATGAATAAATTAACCTGAGGTATTAGGATTAATGGGAATAATTACTGTATTAAAAGTAGATGTGAGATAAACAGTTTCAAAGAAATTATTTTGAAAGTCAAATACTTATTTTATTTGTAACTAAGTACTTTGGTCATCTTACTTGACCAAAAGTTCCTTGCCTATCTCTTTAATACAACCAATCTAATTACAAAACCAAATTCTAACCATTGAGCGGGGAGGGAAAAGGCAAGGATTGGGTTTCTGCATCCCTGTGAGTCCAAAGTCGGGCACAGACATAAGGAAGCAGCAAGTGTTGGTCACTAAACATTTGAACAGAAAAGTACTGGAGAAATCAATGACCAGAAAACACTTCAAGTTCCGGCACGAAACCTCAATCTGGCTCTGACTTCCCCTCCAGCTCATGCCGGCTGTGAAGCTCTGTTCCCCACCTCCCGAGAGTGCAGTTCTGATAAAGCGATTTTAAATCTCCTCCAAGTGAAGTCTAACAACTCTGTGAATCTGAGTGGTCCCGAGTGTTTCCACTGGTACCAGGGTCAGGTCTGGTTCTGCCCACGCAGTCTCCTGTGATGGGTGACGGCATGCTAGGCTGCTTTAATCTGATGGTGAACATCTCCAGACCCGGGACGAACTCAGCTTGCTCTCACTTTAAGTTTTATTCTGCACATCACTCCTAAATCATTTCAAAAAGCTCAAAGAGCTTTCCCATTTGTCAAACACCCCAGATCAAGCAGAGTGCTCAGTGGGTACTGAGTAAACATTTGGTGAATGGACCATTCTACTCCAAATGTAACAATGAGAGAAATCTATAATTTAGACAGTATGCACAATATCTTCTGTAGTTGGAAGGACTTGATTAGAAAAGAAGAAACTAATCCTAATTGCCAGTCCATGAAGTGATGATTTAGCTGAAAAACTCAATTCAAATGAAAATGCTTTGTGGGAGAGGAAATAAAAATGTAATTGATTGGGTACACACTTGAAATCAATCACTTGCATAACACTCTAGTCTCCTGCTTTACACTTTAATGCCCTCTAAAATTAAAAAAAAAAAAGGGCTGTTTTCCAAATTCTATACCTCTCCGATTGCAGGGCCTTTGGAGAACAATGATTTAAGGCCTTAGGAATCAGAATTTGCTTTCCCTGTAGGATAAAAGGAAAGTGGAAAACTAGTACTTTATGCCAAAGGTAGGATGATCCTCAAGAAACTCCAAGACTGAAAACTTTGGGATTGAGAGTCTCATGAGAACTAGGAGAATTACTGTTGTTCAGTCGCTAAGTCGTGTCTGACTCTCCGCTACCCCATGGACTGTAGCACGCCAGGCTTCCCTGTCCATCACCAACTCCCGGAGTTTGCTCAAGCTCACATCCACTGAGTCGGTGATGCTATCTAACCTCCTCTTCCTCTGCTGCCTCCTTCTCCTTTTGCCTTCAATCTTTCCCAGCATCAGGGCCATCTCCAGTGAGCCTGCTCTAGGAGAACGCACACTTCAAAAGCATAGGCAATGTCCTTCTGCAAAGATACATGCTTAAGAGTTTAACTTTGATTAAAATGGAGCAGAAGGTACTGTTTTCCACAGGACTGGGTACAAAGTTAAGGGTTTCAGCCTAAGCTCCTGTGACTTTTAGAGGAAGAACAGTCCCTGAAAACCAAATCACAGGGGACAGAATTGATTACCCCCTGGAAGCATCCCAAACATGGACAGCACCACGGTGGGAGCTGTAAACGGATGCTGTGGGGTCAGAAGCAGGTTTCCTAGGGAAGAAGTCTTTCCGTCCATGGTTCAAGTCAACACAGAGAAAGAGAGACCTGGAGAAGTCTGAAGGCTAAGCCTAGTCTCAGTGTCTGCAAAGGGCAGAAATGACATTCCAGACACATACTTCACCAAATTGTTAGAGGGGGATGAGATGAAGTTCTTGGAGGTCACCTGAGCAGTGGGCAATCAGAAAAAGAAAGTATGGTACAAAGAACCACAGGGAGGACTCTTCACCACCCGAAAAGCAGGGAAAAGAAGAAAACGAAAGAAGAGGCGATATCCACTCCAAAAAATGTCCCGAAATAAAGATGTGAGAACAATTTTTTTCCTACCATTCTGGCCAACATGACTTAGCTTTTGTTGGCTCAGGCTGGTGGGGATTGAAGAATACTTACTAAAGAATACTTACTAAGAATACTTTAAGAATACTAAGAATTCAAGAATACTAAGAATTCTTAATACTAAGAATTCAAGAATACTAAGAATTCTTAATACTAAGAATACTTTAAGAATACTTTAAGTATTCTTACTAAAGAATACTTACTAAAATAAGGAAAGACTTGCCAGTGGCAGGGAGGAAATTAAAGAAGACACCACGTGATTGGACTCAGCATCCACTCCAGAGGAGCTTCCCGACCCAGGGACTGAACCGGTGTCTCTTCCATTTCCTGCAGCGGCATGCAGGTTCTTGAGCACCAGTGCAATGTGGGAACTCCAAGTATTTGGATATGCAACACGAAAGCATATCTCACGAAATCCTTTGCTGCAGTAGGGTACCAGAACAAAAGACCACCACGTGGGGAGACCAAAATGTGAGTTAGGACACAGCAAAACAAAGGCTGGAAGAAAAGTTAGTAGTGAAAGTGTTAGTTGCTCAGTTGTGTTCGACTCTTTGCGATCCCATGGACTGTAGCCTGCAAGGCTTTTCTGTCCATGGGATTCTTCAGGCAAGAATACTGGAGTGGGTTGCCATTCCTTTATCCAGGGAATTTTCTTGATCCAGAGATCGAACCCCGGTCTCTTTGAGGAATTTAGAATGAGAAAATTCTGGAGAGGTATATTTAATTCTAGCATATACATAAGTTTGTGTTTCACCATGTAGTAACTTTGGAGCTGACATAATGATAGAGGTACCACCATCTTTTCAGGTTTCAGGTTGTAAAGATTTTAATGCAGTCCTGAATACCATGGGGCTGGTTGAGGGCTGGAACTTTATAAAGGGCCTGCCTGGGGGAGGAACAAGTGGAAATAAATGATCTGTGAGAGCATGAAAGAAGAGATTGCTAGAGACTGGCCAGAAAAAGTCCTCATGGAACAGAGCTAGAACAGGATTCGCTACATGTCTTGAAATCACTGGGTGAGGAAAGCATGAACTTCAAAGAAAAAGCGCAGGACACATAGCTAAATACAAAGAATCAACTTTGTAAGAAAAGGGAGAAAGGAGCCTCTGCCTTGGTAGCAAGTGGTCAAAGTCATGGCAGAGCAAAAACATTCTTTAATAAGACCATAACCCATGATCATCAGTTTCTAGTAATTTTGAAGTGAAATGTAATTTCCACTAATACCATGTCTCCATCCATAAAACTCAAGTGAACATCTACAAAGATGTTTGGATCTGTCCCCAGTGGGCATTCTTCAGGTAGGGAAAACACACCTAACATGTGACGGCCTTGGGGTGAGATGAAGGGGATAGAGTGCCATGAATGGAGGATTTCCTTAGACCTGATGAGAGATGATCACAGAACAGAACATGTGAGCAGAGACTTCACAGAAGGGAAGCAGAAGGCTCCCATATGGGCAGTGGCATTGTAAAAGAAGGGACTGGAGAGCCAAGATAAGAAAACCCGACACAGAAGGTGAGTTTCAGAAGTAGAGAAGCTCGAGAGAAGGGCTGGGGGCAGAGAGGGAAGGGTAACTGGGAAACGACCACGAGGGTCTTTGTACAGATCTTATCCCGTTGGAAATAAGGAGCCATTAACAACTTCCAAGATTAGAGTAACTGTTGCAAAATATATAAATGGGTAACAGTACTTAGGAAAACATGTCAAACCAGATTCTGAGATTATTCTTACCCTCTCTGTCAAAACAGAGTGAGGAGATAAAACAGGAAGCAGATGCACCCCTGCTCAGGTATAACCCTTTTCAAAGGAGAACAGAAGTTATTTGAGGAAAATACATGTTCATTGTAAAAAAAAAAAAAAGAAATTGCACAAAATACACATAGGAAGTTCAAATTCTATTCATGCATCCTAACGAGGCTTGGTTCCTTGAGTCTTTTGTTTGTTGGTTAGCTGGGCTTTGTTACTTACAAACACTATAGGAAGAAACGGTCTCATGTGTGTGTATGTTCTGATAGCCACTGCACTTCTTATACATAACAAGCTAAGATTCTGGATCAAAGTGGATACATGCTAAAACTTCAATGACTAAGGCAAAATCACTTTTTGGAAAGGAGGCAGTAAGTTATCACCAACATCCTAGGACCGTGTATGGTCCTCCATATCTTTTCCAACACTGAGTAATATCAACTTATTTTTTAATTTGCAAAGACAAGTTCTTATTCTCTTATAAATGAGGCTAACCACTCAGGCCAGAACCTTATTCAGTCACTCAGTCATGTCCGACTCTTTGCAACCCCATGGACTGCAGCACACACTTTGCTGTTCTTCACCAACTCCTGGAGCTTGCTCAAACCCATGTCCATTGAGTCTGTGATGCCATCCAACCGTCTTATCCTCTGTCATCCCCTTCTGCTCCCGCCTTCAATCATTCCCAGCATCAGGGTCTTTTCAAATGAGTCAGCTCTTAACATCAGGTGGCCAAAGTATTGGAGTTTCAGCTTCAGCATCAGTCCTTCCAATGAATATTCAGGACTGCTTTCCTTTAGGATGGTCTGGTTGGATCTCCTTGCAGTCCAAGGGACTCTCAAGAGTCTTTTCCAACACCACAGTTCAAAAGCATCAATTCTTCAGCACTCGGCCTTCTTTATAGTCCAACTGTCACATCCATACATGACTACTGAAAAAACCATGGTTTTGACTAGATGGACCTTAATTGGCAAAGTAATGTCTCTGCTTTTTAAAAGATGTCTAGGTTGGTCATAGCTTTTCTTCCAAGGAGCAAGTGTCTTAATTTCATGGCTGTAGTCACCATCTGCAGTGATTTTGAAGCCCCAAAACAAAGTCTGTCATTGTTTCCACTGTTTCCCCATCTATTTGCCATGAAGTGATAGGACCAGATACCATGATCTTAGTTTTCTGAATGTTGAGTTTTAAGCCAGTTTTTTCACTCTCCTCTTTTAATTTTCATCAAGAGGCTCTTTAGTTCTTCCTTGCTTTCTGCCATAAGGGTCCTGTCATCTGCATATCTGAGGTCATGGATAGTTCTCCCAGCAATCTTGATTCCAGCTTGTGCTTCATCCAGCCCAGCATTTCAGATGTACTCTGCATACAACTTAAATAAGCAGGGTGAGAAAATACAGCCTTGGTATACTCCTTTCCCGATTTGGAACCAGTCTGTTGTTCCATGTCCAGTTCTAACTCTTGCTTCTTGACCTGCATACAGATTTATCAGGAGTCAGGTCAAGTGGTCTGGTGTTCTATCTCTTTCAGAATTTTCCACAGTTTATTGTGATCCACACAGTCAAAGGCTTTGGCATAGTCAATAAAGCAGAAGTAGATGCTTTTCTGGAACTCTCTTGCTTTTTTGACGATCCAGCGGATGTTGGCAATTTGATCTCTGGTTCCTCTGCCTTTTCTAAATCCAGCTTGAACATCTGGAAGTTCACAGTTCACGTACTGTTGAAACCTGGTTTGGAGAATTCTGAGCATTATTTTGCTCGAGTACTTCCATGGTACTCAAGGGAGATGTTGTGAAAAAAGCAGCCTTTAATCCCTTTCGTAAAAGCGGGCCTGGATTTTTAACCTATTGAGTGATCAGAATCTCCCAGGCATAGCGAAGATCATAAACTGAAAGTGTGGGAAAGGCAAACAATGTGTGTGTGCAACAGCAAGCCTGGAACTGGAATGTGTTAAAGATTGATCCGAGGCTTCCCGGATCCAAGAAAGCTCTGGACGATCAACCTGAGAGTCTGACTCCCTTTTGTGTGGTCCTTTCCCACTCATACTACATCATTCATTTCTTCTGCTTCACTAAAATGCATACATACATTAAAATTAGATTGACATCTATACATTACCATGTGTAAACTAGATAGCAAGTGGGAAGCTGCTGTATAGCACAGGGGCTCAGCTCAGGGCTCTGTGATGACCTAGGTGAAGGGGTGGTGGGGGTGAGGTCTGAGGAGGAGGAAATACATATTTCCAAAAGGTGGAAGCAGTGACAGATTTCCTCCTCTTGGGTTCTAAAATCACTATGGACTGTAGCCAGGAAATCAGAAGACGATTGCTTCCTGGGAGGAAAGCAATGACAAAGCTCAACAGTGAGCCGAGAAGCACAGACGTTACTCTGCCAACAAAGGTCCTTATGGTTAAGGCTGTGGTCTTCCCAGTGGTCACGTACATAGCGAGAGCTGGACCGTCAAGAAGGCAGAACACCAAAGAATTGACACCTTCGAACTGTGGTGCTGGAAAAGACTCTCAAAAGTCCCTTGGACAGCAAGGAGATCAAACCAGTCAATCTTAAGAGAGATCAACCCTGAATATTTGCTGGAAGGACTGATGCTGAGGCTCTAGTACCTTGGTCATCTGATGCAAACAGACAGCTCATTAGAAAAGTCCCCAGTGCTGGGAAAGATTGAGGGCAGAAGGAGAAGAGGGCACCAGAGGATGAGATGGTTGGATGGTATCACTGATGGAATGAACACAAACTTGGGCAAACTCTGGGAGATGGTGAGGGACAGGGAGGCCTGGCGTGCTATAGTCCATGGGGTTGCAAAGAGTCGGACACGACTGGGCGACTGAACAACAATAGTGGACACACTTCATTGCACAGCAGAAACTAACACAACATTGTAAGCAATTATATTCCTTTTTTTTTTTTTTTTTTTTAAGAATAGCCCAGTTTTTAAAGAGAAGATCAGAGCTGGAGGACTTAAACTACTTGACTTTAAGACTTCTTATAAAGTTACCGTAAACAAGATAGTGTACTATTTCTGTCAAGATAGACAAATAGATCAATGGAATGGAATATAGTCTGGAGATACACCAAAAAATATAAATAAATTTCATACTGTTCTTGTAAGGACCAATTTTCTCTTTGTGCAACCATGACATACTTTGTATCTACATAGAATTAGTGGAAAGAGTACCTGGTGCATTAGTTATGGGGAGAAAAGCCATATTTATGACTTTAGTCTAAAGCATAGTCAACATATTATTCAATACACAATCATGTTTTAAGTACTTATTGACCCAACAGAAGAGTGCATTGATTGGCTGAGTTGCATGTCAATTTTCATACCATATGTCAACTCTGTTACCTGAGTAACTTAGGATCTTCTTTCTCCAGCCCTTGCCTACCCACCTACTCTAACCTGCATGTGTGTTGAGTTACAAAAAGACACAGCCAGAGAAAGAACTTGTGGACCCAGCAGGGGAAGGAGAGTGTGGGACAAACAGAGAGGAGCCTTGACATATATATGCCACCACAGCGAACCAGACAGCTAGTGGGAGCTCGCTGCACAGCAGAGCTCAGCCCCGTGCTCTGTGATGACCGTGGGGGTGGGATGGGGGTCGTGGGAGGGAGGTTGAAGAGGGAAGGGGTGTACGTTTACTTATAGCCGATTCATGGTGCCGTACAGCAGAAACCAACACAACACTGTAAAGCAATCATCTTCCAATTAAAAATACATCTAAGAAAGGAGACTCCTTTCCAAAAAGAATGTTTGTTTTCTACTTGAAGCATAACCCAAGCCAAAGAATTCTTTTTGGAGAAGGTTTGGTGAATCTACCAAGTATCATTACACTGATACTGTTATCATAACTGTATTGCAAAATTTCTATTTTGCAAAATCCACTGTTTCTAGTGAATTGCATCCTCTTCTGACCTTTCCCCTACTTAGTTCTTGATAGTTGGGTTTGCCAAAGAAAACTTAATCCTGGGCAAAGTATTAATTCTGGAAGAAATCACATCTCTTTTAATGTACTTGGGCAATTATTTTCCATTAGCTTAACAAATGATTGTCTCAGCTAAGAAAATAGAATAGCTTGAGAAATCACAGCCCAGAGCTATGCTGGCTTTATTTAATTATGCAGAAGAATTAAACCGAGGGCTTTAAATTAAGCTTTCAAAAAAGAGTTAAGCTTCACACTCTAGTTAACAATAGCTTCATTATTAACTCAAGTAATTTCAAACAAAGCAAGTGAATTGCTCCTTCACCTAGCTCCTCTCAATTATAGAAAGGTATGTTTTTTCTGGTTCACCTGGGTGTGCCTTTCACATCAATCAATCCTCCAGTAAATAAACACACAAACACCCAACAATTTGACAAAAGCTAGCTTTCTCGTCATCCACTCCTATTCATCTCATCTCCCAATTTTGCAATCTCTACTCTGTCTTACTAGTGTTTTCTTTCTTTAGTTACTGATTAAGACACAGATCATTTTTTCCTCCCAAGGGACAAGAAAGCAAAAAGTTACACCATAAGAAATCTGAAGGAATCCAGGAATGAGTAAGGAAATCACCCACCAATCGACACAGCTCTGGACCATGGTAGGCCTTCCTACATCCCTAAATCTCACTCTTCACATCAGAGCAGGGCCTTTGCCTTACTTCCTGCAGGAATCTCACTTCCAAGAAAAAGAGTAAGAGGCAGAGAGTCACATGCCAATTTAGGAACCTTCTGTTCCTAAATTCATCCATCAAATAATGAGGGGGTGAAGAGAAGCCAGCAGGGGTATAGTAACTGATATTCCTTAACTTGGAAAAATACATCTGGGAATAGAGGGCAAAAACGTCCTACACTCTCCGATACTTTTCTGTGTATTATGTATTTTCCTTTTTAAAGAAAATTATCAAGATAAAATTTACATAATATTTAATTAACCACTTTAAAGTGTACACATCAGTGACAATTGGTAAACTCACAATGCTGTACAACCACCACCTCTATTTAGTGTCAAAGCTTTTTCAGCACCCGGAAGATAACCCTAAACCCATTAATCACTCACCATTATTCCACCTGGAGAAGGGCATGGCAACCCACACCAGTATTCTTGCCTGGAGAATCCCATGGACAGAGGAGCCTGGCGGACTATAGTCCATGGGGTTGCAAAGAGTCAGACACACCTGAGCGACTAACACACACACACACACACACAGATGGAGCACAACAGACTTGAAACAACACGCATCTTGGCGACTAGAACCGGTGGAATAATGGTGAGTGACTAATGGGGTTTGGGCGATGAAGGAGCTTCAACACTAGACAGAGGCGGTGGTTGTACAGCATTTTGAGTGTACCAGGTGCCACAGACACACACACTTTAAAGTGGCTAAGTTTGTAAATTTCACCTCAATTTTTTTTAAATAACTGAGAGACATCTGTCTCTGCAAGGATGCTGCCTTTGTCACCAATCACCGCTAACAAATTTCAGCGTATATATATATATTTTTTAATCTCTGAAATACAGAGAAGGAGGGTATGATTGACCTAGTTAGGGTCCTATACGCACATTCTTGGCACCATGAATGACAATCCTGCTGGGTCATGTCCAGTTGGGGCAACAGCAGTTCCCATGTGGAAATACTGGGGTGCAGCTTAGACAAGGAAAAGCAGATGCTGAGTGAGAGGCAAAAAAAAAAATATTTGATTCCAACAGCTCTTATCCACCAGGATCTATTTCCTTCTTATTTCCCAGGAATTGTCCTAGGCACCAGAAATCAGGAGCAAATAAACTGTGATCATTGTACATATATATATTCTCAGGGATAACGACAGATCTTGAAGCAAAATGAACCTACACAAAGGACAAGGCCGTGGAGTAAGGTTGAAGCTGGATGACAAGCGTTGAAATTAAAGAGTAGGTATGATTTCCTTGTTGCTAGCGAATGAATGGCTTTAATCAAAATGATTAACTATTTGGTAAATACTTTTTTTTTTTTAATTTTATTTTATTTTTAAACTTTACATAACTGTATTAGTTTTGCCAAATATCAAAATGAATCCACCACAGGTATACATGTGTTCCCCATCCTGAACCCTCCTCCCTCCTCCCTCCCCATTCCATCCCTCTGGGTCATCCCAGTGCACCAGCCCCAAGTATCCAGTATCGTGCATCGAACCTGGACTGGCAACTCATTTCATACATGATATTTTACATGTTTCAATGCCATTCTCCCAAATCTTCCCACCCTCTCCCTCTCCCACAGAGTCCATAAGACTGTTCTATACATCAGTGTCTCTTTTGCTGTCTTGTACACAGGGTTATTGTTACCATCTTTCTAAATTCCATATATATGCATTAGTATACTGTATTGGTGTTTTTCTTTCTGGCTTACTTCACTCTGTATAATAGGCTCCAGTTTCATCCACCTCATTAGAACTGATTCAAATGTATTCTTTTTAATGGCTGAGTAATACTCCACTGTGTATATGTACCACAGCTTTCTTATCCATTCATCTGCTGATGGACATCTAGGTTGCTTCCATGTCCTGGCTATTATAAACAGTGCTGCGATGAACATTGGGGTACACGTGTCTCTTTCCCTTCTGGTTTCCTCAGTGTGTATGCCCAGCAGTGGGATTGCTGGATCATAAGGCAGGTCTATTTCCAGTTTTTTAAGGAATCTCCAAAATGGATTAAAGATCTAAACGTAAGACCAGAAACTATAAAACTCCTAGAGGAGAACATAGGCAAAACACTCTCTGACATACATCACAGCAGGATCCTCTATGACCCACCTCCCAGAATATTGGAAATAAAAGCAAAAATAAACAAATGGGACCTAATTAACCTTAAAAGCTTCTGCACATCAAAGGAAACTATTAGCAAGGTGAAAAGACAGCCTTCAGAATGGGAGAAGATAATAGCAAATGAAGCAACTGACAAACAACTAATCTCAAAAATATACAAGCAACTCCTATAGCTCAACTCCAGAAAAATAAATGACCCAATCAAAAAATGGGCCAAAGAACTAAATAGACATTTCTCCAAAGAAGACATACAGATGGCTAACAAACACATGAAAAGATGCTCAACATCACTCATTATCAGAGAAATGCAAATCAAAACCACTATGAGGTACCATTTCACACCAGTCAGAATGGCTGCGATCCAAAAGTCTACAAGTAATAAATGCTGGAGAGGGTGTGGAGAAAAGGGAACCCTCTTACACTGTTGGTGGGAATGCAAACTAGTACAGCCACTATGGTAAATACTTTCTTATAGAATTCAAAAATAAAGTTCTAGAACTTTCCTAAGTGGAAGGAAATGAAATGAACAAAGGAGTAGAAATGGTGGCATCTCAGGCAGGAAACCATGAGCTTGAAAGCAGTCTGACAGAGGAGGACACGTGCTTGAAAACAAGTGAAACGCACAGTCCAAGTATGAGGCAGACCTCAGAGAGGCGTCAAAGGAGGGTGTAACAGCAGAATCCCATCAAAGGGTTTCACTGCCAGCTGCCAAGGATCAGAGACTCAGTTTGATTCAGTCTAAGTGCTAACTCAGCCAGAATTCACATAGGTAGAATCAGCCCTAACAACTGGTGAGAAACACTTCCATTGGTCCGGACAGAGATTCGTGGGTTTCACACTGTGGGTGTTCTCTGCCCTGCAATTAGAGCAAAGGAGGAATTCTGGAAATCATAGACTCAATTTCTGTTTATTGACACAAATGGAAAGTGCCTTCTCCATAATGAAGACATTTCCGCTATGATAAACCATAATGCAAAAGTATATTAAAAGAATAGATGTATAACTGAATCACTTTGCTGTACAGCAGAAAGTAACACAGCCTTATAAGTCAACTATACTTCAATAAAACTTAAAAAATTTTAAAAAAATCAATACATTTCTGGAATCATGTAATGATCCAAGCATAGGAAGGCACTCTGATATCTCAGAAATACTTTAATTCTATAGTAACAAAATTAAATTGCTCTTTCAATGGTCCATACACTAATTTTAAATTTGCTGGTGGGACATTTTAAGAAATGTATAATACATATGGTGTTATATGGTTGCTTTTTTGTGATATTATTTAAAGTTTGATCAAACAAATAAGCAGCAATGTAATCATTAAATACCAAAGTAATACTTTATCCTTCATAAGTGTTTATACTTCTAAATCTTTGATTATTTAATAACACATCGTTATAATTAAACAAGTTATTTCAATGTCACAAGTACACCACCACCAAACATTCTCCTGAAAATTGTCAAGTGAGTCTTAGACTTTACCTACTGATACAGAACTTCCCTGGTGGCTCAGATGGTAAAGTGTCTGCCTAAAATGCAGGAAACCTGGGTTCAATCCCTGGGTTGGGAAGATCCCCTGGAGAAGGAAATGGCAACCCACTTCAGTACTCTTGCCTGGAGAATCCCACGGATGGAAGAGCCTGGTAGGCTACAGTCCACGGGGTTGCAAAGAGTCGGACACGACTGAGCGACTTCACTTCACTATAAACTTATTTCCTTTTTATCTTGCCCAGCAGATGGAAGAAGATGATAGCTTTTGAGAAAAGCACAAATGGAATTAGAGATTCTGGGCAGAACCATGGAAATTTTTGTTGGTTTTTTAAAAATGAGATTTCAGATAATTTTCTTAGCACTTTTTAACTGACATGCCAGAAGCTGCCTAAACCCCCCAAGAGACTCTCATGTCCCTTTCTCCCAAGTTTTGGCTTTCTTCCTGTTCCTTTCCCACGTGTACTTACCTCATGTCCCATTCTCTATCAGTGACTGAATAATGAGATCAACTAATTTGCTCCTGAGGTTGATGGTAATTCAAGCCAAGGCATTGCAGTTGATGCCAGGTTAGTGTTTCATCTGTCACCCCTGGAATGTTATTTTGACATTAGACCTCAGGGGAATGAATGAAACGAATGAGTAATATCAAGAATAAAATATGCTAGAAAAGACAGTACTGACTTTTTGGTAAAACGGCTTTTGGCATCACTTTAGTCAGAAACTGGAAGCAGACCCCTTGCCCTGTCTCTGAATAAGGACACTGGCTCAAGAGCACAGCCCTGCTCGTCTACGCAGGGCTCTAATCTCCAATCAGCTGTGCATTGGGCCTACTTGCTAGAAGCCAATTTTAATCAAGCCGCGTTTTGTGACTTCTTAATGGATTTTGTTAATCACACACTCTTTATTGTCCTCAGGTGGCTTTCCCAGCCTGGGTCACTCAGGAGAAGCCAAGACCAGATGGTGGAGCAGAGACCCATAAAAACACCGATAAAAACAAGCCAGAACAGTCTGCGTGTGGGTCAGTCGCTCAGTCGTGTCTGCCTTGTTTATCTGCCTCAGGGGCTGTGGCCTACCAGGCTCCTCTGTCCATGGGATTCTCCAGGAAAGAATACTTGAGTTGGTTGCCATTCCCTTCTCCAGGGGATCAAATCCAGGTCTCCTGCATTGTGGGCAGATTCTTTACTGCCTGAGCCACCAAGGAAGCCCTAGAACAGTCTAGTCTGTTTTGTTTTTATAATGGAAATAATTATGCTTTTCATACATCAACATTGTTATTATGGAGGGAAAATAACAAAATATTTTTCAATTCAAAATGCCAAAGAATACATGCAAGAAATTATTTATTTTAAATTATACTTGCTATTAAAACTGATTACAAGCAAAATATATAGATCAAACCCAGAGTTTAAACTAAGCTTTAAAAAAATTACTCCAGCTTTAGAGCCATTCTAATGGAAACTAATTAGCCCCTCTTCTGGATGTAGGCTTCTTTGAGATTGTTTTGGCTTCATTTTTACACACTTAGGCACTTGACAGACTGAGAATCTGTTCTGTTTTTCCTTTAGAGAAGATTTTTTTCTAAGACACAAAATCCCTGAGTTTCTCATATGATGGTTCATTAGGCTTATTCTATTATATCCAACTTTCTGAAACCAAGTCTATGTTCTTATATTCCACTTATGGTCCCAAATAGCTGGGATACACTAAGCATATCTTCAACAGACGCCTAGAATTACAGCCTTTCGGATAGTTTCTGAGGATAACAGTCAATCACTTGTTCACTACTACATCTTAGAAACTATTAAAAACACCATGCTGCCCAGTGAGAAGAATATAGTTCAAACATTAAGATATTTATTTATCCATGTATACACTCACTTTTAATGATCTAAACACAGTAATCCTGTAAGGGTAAATAGAGAATCTTTATCCTGAAATATCTGGCAGTAAAATGTGGCTAAGATACCAGAAAAAAAAAAAAAGTTCTATTTAAGACCCTGCATTGATGCAATACAGCATTTTACAATTTTTAGTAAGTTCTTTCCACTGCTGCCAATACTGGCTAGAGCACAGTAGAAAAGCATCCCATTTTTCTTTCAGCAAAGAAAGAGAGGAACGAATATGAATATTCAGTATGCTAAAGAGATGGTGGACAGTGTATGAGAACAGGAAGTTAACTTTCATTCGTCTAAACTGAAAGTTCTAGAGCTGGTGTAAGTGTTAAAAACTCACACAGGAGAGGGAGAGGGTGGGAAGATTTGGGAGAATGGCATTGAAACATGTAAAATATCATGTATGAAATGAGTTGCCAGTCCAGGTTCGATGCACGATACTGGATGCTTGGGGCTGGTGCACTGGGACGACCCAGAGGGATGGAATGGGGAGGGAGGAGGGTTCAGGATGGGGAACACATGTATACCTGTGGCGGATTCATTTTGATATTTGGCAAATCTAATACAGTTATGTAAAGTTTAAAAATAAAATAAAATTAAAAAAAAAAAATAAATAAAAATAAAAACTCACACAGGAACCTCACAGATTCTGTATGACTCACAACTGCTAATAAGGTCTACTTCTCAAAATTCACTTGCTTGTCTAATTGGCCTCCTACAGACTGACAGCCTCCAAACTCTGCCAAGGCCTTCTGCCCTCATCTGTTCTCCTGACATAATTCCCTTGGACCTTTCTCTCCAGGCCTTTACCCTTACTCCACAAGATCTCTGTTAGGTCAGGACTTGCTACAGCATTTGATGTGAGATTGGGAGCAACTGCTATCTAATCTTGCTGAAGAAAGTCGGGAATGTTTAGCCTCCAGTTTCTCCAATGGTCAGGTGTGAGAGCAGGGGTTTATCTGGGCGCAGGCTTGGCAAAAAAAATGAGCTATCGGGGCAAGAGAAGCAGAACTACTGGAGGTAGGCAGAAAGGCCAAGGAGGCTGCCCGAACAAGTGAAATGAGGAGGTTCAGCGGACAGGAAACCCACATCACAGTCAGGGCTGTGGTCTCGGGCGGGCAGGGTCTCGGAAAAAGGCGAGAGGGGCATGGAGAGACAGCGGCAGGAGGTCCCAGAGACCCGACCCCGGAGCTCGAGGCCCAGCGTCTCCTGAGCAGGCCTCAGGTTCCAATTTGAGAAGAAATAGGGTACTGAGAACAAACCCCGGGAAAGGGCCATCCTGTGACGGCTGAGACGGGACTCTCCTGATGGGAGAAGGCGGCTTTGTCACAAGTTAAGCTCGCCAACTAAGAAAATGCAACCATAAAAAGCCACTGAAGAGACCTGGCATTCACAACGGCCTCTCAGAGGTCCTTGCAGACAAACATTTATTAACCTGAATTGCCACTGTCAGGATTCCTCCAGGGGCCACAGAAAGGATCTCTGACTCAGACTGTGCGTATGGAAAACTACGCCCATTCTTACACGGGGTGGGGGAGTCTGTGACCCTGGGCCCTCTCACCTCCCTCAGCTACACTATCGTTTCTCAGCGGTCTTACACCTGGAGCTTGGGAGGAGTCATAGACATTCTCCGAGACTGGACTCTAGTAATCCACTGCCAAGAGATCGGCGCAGGCCCCACATGGAACCCATGTTCCCACACAGGACCCCTTACCTGCAAATGTTGCCGGAAAATGCAGAGCAGGACTCCCAGGTGCGTTTCTCAAAGACTTTCTCAATCTTGCCTCTTACCGTTGGGTGATGGCATGCTGGTCATCAGCCTGGTTCTACTTATTAGTGCAACGTGATTCCTAATTATTGTTGCCTAATTCTAGGATCAGGGCTTCCTGGATAGCTCAGTGGTCAAGAATCTGCCTGCAGTGTGGGAAGCCCGGGTTTGATGCCTGGGTTGAGAAGATCCCCTGGAGGAGGGCATGGCAACCCACTCCAGTGCTCTTGCCTGGAGAATTCCATGGACAGAGGAGCCTGGTGGGCTATAGTCCCTGGGGTCGCACAGAGTTGGACACGACTGAGTGACTAAGCACAGCAAGTACAATTCTAGGATCACCTCTTTAAGGAAATGCCTCTAGCATCCTTTAGCTTCTCTGTGGACACCATGAGTCAAAGCTCACAAAATCCTGTCACTTTATTCAGTTGGGCAGGCATTTTGAGTTGAATGTTCTCCCATAAAGCTATTAATATGAAGTCCTAACCCCATATACCTCAAAATATGGCCTTCTTAGGAAATAATATTTTCATACTACTACTACTACTAAGTTGCTTCAGTCGTGTCCAACTCTGTGTAACCCCACAGACGGCAGCCCACCAGGCTCCCCCATCTCCATTTAAGAACACTGGAGTGGGTTGCCATTTCCTTCTCCAATGCATGAAAGTTAAAAGTGAAAGTGAAGTTGCTCAGTCATGTCCAACTCTTCGCGACCCCATGGACTGCAGCCTACCAGGCTCCTCTGTCCATGGGGTTTTCCAGGCAAGAGTACTGGAGTGGGTTGCCATTGCCTTCTCCAATATTTTCATAGAGTCAGTCAAATTAAAATGAAGTTACTAGGGTGACCTATAATTCAATAAGACCAGTGTCTTCACAAAAAAGGGGAAATTTGGACATAGGCATACACACAGGAGGAAGAACGCTATGTGAAGATGCAAAAAATCAGGGTGGAACACCCACAGGCCTTGGAAAGCAGAAAACAGCCGGCAAACAAGCAGGAGCCAGGAGAGGAACGTGGAACAGTTTTTCCTCAAGCCCTAAGCAGCAAACAACCCTGCCAACACCCTGACCTTAAACTTCCAGTCTCCAGAACTGTGAGATAATAAATTTGCTATTTGAAGTCACCCAGTTTGTGACTTCATTACAACAGCTCGAGGAAGCCACTACCAGGGGAGGCCAAAGTTTGGGAGCAGGCCTGGCGGGAACTAACACTGAATCTGACTTTCCCCAAAGCACAAAGAAACATTTCCTTTCCAGCAACGTCACCAAGGATAAGGTATCCAGAGATGGTCACTTACCTGGCATGATGGCAAAGATGATTTCAAATTTCTTAACGCTGTTCCTGTAGACAGAACTGCTCCAGGAAACGCTCACGTCCCGGCCAACATTAAACTTAACTGAGCTTTACAAGCTCGGCAGGCTCCTGCTTAACATCATTGGCATCCCCTGGGAGCCTTGTTAAGCGCTAGCCCGAGGCCCCGCCCTTCAGTTAAGCTCTAGCCGGAGGCCCGGCCCCCACGCTAATGACTCAGCAAGGTTTGGGGTTGTAGCATGTCTGCAACCCCGTGTCAGATCCAGAGGACAGGCCTGGTCCTGGGAATACGTTTAGGCAGTCTCGGTCCTTAATTACTGAAACCACTGTGAGAGCCACGGTCTTTTCCAGGTGAAGTGTTCTCCCTGGGATGTTTTCATGGCATGATGAAGGCAGAAGAGGACCTTTAGGGGGAGCAGCTTTTCATTTCTGTTTCCACTTGGAAATCCCTTGCCCTAATTCATTATGAAGTGAGAGAGATACACCTTAGTGCCAGTACAACTGAGCGGTCATCTGGGCTGTCGCTGACCTCTTTCGTGTGTTTGTGTGAATATAAGGCAGGCGCTCCCTCTCTAGTGAGCAGTTTGGTCAAGGGCAGACAGGACAGTCATTAACAGAAGCTATCATTTTGTAGCATCCTGAGTGAAGTGGTAAGAAGAGAAGCAGAGTCCAGCATCCAAAATGAGACAGATTAGCCAGGCTAAGAATCTGAACCCGCAGGTCGGGGTTAACAATCAGAGTTCAAGACCAAGTAAGACTCACCAGCTGGAGGCAATTACATCGTGGTGGTTTGGTGTCTTGGTTGCTAAGTCATATCCAACTCATTGTGACCCCATGGGCTATAGTCCGCCTGGAGTTGGTTGCCACTTCCTTCTCCAGGGGATCCTCCTGACCCAGGGATGGAACCCAGGTCCCTGCATTGCAGGCAGGTTTCTTACCCACTGAGCTACCAAGGAAGCCCTTAATTACCTAGTCTGGTGGTGAAGGATTCTGGAGTTGGACAAGCCTGAACGTGAATCCAGTGCATGACCTCTGTTGACTAAGCCCACGAGACACAGTTTCTTTATTGTTAAAATGTAGACAGTATTATCCATGTTAAATAGACATAATGAGTTCAATTCTATAATGTATGTTATGGGCCAGACTTTCCACACTCCCTCCCTGGCCCAGCTCCCATGACCTCCCTCTCCCCTGTGCCTTCTCACCCACTTCAGGCACAGCCCAGAACCACAGCTAGGACACCAGCTTGCAACATGGCAACCCCCCAAACTAGCATCTGAGAAATCCAGCAGAAGGCGACACTCCTAACAGGACAGCCTCTCCCGCAAGAAGGGTCCCGACCTGCTGTAACAGCTCAGTGGACACCATGGAGAGCTCACACTTAGCCAAGAGAAACACTGATGCTAGCCTGAAGCTACCATTAGAATTTCAAACTACTAACTTCAGATGAACTAGTAAACCCCAACATATGTAGGGCAAGAAAAAAAGCTATAAGGAGTAAGAGGAAACAACTGAAAAGGAGTTATAAGGACAATTCAAAAGACTCGAAGGGCTTCCCAGGTGGCGCAGTGGTAAAGAATCTGCCTGCCAATGCAGGAGATGCAAGAGACCCAGGTTAGATCCCTGGGTTGGGACGATCCCCTGGAGGAGGAAATGGCAACCCACTCCAGTTTTCTTATCTGAAAAGTTCCATGGAGCCTGGTGGGCTGCAGTCCATGGGATCACAAAGAGTTGAACACAACTGAGCGTGCACGCACACACACACACATACAAAAGACCTAGGTTTATTTGTGTGTGTTCATATTCTTGCTTTTAATTAAGCATTTTCTTTCGCAGCCTTTATCCTGACTTACGGCAACAGCAGATGAGGTAGGCAAGGACTTAGAAAGAGGCAGGTAGTGAAGAGTAGAGCATGAAAAGGCAGGTGATGCTTTAAATGATTATTCTCAGCTCTTTCTCCAAAGAACTGGAAAAGTACATGGTAACGCACATTTTAGAGTAAATGAAGATGATGGGCCAGGGGAAAATCACTTGGCATCAACATGGTTTTGCAAAAACATCATCATGGTTTTGCTGTTAAGGCGTAATTTCGGGGATAGTAGTAGTTTGAAAATCAAGAAGAATTTTAAGCATTGGACTTAAATCATCTATGCAGACAACACCCCAGCCTAATTCTGGAAATACTGCCAATCTAAAGCAGCACATTCTGGATAAATGGTCATTTATTACAGAGTGTTTTGAATACTCATTTTAAAAATATCATCGATGCCATCATTACTGATATCATTATTCCCTAGTGCCAGCTTAGTACTCTGATAGAGTCACTTTGCAGTGGGTTTGTGATGATCATTTCTCCCTGCTGGCTCTCTAACATGCAGCACTGAACTTCTCTCTACTTTTCACTTTGGTACAATGGAAAGAATTCAGCATTTGGATATAAAGGGGCAAGGTTTGGATTCCAGTTCTGTTATTTACTAACTCAGGCAAATTACTTAACTTTCTTGAAAGACCATATTAAAAATAACTATGACTATCTTTAATCATCACTTAAGAATTAGTGAGGATCAAATGAGATAATGTATATAAAATCGTAAGTGAAAGTCGCTCAGTTGTGTCCTACTCTGTATAGTGCATGGGATTCTCCAGGCCAGAATACTGGAGTGCGCAGCCTTTCCCTTCTCCAGGGGAATCTTCCCAACCCAGGAATCGAACCCAGGTCTCCCGCATTGTAGGCGGACTCTTTACCAGCTGAGGCACAAGGGAAGCCCAAGAATACAGGAGTGGGTAGCCTATCCCTTCTCCAGGGGATCTTCCCAACCCAGGAATCAACTGGGGTCCCCTGCATTGCAGGCGGATTCTTTACTAACTTTTGAGCTGTATTTCAATGTCTTTCTTAAGTTCCAAAATTTTAATAAACATTACTGCACTATGTCAGTCCATATTTATCTCACAGTCTTGTCTTACGTGATGAAATCTGTTAATCATGGTGGTTATTTTGTCTTAAATCTACCTACTTTCTTATTTTTCCTCTGATCCTTTCTTATAAGCATGTAATATTCTAGACTACCCAGGAAAATGGTACCTAGACTCCCTTTATAATGACAGAAATCCTAGACAAAGAATAGACATTCAAATACTCATGAAATAGCAATGGAATATGAAATTCTACTTTTGAATTTAATGATAATAAAACAGAGATGCTGAAAATTCAAACAGAGAGAAGCTGAGATAGATAAAGGAACAAATATAATATCATTTTCAAGGCTGGTTTTGATGTTCCATCTGCTCTTTGTTGAAGTAACAAAGAAGTGGCAGAGAGACTTAAACAAATATGTACGAAACTGCTGGCACTTTGAAATAACTTCGAAATCATTCAAACAGAAAACATAAATGTCATCAGCGGTGCAATGATATGATTTTTGTCATAAGTATTGACTGGGTAAAAGTAGGTAAAATATGCTTTTAATTAAACAATTTTTTTCTACTAAAATGGGGGAATTTTATGGGAAGAGGAATTCTTTCTGAAACGGCTCCAGGATCCTCTTAAGAGCTTCATCCAGAATGGAACAGATTCTTCTGGGCCTGTCAATAGCTATGATTATCAGAAAGTATTTCTACCTGGAGCCTGGAGCCTCAGCCCAGTGGAATAATGGGTCCTGTGATTAAGGACTGCGTGGTTCCCTCTTAAAATCACTCATGCCATAGCTCAGGGGAAATGCGGCTTCCTGGAGGGCTCCATGTCAGGATCCTCTTCTCTCCTGGCTCCGCCGTCTTCTTGGATTCCTAGGAAATTAGCCATTACCTTCATTTGTTACTTTACAGTGATCAACCTTCTGAGGACAGCTTTAATGAGCTCCCCAACCTAAAATATTCAACATGGTCATGCTCCACTAGCATTTCTAACAGCCAGACCACAAGAGGTACAGCACTGCAGGGAGAAATAATACAGCCCAAAGAGGAAAAATAATTCTATGTGCTGAGAAAAATAAGTACTGTGCTGAGAAAAATGAGTGAAACCGTGGTGAGATAATGTTTCAGTAAATTTGGCACTACATTTTCTACCCAGACAAAAAATGGTTACATGAGTTTAAAATATCAATTAAAGAACTCTGAATAAAATTGGAATGTGTATCCAAGGAGAAGGCAATGGCACCCCACTCCAGTACTCTTGGCTGGGAAATCCCATGGATGGAGGAGCCTGGTGGGCTGCAGTCCATGGGGTCGCTAGGAGTCAGACACGACTGAGCGACTTCACTTTCATTTTCAAGCATTGGAGAAGGAAATGGCAACCCACTCCAGTATTCTTGCCTGGAGAAACCCAGGGACGGGGGAGCCTTTTGGGCTGCCGTCTATGGGGTTGCACAGTCGGACATGACTGAAGCGACTTAGCAGCTGCAGCAGCTGTATCCAATCACTGTTTAGTTTTTCATTAGTTTCTTTGGCCTTATATTACTTTTTAAAAAAGTTAGTCTATTGTGTGAGAATCCTGGATTTTAATGTTTTAAAAAGGCATTGGCACCTCCTAGAACAATGAAAATAAAAATAAACAAATGAGATCTAATTAAACTTAAAAGCTTATGTGCAGCAATGAAAGCCGTCAACAAAACAAAAAGACAACCCACAGAATGGGGAAAAATGTCTGTGAATGCAACCGACATGTGATTAATCTTCCAAATATACAAACAGTTCTGCAGCTCTATGTCAAAAAAATGACCCAATCAAAAAATGGGCAGTGATCTAAGTGGACGGTTCTCCAAGAAGACATACAGATGACCCAAAAGCACATGAAAAGATGCTTAACATCACTAATTATCATAGAAATGCAAATCAAAACTATAATGAGGTACAATCTCCCATGGGTCAGAATAAGTGTAAAGTCGCTCAGTCATGTCTGATTTTTTGTGACCCCATGGACTGTAGCCTTCCAGGATCCTCTGTCTATGGAATTCTCCAGACAAGAATACTGGAGTGGGCTGCCATTCTCTTTGTGTGCTAAGTCGGTTCAGTCATGTCCGACTCTTCATGACCCCATGGACTGTAGCCCTTCAGGCTCCTCTGTCCATGCGATTCTCTAGGCAAGAATACTGGAGTGGGCTGCCATTCCTTTCTCCAGGGGATCTTCCTGACCCAAGGAAGATCATCAGAAAGTCTATAGACAATCAATACTGGAGAAGATCTGAAGAAAAGGGAACCTTCCTACACTGTTCTTGGGAATGTAAATTGGTAAAACCACTGTGGAGAACAGCATAGAGGTTCCTTAAAAAACTTAAAATGCAGTTACCATGTGATTCAGAAAGGATGCATGCAGCCCAATGTTCATTGAAGCACTATTTACAGTAGCTAAGACATTGAAGCGACCTAAATGCCTAGATAGCATATTCAAAAGCAGAGGCATTACTTTGCCAACAAAGGTTCATCTAGTCAAGGCTATGGTTTTTCCTGTGGTCATGTATGGATGTGAGAGTTGGACTGTGAAGAAGGCTGAGCGCCAAAGAATTGATGCTTTTGAACTGTGGTGTTGGAGAAGACTCTTGAGAGTCCCTTGGACTGCAAGGAGATCCAACCAGTCCATTCTGAAGGAGGTCAGCCCTGGGATTTCTTTGGAGGGAATGATGCTAAAGTTGAAACTCCAGTACTTTGGCCACGTGATGCGAAGAGCTAACTCATTGGAAAAGACTCTGATGCTGGGAGGGATTGGGGGCAGGAGGAGAAGGGGACGACAGAGGATGAGATGGCTGGATGGCATCATTGACTCGATGGACGTGAGTTTCAGTGAACTCTGGGAGTTGGTGATGGACAGGGAGGCCTGGCGTGCTGCGATTCATGGGGTTGCAAAGAGTCAGACACGACTGAGCGACTGAACTGATCTGATCTCATCTGAAATGCCTGTCAACAAAGAAATGGATAAAGAAGATGGTACACACATACTATGGAGTATTACTCCATTGGAAAAAAGCCATAAAAAAGAATGAAATAGTGCCATGTGTAGCAACATGAATGAACCTAGAGATTTTCATACTAAAGTGCAGTAAGACAGAGATAAATATCATATGATATCACTCATATGTGGAATCTAATTTAAAAATATACAAATCAACTTATTTATAAAATCAAAACAGACTTACAGATAGCAAAAACAAACATTGTTACCAGAGGGGAAAAGTGGAAGGGAAGGATAAATCAGGAGTTTGGGGTGAACACATGTGCCCCACTATATATAAAATAGATAAGTAACAAAGACCTACTCTATAGTACATGGCACTCTACCTGATATTCTGTGATAACCTGTATGAGAAAAGAATGTAAAAAAGAGTGAATACACGTATATGTACGAGTGAATAACTTTTCTGTACACCTGAAACTAACACAACACCGTAAATCAACTGTACTCCAAAAAAATTTAAGTATTTTAAAAATTAAAAAATAAGGCATTGACATTTGTCATTCTAAGAATCAACAGTGCTTTTTCTGTCCACTCTTTAACAATAGATCTTTGTCATTTCTTACTTTTCTGGAATACCTAGGTTCCAAGATCCTGATTATCACCTCAAAGAATATAATAATCTAATCTAATGACTGATTTATTTTATTATTCTCTATCAAAAATATATAATTATAAAATATGATTACATTTAAAAGGCCTTTCATTTATTCAACAAATATTTATTAATTCCATAGCTATTACATATCGAGCAATGTTCTAGGCCCTGCTGCTGCTGCTGCTAAGTCACTTCAGTCGTGTCCGACTCTGTGCAACCCCATGGACGGCAGCCCACCAGGCTCCCCCGTCCCTGGGATTCTCCAGGCAAGAACACTGGAGTGGGTTGCCATTTCCCTCTCCAGTGCATGAAAGTGAAAAGTGAAAGTCAAGGTGCTCAGTCATATCCGACTCTTAGCAACCCCATGGACTGCAGCCTACCAGGCTCCTCCGTCTGTAGGATTTTCCAGGCAAGAGTACTGGAGTGTGGTGCCGTTGCCTTCCCCAGTTCTAGTCCCTAGAGATATAGTAATGAACAAAGCACTGTCTTTGACCATGCGGAGCATATATCCTAGTGAGGTCAACAGTAAAGTAGGTATGTGCTGTGCTTGTGCTTAGTCGCTCAATTGTGTCCGGCTCTTTGTGACCCCATGGACTGTAGCTCACCAGGCTCCTCTGTCCACGGGGATTCTCCAGGCAAGAATACTGGAGTGGGTTTCCATGCCCTTGTCCAGGTGATCTTTCCAACCGAGGAATGGAACTCAGGTCTCCTGCATTGCAGGTGGATTCTTTACCATCTGAGCCACAAGGAAAGTCCAAGAATACTAGAGTGGGGAGCCTATCCCTTCTCCAGGAATTGAACTGGGTGTCCTGCATTACAGGTGGATTCTTTACCAGCTGAGCTACCTGGGAAGCCCCAAATATGTATATGTAAATATATATATATATATATATATATATATATGTATTGATTCTGTCAATTTGACTAGATCACAGGGTGCCAAGATACTGGGCAAATATTATTATGCATCTGGGAGTGTTTCCAAATGAAGTTAGCATTTGATTGATAGACTCAGCAAACTGCTTTGCCCTCCACAATGTGTATGAACATCATCCAGTGCATTGAATGCCTGAATAGAATGCAGCCCTTCCTCCATGATTGCTTCAGTGGAGAGGTCAATCTTCTGCCCTTGGAACTCCTGGTTCTCAGGCCTTTGGACTCAGGCTGAATTACACCATAGGTTTCAGCTTGCAGATGTCAGATCATGGGAGAGAGAATAGGCAGAAAGGAGGACAGGTTTGTGCATGTGTGTTTGCCTGCATATGTGCTTGGTCGCTCAACTGTGTCCAGCTTTTAGCAAGCCTATGGACTGTGGTCTGCTCTGTCCAGAGGATTTCCCAGGCAAACATACAGGAGTGGGTTGCCACTTCCTTCTCCAGGGGATCTTCCGGACCCGGGAACCAAACCTGCGTCTCCTGCACTGGCAGATGGATTTGTAACTGCTGAGCCGTCAGGGAAGCCCATAGATAGGTTTACTGGTTCTGTTTCTGTAGAGACTAATATTGACTAATACTGCATATATATTGATATGAAAAACTAAGTCTGGGTAAGAAAACAGAGACTAAAGAGAAAGCTTTATTAGATAAAGTGTTGAGGATAGAGTCTCTGACAAGCTGCGATTTGAAGAAAGACCTGACTTCACTGAGATAAGAATTATATACACATCCCAGAGACGTTTCCCCCAAAAGGAAGAGGAAGGAGGAGATGGCAAAACAAAGCATCTTGACACAGGAAATGACTGGCTTGTTCGAGGCCCAGCAGGCAGGCTGATGCGGTTGGAATGTGATGAGCAAAAGAGAGAGTGGTAGGAGATGAGGTCTAAGAGGTGGCCGAGGCTAGGGCACAGGAGGGCCTTTGGGTTTTCCTCTTGGTGTGATGGGAACCCGTTGGGGCGCGGGCAGAGGAGAATGATGCTGTTGACATGATGCTCATTTGGAGAGGAAGGTGCTGGCCCCTGTTGAGAGACTGCTGGTGAGCCCAGAAGGCTCGGGCTGTAGCATGCTGACACAGATGGCACCCTGGACACGGAGTGTGCACATGAGGAGGGGAAGCGGGGGTCTTATCTGGACACTTTGTGAAGGAAGTGTCTGCCGGGACTGGTGATGCATTAGGCGTGCGTTGTGAGATAAAGTGAGGAATCAAAGATGCGCCATCGAGGATTTTGATCTGAGCAGTTAGGTAAATGATGGGACCATTTACTTCATTTCTCTCATTCTATCTTTTCAGTCTGTCTTTGAGAAAAAGAATAGGTCAGTCAATTGAATAGAGTAGGAATGAATCTAAGCTAAGGAACTTAGAAATGTAAAAATTCTTTCTACTTGGCCCCTTTCACCCTAACCATTTCTTCTATATGACTCCTGTTATTTTTCTTTATTTTTTTTCCCTGAAAGTCTGCACTCTATCATCTAGAGATTACTTGGGGTCAACTTGTTTTGTTGCGAATGCACTGACGAGACTCGACAGGCTGTTAGTCATATATATCATGGTATGAATTGATCTAGCCAAGTTGTTTTCCTTCTCACATCAACCTATAAGTCCATGTTGAAGGAAGTGATGATGCCCAGGTGACAGACTAAAAAGAAACATTTGAGATCCTGTGGTACTTAGGTAATAAGCAGTTTGATGGGAAAAAATGAAACGTGAGGTTTGAAAGTCTAGAGGGCAGGATGAGGTCACTGCGATTCTCGAAGGTCAGGGAAGACACAGACACACAAGAAAACAAACATGGAGTCAAAATGTTAACAGATGTTGCCACGGGCGTGTGCTGTTCTACCATGCCAGTGAGGAAATACTGCTCCAGAAGAGCAGACATCAGCATAAGTTCAGTGTGTGCTAGTCGCTCAGTCGTGTCTGACTCTTTGCGACTCCATGGATTGTAGCCCGCCAGGCTCCTCTGTCCATGGGACTCTCCAGGCAAGAATACTGGAGTGGGCTGCCATTTCCTTCTTCAGGGGATCTACCTGAACCCAGGTTTCCTGCATTTCAGATGGAGACTCTACCATCTCAGCCACCAGGAAAGTTAAGTTCAGTACATTTTGCTACTGCTGCTGCTAAGTCGCTTCAGTCGTGTCCGACTCTGTGTGACCCCATAGACGGCAGCCCACCAGGCTCCCTCATCCCTGGGATTCTCCAGGCAAGAACACTGGAGTGGGTTGCCATTTCAAGTATTTATTTTTTATATTTGTTAATAAGCCCTTAATTAATATGTGTTTTCATTATATATGCTTCATTGGAAAGCCTTTAACAATTTTAGATTATGAAGGCAGGAGAAGAAGGGGACAACTGAGGATGAGACAGTGGGATGGCATCACCAACTCAATAAACATGAGTTTGAGCAAACCCCAGGAGACAGTGAAGGACAGGAAGGACAGTGAAGGACTGGTGTGTTGCAGTCCACAGGGTCGCAAAAAGTCAGACATGACTTAGTGACTGAACAACAAGTAAGCTAAAAATTTGCAGAGATGCAATAAAACGAACCCAATTAGAAAGCCAGATTTGCAGGGACTGTACTTTCCAAATCAAAAGTAGACAAATAAAATCTGATAGGTTTGTAACTAAGAACAATGGAGCAATACAGCTCTTGGCTTAAGCCTGTTTGATATTTCAGGGCAGACTGCAAGCCTTTACCAAGGCTTTATCTGGCAAATCTCCCCACTCTTCCCTGACAACTAGGCTGATCCATCTGACTCTTCACAGGTTTTTGGGGAAATGGAACAAGGGCACTGATGCTATCTCTGGTTTAGCCTCTTATTTATACGATTGCAGTAAGTGATCAAAGTCTTGACTGTTATTAATAAAATCATTTTGGCTTCTTTTCTAAACCACTACTCCATCACCTAGGAGATTGTCTTGCTCCAGCTCAGTTGAGCTCCTGACGGCAAGAGAGAAAATTTGAGTTCATAACTGCCCATGACAATCTAAGCCCTTTTTTTTTTGCCCTGCCTAGTAAAGGACAGGGAGGGCAGGCATGCTGCAGTCCATGGGATCACAAAGAGTCAGACCAACAACAACAAGCTTTACAGGTGGCTCATTGGTAAAAGAAACCTGTCAATGCAGGAGATGCAGGAGACACCAGTTCGATCCCTGGGTTGGGAAGATCCCCTCAAGAGGGAAATGGCAACCCACTCCAGTATTCTTGTCTAGAGAATCCCAAGGACAGAGGAGCCTGGTGGGCTACAGTCCATGGGGTTGCAAAGAGTCAGACACAACTGAGCGACTGAGCACACACATAAGCCTTACAACACAATAAAAATGCATGTCTGACTTGAGAGTGCTAACTAACCTTCCCCCAAAGTTACCTTTTTCTCAATAAAATGGCTATTTCACAAACAGAAGCACATTTTTACCCTTCTGTTACTAAATGGAATTTTCATTCATTTTCTTCTCTGATCCAACAAATTGGCCGGAAGCGTGGCCGTGGGCATTTTGGAGGCCAGAGTGAGCAGGAGAACACCCTGGACCAGCTGCTCGTGGAGATGGACGGATTCAACTCTACCACGAACGTCAGCATGCTGGCCGGCACCAACTGCCCTGATGTCCTTGACCCAGCTCTGATGCGGATGGGCTGCTTCGACTGTCAGATTTACATTGGGCCCCAGGACATCAAAGGCAGGTCGTCTATCTTCAAGGTCCACCTGCATCCACTCAAGTTGGACGAGAGCCTCAGCAAGGATGCCCTGGCGAGGAAGCTTGCGGCCCTCACTCCAGGCTTCACAGGTGCTGATATTTCTAATGTTTGCAGCAAGCTGCCCTGATTGCCGCCTGCCACCTAATGCCAAGGTCCAGCCCCGGCTGATCCACGGTATTCGAAGGGGAGACGGAGTAGGCGACCTATTTATTTATTTATCAAAGATATAAAGAGTAATAGAATGAGGATACCTCAGTAGGAAAATTCAGTGGAGAAAAGAAGCTGAGTAGCTTGGTTTACACAGAAAATCAATATAACCCGTGACACCAGGTTAGCTCTGACCACGGAGGCCGCAGGCACCCTCTCGAATAGCGGAAGGTGCCCCACCTTAGACACCTTCTCGAGTGGGTCTTAGAAACCCAGGCAAATAAATGGTCGCAGAGGATATCCGCGCTCCAGATGGATACTCAGCTGGAGGTTAAGGGGAAGAATGACATGGGGAGACCAAGCGTTGGTGAGCAAGGCCCGTAGCTTTATTTTCAACAGGGGTTTTTATACCCTAAGTTACACATAGAGGATAGTAGGGAATGCAAAGTCAGCAGTCTTTGATCCTTATCAAAAACCAGAGTTTCTTTCCTGCAAATTTATCGTATACAAATGGTTTAGGTGATTTACATCATCTTCTGGCCAGAAGGCCTATTAACATTTTATGACTCTTGACAAGGACTTATCAACAAAGACTTATTTTCTCTAAGAGTAATTATTTTAAGGTTTGGCACCATCTTCTGAAGATAAAATTGCATTCCTATAGGGCGGATGTGTAATGGGTTTACAAAGGAAAGAATTTATTACCTTAAGGGTCTAAAGTTACTAACACCAAGGCCACTACTTATTTTTTCTACATCGCAACTATATTAATTAATACACATTCAAGGATACAATACAGGGGATGTGGAAACTTGGCAACAAGCATTGGCTCGTCAATGAAATCTTTTACTAGTTTTATTCTGACAGTTTCTAACTCTCTGAGAGGCTCTAAGCTATTTGAATATCTTAAGCTTCCCGTGCCTCTCGAGGCTGGGAGACTGTAAACAATTGTATGCATAGCAGTAAACTTGTCAGGCGAGTTAGAGAGCTATCTGAGGGGTTTGGATTTAAACACTCCTAATTGCCCAGGAACTTTATTAATTGGAGCTGTAAGTTAGCTCTTTGACAGAGAGAGCAAGATAGTGGTGGGGGACAGCCCCCAGTAAAGTCAGAGGTGAGAGCACAAAGCAATAAAGTAGGCAGACTCTGGTTTTTTGGGGGTAGATGCTCGAGAATATCCGGGGGGACTCCCGAGGCCCAATCCCGCCTTTGCATATGCTGAGCCTCCTTCCTCATGACCTTTGTCACGAGTGGAATGTCTCTCGCCGGCTCCCGGCAACCTAAACCCCTCTGTTGGGGAGAAGCACTTTGAGCAGGCCATTGAAAGGGTCACTGGAGGCCTTGAGAAGAAGACCCATGTCCTGCAGCCCGGTGAGAAGATGACGGTGGCCTACCATGAGGCTGGCCGTGCGGTGGTGGGCTGTTTCCTGGAACACGCAGACCCCCTGCTCAAGGTGTCCATCGTCCCCCAGGGCAAGGGGCTCGGCTATGCCCAGTGTCTGTCCAGGGAGCAGTACCTGTACACACGGGAGCAGCTCTTTGACTGCATGTGCGCCATGCTGGGCGGCCGCGTGGCTGAGCAGCTGTTCTTCGGGCGGGTCACCATGGGGGCCCAGGACGACCTGAGGAAGGTCACCCAGAGCGCCTATGCCCAGATTGTGCAGTTTGGGATGAGCGAGAAGCTGGGCCAGGTGTCCTTTGATCTCCTGTGGCCAGGCAAGGCGCTGGTGGAGAAACCGTTCAGCGAGGCCACGGCCCAGCTCATAGACGAGGGGGTGCGGCGGCTCATTGGCTCCGCGCATGCGCGCACCCTGGACCTGCTCACAAGCTGCCGCGAGCAGGTGGACAAGGTGGGCGGGCGGCTGCTGGAGAAGGAGGTGCTGGAGCAGGCCGACATGGTGGAGCTGCTCTGGCCACGGCCGTTCGCCGAGATCACCTACGAGGAGCTTGTGGAGGGCACGGGCGGCCTGGATCCTCGGACACGGCCCTTCCCGAGGGTCTGCAGGGCTGGTGTGGGGGGCCTGCTGCAGGAGAGCCCAGCCTAGCGCCTCTGCCTGGAAAGCAGCCTCTGGGACCCCCAGGAAGCAAATTAAAGCACATGTAACCCGAAGCAATGGCACTCCACTCCAGTACTCTTGCCTGGAAAATCCCACAGACGGAGCAGCCTGGTGGGCTGCAATCCATGGGGTCGCTAAGAGTCGGACACGACTGAGCGACTTCACTTTCACTTTTCACTTTCACACATTGGAGAAGGAAATGGCAAGCCACTCCAGTGTTCTTGCCTGGAGAATCCCACGGACGGGGGAGCCTGGTGGGCTGCCGTCTATGGGGTCACATAGAGTCGGACACGACTGAAATGATTTAGCAGCATAGATTTTAGCTGGGAGTATATTTCAGCCGTAAGTCAGGGCCTGTATGGAACAACAGTAAACTGTTGTTTACTGTGGGCCTGGTGCAAAACTAAAAAGAGTTAAGACCCTAAAACTCAGAGGATTTAACTCTGATCTGATTTGGTAATTAAGAGTAAGGTGATTAGAAAAAAAGCGGGGCATGCAGTCTTGGTGGTTTATTAACTTCATGCAATTCCCACCAAAGGCCCTTCCCCACTACTCCAAACCTGCCTCCTCCGACCCCACACAAACTTTTCTTGTTGAACTCTAGGAATTCTGATTTCACCAGCTTCCTTCTTCCTGGAATCTACTTCCTATACAAACATTATATGGACTGATTGAGCATAGGGGTAGTAATGGCATATGACTTTCAAGGTAAGGTCATGAATACAATGGAGCTTCCACCTTATTCTAGTCAATCTGAACATGTAACTGCTACATCATATGGATGCTCAAGCATCCCTGGGTTGGGTCCATGAGGCAGAGAACTGAGGCCTCCTGCAACTAGCCAGCAACTGAGAGCTCCTGGGCAGAGTACTGGGAGTGAGCTGTCTTGGAAATCCCCCAGGCCTAGCCAAAGCTTCAGATGACTGCCTGCTGCCTGAAACTTCGTGAAACTTTTCAAGACAGAACCATCCAACTAATCCATAACCAGCTTCCTGACCCATGTGTGTGAGATAATAAATATATATCATTGTTTACAGTTGCTAAATGTTGGGGACAATCTGTTACTCTCTATATTGCTATATACTCATGTATATAAAATAGTGTGTTTCTTGTAGTCTGAATCCTGAACTCTGATGATTACTATTATTTTCAATAAACCATTTAACTCATTCCCAGTGGCATCCTTATGAGCTACTTCATTTACAGGGGGTTAGCTTATTGCAGAAGACTACTGTGATCTGAACAAAGCCAGAAGTCATTTTATCATACCATGCCTTTAGTTTTTCTAAAGCTTTGCTTTTACATCTTGTATTTTTATAGCTTTCTTGAAAAATGATAACTAACAATTTGCCACTTTCAAGAGAAATGTTCATTTCATCTAGAATTTCACACCTTTAAATATTGACCTCTATTTGCATTTTTCATGATATAATTAATGCATTATCACTGTATTCTTGCAAATTGTTTATAAAGCTGGCATTTCTCAAACAAGTAGCTATTAGCAAAATGAATTTTTTCTTACATTATTTTTTTTTTAACAATTTGTTCTTACTTTTGGGGAACACAGAAGTAAACAAGTTGGCCTTATGCTTTAAATAAGTTCTTTGTCCCATAAGATCTTTCTGATATCTCTAACATCAATTCTACTTTCTTGTAACACTGTGTGATTTTTTTCAAATTCTAGTATGTAACTCAAACTTGATGTTTGCCAAAAGCTATCAAGAGCAACAACAGTAATAACTAACATTTCTCGGCCAGCCGGGCACTGTGCTCTGTGCTGTTTATCTTTGGTTTCATTTACTCTTCATAGCAATCCTGTGAGAAAGGTGCTGGTCATTAGCACTCCCTTTTAGAAGCCACAAGAAGAGTGTTTTAAGAAGGAAATGGTCAGGAGCTCTCTCTCCTAGGAACTAGGAATTAAGCTCAGTGGGCTTCCCCAGTGGCTCAGTTGGTAAAGAATCCACCTGCAATGCAGGAGACCTGGGTTTGATCCCTGGGTCAGGAAAAATCACCTGAAGAAAGAAATGGCAACCCGCGTCAGTATTCTTGCTTGGGAAATCCCATGGGCAGAGGACAGAGGAGCCTGGTGGGCTACAGTTCATGGGGTCACAGGAGTCGGGCACGATTTAGTGACTAAACCACCACTAGGGCACTGGCTCCTGACTCACCAGTCCCAGGGCAAGTCGATTTCAGTGTGGGCATCTGTGCGTTATGGGCTAAATTGTTTTCCCCCTGAAATTAGTATGGTGAAGCTTAACCCCTCCCATAACTCTTTTTGGAGATAGCCCTTTAGGGAGGTAATTAAGTTTAAATGAGATCGTAAGGATGGGGCCTTAATCCAATAGGACTGGTGTCCTTATGAAAAGAGGAGACGGAGGGACGTCCCCGATGGTCCGGTGGTTAAGACTCTGCGCTTCCACCACAGGGTGCAAGGGTTCGATTCCCGGTTGGGGAACTAAGATCCTGCAGGCTGCTGCTACTGCTGCTGCTGCTGCTGCTGCTAAGTCGCTTCAGTCGTGTCCGACTCTGTGCGACCCCATAGACGGCAGCCCACCAGGCTCCCCCGTCCCTGGGATTCTCCAGGCAAGAACATTGGAGTGGGTTGCCATTTCCTTCTCCAATGCATGCAAGTGAAAAGGGAAAGGGAAGTCGCTTAGTCGTGTCTGACTCTGAGCGACCCCATAGACTGCAGCCCACCAGGCTCCTCTGTCCATGGGATTTTCCAGGCAAGAGTACTGGAGTGGGGTGCCATTGCAGGCTAGGCAGCCAAAAAAAAAAAAAAAAAAAAAAAAAAAGAGGAGGAGCGTTCAGAGCTCTCCCTCTCCCTGTGCAGAGAGACGAGGCCGTGTCAACAGGTTCCAGACTGTGAGAAATAAATGTCTGTTGTTTAAGCCACCCAGCCTATGGTATTTTGTTACAACAGCCCAAACAGACTAATAAACAGGATTTGCTTTCTCACTGTATCTTTCAGACACTCTTGGATGAACCTTGACTTGTAAACCACACCCTATTAATGCAGTTACATATCTTGCATAAAACTGATTATAATTAATTGCCTAGGCAGTGTCCTTTTAGACTTCTTTATTCTTCAGTGCATTAAAATTCACTACTCTCTCACACTAACACTGTAATTACCTAGCACATATTAGTGCTGTTAATCATGTCATCCGTATCATTAAAACCAAAATGTTGTCAAACAGTCTTCCTTCTTAGCTGTAGAAAATGAACAGATAAACACAATATCAAGCTTTCCAGCATTGAAATATTAATGTCCCTAATGCTTAAAGGTCCATCTAGTCAAGGCTATGGTTTTTCCTGTGGTCATGTATGGATGTGAGAGTTGGACTGTGAAGAAGGCTGAGTGCTGAAGAATTGATGCTTTTGAACTGTGGTGTTGGAGAAGACTCTTGAGAGTCCCTTGGACTGCAAGGAGATCCAACCAGTCCATTCTGAAGGAGATCAGCCCTGGGATTTCTTTGGAAGGAATGATGCTAAAGCTGAAACTCCAGTATTTTGGCCACCTCATGCGAAGAGCTAACTCATTGGAAAAGACTCTGATGCTGGGAGGGATTGGGGGCAAGAGGAGAAGGGGACGACAGAGGATGAGATGGCTGGATGGCATCACTGACTCGATGGATGCGAGTCTGGGTGAATTCCGGGAGTTGGTGATGGACAGGGAGGCCTGGTGTGCTGTGATTCATGGGGTCGCAAAGAGTCGGACATGACTGAGCGACTGATCTGATCTGAATGCTTAATTAAAAAAATATTTATTTTGTTGCACTGGGTCTCAGTTGCAGCACACAGGCTGAGTAGTTGTGGCACGCACACCCAGCTGCCCTGCAGCAAGTGGGGTCCTAGTCCCCTGACCCAGGACCAAACTGCATCCCTCACACTAGAAGCTGGACTCTTAACCACTGGACTATCAGAGAAGTGCCCTTAATGCTTAATTTTGAAATTAATTGTTTATGCCTCAGAGAAACCATCTAAGTATCCAGAGGCCTGTTTCTTGGAGTTCTGACTACTTGTGTGATTTGGGCTTGTTCCTGCTGGATCCCAACCTTACAGGATTCTCATCATTGTCTACCTCAGAAGGTCTTGGCTAGAATCCTGCATCCTAAACTGTTCGATATCCTTCTGGTCTAAAAATACCTATCCTGACTTGTCTTCTCTCTGTCAAGCTTTTTCTCACAGCCAGGACAGCACAATCAGAAAATGATGATGGCCCTGGGTTTTAGAGTCAGCCAACTTGAATTTTAGTGATTTCTCCACCATTTAATACAGTCAGTGAAGTCTGGTCAGGTTGCTTACATTCATGCATCTCAGTTCCTCATATGTGTAATGTGCTAGCAACTCTTCAATTTTTATGAGGAATAAATGAAATGAAAACCACTTAGCTAGGTGCCTGAAACATAATAAATATTCAATCATCATAGTTATCATTATTAGTTGCTGATGAATCTGTTTCATGAGGCTTCCCTGATGGCTCAGTGGGTAAAGATCTGCCAGCAATGCAGGAGAAGCAGGAAACTTGGGTCCAATCCCAGGGTTGGGAAGATCCTCTGAAGAAGAAAATAGCAACCCACTCCAGTGTTCTCTCCTGGGAAATCCCATGGACAGAGGAGCCTGGTGGGGTACGATCCTTGGGAACACAAAGAGTCAGACATGACTTGGCAACTGAGCATGCGTGCAATTTGCTTTAGTCTTTGTAAATGGAGCTACTGGCTCTAATGCTGTGGTTGTAGGTTACTCGTTGCAAAAGAGAACCTCTGGCTGAAATGATTGAAAGTAAAGAAATGATCAAGATTGAGAATTTTAGGGGCTGGATAAGCCTGGGGTAAATAAGTGGGATAAATGTGTGGAAGCAAGTAGCCTTTTTTTTTTCCAGTTCAAATTACACCAAAAAGACGAGCATCTATATCAGCTAAACAGAACAGGATGTATCTCTTCAAGATAGTAATTTCATTTCCTTTGCATACATAACTAGAAGTGGGATTTCTGGATTATATAGTAGCTCTATTTCATAATTTTTTGAGGAACCTCCATACTATTTTTCTTAGAGACTGCACCAATTTATAATCCCACCAATAGTGTATAAGTATTCCCTTTTCTCCACATCCTTGCCAGTATGTGTTATCTGTCATCTTTTTGATAATTCTGTCTAGTGTGAGGTGATATCCCTGTGGTTTTGATTTATATTTCCCTGATGATTAGTGATATTCAACACCCTTTTATAGATCTATTGGTCATTTGTAGATCCTCTTTATAAAAATGTCTATTCAGTTCTTTTGCTCAGTTTAGAAAAATTTAAAAATTTGTCTTTATGTATAAGGGTATAGGGTGTAATTAACAAACAATATTGTGACAGTTTCAGGTAAACAGGGAAGAGGCTCAGCCATACCTGTGCATGTACCCATTCTCCCCCAAACTCCCCTCCCATCCAGGCTGCCACGTACCATTGGAACAGAGTTCCAGGTGCTACAGTAAGTCCTTGTTGGTGATCCATTTTGAATATAGCTGTGTGTACATGTCCATCCCAAACTCCCTAATTATCCTTCCCTGTATCCTTTCTCCCAACCACCATAAACTTTTTCTTGAAGTCTGTGAGTCTGTTTCTTTTTTGTAAGTTCATTTGTATCATTTCTTTTTAGATTGCATATATAAGGGATGTCACACAACATTTCTTCTTCTCTGTCCAACTAACTTCACTCTGTATGACACTCTTTGGGTCCATCCAAGTTGCTTTGCCTATTTATAATTAGATTATTTGTTTTTGTTTTGTTTTGCTTCTGATACTGAATTATATGCATTCCTTATATATTTGGGATATCAACCCTATACAGTTAAGTTATCCGTAAATGTTGTCTCCTTCTCCTTAGCTTGCTTCTCCATTTCAATGGCTATTGCCAAGATCCATTAAAAGAGCTTTTTCTGTTTTTTTTTCAGGAGTTTTATGGTTTCAGATCTTGCATTTAAGTCTTTAATCCATTTTGAGTTAACTTTGGTGAGTGATATCTTCAAAATTCTTCATCATTTTTACCAGTCTTATGGTAAACACTGAAGAAAATGGAGATGTTTAGTTTGAAAAAGACTATGTGTATAATTGGACAAAAATTGGACCAAATTAAGTATGGAGGAGCAGGATTAATGCTGTACTTAGTTGCTCAGTCATGTCTGACTCTTTGCAACCCCATGGACTACCCATCAGGCGCCTCTGACCAAGTGGATTCTCCAGGCAAGAATACTGGAGTGGGTTGCCATGCCCACCTCCAGGGAAATCTTCCCAACCCAGGGATTGAACCCAGGTCTCCCACATTGCAGGCGGATTCTTCACTATCTGAACCACGAGGGAAGCCCATGAATATTGGAGTGGGTAACCTATCCCTTCTTCAGCAGACTTTCTCGACCCTAGAATTGAACCAGGGTCTCCTGCATTGCAGGCGGATTCTTTATCAGCCAAGCTATCGGAGAAGCCCAGCAGAATTAGTATCTGTCAGTAAAAATGATAGAAAAGCAGATTTAATTAAATATGAGACTTCAAGTAGGAGAAAATTTTATAAACTCGTTATCAAATAAAAATATAAATTAGAAAACTGCAATCTTTGAGAGGTCATCTATTTACCAAGGTTTGAGGAACAGAGTGAATCCATTCTATGCAGAGGTGCCTTATACCAGAAGATTTGAAAGTCCTTCAAGAGGTGTTTATTGGGGACTACAGAGTGGATAGAACAACAGATACTCTCCTCCAGTCTGACTTTCTAATTCTTAATCCATAGCACACTGAAGGGTGCAGTTACTGAGTCCATAAAATACAGAAGGCCTGACTGCTGCCCACAGAAACCCAATACAGGATGCACAATAGAGAAAGAAAGCTGTTTACGTACAGTACATCTAAGAAACCATAGAATCTAAAATACTACCTCTCAGAAACGTTTCCCCAAATCTGTGATCTCCATGCACAAGAAAAAATATCTAAATACACATTTCCTTCAGAGAAAAAAGGACTTGTAATAATTTATGTTTATAAAACTAGAAAATATTTGCTAATTAGTGAAGCCAATTCAGACTCTAGTTAATCACAAAGAAAAATTATTAACCTGAGAAGATCTTGAGAATTTATTTGCAATTGACTTTTTTCTTTTATAAACAAGGCAACTTTTAAGTATTTGTCTTGAACATTTAAAATGCTAAAATTAATCAGCAGTGGTTACCAATTCCTATATCAACCAGCTGTTAATAACAGTTACAAATCATGTCATTTGTGTGCTAAACTTGTATCAAACATCAACAAACATTATTTTTAATTCATTGAGAAATTTGTAATTATTAGTTCCCTATTTGTAAGTGAGGAGCCAAAAGTTTAGGAATCCTATATGACTTGCTAGTAGCCATGCAGAAAATGTGTGTGCATGTGTGCTCAGTCCTGTTGACTTTTTGCAACACCATGCACTGTAGCCCACCAGTCTCCTCTGTCCATGGAATTTTCCAGGCAAGAAAACTGGAGTGGGTTGCCATTTCCTTCTCCAGGGGATCTTCCCCACCAGGGATCAAACCCTTCTTTCCTATGTCTCCTGCAAAATAACCAGCACTAATTAATTAGTATTGTTATTTACATTAAAAGTATGAATATGTACATGGTGACTGCAGCCATGAAATTAAAAGATGCTTACTCCTTGGAAGAAAAGTTATGACCAACCTAGATAGCATATTGAAAAGCAGAGACATTACTTTGCCAACAAAGGTCTGTCTAGTCAAGACTATGGTTTTTCCAGTGGTCATGTATGGATGTGAGAGTTGGACTGTGAAGAAGGCTCAGTGCAGAAGAATTGATGCTTTTGAACAGTGGTGTTGGAGAAGACTCTTGAGAGTCCCTTGGACTGCAAGGAGATCCAACCAGTCCATTCTAAAGGAGATCAGCCCTGGGTGTTCTTTGGAGGTAATGATGCTAAAGCTGAAGCTCCAGTACTTTGGCCACCTCATGCGAAGAGTTGACTCATTGGAAAAGACTCTGCTGCTGGGAGGGATTGGGGGCAGGAGGAGAAGGGGACGACAGAGGATGAGACAGCTGGATGGCATCACTGACTCGATGGACGTGAGTCTGAGTGAACTCCAGGAGTTGGTGATGGACAGGGAGGCCTGGCGTGCTTCGATTCATGGGGTCGCAAAGAGTCGGACACAACTGAGTGACTGAACTGAACTGAACTGATGTACATTAATAGCTGACATCAATTCAATAAAGCCCTAACATTTTAGTTTAATAAAAAATGATTCATGTGGCCATAGAAACAAAAGCAATTACTTGTTTTATCTGCTACTTTCCTTTTTGCAACGTCAACTTCTATTCTAATGAATCAACATATGTCTGTTAAAGTCCTGTTTTATGACAGTTTCACCAGTAAGAGCAACTTTGAATTCTGCTGAAAACAATACCTGTACACTTGAATATAATGCTAACGTATCTGTACCACATTTGATAGAAAAGGAAGTTATTTCAAATGTGGTGTTATGTAATGCAGATAGGGAAATTAAAATTGATTGGTTCTAAAATGAAATTTTATTGTTTTATTTGCTCTGCAAGATGAAAATCAATTTCTGTCAAGTGTAGTTTAAGGTTTTATTTTAGGAAAATAGGAAATTACAAAAGTGAGACCAGCAAGATTTTTTGGCTTCGTTATTTTAAAAAATCTATTCTTCCCATGTTAGAGAAGCTCTTTGAGATGTGTGCTAAGTCCCTTCAGTCATGTTCAACTTTGTGTGATCCTACGGATTGTAGCCCGCCGGGCTCCCCTGTCCATGTGATTCTCCAGACAAGAACACTGGAGTGGGTTGCCATTCCCTCCTCCGGGGGATCTTCCCAACCCAGGGATCAAACTTGCTTCTCCCGCCTTGGCATGCAGGTTCATTACCACTAGCACCACCTGGGGAGCCCCAGAGCAACTCTTTAAAACAGCAAATCACCTCACATCTCCCCTCCCATCCAGTCATTGGCTTGCCTTCTTACTCAGAGTCAAATCCAAAGCCTTAACAAGTGGCCCTAAATCATCTCTCCATGCTGCCCCTACGGACGCCCCTCCGTCCATTCCCACACCCTCCAGTGTGTCCTGGAGGCCTTCTTGCTGTTTCTCCAGTACGCCAGACACACGCCAGACACAGGCACATCTGAGGACCTTTCCACTTGCAATGTGTTTTCCTTGGAAATCTCTCCACACAGACATCGTATGGCTGCTCTCTCAGTTCCCATAAGAACCTGTCACTTTTAAGAGGAAGGCCTCCCTGGCCGTCCCGTGCACAGCAGCAGCCTCTGCCATTGTTATCATCTGTCCTACGTGTCTGGATTTACTCCCTGCTGCCGAGCACATGTCTGCATTCTTCCTTTATGATCTGCCTCCTCAACTGCTGTGCAGTGTAAAATTATGGGAGCAGGGGCTTTGGCCATATCCCCAGTCCTTGCTAAAAAAAAGGACATGTGGGCACAGCCCCTGCTATGGTTTGAATGTTTGTGTCCCCCTAAAGTTCATCTGTTGACATCTTAGCCTCTAAGGTGATGGGAGTAGCAGGGGATCCCTGGGAGGTGGTGAGGCATACAGAGCCCCCATGGGGGGGATTATGGCCTTAATAAAAGCAGCCCCACAGAGCTCCCGCGCCCCTCCCACCATGGGAGAACACAGCGAGAAGTCAGCAATCTGTAACTAGACCCTGACCAGCCTGGCACCGCGGTCTTGGACTTGCAGCCTCCCAAACTGTGAGAAATACATTCCTGTTGTTTACAGGCTGCCCTGTCTGTGGCATTTTGTTAACAGCAGTCCAAATAGACTGAGACAGACATGTCTGCAGGGAGAATGCCGTGTGGAGATGAAGGCAGGAGCCAGTGAAGTTGCTATGTGCTGAACAGTTCTAACATTGCCAGCAACCACCAGTCGCACGGGGGAGGCGTGAGATAGATTCTGTTCTGGAAGAGCCCTCAGAAGGAGCGAGTCTTGCCAACATTGTGGTCTTGGGTTTTTACCCTTCAGAATTGTGTGAATCAATACATTTCTATTGCCTGAGGTACTAAATTGGTGGTACTTTGTTACAACAATGAACTCATATACACTGTTGACTAGTTTAAGGAGAATTACTCATCTTCAGTTTCTTTGTCATAAAGACACGTCAGTGTGAAACCAAAAGTCCCCAACCCTGTGGGGTTTATTTTTTCATTTTAAAATTATTTTTTTTTAAACATTTAACATTTATGTGCTCACTCAGTCGTGTCCGACCCTTTGTGACCCCAAGGACTGTAAGCCCACCAGGCTCCTCTGTACATGGGATTTCCCAGGAAAGAATACTGGAGTGGGTTGCCATTCCCTTCTCCAGGTTTAATGTTTATAAAAACCAGTAATAAAGGATGCTAAATTATATATCATAGAAATTTAAAGCAGGAAGATTCATAAATGTGAGACCTATAAAATAAAGGTGAGGACAGAGGAATTGAAGAACATAAAAATGAATGGGGAAGATAAGTATATCAAAGACAAAAGACAAACCCAGATATGTCAAACCAGATACACAAAATGGGAAAGCAACCCCCCCTCCTCCCAAAACACAGTCCTGTTTAAAGATGTAATAGAGACTTAAATATCTACTAGGCATAAAATAAGTTACAGGATACAATGTATACCACAGGGAACACAGTCAATATTTTATAATAACTTTGTATAGAGTAATTCTATAAAAATATCTAATTACCATATTATATACCTGAAACTAATACAGTAAGTCAACTATACCAAATAAAAAATAAAAGACTTACATATAAATCATATAGAGTAACAGAATTCGATTTTTGTAGCATTTACATTTTTTTCATTGTTTGAACATCCTAAAAGATTTTATATTGCAGTGCATTTTTGCAACTAAAATGAAAAGCCAGGTCATCCCTCTTCAGTCAGTGGTCTCAACTTCTCTGCACATTAGAATTGCCTGAGGATATTTATAAGATCCCAAAGTCCAGGCCACAGCCTAGACCAGCTAAATCACAATGCCTGAGGACAGAACAATGGCTTCATTAGTTTTTTAAACCCTCCAGGTGATTCCAAAGTACAGACGAGTTTAAGAACCACTGTTCAAAGAAAATACTGCATTGGTGAAATAATGGAGGACCAGGTGTTCCTTGGCCAAAATTTAAACTTCCTGCTTCAGTAAATATAATCATCCTCAAGTCCTACATTTCAGAAAATGTCTCCATATGACCAAGTTTTAATCAATTAGTTAATGCACGTCCAAACAGGCAGGAGGCCTAAGAAGAAGCATAAAGTCTGTGTGTTAGTTGCTTTGTTGTTAGTGCCCAACTCATCGCGACCCCGTGGACTGTGGTCTGCTAGGCTCCTTTATCCATGGAATTCTCCAGGCTAGAATTCTGGAGTGAGTTGCCATTTTCTTCCCTAGGAGATCTGTTCAACCCAGGGACTGAACCCAGGTCTTCTGCATTGCAAGCAGATTCTTTATGGTGTGAGCCACCAGGGAAGCCCAAGAAGAAGCATGGTCTGAAATTATTATTATTATTATTTAGAGACATCAGGGGTTTATTGGGCAGGGGTCTTACAGTTCTGCAGCAAAATATCCTGTCCGGGAGCAACACTTCACCTTGTCTAGCTGATGGCAGCAGGCAGGGCTTGTCGGCAACCTTCACTCCTCAGGGAAGGAGGTTACCATTTACAGGAGGAATTGATATTAGGTTGGCTCATCAGGTATCAAGGAAAATAGGTATTAAGAAATAGAGTTGGCAGGAGGGATTATAGAGCAAGCAATTCCAGAAGCTGAAACGAGGTCTATGCACAGTAACTGGAGGAAGAACACAAAAACCATACAAAGTGGAATGAGGCTCAGAAACAGGGGCGTGATCAAAGGCAACGGATAGTCCCCAGGCTTTGCTGGACATTGGAATCACCTGGCTCCTATGCCCCCAAGCATTCCGATCTCACTGGTATGTGGTGATCCCAAGGGCCTCCAGAGTTTTTAAGTCCCCCCGGCCATTCTAATGTGCCATAAAATTTCAAAAGCACAGCTCTGGCTGTTTCAGGAATCCATTGCCCCTGCAGGCTGTTCAGTGTCCTCTGCGGTCAGGCAGCCTGGAACGGGTTGTCCAAGTGGCTAGGTGACCATCTTGTTTGGGACAGCCGTGCTGCGGCTGAGCTTACAGGGCGGCCCTACCTCAGCTTGGTGGACAGGTTCACAGTCCTTTGATTACCAAGGCTTAAACGCCATAAGCAGCAGCTCTGAATTGACAACTCCAGCGTCCAAGAAATTTATGAGAACAAGAAACATCTCATTACTTTCAGTTCAGTTCATTTCAGTTTGGGACCCCATGGACTGCAGCATGCCACGCCAACTCCCAGAGTTTACTCAAACTCATGTCCATAGAGTCAGTGATGCCATCCAACCATTTCATCCTCTGTCATCCCCTTCTCCTCCTGCCTTCTACCTTTACCCAGCATCAGGGTCTTTTCCAATGAGTCAGTCCTTCTCATGAGTTGGCCAAACTATTGTAGTTTCAGCAACAACATCAGTCCTTCCAAGGAATATTCAGGACTCATTTCCTTTAGGATTGACTGGTTGGATCTCCTTGCAGTCCAAGGGACTCTCAAGAATCTCCTCTAACACCATAATTCAAAGGCATCAATTCTTCAGTGCTCAGGGTTCTTTATAGTTCAACTCTCAAATCCATACATGACCACAGGAAAAACCATACCTTTGACTAGATGGACCTTTGTTGGCAAAGTAATGTCTCTGCTTTTCAATATGCTATCTAGGTTGGTCAGAACGTTCCTTCTAAGGAGTAAGCGTCTTTTAATTTCATGGCTGCAGTCACCATCTGCAGTGTGGAGCCCCCAAAAATAAAGTCAGCCACTGTTTCCACTGTTTCCCCATCTATTTGCCATGAAGTGATGGGACCAGATGCCATGATCTTCGTCTTCTGAATGTTGAGCTTTAAGCCAACTTTTTCACTCTCCACTTTCACTTTCATCAAGAGGCTTTTTAGTTCCTCTTCACTTTCTGCCATAAGGGTGGTGTCATCTGCATATCTGAGGTTATTGATATTTCTCCCGGCAATCTTGATTCCAGCTTGTGCTTCCTCCAGCCCAGCGTGTCTCATGATGTACTCTGCATATAAGTTAAATAAGCAGGGTGACAATATACAGCCTTGACATACTCCTTTTCCAATTTGGAACCAGTCTGTTGTTCCATGTCCAGTTCTAACTGTTGCTTTCTGACCTGCATATAGGTTTCTCAAGAGGCAGGTCAGGTGGTCTGGTATTCCCATCTCTTGAAGAATTTTCCACAGTTTGGAGCCCCCCAAAATAAAGTCTGTCACTGTTTTCCCATCCATTTGCTATAAAGTGATGGGACTGGATGCCATGATCTTAGTTTTCTGAATGTTGAGTTTTAAGCCAGCTTTTTCACTCTTCTCTTTCACTTTCATCAACAGGCTCTTTAGTTCTTTGTTTTCTGCCACAAGGGTGGTGTCATCTGCATATTTGAGGTTATTGATATTTCTCCTGGCAATTTGATTCCAGCTTGTGCTTTATCCAGTCCAGCGTTTCTCATGACATACACTGCATAGAAGTTAAATAAGCAGGGTGACAATATACAGCCTTAACATACTCCTTTCCTGATTTGGAACCAGTCTGTTGTTATATGTCCAGTTTTAACTATTGCTTCTTGACCTGCATACAGATTTCTCAGGAGGCAGGTCAGGTGGTCTGTTATTTCCATCTCTTGAAGAATTTTCCATGGTTTATTGTGATCCACACAGTCCAAGGCTTTGGCATAGTCAGTAAAGCAGAAGTACATGTTTTTCTGGTATTCTCTTGCTTTTTCAATGATCCAGTGAATGTTGGAAATTTGATCTCTGGTTCCTCTCCCTTTTCTAAATCCAGCTTGAACATCTGGAAGTTCAAGGTTCACATACTGTTGAAGCCTGGCTTGGAGCATTTTGAGCATTACTTTGCTAGCATGTGAGATGAGCGCAAGTATTTGAGCATTCTTTGGCATTGCCTTTCTTTGGGATTGGAATGAAAACTGATCTTTTCCAGTCCTGTGGCCACTGCTGAGTTTTCCAAATTTGCTGGCATATTGAGTGCAGCACTTTCACAACATCATCTTTTAGGATTGAAATACCTCAACTGGGATTCCATCACCTCCACTAGCTTTGTTCATAGTGATGCTTCCTAAGGCCCACTTGACTTCACATTTCAGGATGTCTGGCTCTAGGTGAGTGATCACACTATCATGATTATCTGGGTCATGAAGATCTTTTTTGTGTAGTTCTTCTATACATTTCCATTTCTGTCCTTTATTGAGCCCATCTTTGATGAGATGTTCCCTTGGTATCTCTAGTTTTCTTGAAGAGATCTCTAGTCTTTCCCATTCTACTGTTTTCCTCTATTTCTTTGCCTTGATCACCGAGGAAGGCTTTCTTATCTCTCCTTACTATTCTTTGGAACTCTGCTTTCAAATGGGTATATCTTTCCTTTTCTCCTTTACCTTTAGTTTCTCTTCTTTTCTCAGCTATTTGTAAGGCCTCCTCAGACAACCATTTTGCCTTTTTGCATTTCTTTTTCTTGGGGATGGTCTTGATCCCTGCCTCCTGTACAATGTCACAAACCTCTGTCCATAGTTCTTTAGGCACTCTGTCTATCAGATCTAGTCCCTTGAATCTGTTTATTTCTTCCATTGTATAATCATAAGGGATTTAATTTAGGTCATACTTGAATGGTCTAGTGGTTTTCCCTACTTTCTTCAATTTAAGTCTGAATTTGGCAATAAGGAGTTCATGATCTGAGCCACAGTCAGCTCCCAGTCTTGTTTTTTGTTGACTGTATAGAGCTTCTCCATTTTTGGCTGCAAAGAATATAATCAACCTGATTTCAGTGTTGACCATCTGGTGATGTCCATGTGTAGAGTCTTCTCTTGTGTTGTTGGAAGAGGGTATTTGCTATGACCAGTGCATTCTCTTGGAAAAACTCTGTCAGCCTTTGACCTGCTTCATTTTGTTCCAAGACCAAATCTGCCTGTTAGTCCAGGTATTTCTTGCCTTCCTACATTTGCATTCCAGTCCCCTATAATGAAAAGGACATCTTTTTTGGGTGTTAGTTCTAGAAGGTCTTCGTAGAACCATTCAACTTCAGCTTCTTCAGCATTACTGGTTGGGGCATGGACTTGGATCGCTGTGATATTGAATGGTTTGCCTTGGAAATGAACAGAGATCATTCTGTTGTTTTTGAGATTGCATTCAAGTACTGCATTTCAGACTCTTTTGTTGACTATGATGATTACTTCTCTTCTTCTAAGGGATTCTTGCCCACAGTAGTAGATATAATGGTCATCTGAGTTAAATTCACCCATCCCAGTCCATTTTAGTTCCCTGACTCCTAAAATTTCTATATTCACTCTTGCCATCTCCTGTTTACCACTTCCAATTTGCCTTGATTCATGGACCTAACATTCCACATTGCTATGCAACATTGCTCTTTATAGCATCGGACTTTACTTCCATCACCAGTCACACCCACAACTGGGTGTTGTTTTTGCTTTAGCTCCATCCCTTCATTCTTTATGGAGTTATTTCTCCACTGATCTCCAGTAGCATATTGGGCACCTACCAAACTGGGAAGTTAATCTTTCAGTGTCCTGTCTTTTTGCCTTTTCATACTGTTCATGGGGTTCTCAAGGCAAGAATACTGAAGTGGTTTGGCATTCTCTTCTCCAGTAGACCACTTATAACTTTAGTTTCTTTAAAAAAAAATTAGGATTCTCTCCAGTGCTTCAACTTCTTTAGGTAGAGAAACACCATTTCAGTCTTTCAAGGGATCCTTTCCCTAGACCCCAACATTGCACAGCCCATGGACAGAGGAGTCTGGCAAGCTACAGTCCATGGAGTTGTAAAGAGTTGGACATGACTGAGTAGCTAACACAATGCACAACATTGCCCAAATTTCCAAGGATTCCTTCAAAAAGCAAACTAGACTTAGAGGCTACCGTTTGTCTTTTCATTGACAATATCAGATAACTCCAAATGCACATTATCCAAGTCCACACTTTTTCAAAAAAGAATGTGGAAATCATCTCATCCAAAAATTTTTTATAAATAGGTTATTACTGATTAAGAAATAAACATCTAATGAATCAATGAATTGCTTGTTTGTTAAATTCATCAGGAATCAGGTTTGCTTAATCCCTCAGTTGGTCTTTGTGAACATTTATGACACATAAGAAATTTTCTAGAAATATCTTGCACTGCCAAAGGATGACTTACACATGGAATTCTATCTTCAGAAATTTACAATCTAATTATTTTAACAGGAAGGAATAAAGTTGCCATTAGGAAGTAGTGATAGAAACAACAACAACAACAACTCAGGGATCAGAAAAGCGAGAGCAAGAAGGGGGACAGGAAAAGGAAACAAAGGGATCAGAAAGGTTTTATTGTGGAAAATGGCAGCTGAGCTAAACTTTCAAGAATGCCTATCCAATTTCACATTCTTTGTTCCATTTAATTTCTGTAAGAGCCTAGTGTGATATTTGGAGCAAGAATTATTGCATCATCATCACAGTTTTCCAAGTGAAAACAAGTAAAGACCTGAAGTGATCAGTTTACATAGATGTTAACTGAGTGCTTCCCAGGTGGCAGTACCCAGTGCAGGAGACATTCAATCCTGACATGCACCCAGGAAATGGCACCCCACTCCAGCATTCTTTCCAAGAGAACCCCAGGGACAGAGGAGCTTGGTGGGCTACAATCCATAGAGTCACAGAGTTGGACACGACTGAGGGTCTGAGCAGTGGCAGCACATACGATTCAGTCATTTTGCCGCACAGCAGACATTAACACAGTACTGTCAGTCGACTACACCTCAATTAAAAACACACAAAAAACAAATTACCCGATGTCAGAAGGCTTATCAGTGATAAACTTTGAACTTGAAATTCCATCCAAAGCTGAACTCTTTCCATTCAGCCATTCCAAGTACAGGACGGGGTGACGTGCCTTCAGCGGCCCGAGATCAGCTTGAGAGGCAGTCGGTGGTCACATTCTCTTGTCTACCTTCTCCAACAAACAGATGGTGTAAATTCTAGCCTGAAAGCCCAAAGACTCCAAACCCAAGAAGGGCTGATGTTTCAACTCAAGTTCAAAGGCAGCAAAAGCTAACGCCACCAGCTCAGGCAAGAAGAGCTCCCCCTTACTTGGCATTTGTTGCTGTTGTTGTTGTTGCTGTTGTTCTATTCAGGTCTACAACTGATTGGATTGATTGAGACCCACACATAATAGGGTTGTCAACCTGCTTTGATGGCATATGGGGATGTCTGTTGGGAGTGTGAGGGGATGTGAGAAGCAAAGATTCAATTTCCTGGGGAGATATCCAGCTTTCAGGCTCTTTCAAGTCCTGACAGTAGTCCTTGGGTCTGTCAGGGCTTCTGATGAGCAAATAAGATGCCAAGAGTTGAAACAATACACCCAGACCATGTGGAGAATTACACCTTCTCACCATGTGGCCGAGCTCCCAGTCACAGCCGGGGACAAGGCCCATGGGTCCTGACAGAGTCTGCTGCTGCTGCTGCTGCTAAGTCGCTTCAGTCGTGTCCAACTCTGTTCGACCCCATAGATGGCAGCCCACCAGACTCCCCCGTCCCTGGGATTCTCCAGGCAAGAACACTGGAGTGGGTTGCCATTTCCTTCTCCAATGCATGAAAGTGAAAAGTGAAAGTGAAGTCGCTCAGTCACGTCTGACCCTCAGCGACCCCATGGACTGCAGCCTACCAGGCTCCTCCATCCATGGGATTTTCCAGGCAAGAGTACTGGAGTGGGGTGCCATTGCCTTCTCCCCGCCTGACAGAGTCTTGCTTCCACTTAAAGCAGTTGATAGATTGCTTCATCAGTAGCTGACTTGGGGCTATCTAAACTATCCTAGATTATTAAATGCTAGGTCCAGCTTTTTTTTTGGTTGCTGTTTTTCCTAGCTTGTCCTGTGACACCTTCTGGTCAGGCAAGGCTTACCCTCTCTCACCGATAACCTGGCTTTGACTCCATTTATTATCTGCATCTCAGCTCACAGTTATGTTGTCAGGCTCTATAAAAAGGTCATACTCCAGTCACTCAAGCAACTTGCTGTACAACTAACTCTTTGACATACTCCGGATGCTCTCAACCCCAGCACAGAGTAACACACCCAGGCCCCGACAACAAACAGTCAACTATTGTGGGAACTTCATCTTTATAATAGCCCTAGCCCTTTAGGTAGTTTATTGGGCTTCCCTGGTGACTCAGACAGTAAAGAATCTGCCTGCAAGATGGGGGAGACTCAGGTTCAATCCCTGTGTCGGGAAGATCCCTTGGAGAAAGCAATGGCACCCCACTCCAGTCTTCTTGCCTGGAGAGTCCCATAGATAGAGGAGCCTGGCAGGCTACAGTCCATGGGGTCACAAAGATCCTATGTGGACACAACTGAGCGACAACTACTCCTACTACTCAGGCAGTTTATGGTTAATTAGCTCCCTATAGAAGAATGCGCTCAGTACTATGGTAATAAATATGAAAAATCACCTCGTGGGGCTTCAATTATGACCCATTATGTGATTACTTTTTAATCGGCAATTTATCAAGTTGAATGAAGAAGTGGGGCGTCATAGCTCCCAAATGATAAAGCACATTTAATTTTCAAAGGAGAATCTATATAATTTTGTTTGTTTAATCATGCAGAGTTGGATTCTAATTCCTGCTGGAATATTTCTTATAGGAAATATTTTCCTCTTGAAGGTCAATTTCATTTGTAATTTTGTGATTCTTTTTGGTGTTGAAAATCAAGTTTGATTTTTCTGCCTACTTTTCCAGAAACAAAGTTCCTTTTGAAGGTTGTGCTTTATCCTGGTCAGTATCTTGCTCCTTGGGGTATAGGAAAAACACTCTTTGAATCTTTCTTTTATTTTATTGTACCTTCTATGTGGAAAAATCAATGAAGTGCTTCCTTGCTTTCAGTTTGAAATACATGATTTTGCCTTTATTTCTTAATAGGGTGCCTTATGCTGCTGCTGCTGCTAAGTCGCTTCAGTCGTGTCCTACTCTGTGCGACCCCATGGACCGCAGCCCACCAGGCTCCTCCGCCCTGGGATTTTCCAGGCAAGAGTACTGGAGTGGGGTGCCATTGCCTTCTCTGAATAGGATGCCTTATAGTTGCCCTTTAATCTTCTCCTACTAAAATTGAAGAAATTCAGCAAATATTTATGGAGTAACTAACCCGTGCAAGGGACTTTGCCATGTACTTCAAGCCTTAAAGAAAGAGAGGGACATTTTTATGTTTTCCAACTTCCGTGCCTTAGCATTCACCAAGCGTAACATAAAACCTATAAGATGTACTACCAATGCTGGCTGATTAATATTTATTGGAAATATTTGAAGAAGGAAAGCTTTTGATTATTAACACTTAGAAAATACAGAAAAGGACATGAATATTCCCTCTATTTTCAAAACGTTTTACCACTGTATCTGTATGTATTTTTGTCTACAGTAAATCTGAATTAGGTTGGTGCTTATATCCCCACTTACAAACAAACAAACAAACAAAACCAGAAAAGATGAACGGCTCAAATGAATGGTCCAGTCCCGGAGCAAGTATGTTTTATGCTTTCTGGATGGAGTAAGGATTCTTATGTGTTCAAAATCAAGTTCGATTTTTCTACCTGCTTTTCCAGAAACGAAGTTCCTTTTGAAGGTTGTGCTTTACCCTGGTTGGTATCAATCATGCCAGATTGCTTGCATCTTATTCAGCTGATGCACTTGGCATTTCACCTGTGTCTGCTGCTTATGTCTCCTCGCCTCTGTGAACACCCCCAGCTGAAGTCTGACGGTTTCAGAGCCTCCTCATTGCTCTCCCACTGGCCTCCCATGTCGTGCTGTTTGGGATGCGGTTCCTTTTGCTCAATAGGATCATTCCAGCATCCTCTTTCCTTCTCTGTTCTTTCTCTACACACAAGTGGTTTTCAGAAATTTCCAATTGCATTTCATTAGCAATGTCTTTTAGCTAGAATCTGCAGATAATTGGAATAAGAGGTTTTCTGTCTTACTAACCAGTCAGTAACACTTGAGATTGATTCAGTCTCCAGAATAATTTGAAAACCACTTAATGCCACATTTTTACAATAACAAAATAAAATTAAGATAAGCCGTGGCCAAGAACGGCTCTGAGACAGAAGAGTTACTTGAAGTTACAATGTCTGATTCGTCTCACCTTTCTGTTGTGGTGGTTTAGGCTGCAATTTTCATAAGCCAGGATTTGTTATATTATTGTTTTAAATGGTGTCATTTGGAACTAAATTATTTGTCTGCCACATCATCTCAATCAATGCAAGATAGTTTTGAAAAGAAAAAATTTCAAATGCCCCAAAGAATTACTAAAGGAAACCATTTTAATCCATTTAAAATCATCTCCAATTAGTGAAAATGGATTTTTCAGCATATATATTACTGTGAAAGGCATGCAGCACTTTTATTTGTTGATGGGGCATTTTAATTAAAAATGTCATTGACTCCACCATTGGAATTTTACCCAAATTAACATACAACATGTTATTAACATACAACATAAGGTAATAATACCATGTAGTTGGAATGTATGAGTTTAATTTGTATTTATCATTATCAGCAATTAGACTAAAGGGATAGTTAAAATGTGATTTGTTAGAGTATCTGCAATTTAAAAAAAATAGGAAGCCATTATCTCCTGTTTATTTTGGCAAAGCCATAAAATCTAGCCACACGTTAGCTTATATTAGGTATTATTCATTGTCATAAAGAAATTTATCAGGCAATTGCACTTAAATATTTTACATTTTACTTCAAATTGGAGCATATTCCAATTTGTTTTTATAGTTTAAAGGCACTGTTGAAGACAGACGTCTAGTGAAAGAAAGTGAAAGTGAAAGTTGCTCAGTCGTGTTCTGTCCATGGAACTCTCCAGGCCAGAATACTGGAGTGGGTAGCCTTTCCCTTCTCCAGGAGATCTTCCAAACCCAGGGATCGAACCCAGGTCTCCTTCATTGCAAGCAGATTCTTTACCAGCTGAGCCACAAGGGAAGCTCAAGAACACTGGAATGGGTAGCCTATCCCTTCTCCAGGGGATCTTCATGATCCAAGAATCGAACCAGGGTCTCCTACATTAGAGACAAAAGTAAATTTTCAAAATACCAATATTTTCACCTGGAGTTTTTAACACTTGTTAATTCTTAAAAGTCTATTAAACTCTCTGCAGTCTTTTTTGCCAGAAAAATATATTTGGTCACAAGAACAGGTGAACATACACAAATATGTATGTATTTTATGTCTATGAATCCTCAGATTAATAAGAATGCCTACTCTACAGAATATAAAGTTTTATCTGGGATAGTTGCTAAATAAGAATTATGCTCAAAAGTTAACCAAAGTTTTGAAAAATGTCCAAACAGAGATACAAATATAAGTCAAGAATTTATTCAAAGCAAATTTAATAACTTTTTATTTCTTAAAACATCACTTAGCTTTTCTGTTGAGAAAGCATTCTTTATTTTAAGCTTATTTAAAGATATGTACGTTTTCTTAGGTTTATCTAAATTTTAAAGCATTGAAAATAAAATTTACTTTGATTAAAGAAATATAGTGAACAATGCTATTTTTAAGAGAATATTTACTGGTTCACAATTCCTTATATATTAAATTGTAAGATGGGGGTTAGTTGTGGAACGTTAAACATTAGAAAATGAGATAGATGACGACAAATATTGTTTTTGCCTCATAATTTTCGTTGTATGACTGTTGTCAGCACACATATTTAGAGTAGGTCCACAAAGTTATTTGTGGCACTATATTATATTATGATATTGGAGAAGGAAATGGCAACCCACTCCAGTGTCCTTGCCTGGAGAATCCCAGGGCCAGGGGAGCCTGATGGGCTGCCACCTATGGGGTCGCACAGAGTCGGACACGACTGAAGCGACTTAGCAGTAGCAGCATTATATTATGAATGAAAGTCTGATGGGCATCCACACACCTAGTATAACTAAACAGACATTCTGGGTTCTTTCTAATGCACTGACCTCTTTTGTTACAGGTTTCAATCATTTGTGACAGAGCGTTCTTGTTCTTTTTTGAAGAGGCGAGCACTTCATGAACGTCTCATCTGCCCCTTGCTAAATCTCTGGCCTTTGTAACACTAAAATGTAGTTTATGTGAGGTCCTTCTTTTGTGGCAGGCGGGTTGACTATGTGGGTGAGCTGGTTGGCCCCTAGTTAGGTGGTTTGCAGACTCTGCCTTGTGCAGAGGCTGCTGTTTGGCGGGACCTGGTCACAGGTGGCTGGCTGCAGAATCCTAGGGGACCCAGGGACCAGCACCAGCTCACTGGAGGGCAGAGTTACTGTCCTGAAGACTCTGTTGCCCACTCGCTGGCAGGTGAAACCAGATCCTGGAATTAGTGCTGGCTACTGGCAGGCAGGGTGCTTCCCAGGTGGCTCGGTGGTAAAGAATTCCCCTGCAATGCAGTAGACACAGGTTCGATTCCTGGGTCAGGAAGATCCCCGGGAGGAGGAAATGGCTACTCACTCCAGTATTCTTGCCTGCCAAATCCCATGGACAGAGGAGCCTGGTGGGCTACAGTCCATGGGGTCCCAAAGAGTTGGACACGACTGAGCAACTAAAAAGCAACAACAAAACTGGTAGGCAGAGCTGGGTCCTGGAGGCTGATTTTCAGGGTTCAGGGATCCCTGAGCCTGTTTCAGATTGCTGATGGTGGGGGCAGGTTCCTACACTCTTGGGTATGGGGTCTGGTGTGTCCTGACATTGGTCTGCTAGTGGGTGGGGACGGGGCCCTGTTGATTCCATGACTCTGGTGGCACCTCCTGGTGTGTGCGGCTCTGCTAGAGGCTGGTGCAGTCCTCCTGGCGGGAGGGGCCTGTGCCCGTCCACTCATAGGTGGAGCTGGGTCTTGGCCCCAGGCCCTGTCTAGGGGAGTGTCCGGAGGTGGCATGTCCTAGTCTATAGACAGCCTGTGTCCTGATGGGTGGGGCTGTGTCCCCTCCCAGTTAGGTGTTTGTCCTGAGGCATCCCAGCAAGCTTCCCAGGTGGCTCAGTGGTGAAGAACCTACCTGCCAATGCAGGAGACACAGCTTCGATTCCTGGGTCGGGAAGATCCCCCGGAGGAAGGCATGGCAGCCCACTCCAGTATTCTTGCCTGGAGAATCCCGTGGACAGAGGAGCCTGGTGGGGTTCGGTCAGTCCATGGGTTGCAAAGAGTTGCACAGGACCGAGCAAGTCAGCACGCTCGCACACCTTCCTGTGTCGGAGCTCACGCGTCGCAGCTCGCAGGCTGTTGGTGGAGCCGGATCTTGATGCTAATGAGGCAATCGCTCAGCGGCCAGGAGTGTTTTCAGTGAATCTTCCTCAGTATGTCTACTCCCGCGTCTCCATCCCCAGGGTGAGCAGCAGCAGCATGCTTTCCTCCTCACCCTTTCGCCGTTCCCACCTTCCCAGGAGACACCCCAAGACCAGCAGGTAGGTCTTGCATCAAATCACTGCTCTTGCCTTTGGTCTTGGGCGTGCCTGAGATTCTGAGGGCGCCCTTTAAGAGTGAAGCCCCTATTTCCCCTGTCCCCTGGGCTCCTGCAGAAAGGCACCGCTGGCCTTCAAAACCAAAGGGTCAGAGGGCTGGTCTTCCTGGTGCCGGACCCCTGGGCTGGGAAACCTAACTTGGGGCTCGGAACTCCCACTTCTACAGGAGAAACTTTGCACTATAATTATTCTCCGGTGTGTGGGTCGCCCACCCTGGAGTTATGGGATTTGATTTAATGGAGAGTGAGGGCATAGCAACCCACCCCAGTCTTCTTGCCTGGAGAATCCCATGGACAGAGGAGCCTGGGGGGCTACAGTCCACGGGGCCACAAAGAGTCGGACACGACTAAGCAACTTAGCAGGCAAACACATGCGCCCCTCCTCCCCACCTCCTGGTTCTTTCTTTAGGTCTTTAGTTGTACAAGATCTTTTCCGGGGGGGGGGGGGGGGGTGTCAGTTTTTTTTTTTTTTTTTTTTTCCTTCCACGGTTGTTCTGCAGATAGTTGTGATTTTGGTGTGGTCATGCTGGGAGGTGAGCTCAGGCCATTCTACTCTGCCCTCAGCTGATTTGAGGAATTCTGGATCTCAATGAAGAGTGTTGAAGTTAAGTTAGTCTGAGGTGGATTCCACTGGAGCATGAATGCAGATCGAGTTTTTACTATTTCTTTCTCTTTGAAGCTTTGCCAGATTTCTAATGCCAGGTGTTGCATCTTTTCAATAGGATTTACAGAATTTGATAGCTTTGGACTGCTTATCGCTAGATTTACATCTCTCACCCCAGTTTTGCAGAGTGAAAGTACCTACTTTTCTTTGGTATTGAGCTTGACTTTTGACTTCAGACAGATTTGTGTGCATTTCTATCATAAAACCTCACTTAACTCAAAGGAACTGTTCACTTAACAAGGATTGGCAAGTAGCAAATCAAATACTTTGAAAAGAATAAATGTTGAAGGTTATACTTTTGTTGATCTTTTTGCCCCAGTATGTTTATTGATCTTTTCCAATAAATTGATACTACTTGCAAATATTTGGAGAAAACTAGTCTCTTAAACCTCAAATTTAGCCTCTTAAAACTGAAATAAATTGTGCATAAAATCTTAAGAAAAGTTTCTTAGGGAAACTTTTGTGCTCTACCTTGTTTCTGAAGCATTTAAAATATTTTTAAAATGTTTCAGTGTTCATTCTCATGGAAATGAGTGTCACATTAATTACATGGGAATCAGATTGATTAGAATGAGCACTGAATGTGGAGTCAGAAGGACTGGTTTTATGTCTTGGTTTCATGACCTAATTTTCTGAGACTTTGGGAAGTAAATGGAAACCCTATGACCCTTAGTCTCATTATCTGTAAAACAAAATAGTAACAGTACCCTGCCTGCTGCCACTGCTAAGTTGCTTCAGTCGTGTCAGACTCTGTGCGACCCCATAGACGGCAGCCCACCAGGCTCCCCCGTCCCTGGGATTCTCCAGGCAAGAACACTGGAGTGGGTTGCCATTTCCTTCTCCAATGCATGAAAGTGAAAAGTGAAAGTGAAGTCGCTCAGTCGTGTCCAGGCTCCTCCATCCATGGGATTTTCCAGGCAAGAGTACTGGAGTGGGGTGCCATTGCCCTCTCTGAGTACCCTGCCTACTTTACCACAATATCAATGGATCAAATTAAATAACTTGTATGAAAGCGAGTAAACTTGTAATCATTTATACACTTTTGAAACTTTCAAGAAAAGAAAAAACTTTACTTCTGAATTCTTTAATTGTTTATGGTGTGCTTGCTGAAAAAAAGATATGATATTCACCATTGTGATATTGTCATTTATAAGAAATATGTATTTGGTTTTTGCCCCCATTTCTGGCACAGAGCTACAGAAACCTTTAGAATTTCAGAAGAGAGCATCATAGTTGGTTATGTTAAAGAGGTCACTTTTGGATCCTACCTAAGGAAGGGATTGGTTACCTTTAGAACTAATCTCCTAATTAGACTGGAACTTTTAGACTCACCCCATGACATCCCAGGAGGGGAGAGGCTGAGGTTGCAGCAACTGCAGACGGCCAGTGATTTAGTCAATTATGCCTCCACAAGAGCCCCAAAGGATGGAGCTTGGCCAGCCTCTGGACTGGTGTTCACACAGAAGTCCTGGGAAAGTGGTATAGGAAGGAGCTCCTACGTGCGGAGAAGCTCCATGCCCCGTTCCCCGTAGTTTGGTCCATGCATCTTTTCTATCTGGCTGTTCTTGAGTCACATCAGTTGTTCAGTTCAGTCACTCAGTCATGTCAGACTCTTTGCAACCCCATGGACTGCAGCATACCAGGCTTCCCTGTCCATTACCAAAGTTATCACTTCAGTTATATACCTTTATAATAAACCAGGGATGTAGTTAGCAAAATTTAATGTTTCTCTGAGTTCTGTGAGAAACTTAATCAAACCCAAGGAGAGCTCAAGGGAGCCCTTGGTTTATAGCCAGTTGACCAGAAGTACAGGTAACCTGAATTTGGCGACTTGTGTCTGAAGAACAGGAACAGGTAGTAGGAACCTCTGATGAGTAGTTGGTCAGAAGCACAGGCAATAATCTGAGCTTGCAGTTGGCACCTGAGTGAGGCATGCAGCCTTGTAGGGTTGAACCCTTAAATTGTGAGATCTGATATTTTCTCTGGGTGGACAGTGTCAGAAAGAGTTGAACTGAGTTGTAGGACACCTAGTTGTAGGATGCCTACAGACTAGATTATACAGCATTGCTTGTTGTTGCTGGTGGAAACCTTTCCCTTCACACAGTTTAAATCCAGGAACTATATTTTATGCAAATAATGAAAATTAAAAATGATGAATAAATTTAATGAATACAGACACAATTTGAGGTATTAACATTACTATTAAAAAACTTTTTGAAAGGCTATGACTTTGATTTCAATTGTGGCTAAAGTGCTTACTTTTTGAACACGTAGAAAGAACAGGGAGGGCTTCCTAAGTGGTGCAGAGGCAAAGACCTTGCCTGCAAATGCAGGAGATGCAAGAGATGCAGGTTCAGTCCCTAGATTGGGAAGATCCCCTGGAGAAGGAAATGGCAACCTCCTCCAGTATTCTTGCCTGGGGAATTCCATAGAGGGTCCCTGGTGGGCTGCCGTCCACGGGGCTGCAAAGAGGTGAACGTGACTGATGCACGTGAGTGCAGAAAGAACAGGAAGGAAAGCCCCGAGCTCTTCATTAGCAGTGACTTGGAAAAGTCATCTTCCTCTTTGCTCCTCAATTTCTTCATTTTTAAGAAGAGGGCTGTATTATATGCATACTATATTATAACATCTGATAAATGGGAGCAATTCAATTCTCTTTAATCGCAAGCAAATGCAGTCCTAGCCCCCCTTTTTTGTACTCTGCTAACCTCTTCTGGACATGGAACAACAGACTGGTTCCAAATAGGAAAAGGAGTACGTCAAGGCTGTATATTATCACCCTGTTTATTTAACTTATATGCAGAGTACATCATGAGAAACGCTGGGCTGGAAGAAGCACAAGCTGGAATCAAGATTGCCGGGAGAAAGATCAATAACTTCAGATATGCAGATGACACCACCCTTATGGCAGAAAGTGAGGAGGAACTCAAAAGCCTCTTGATGAAAGTGAAAGTGGAGAGTGAAAAAATTGGCTTAAAGCTCAACATTCAGAAGACGAAGATCGTGGCATCTGGTCCCATCACTTCATGGAAAATAGATGGGGAAACAGTGGAAACAGTGTCAGACTTTATTTTGGGGGGCTCCAAAATCACTGCAGATGGTGACTGCAGCCATGAAATTAAAAGATGCTTACTCCTTGGAAGAAAAGTTATGACCAACCTAGATAACATATTGAAAAGCAGAGACATTACTTTGCCAACAAAGGTCCATCTAGTCAAGGCTATGGTTTTTCCTGTGGTCATGTATGGATGTGAGAGTTGGACTGTGAAGAAAGCTGAGCACCAAAGAATTGATGCTTTTGAACTGTGGTGTTGGAGAAGACTCTTGAGAGTCCCTTGGACTGTAAGGAGATCCAACCAGTCCATTCTGAAGGAGATCAGCCCTGGGATTTCTTTGGAAGGAATGATGCTAAAGCTGAAACTCCAGTACTTTGGGCACCTCATGCGAAGAGTTGACTCATTGGAAAAGACTCTGATGCTGGGAAGGATTGGGGGCAAGAGGAGAAGGGGACGACAGAGGATGAGATGGCTGGATGGCATTACTGACTTGATGGACGTGAGTCTGAGTGAACTCCGGGAGTTTGGTGATGGACAGGGAGGCCTGTTGTGCTGCGATTCATGGGGTCGCAAAGAGTCGGACACGACTGAGCGACTTGAACTGAACTGAACTGATCTGAATCCCTTCTGTAGAGTACTTTCTTTCCACTCATTGAGTAAAGGTTCAGTTACCCTTAGACTCAATGGCATAGACAGGGCAAAGAATGTAAAGAACTAATAGAGATGGGAATAAAAGCAAATGTGTCCTAAATAGAATTCATAAAATTTTCTAACACTCTTAACTTCCACAGCAAAATCTTGCAGTGTGCTTCCCTGATATTGCATCACATTTGGAAGATTTTCAATTACAGAATTGGATTAAAATAGGACTTTCTGAGTAACTACTAAGTTATTTGGAAAGAACCTCCCTACGATTGCAGGAGACATAAGAGATGTGGGTTCGATCCCTGGGTTGGGAAGATCTCCTGAAGGAGCTCATGGCAACGCACTCCAGTATTCTTGCCTGGAGAATCCCATGGACAGATGAGCCTGGCGGGCTACAGTCCATGGGGTCACAAAGAGTCAGACATAACTCCAAGCCTGCTCGCACAATCAATACCAGTGTCTTATCTCTCAAACATTTAGGTTAATTTCTCTTTTACTAAGTTTCTGAAATTAAATTCTAAGTGTCTATGCTGTTGGGGTTGGGAAGATAGATATTTTGCAGCATAAGCCATGGTCTGGCTTAACTGCAAAGGATCTGAGCTCTCTTAATGTGTTTGAATGGCTCGAAAGCTGGGAAGATGGGTAGGAAATGAATTGTCAATAATTATGTACATGTTTGCATTTGTATTTGCTGATTGCATATTGGCTGTGGGAATAAAAATTTTTCTAAGAGCTCTAGAATAAAGTAAAAATTTACTTTACTTTAAAATTTTCCTTTAAGCATATTTTATAAAATTTTCCTTTAAGTATATTTTATTAAAAAAAAACCACAATAGTTTATTTAGACTCCATCCTCCAAGGTACTTCATAAAACAAGATGATGCAGAGCTATAATTACTTTCTAGAGCAACAGATAACATTCCCAAGAGCAATTTCTATTGATTTAAAATTCTGATTTATAACCCTTGTGCTACCACTTTATTTTAGTTTTAATCTAAGACCTTTCAAATATTTCATAAAGTTTTAGCTATGTTTTAAATTCTCTGTAAGACATAACTTGCCAGATAGAGAGATTTTCTAGTATTTCCTTCTTTCCTTCCTCTCTCCCTTTCTTGCAATCCATGAAGTTTTTCGCTAAGTTCTGAGTTATAAAGAATACACCAGAAGGATGCCTCTTCTTTCCTTCTTGAGAGTCATTTCCTTCCTCTCTCCCTTCTTTGTTTCCTTCCTCCTTTTCTCCTTTCCTATCCTAAGATTCTCCCTCTACCTTCTTCATTTAAATCCCTCCTACTTTCTTATTTATTTAGGTTGCCCGGGGCTTGTTGTTGCAGCAGGTGGGATTTAGTTTCCTGACCAGGGATCGCACCCATTTATTGGGTTCAATGAATCCATCTTGTTCCTTGGGAGTGCAGAGTCTTGGCCACTGGGCCACCAGGGAGGTCCCAGATCCCTTCTGCTTTCTCCCTTTTTTCTTTCTTCTATTTTCCCGAGTGCTTTTAGTTCTCGTCGGGGAGGAGTAGAGGGTGGCATACAAATATTCAGCAAGGGTACTGATACAACTGGAAAAGCTCTGCTGTCTAAGAGACAACTGTGGAGCTCTTTGTGACTGCCTTTTCTCTTTGTGAATTCTCAGGTTAAGGTTTTTATTTTAATAACATTTTAGTTACTGAGATATTCTGTAAATTAAATCACTGAGTGAATTTCCCCACAGACAAAAAAATGATGGGAGTCTTCAGGTCATGCCTGACTTTCCTTGTACTTTGTGATGTGGACATGATCATATGGAGATTATTTCATGGGATTATTACATTTTCCTCCCTCTCTCCTTCCCTTTACCCCTTCCTCCCCTCCCTTCCTCCCTTCTTTCCTCTTCCCTTTCCCTTCTTCCCTTTCATCCTTCCTTCTTTTCCTTTGTTTTTTGGAAAGACTGTAGCCTAATGGATCCTTCTTCAAAGATGACATGTAAATTACAAACCCTACCATTAAAAAAATTTTTTTTTTTCTTTTGGGTCCAGTGTGTTGTTCACTCAAGTTAACTTTTAAAATGTTGTGGTAAATAGGCTTACTAAAATGGTAACAGAAAAATGATACAAAGCAGTTACTAAATCAACTGTATTCCTTGCAATGTATTTTGATAGTTTTAAGAAAGATCACATTTGACTGATTTAATAGAGTGAAAATCTTGTTATAGCTATGAAAGTTGACATTTTCAAGGACAGCTTGATTAATGGTTTTATTTGTAGATGTAGCTTTCCACAGCCTGAAAATATCAGCTATAATATTACATACATTACATCATCTAAGATTTTTCACCTTACAATTTTCATGAATGAATTAACCTGCCTACCTACATCAAATAAAACTTTACAAGTTTGTGATTATTAGCAAAAATAAAGTTGTCACTTTGAATTCAAGCATCATCATAAAAGTCTCGGGGTACAATCAGTATCATTTTGTAAATAATGCTATTCAACTTTATAAGTAAACATAAGCAAATGTTTTTATAGCTTTTACTCTAAAGTTATTATCATTTTTATTTCTATGTGTTATAACTGACAAGCTATTTGTAAAGACTTTTTTTTTTAGAGAAGTTTTAGATTCACAGTAAAACTGAGAGGAAGCACAGAGGTTTCTTGTTTCCTTCCTGTCCCTCGCCCCCACCCACGCACAGCCTCACCCTCACCCACACACAGCCTCGCCCCCACGCACGCACAGCCTCGCCCCCACCCACGCACAGCCTCACCCTCACCCACACACAGCCTCGCCCCCACCCACGCACAGCCTCACCCTCACCCACACACAGCCTTGCCCCCACCCACGCACAGCCTCGCCCCCACCCACGCACAGCCTTGCCCCCACCCACACACAGCCTCACCCCCACTCACGCACAGCCTCACCCCCACGCACAGCCTCGCCCCCACCCACGCACAGCCTCACCCCCACGCACGCACAGCCTCGCCCCCATCCACACACAGCCTCGCCCCCACGCACGCACAGCCTCGCCCCCACCCACGCACAGCCTCGCCCCCACCCACGCACAGCCTCACCCTCACCCACACACAGCCTTGCCCCCACCCACGCACAGCCTCGCCCCCAGCCACACACAGCCTCGCCCCCACGCACGCACAGCCTTGCCCATCAGCCTCCCCTAACACAGCGGCACCTTTGTTCCAAGTGATGAGCCTGCACTGACACATCCAAACCACACAAAGTCCATACTTCACCTTAGAGCTCAGTGTTGTCCATTTTATACTGCTGCTAAGTCACTTCAGTTGTGTCTGACTCTGTGCGACCCTGAAGACGGCAGCCCACCAGGCTCCGAGGTCCCTGGGATTCTCCAGGCAAGAACATTGGAGTGGGTTGCCATTTCCTTCTCCAGTGCATGAGAGTGAAAAGTGAAAGTGAAGTCGCTCAGTTGTGTTCAACTCTTTGCAACCCCACAGACTGCAGCCCACCAGGCTCCCCCATCCATGGGATTCTCCAGGCAAGAGTACTGGAGTGGGGTGCCATCACCTTCTCCATGGGTTTGAACAAATGCGTAATGGCATATACTCCTCACAGAATCATACAGTGTCTTCACTATCCTAAGAATCCTCTGTGCTCAGCCTGTTCATCCTCTCCTGCTCCCATCCTCACCTCCTGCCGGACCACCGATTTCTTTTTTTTTGTTTTTCACTCTCTCTGTAGTTTTGCTTTATCCAGAATGTCATGTAATAGTACTCATACAGCACAAAGCCTTTTCAGATTGGCTTCTTTCAATTAGAAGTATGCATTTAGGTTTCCTCTGTGTCTTTTATGGTTCAGTAGCTCTATTTCAGTGCTGAATAATATTCATCTGGAAAAGGAAAATCCTCATCCCAATTCCCAAGAAGTATAGCACTGCAGAGTGTGCTAACCACTGGCCAACTGCACTCACCTCCCACGTTAGGAAGGTCCTGGTTAAAATCTTGCATGCTAGGCTTCACAGCATGTGAAACAAGAACTTTCAAATGTCCAAGCTGGGTTTAGAAAAGGCAGAGGAACCAGAGATCAAATTGCCAACATTTGCTGGGTTGTAGAGAAAGCAAGGGAATTCCAGAAAAACATCTACCTCTGTTTCATCGACTGCGCTAAAGCCTTTGATGGTGTGGATCATAACAGACTGTGGAAAGCTGTTAAAGAGATGGGAATCCCAGACCATCTTACCTGTCTCCTGAAAGAGCTGTATGTGGGTCATGAAGCAAGAGTTAGAACCCGGAACAACTGATTGGTTCAAGATTGAGCAAGGAGTATGGCAGGGCTGTGTGCTGCCACTGTTTGTCTAACCTGTTTGCTGAGCACATCGTGAGAAATGCTGGGCTGGATGAGTTACAGACTGGAATCAACAGAGGTGGGAGAAACGTCAGCAACCTCAGATATGCAGATGACGCCACTCTTATGGCAGAAAGCAAAGAAGAACTAAAGAGCCTCTTCATGAAAGGGAAAGAGGAGAGTGAAAAAGTTGGCTTAAAACTCAACATTCAAAAAACTAAGATCATGGCATCTGGTCCCATCACTTCATGGAAAATAGATGGGGAAACCTAGGAAACAGTGACAGATTAAATTTTCTTGGGCTCTAAAATCACTGAAGATGGTGACTGCAGCCATGAAATTAAAAGACGCTTGCTCCTTGGAAGAAAAGCTATGACCAACCTAGACAGCACATTAAAAAGCAGAGACATTACTTTGCCAACAAAAGTCCATCTAGTCAAAGCTATGGTTTTTCCAGTAGTCATGTATGGCTGTGAGACTTGGATTATAAAGAAAGCTGAGCACCAAAGAATTGATGCTTTTGAACTGTAGTGTTGCAGAAGACGCTTGAGAGTCCCTTGGACTGCAAGGAGATCCAACCAGTCCATCCTACAGGAAATCAGTCCTGAATATTCATTGGAAGGACTGATGCTGAAGCTGAAACTCCAATACTTTGGCCACCTGATGAGCCAACTCATTTGAAAAGACCCTGATGCTGGGAAAGTTTGAAGGTGGGAGGAGAAGTGGATGACAGCAGATGAGATGGTTGGATGGCATCACCAACTCAATGGACATGAGTCTGAGCAATCTCCGGGAGATGGTGATGGACAAGGAAGCCTGGTGTGCTGCAGTCCATGGGGTCCCAAAGAGTTGGACACGACTGAGCGACTGAACAAAACAACCCAGTTACACTGTGACTGCTTCCAACTTTTGACGTTTGTGAATAAAGCTGCTATAAATATCCGTGTGGGCTTCCTAAGTGGCTCAGTGGTAAGGATTCTGTGTGCTAATGCAGGAGATTCAGGACCTGGGTTTGATCCCTGAGTCAGGAAGATCCCCTAGAGAAGGAAATGGCAACCCACTCCAGTATTCTTGCCTAGAAAATCCCATGGACAGAGGAGCCTGATGGGCTGTAGTCCATGGGGTCACAGAAGAGTTGGACACAACTGAGTACTCAGAAATATCCATGTACCAGTTTTTGTACAGACACAAGTTTTTGTCTTCTTGGATAAATACCAAGAAGCCAGATTGCAGGACTGTATGTTAAGAGCATGTTCAGTTTTATAATAAACAGTCTTCCAAAATGGCTATACCATTTTGTACCCCACCAGCAATGCATAGACAGAGCAATAGATGGAGAATTCCATGTGTTTCTTAGAATAAGTAAGCATCTATTAGAATATGACTTTACAAACTGGAAGCTAGTAAGAGTTCCAGTTTTTGAAGTCAACTTTAAGAGCACAGGCCTAAGAATTTGATGTCTTTATTCTCTTGGGAACTCCTGGGAAGAGTGAGGATTTCTTGTGAAGTAAATGTTATAAGTCAGTTTTCCAGGAAACCAGCTCATTGTCAGTACATTTTATTCTGCCTCTTTTATTTTGATCATTGCTGTTGTTGTTGTTTAGTCACCAAGCATGTCTGACTCTTGAAACCCCATGGGCTATTGCTTGCCTGGCTCCTCTGTCCATGGGATTCTCTAGGCAAGAATACTGGGTTGCCATTTCCCACTCCAGAGGAACTTCCAGAGCCAGGGATCTATCCTGCATCTCCAGAATAGGCAGGCAAATTCTTTACCACATAAATAATTCAATCTTATGTTTTCTTGAGACTATAAATGAAAAGATAATTGGGATAATACCATGCTTTTGATGATCTACCATATCAGGAGAGTAGATGTGTGTAAATAAACTGCAGATTTTTCAACACCACCATGTCAAAAGCCCCATAGTATTTTTCTCCAGTTATAAATTTTATCTATACATGGAGAGGGTTACCATGGTTGATATAAGAGGCAAAATTCACCAGAATTTTGAAAGGGGTAATTTCTTGCATTGAGAAACTGGACATAAAGGAACCACAGCAAAGCAGGAAGGGAGGGAAAACCTTAAAACAGTGCCGTATTAGACTACTTTAAGCTCTAACCCAGGCCTGGCTAGCTCAGGCGATAGAGCATGAGATTTGAGAGACTAACCAGGTGGCTCAAGAATTTTCCTGCCAATGCGGGAAACAGAAGAGGCGAGTGTTCAATCCCTGGGTTGGGAGGATCCCCTGGAACAGAGAATGACAACCCGCTCCAGTATTCTTGCCTGAAAATCCCGTGGACAGAGGGGCCGGTGGGCTACAGTCCATGGGGTCGCAAAGAGTCAGACATGACTGAAGCGACTTCGCACACAAACTCTAGTGAAGACTGACGTGGACTCACTTCATTTCACAGCCACATTTATAAGCAGCAACTGTTCTGCTTCTTTTCCTTCCCTTGCCTTCTCTGACCCTACAGGTAGCAGACAATGCAACAGCAAATGGAAAAGGAGAGAAAAATTACCAGGGGAAAGAGACAAGAGAAACCGACCCCATCCTCCTTATTTACGGCAGGCGGGCGGGAATCAGAAGGGAGATGCCTCACTTAAATGAATTTGGAATATTTTGACTCTTGCACTATACTGGATGCAAAAATTATTGAACTAAACTCTTCTTAGAGTAGAAACAAATGTATCACTTTTCTTAAAAGTAATGAATTCATGGACCCTGTGTTAAATTTCAATGAGATAGCATGAAAAATCTACCTGCATGAAATTAATCTTAAGAGACAATGAGAGATGAAAAGAAAGTTTCATTGTCAGTTATTCCATGATCATGCTTGCTCAATCAAATTACTGCACACATCCTAGATGTCAATTATAGAATGTAAATATACCCTCCTTGGCTGTCAGCTAAGAATACCTGAGTTTACATGAAATGGAAAATAATTATATAAATCTTTACATATTTCAGGAAACAAAGGTATTTTACTTACTGATTTTTTTTTTTAAGAAAAATGACAAGGTAAAAAGCGTACTAGTTTCTTTAAAAATGGTGAAGAGTTTTGCTAATATTAATATATTGCCCTTTTATATACTGATAATTCTATCTTGTTTTACAGACAGAATGATTGCTAAGTCATTTATCAAAAGAATTTTCGGGACAGCATCTTTAGAAAATGAAGTAAATGTTGATGTAATAGCTCATTTGTGTAAAGATCCAACACTGATATGTGTTTGTTTTTGATGACTTTTTCTCTCCAATTTCCATTTCCGACTGTATATCTGAAATATGTTCTACTTGGGAGTGAGGTTAGTAGCACAGACTTTATAAGAATATTAAATTTTTAAATGTGGCTGGAAGACCCATCTATTATTTTTAGTGCTGAATAGCTCATGAATCAGGCTGCTGTTGACATTAGCAGCTAGCTATGTGCAATCGGTCAGATCACATCACCCTCATGTGTCACCCCTGAAAGCAAAGCCTTCTTTATAATATAATGGTCTAATTAAAAAATTCTTTTAAAAAGTCTTTTTAAATTTTTTTATTTATTGAAGTATAGTTGATTTACAATGCTGTATTAATTTATGCTGTATAGCAAAATGATTCATACACCCGCACATGTATATATGTGTGTGTGTGTATATATATATATATATATATATCAGGAGAAGACGCTTGAGAGTCCCTTGGACTGCAAGGAGATCAAACGAGTCAATCCTAAAGGAAATCAACCCTGAATATTTATTGGAAGGACTGATGCTGAAGCTAAAGCTCCAATAATTTGGCCACCTGATCCAAAGAGCCAACTCATTAGAAAAGACTTTGATGCTGGGAAAAATTGAGGGCAGGAGGAGAAGGGGGTGACAGAAGATGAGATGGTTGGACAGCATTACAGACTCAATGGACATGAGTTTGAGCAAGCGGCCGGAGATGGTGAAGGACAGGGAAGCCTGGTGTGCTGCAGGTCATGGCGTCACAAAGAGTCAGACACGACTTAGCAACTGAACAACAATATACACACACACACACACACGCACATTCTTGTTCGTGTTCTCTTCCATTACGGTTTACACAGGGCACTGCGTGTAGCTCCTTGTGCTGGGCAGGAGGACCTTGCTGTTTATCTGTTCCTTACACAGTAGTTTGCCTCTCCAGTCCCAAACTCCGACTCCATCCTTCCCCCAGTGCCCTCGCCCTTGGCAACGACAGCTCTGTTCTCTGTGTCTGAGTCTGCTTCTATTTTGTAGGTGAGCTCAGTTGCGTCATATTTTAGATTCCACATATAAGTGACATCACACGGTATTTGCTTCTTTTTATGACTTATTTTCACTTGTGTGTGCGTGTGTCTTAGTCGTGTCCGACTCTTTGCAACCCCATGGACTGTAGCCCTTGCCAGACTCCTCAGTCCATGCAATTTTCCAGGAAAGAATACTGGAGCGGGTTGTGGTTTCCTACTCCAGGGACTCTTCCTGACCCAGGGGTCAAGCCCTCCCACGTCTCTTGTGTCCTCTGCAATGGCAGGTGGATTCTTCACCACTAACGCCACCTCGGAAGCCCCAACTTCACTTAATACGATCATCTCCAGGTCCATCCATATTGCTGCAAATGGCACTATTTCATTTTTTTTTAAAGGCTGAGTAATACTTCATTGTATATGTGGACCACATCTTTAACCACTCACCAACTGATGGACATTTAGGTTGTTTCCCTGTCTTGGCTATTGTCAATAATGCAGCTATGAGCACAGCGGTAAATGTATCTTTTTGAATTATAGTTTTGCTGGATATATGCCCAAGAGTGGGATTGCTGAAGCATATGGCAACTCTATTTTTAGTGTGGGAAAAAAAACCAAAAACCTTTTAGTTATAAGTCTATTGCTTGGATTATTCTGGATTGACTCCCAATTTGTGCTTTCATGCCAGTTTAAATTATGTTAGTGAAAGATCAAAAATTTTCAAAACTTTGTTTCATATTATTTTCTCTAACTGTAAAATCAAGATGAATTATTGAACCATTTCTCTGCATGCCCACAGCTACATTTACTTTCCATCGTCTTCAGCAGGTAGTGTTTAGAAAAGCAGTCTCCCCAAGAAGGAAGATTTTTTTCCTCATATAGGTTTGATATTTGTACCTAAAGCATGTTTTGTTCCTCTTCCAAGTTTGTCAGTACAAGTAGGACATGTGTTACGTGGAGCATTTTGTACTAAACCTTGTAGGTCACAAAGCCCTCTTTTAATTTTTAAATGCAGATTTTATTTTATTTCAGATATATCTTCTTGTATCATGTTCTCAAATATATGTACATTCTTTTACATTTGTTGAATTGTCTATTTTAAGGAAATCAAGTTTCCAAATATTTTTTTCTTTTTTTCTTTCTTCTTTTGGGAGTCAGTCTTGCATATCATTCAGTTTTCTTCTAGTTATTTTATTTTTTAAAATCTCTTTTGTTTTTTTTTTTCTTATTGTTTTGGTATGTTTTCATAATTGCCATGCCACTTGCTTTCATTTTATTTATATTTTAGGAGCTCTAGCGATGCTCTTTTCTGAATCTTTAAAAATTTTGGATACCAGAATTCACACTTTCAGGTATGAAGTGTGCCCCATTTCTATGATAGATGTACCACGCATACAGCATAGATGACCTAAGCTGTTGTTTCCTTCAGAGAAAGTCACCTCATCTTTTACTTTCTGACATTCTCACTTTCCTCTCTCACCACCATTTACACTATTCCCCAGGCTGAAGGGGAAAAATTGATAGAGAAAGTGTATAATTTTCTTTTCTCCCAATTTGGGGATGGAATTGTGTATTTTCAGGATTGCCATCACGTCAGAATACCTTACAGACTAGGAGCGGCAGTAAGGAGCAGAAAGCTCGTGTTTGTGCCTATTAAACAGTTCAGCAAATAGTAACTCTGAATGAGTGGGCTCATTGACAAACACACATATATGAAGAATGGCAGTTAGGTTTTGAACTTCACGCACTGCACGAAAAAGTTAGGCCAAATGTTACGTATATTTTATGCAATTTTTTGGCTGTTTTTCAAGTTTAGTCAATGCCTAAGTTGAATTTGAATCAACTCTCTAACAGCTCAACTTAATATATTTTAAATAAATTAAAAATTTTGATTGATTAATAACTCAAAACTTAGTTCCCTCTGTTGAAGGAGAAAATGCAAACTGAAAACAGGACAATCATGTTGGAAATAAAGAGCAAAGAAAGACAGAAACAGTGTTGATTAATGGTCATCTTTGTTATAGAAGATGTACTAAAACACAGAATAATTCACAGCAATTTCCCCTGAAGGTCTGCAAGCAGAAAAATCAATTTTCTTAGATCTGTCAAAGAAAAAAAGAGCCTTCATACCTAAATTGAAGTAGACAAGGATTATTCTTTACTTGAAAATTGCTGTAGATTTTTTTACAGTGGTAGAAAATGTATTAATAATTAATATATATTAATTTCACCTGCTCCTTATATAAAAAGTTAAAAAACTTAAATGAGTGCAACTTTGGTTATTTGCAATTCTTCATTTAATTACAGCTCTGTTTTATGTATGTATAACTTTTTAACTTAACTACTAATTTATTTAAAAATCATTAAAGTTGTGTATTGTGACTGTTCAGATAAAAGGATGGCGATTGGAAAAGAGATGGAGAGTGACAGACAAGGGAGAGAGAGAAGGCAGAATGGGAGAGGCAGAAAACAACAGAGAAGCAAAGAAAAAGAGCAGAGATCAGAAGGAAGAAGAAGAGACCTTTCCCCGTAAGGAAAAACTAGAGCAAAAAGCCATCAAGTGCCAAACCTGTGTCGTTTCCTCAATTCATGCTATTTCAGTTGACAGATATTTCTTGGGACCAGTTTGTTGACCTTAGAGGTTACAGCCACTTTTCTCTGTTAAGCTCCCTTGGAACTTGCTCCTGTGTAACCTTGCACCTCCAGGTGATAATGCACACTTCCTCAGTGTCAAAGCTTTCAACCTTTCTAGACGCTGGACTTCAGGTCTAATCACATTATTTCTTGGATGGTTTCTCCAGCATGATTTTGGGAACAGAGTCATTCTCTGTCTCTGTTACTCTTGTGGCCTCCTTTGGAGTAAAGGGAAAATTTAGTTAACTGTAAATCAGTAACTGGTGCCTCTTTTCTTAGCAGTGTTTTTTTTTTTTTTCTTCAAGGGCTGTTAGTTTTGCTTCCCAACTCTGCTACCTTAGGGACTGGATTCTTAAGAGCTGCTTAGTATACAATTGGAGAAGGCAATGGCAGCCCACTCCAGTACTCTTGCCTGGAGAATCCCATGGACAGAGGAGCCTGGAAGGCTGCAGTCCATGGGGTTGCTGAGGGTCGGACACAACTGAGCAACTTCACTTTCACTTTTCACTTTCATGCATTGGAGAAGGAAATGGCAACCTACTCCAGTGTTCTTGCCTGGAGAATCCCAGGGACGGGAGAGCCTGGTGGGCTGCCGTCTATGGGGTAGCACAGAGTCGGACATGACTGAAGTGACTTTGCAGCAGCAGCAGCAGTATACAATACCCAGATACCCAATTAATATTTATTAGTTTTGAAATGCCCAGAATGTCTCTAGCTTGGATGCCTTTTAGAGATTCCACTTGAAGAGGCAATCCCAGTTTCCAAAATACATTTAGAATATCTCAGAGATTCTGTAAAAATTTTACAGCATTTCTATGTACAAAGAATTCATAATGAGATGTAATCTTTGTCAAAGAGTTGATAACCTTTTTGGTAAAGTATGATATTTAAATTTACAAATCAATATCATAATGGCATGCCAGTATAAGAAAAAAATAAATGCTGCAGAATAGCATTATGGGAAATATAGTTTTTATTTATTTTTTTTTAAATTTTATTTTATTTTTAAACTTTACATAATTGTCTTAGTTTTGCCAAATATCAAAATGAATCCACCACAGGTATACATGTGTTCCCCATCCTGAAATATAGTTTTTAAAGTGGAACTCTTATCTTGCTTTTTCAAACTGGAGCAAAGGTGCTGATATTGTCATTTTATTTGACTTGGGATAACTGAGTGACGCTTACTTCATATCTTCATTCAATTCACTTGTATTGCCGCTGAAAAACCAGATGAACTGTGGTGGGTGGTAATGAATTACAACAAACTTAGCCAAGTAGTAATTCCAGTTTCTGTTGTGCTGCCTGTACTGGAGATTTAATGAAGATTTCTTACTGTCTTGGGCATTTATGTGGTGGCTGCATGGCACTGGAGTGACTGTGAGAAGATACCCCATGTCCAAGGGCAAAGGAGAAGCACCAGCAAGATGGTAGGGGGGTGAATTCACTTTTAGAATCAAACCCCATTCCTGCCAGAGATGCTCAGAGTGCTCAAACAAGGGCACCAGGACCCAGGGACCCCACAGAGACTGAGACAGAACTGTGTGTGAGCGTCTCCTGTGGAGGTCTGGGCCGGCAGTGGCCTCCCGCAGGGGCAGGGGCTCTGGGTGCAGCAGACCCGGGCATGGCATAAGCCCTCTTGGAGAAGGTCACCATTAACCCACCATAGAGCCGCCAGAACTTGCACAGGAGTGGGAAATAGACTCTTGGAGGGCACAACAGAACCTTGTGCACCAGGACCCAGGAGAAAGGAGCAGCAACCCCACAGGAGACTGAGCCAGACTTGCCCAGGAATGTCCAGGAGTCTCTGGCGGAGGCGTGGGTCGGTGGTGGCCTGCTGCAGGGCTGGGGGCACTGAGTGTAGCGGTGCCTGCATGGGACCTTTAGAAGGAGGTCGCCATTATCTTCATTACCTCCACCATAGTTTGGCCCCAGGTCAGATAACAGGGAGGGAACACAGCCCTGCCCATCAACAGAAAATAGGACTAAAGATTTACTGAGCATGGCCTCGCTTATCAGAGCAAGACCCAGTTTCCCCATCAGTCAGTCTCTCCCATCAGGAAGCTTCCATAAGCCTCTTATCCTTCTCCATCAGAGTGAAGACAGACTGAAAACCACAATCACAGAAAACTAACCAATCTGATCACATGCCCCACAGCCTTGTCTAACTCAATGTATCTATGAACCATGCCATGTACGGCCACCCAAGACAGATGGGTCATGGTGGAGAGTTCTGACAAAATGTGGCCCACTGGAGAAGGGAATGGCAAACCACTTCACTATTCTTGCCTTGAGAACCCGATGAACAGGATGAAAAGGCAAAAAGATAGGACTCTGAAAGATGAACTCCCAGGTCAGTAGGTGTCCAATATGCTACTGGAGATTAGTGGAGAAATAACTCCAGAAAGAATGAAGAGACGGAGCCAAAGCAAAAACAACACCCAGTTGTGGATGTGACTGGTGATGGAAGTAAAGTCCGATGCTGTAAAGAGCAATATGCATAGGAACCTGGAATGTTACACCCATGAATCAAGGCAAATTGGAAGTGGTAAATATGAGATGGCAAGAGTGAACATTGACATTATAGGAATCAGCGAACCAAAATGGACACTATCACAGGAATCCAAGTCTATGCTCTGACCAGTAATGCTGAAGAAGTTGAAGTTGAACTTGTAGGTTCTGTGAAGACCTACAAGACCTTCTAGAACTAACACCCCCAAAAGATGTCCTTTTCCTTATAGGGGTATAATTGAAAGTGAAAGTTGCTCAGTCATGTCCGACTCTTTATGATCTCATGGACTATACAGTCCATGGAATTCTCTAGGCCAGAATACTGGAGTGGGTAGCCTTTCCCTTCTCCAGGGGATCTTCCCAACCCAGGGATCAAACCCAGGTATCCCACATTGCAGGTGGATTCTTTACCAGCTGAGCCACAGGACTGGAATGCAAGAGTGGGAAGTCAAGAAATACCTGGAGTAACAGGCAAATTTGGCCTTGGAGTACAGAATGAAGCAGGGCAAAGGCTGACAGAGTTTTGCCAAGAGAAGGTACTGGTCATAGCAAACACCCTCTTCCAACAACATAAGAGAAGACTCTACACATGGACATCACCAGAAAGTCAATACCGAACTCAGATTGATTATATTTTTTGCAGCCAAAGGTGGAGAAGCTCTATACAGTCAGCAAAAGCAAGACTGAGAGCTGACTGTGGCTCAGATCATGAATTCCTTATTGCCAAATTCAGACTTAAATTGAAGAAAGTAGGGAAAACCACTAGACCATTCAAGTATGACCTAAATCAAATCCCTTATGATTATAGAATGGAAGTAACAAACAGATTTAAGGGATTAGATCTGATAGAGTGCCTGAAGAACTATGGATGGAGGTTTGTGACATTGTACAGGAGGCAGTGATCAAGACCATCCCCAAGAGAAAGAAATGTAAAAAGGCAAAATGGTTGTCTGAGGAGGCCTTACAAATACCTGAGAAAAGAAGAGACGTGAAAGGCAAAAGAGAAAAGGAAAGATATACCCATTTGAATGCAGAGTTCCAAAGAATAGTAAGGAGAGACAAGAAAGCCTTCCTCAGGGATCAGTGCAAAGAAATAGAGGAGAACGATAGAATGGGAAAGACTAGAGGTCTCTTCAAGAAAATTAGAGATACCAGGGGAACATTTCATGCAAAGATGGGCACGATAAAGGACAGAAATGGTATTGACCTAACAGAAGCAGAAGATATTAAGAAGAGGTGGCAAGAATACACAGAAGAACTGTACAAAAAATATCTTCATGACCCAGATAACCACGATGGTGTGATCAGTCACCCAGAACCAGACATCCTGGAATGCAAAGTCAAGTGGGCTTTAGGAAACATCACTATGAGCAAAGCTAGTGGAAGTGATCAAATTCCTGTTGAGCTATTTCAAATCCTGGAAGATGATGCTGTGAAAGTGCTGCACTTAATATGCCAGCAAATTTGGAAAACTCAGCAGTGGCCACAGGACTGGAAAAGGTCAGTTTTAACTCCAATCCCAAAGAAAGGCAATGCCAAAGATGCTCAAACTACCACACAATTTCACTTATCTCACATGCTAGCAAAGTTATGCTCAAAATGCTCCAAGCCAGGCTTCAACAGTATGTGAACTGTGAACTTCCAGATGTTCAAGCTGGATTTAGAAAAGGTTGAGGAACCAGAGATAAAATTGCCAACATCCATTGGATCATTGAAAAAGAGAGTTCCAGAAAAACATCTACATCTGCTTTATTGAGTATACCAAAGTCTTTGACTGTGTGGATCACAACAAACTGTGGAAAATTCTTCAAGAGATGGGAATACCAGCCCACCTGACCTGCCTCCTGAGAAATCTGTATATGGTCAGAAACAACAGTTAGAACTGGACATGGAATAGCAGACTGGTTCCAAATCAGGAAAGGAGTACATCAGGGCTGTATTTTTTCACCCTGCTTATTTAACTTATATGCAGAGTACATTATGAGAAACACTGGGCTGGATGAAGCACAAGCTGGAATCAAGATTGCTGAAAGAAATATCAATAACCTCAGATATGCAGATGACACCACTCTTAGAGCAGAAAGCAAAGAAGAACTAAAGAGCCTCTTCATGAAAGTGAAAGAGGAGAGTGAAAAAGTAGGCTTAAAACTCAGCATTCAGAAGACTAAGATCATGGCATCTGGTCCCATCATTTCATGGCAAATAGATGGGGAAACAGTGGAAACAGTGACAGACTTTAATTTTTTGGGCTCCAAAATCACTGCAGATGGTGACTGCAGCCATGAAATTAAAAGACGCTTGCTCCTTGGAAGAAAAGTTATGACCAACCTAGACAGCATATTAAAAAGAAGAGACATTAGTTTGCCAACTAAAATCTGTCTACTCAAAGCTATAGTTTTTCCAGTAGTAATGTATGGATGTGAGAGTTGGACTGTAAATAAAGCTGAGCGCCAAAGAATTGATGCTTTTGAACTGTGGTGTTGGAGAAGACTCTTGAGAGTCCCTTGGACTGCAAGGAGATCCAACCAGTCCATCCGAAAGGAAATCAGTCCTGAATATTCACTGGAAAGACTGATGCTGAAGCTGAAACTCCAGTACTTTGGTCACCTGATGTGAAGAGCTGACTCATTTGAAAAGACCCTGATGCTGGGAAAGATTGAAGAAGGCAGGAGAAGGGGACGACAGAGGATGAGATGGTTGGATGGCATCACCGACTCAATGGACATGAGTTTGGGTAAACTCTGGGAGTTGGTGATGGACAGGGAAGCCTGGTGTGCTGCAATCCATGGGGTCAGAAAGAGTCAGACACGACTGAGCAACTGAACTGACCTGAACTGAACTGGAGAAGGAAAATCAACTGTGATTTCTGCTGAGTCACTTAAATTTTGAGTTTGTTTGTTGAGTACCTTCGCTAGATGCATGGAATCCAGGGTGCCTATGGCATGGTTCATGGCACTAGAGAGTTCACAGAAAAGTGGAGAGTGGGAATGACTATATCATTGTATCAAATTTTCATTCTGTCTTCCAAAACAGAGCATAAAATATCAAAATCATATTTGTTATATTTATATACATCTGTACTGTCACAGATCACTTAATAGGTGGTCCATTCAGTTATCAGACATTGAGGAAATAAGCTTGCTTTTGTCTAGGTCCTGGTATTCAAAATCATATAAGGCAGGATTCCTTTGGTCGAAATATTCCAAAGGAAAAAAGCAAGTAGAATATTGCCCTAGTCTATTTGGGCTATGAAAAATATCATAGACTGAATAATTTATAAATAACAGAAATTGATTTCTCATAGTTCTTGAGGCTGGAAGTCCAAGGTAAAGACACTGACAGGTTAGGTGTGAAAGGTTGTTGTTGAATCACGCGAATACACTGGGATTTTTGGCCCCCGGAGGAGAAGAATTCAATCCGGGGCCAGAGACAAGGCTTGATCACTCAGAGCTTTTGTGTAATAAAGTTTTATTAAAGTATAAAGGGGATAGAGAAAGCTTCTGACATAGGCATCAGAAGGGGGCAGAAAGAGTACCCCCCTGCTAGTCTTCAGCTGGATGTTATATAGTCACTAGCAGTCTGTTAATGAAAGAAAGGAATGTCTTATAATTCAGAATGGCACCAAATGGTTTATCCTGGGCCATAAAATAATTAACTTGAATCTTAAAGAAGGGCAGACCACCATACAAATAGTTTCATTTACATAGATTAGGGGAACAATATCTGAGTATAACATACTGGTTTGTCAAGTAGGTTTTGGGCCAAGAGGCGGAACCGACTTGGAGACAGTTTGGGGTAAAGGCGTAGTACATCAGCATAGCTTAAGTCAAACATTTTCATAAGAAAAAGGCATTGGTTATCTCTAGGCTCAAGAATAGCTAACTTTAGGTGAAACCAGGTGTCATTATGGCAACACAGTATTTTAAGAGAAACCTCTCTTTAAATTTGTATGGAGAAGGAAAAAAATATTGCTAGTTTGTTTCCTCCTGCCGCTTAAGAGAGATAAAAATGTCTGACACTTTCAGGCTATTTCTTCCATTTGGAGACCCCTGGCCTTCCTGCCTGTTACCCTCTCAGGTGTCTCTTGGAAACCTGCTTCCCCGGCTGATGGATACATGTCTCTTCTTTGTGTCCTCACATGGAAGAAAGGGAGAGGGTGCTGAATGGGGACTTTTTAAAAGACATTCATCCCATTCACGAGGACTATGCCTTCATGACCTAGTCACCTCCCAAGGACACCTTCTTTAAGTACCATCACACTGGGTTGTCAACATATGAACTCTGGGGAGACACAAACATTCAGTTCATGGCAAACACAGACTACAGAGCAGAGTGTCGATGGCAGTATCTAACCTCGGGCATTTTTTTTTTCCTTCCATCTGTAAGTTGCAAATATCTTAATAGCTTTCCATGGGAATTGAGTAGATTTATGAATCTAAAGCATTTTGTTATATTTGTACATAGCAAGATTGGTAAGAAATGATAGTCGTTATTATTATTTTTGGTGGTGTGTACAGGACGCCACACTGAAGAGGGAAACTTGTAAATTAGAGGGAGACCATGGAAACATTTAAGGAAGAGAAAATACTTGAGTGTGGAAGACTTCTGTATCAATTAAGAAAATGAAAAGGAAAAACAAATCTTGATAGAAGCAGCATGTAAACACAGGTTTTGGAGTTAGAATGATTAGAATGAAATCCAGCTCTCACACATCCCAGCAAGACATTTGAAAGTTATAAAACACTCTCTAAATTGTAGTTAAATAAGGATAATAATACTATTTCAGTCACAGGGTGGTTGGAAAGGCAAATGAGATAAGTGGTATGACCAGTCAACATTACATGACTGTTGCTATCATTTGTTGCATGTCTATATCAGCCAAAATGTTTGGACACAACTTAGCGACTGAACAACAACAACAAAACAAAAAAATGATAGGACTCCATGGAAGGATTTTAAACTGAGGGGGTTGTGACTCTTCCTCAACCATGGAAGAGTCACTGGATGACCAGTACAGATACGGGGCTTTGGGGAAGGGGTTGCAGAGTTTGAATACAGGGAGAGCTGGTGAGATGATTTTTGGAGGGTAAGAAATATCGGATCAGACTCTTGACTCTAGATAAGGAAAGGAAGGGAAGGATAAAGGGATTTTAAGAACAGTTTTAATAATTAATGTAATATGGAGAGTGCCTGGGTGAGAAAGAGGAGTGGAAACGATCTTCTGTGCGTTTGACTTTGTTGACTTAATTAAGTTTAAAATCATTCATTAATGTGGGGGTCCACCAGAACGTGGTGCTAGTGATAAAGAATCTGACTGTCAGTGCAGGAGACACCAGAGATGCAGGTTCAATCCCTGGGTCAGGAAGATCTCTTGGAGAAGGAAATGGCAACCCACTCCAGTACTCTTGCCTGGAAAATTCCATGGGCAGAGGAGCCTGGTGGGATACCGTCCATGGGGTCACAAAGAGTCGGGCTGAGCACTTTTCACTTCACATCAGAAAGTTCAAGGGGGAACGAAAGATAGAGACACGCTGTGAGTTTAGGGGAGGCCATGGGATATTCATGCAGATATGTGCCACAGATAGTTGGAAACACAACTCTGAGTCAGCAGAAGTTTCTAGAATATATATAAGAAATATGAATACAGGTGGAAAGGATAATTAAAGCATGGAAGAGAATGTGTTCCCTTATGGAGTTTACAGCAATGAAAAGATCTGGAGATGGAGCCATGTGTGAAACCAACTTTCAAAAGTGTAAGCAAAGAAGATTCTTTGAATGAAACGGAGAAGAAAAGGCTGTAGACGTAGGAGGAAGCCAGAAGCCAGCAATCCCACCGAAGTGTGGCAACCACTTCCAAAAGGAGAAAGGAGGCCTGTCAGATACTCAACAGAGTGTAGTAAGGTAAAATATCAGCTACTTAAGATGTTTGGGGTACAATAAACAGAAAACACAAGTCAAAATAAGTTTGCAAAATCAAATTTCATGGAGAAGACTCTTGAGAATCCCTTGGACTGCAAGGAGATCCAACCAGTCCATCTTACAGGAAATCAGTCCTGAATATTCATTGGAAGGATTGATGCTGAAGCTGAAACTCCAATATTTTGGCCACCTGATGAGAAGAACTGACTCACTGGAAAAGACCCTGATGCTGGGAAAGATTGAAGGCAGGAGGAGAAGGGGATGACAGAGGATGAGATGGTTGGATGGCATCACTGACTCAATGGACATGAGTTTGAGTAAGCTCTGGGAGTTGGTGATGGACAGGGAGGCCTGGTGTGCTGCAGTCCATGGGGTCGCAAAGAGTTGGACATGACTGAGCTACTGAATTGAACTGAACAAGAAATAGAGTTAGAATTGCCCTTGGGTTGATTTACTGTGTTCATCCATTTCATAAATATTCATGTGTTCATGAAATGAACGAACCACTGAATCTATCTATGTGTCATATGCTATTGTCATGGTAAATGTTTATCATATAGACCAGGTCATCTTATATTCCTAAAATGATGTCCACAATTCTAGATAGACCATGCAAACATCAACTTTCAGTGGTAGAAGAAGGAGTGTTTCTTCCCCTATGTTTCTTACATCAGGAAAAGAAATCTTTATAGAAAGCATCCAACAGCTTCCACGTTTTGTTGTAGGAAGAATAATGGCCCCCTGAGATGTCCACGTCTTACTCCCCAGACCACGTAAATGAGTTGGTTTTGAGCAAAGGGGAACTAAAGTTGTGGATAGAATTAAGGTTGCTAATCAGCTGATCTTGAGATGTAAATATTATCCTACATTATCCGGGTGGACCCAGCTTACTCACAGAGAACCTTACTCGTGGCCATGGGAGAAAGAATTGGGAGAAGCAGAGAGATGGGCATGTGAGAGCCCTGGACCAGTGCTGCTGGCTTTGAAGACGGAGGATTGGGGCGTGAGCCAAAAAATGCAGGTAGCACCTCAGTGCTGGAAAGGCCAGGAGGCAGACTCTTCCTCTGCAGCCTCTGGGAAGAATAGAGCCCTGTTGATATCTTTATTTTAGCCCAGGGAGACCCATTTTGAACTTGTGACTTTCCAGACTACAAGATAATGTTTGTACTGTGTTAAGCCACCAAGTTTGTGATAATGTGTTCAAGTAACCATAGAAAATTAGCACACATTTCATTTGCCAGAAGTGCATCAGATACCCATGTCTAGAGTACTCACTGTTGGGGGAAATGGGATTTTCTAAACAGGGTGAGGCCATCAAGAAGCATCTGGTCCCCTGATCTCTGAAAAAAGTCTTGAAAGTGGGAAGAAAGGCTGTTGAAATGATAATAAACTTTGTCAGTTGAGGATAAAGATGGGAAAGTATTAGATTTGACAACCTGGAGGCCAGTAACAATCTAGAGAGGAAATTTGGTGGGCAGTAGGAAATTGGCAGAAAAAATTTTTTTAAAGTAGCTTGTGAGTAAATGAAAGGCAGTATGAAAATCTGTTTGTCTGTCTATCTATCCCTCATTCTGCTTATCCTTTCATCTCTCTACCTACCCATGCTCAGTTGCTCAGATGTATATGATTCTTTGCGACTCCATGGACTATAGCTCCCCAGGCTCCTCTGTTTATGGGATTTTCCAGGAGAAAATACTGGAGTGGGTTGCCATTTCCTATTCCACGGGATCTTCCCAACCCAGGGCTCAAACCCATGTCTCCTAAATCTCCTGCATTGGCAGGTGGATTATTTATCACTGCGCCACCTGGAAAGCCCCCTCTACCTACCTACCTACCTCTCTATCCATCTACATAGACGTCAAATTTTTAGAAGTCAAACATTTTTGTTTGTTGGTTTTACTTTAATAAGGGTCATAATTGAACTGTCTGTGTGTGTGAGTTTTTTATAGAAAGGAACACAGCCAGATCAGGGCAAGAGCAAGAGGAGTGAAAGATGCAAGAGAAGGGCTGCTTGAGGCTAAAATTTCCCTCAAGAGATTCTATTAGATCCAAGCTGTTCACATTTTTACTAAAAGAATATGCTCCTGTGGGAGATCTGTAAAAAGGCAAGCTTTCATTTCAGAGGATAAATAATGATCTTCTAAGTCATTTGTTTTACAAATTCAGATTTTTTTCGATAATAGTTTTTCATGAGACATAGATACTTATATTCCTTGATTCATTTATTTATAATTCCACTTGTACATGGCATCATTTTGGTGAAAGACATAGTTGAGAAGTTTGAAATTATACTGTCTACTAGAATTGGTGTTGATTTACTAAGTAAAAACTCTTCACTTTATGAAGAAACTCTCATGAGATTTTTTTTTTTTGCCATGGGACATTTATATTGAACTCTCCTTTGGTAAGACATTTTGGTCTTTCAGAAATTCAGCCTCTTGGATGCACTTTATGAGGCACCTTATATTGATGACCATCTCTTTGAGATGGCAATGGAAGGACAATTGAATTGGCCAAGCTCCACTGTCCCTTGCTGCAACTGTAATTCTGTGAACTCTAGCAACATTATAAACCCGTTTCTTAAACTTAAATTTCCTTTCAGATTTCATGAGGCAGATTTGCCTTGGAGTGTTGTTTCATGTTCATGTATTAAAATAATCATGGGGTGAGGGATGGGGAACACATGCCCACACAAACAAGTTGAAAACACTTGCTGTGACCTACAAAACTCCCTGCTCTTTACGAGACGTGGAGAAAGTAAATAACCAGGGAGCAGAAAGTTTGTCACCGATCGCCCAGCAACCCTACTACATTTCTCTTACCAACAGCTCTTTCCCCTAATCGCCAGAGCTCCTTTTCAAAACAATCTTCGCTACTGCCAAATCTCCTTGAGGGGCAGTCAAGCTGTCTCTCAGCGGCTGACTTGCTTTCCAACTTTATAGAGATTATAGAGCCCCAAACATTGAGCTACTCAGATTTCCTTCTAGACATTAGAACTTGATTCTTCCCACTTGCTCTTTTCCTCTTTCCCATGTTATAATTTAAGAGTGTAGTAATTGCATTTTTAATTTTCTGTATATTATGGTATTTGCAGTTCAGTTCAGTCTCTCAGTTGTGTCCAACTCTTTGCGACCCCATGGACTGCAGCACTCCAGGCTTCCCTGTCCTTCATCAACTCCAGGAGCTTAATCAAACTCATGTCCATTGAGTCGGTGATGCCATCCAACCATCTCATCCTCTGCCATCTCCTTCTCCTCCTGCCTTCTTCAATCTTTCCCAGCATCAGGGTCTTTTCAAATGAGTCAGCTCTTCACATCAGGTGGCCAAAGTACTGGAGTTTCAGCTTCAGCATCAGTCTTTCCAGTGAATATTCAGGACTGATTTCCTTTCGGATGGACTGGTTGGATCTCCTTGCAGTCCAAGGGACTCTCAAGAGTCTTCTCCAACACTACAGTTCAAAAGAATCAATTCTTCGGCACTCAGCTTTCTTTATGGTCCAACTCTCACATCCATACAGGACTACTGGAAAAACCATAGCTTGACTAGATGGACCTTTGTTGGCAAAGTAATGTCTCTGCTTTTTAATATGCTGTCTAGGTTGGTCATAGCTTTTCTTCCAAGGAGCAAGCGTCTTTTAATTTCATGGCTGCAGTCACCATTTGCAGTGATTTTGGAGCGCCCCAAAAATAAAGAAATAAAAAAAATTTCACTGTTGGTGGGAATGCAAACTAGTACAGCCACTATGGAGAACAGTGTGGAGATTCCTTAAAAAACTGAAAATAGAACTGCCTTATGATCCAGCAATCCCACTGCTGGGCATACACACTGAGGAAACCAGAAGGGAAAGAGACACGTGTACCCCAATGTTCATCGCAGCACTGTTTATAATAGCAAGGACATGGAAGCAACCTAGATGTCCATCAACAGATGAACAGATAAGAAAGCTGTGGTACATATACACAATGGAGTACTACTCAGCCATTAAAAAGAATACATTTGAATCAGTTCTAATGAGGTGGATGAAACTGGAGCCTATTATACAGAGTGAAGTAAGCCAGAAAGAAAAACACCAATACAGTATACTAACGCATATATATGGAATTTAGAAAAATGGTAACAATAACCCTGTATACGAGACAGCAAAAGAGACACTGATGTATAGAACAGTCTTATGGACTCTGTGGGAGAGGGAGAGGGTGGGAAGATTTGGGAAAATGGCATTGAAACATGTGTAATATCATGTATGAAACGAGTTGCCAGTCCAGGTTCGATGCACGATACTGGATGCTTGGGGCTGGTGCACTGGGACGACCCAGAGAGATGGTGTGGGGAGGGAGGAGGGAGGAGGGTTCAGGATGGGGAGCGTATGTATACCTGTGGTGGATTCGTTTTGATGTTTGGCAAAACTAATACAGTGTTTCAGGTTTAAAAATAAAATAAAATTAAATTAAAAAATAAAATAAATTTAAAAATGGTGTTTTAACATCCTCAAAAAGCTTTTCTGGCTGGGGCAGCCTGCCCCTGGTAGAGCTAGCCAATTCTTGGACCAGGCAAAGGACTCTGCTCTGAGCATGCTTTTGATCCGCAAGTGAACCAGGGCAGGGCCGTGTGTCCTCTGCCTGGCTGGTACACCCCAGAGACAGATATTCTGCCTTACTCAGCCCAGGGTCAGGTACCAAGCAACTTGACACCACCCTCATGGCCCAAAGCCCACTGAAATTATTCCAGCCAGCCAGTCCTAAACCATTTACTCCGCTCTCCCTTGCCTTTTTTTCAGAAACCCCAATAAAGGTCCTGACCAAAGTGCTACCCACACTCCCGTCTTTTGCCTCCTGACCAAAACCTGATGTTCTTCCTGTGGCCTGGCGTGGTAAGTTGTGCCTCTGGTCCTAGGGGAATTGCAACATTAATCTTTCATTTCAATAGTGTTGACCTCTCGGAGTCATCTCTAGGTCACCGTTATCAGTTAAGCCCCAAGTGCAAACCAGAGGCATTTTGTTCTACTCCAAGAGTCAATCCCTTCACGTTTTATCTGGATCTCAAGTTCCTGTGCCTACTCAGGACAATTTGAGTGCCACCTCTCCAATGGCATCCCAGGTGGCTCAGTGGTAAAGAATCCGCCTGCCATGCAGAAGACCCAGATTGAACCCAGGGTTCGATCCCTGGGTTGGAAGATCCCCTGGAGAAGGAAATGGGAACCCACTCCAGTATTCTTGCCTGGGAAACCCCATGGACAGAAGAGCCTGGCGGGGTTTATGGTGCGAACCTGTGAGTTTGCAAGAAGTCAGACATGACTGAGCAAGCACGCATGCCCACCATTCATGATTGTTTATCCATCTAACTGACTTTCCTCGCTTGAGTTCCTGGCAGGTTCCTGCAGGTGCCTCACTTTGGATGACTGCTGCATCATCATTTGATGGCAGTTCTCAGGGAGGAGTGACTGGGGGTCGGGCCTCAGCAAAGGCAGCACGGAGGAATAGTAGTCAGTGACAGTTCTACTGAGTCGACTCTTCAATCCTGCTGAGTTGACATTCAGCCTTGTTGACTTGATGAAGGGTGTGGGAAAAAATGAGGAAAGGAAGGTTTGCTTTTCAGGTAGCAATGAGCAGTTTCACTGGAACTGATTTCATTTTAAACAATCACTCTACTGACATTTACTAATCCCTGAGAGTTGGTTTTCTCAAGAGAGACTGTGTTCCTTTTTCTTGCATATCGCTATAGTGGCTAAGAGCTCTGTACTACAGACAGTTGTTCAGTAAGGTTTGAGGACCCTGCAATATTCTTATTCATGCCTCGTACTGAAGCATGACACCGTGTAGAGAGTTTGACTTGAATTAAAGAACTTTTTGGCTTACTTTACTCAAAGTAAATCCGTGGGCAGTTCAGTACCTTCTGATAACTGAGTGTGATTGATGGCTTTTCCATGTGCTATTATTTCAGAGTTTCTTTTACTTCTTTTCTATGAAGACTTTACCAATAGCACTGCCTAGTACTCAGATCTGAAGCACACATTCCCAGGTAGACTTTTTGGTTATCAGCCACACCTCTTATCTTTCCTACTGCAGTGAAATAAATTTCATTATGCCTAGGAATCCACTTTGTTTAGAAGCAAATATATGCAGTGTTAAATTCAGGATTAAAAAAAAAATATTTTGGTAACTTTTCAGGGCAGTTTTCTAAGTCTGTTGTTATTAAGTCGAGTCTGACTCTTTGCAACCCCATGGACTATAGTCCGCCAGGTTCCTCTGTCCTTGGAATTTCCCAGGCAAGAGTACTGGAGTGGATTGCCATTCCCTTCTCTAGGGGATCTTCCCAGGCCAGGGTTCGAGCCTGTGTCTCCTGCATTGACAGGCAGATTCTTTACCACTGAGCCTCCTGGAAAGCCATCTAAGTCTGAACTGGTATCTATTTGCCCTTAAACAAAAAGACTGCTTACAAAGCTGATATTTTGAAGTTGAGCAAACTTTTTCTGTCATTCACAGATAAAAATATTAATAATAGAGTTTGATTTATATAGTACCTCAGTTATTCTTTGGCATCCCACTCCAGTACTCTTGCCTGGAAGATCCCATGGACAGAGGAGCCTGGTGGGCTGCAGTCCATGGGGTCGCTAAGAGTCAGACACGACTAAGCGACTTCACTTTCACTTTTCACTTTCATGCATTGGAGAAGGAAATGGCAACCCACTCCAGTGTTCTTGCCTGGAGAATCCCAGGGATGGGGGAACCTGGTGGGCTGCCGTCTATGGGGTCGCACAGAGTCGGTCACGACTGAAGCGACTTAGCAGCAGCAGCAGCAGTTATTCTTGTATGGATATCTATGTGGTGGTAGTTTAGTCAGTAAGTCATGTCCGACTCTTGCAACCCCATGGACTGTAGCCCACCAGGCCCTTCTGTCCATGGGATTCTCCAGGAAAGAATACTGGAATGGGTTGCCATTTCCTTCTCCAGGGGATCTTCCCAACCCAGGAATCGAACCTAGGTCTCCTGCACTGTAGGCAGACTCTTTACCAACTGAGCTATGGGGGAAACCCTTTGAATCCTATAAAGCTGGTATAATTACAACTCTTTACTTTTGTTCCTTAAGAAACACAAGTTTGAGTAAAATACTTATCCACGGTTGCTTTCATAAAAAGCTACACTAAGAGAACTGGAACTGACATCTTGGTGTCTCTTAGCCACTGCCTCTTCCACTACATTCTTAGATGCAAAGCACCATTTAAATTCCAAATACATTGAAATGCTTGGGGCTGTGTGTATGTGTCTTTCCTTACCATATTTCTTATGATACATTTCTCCCACCATATACATACAACCAGAGCATTTAAGGCCAGACTATTCCAAGCATACCCACTTACTCAGAACTAAAGGTTTATAAAATGAATATTGCATCTGGTCCCATCACTTCATGGGAAATAGATGGGGAAACAGTGGAAACATTGTCAGACTTTATTTTTTTGGGCTCCAAAATCACTGCAGATGGTGACTGCAGCCATGAAATTAAAAGACGCTTACTCCTTGGAAGAAAAGTTATGTGCAGAGAAAGCCTTTGACAAAATTCAACATCCATTTATGATAAAAACTCTCCAGAAAGCAGGAATAGAAGGAACATACCTCAACATAATAAAAGCTATATATGACAAACCCACAGCAAACATTATCCTCAATGGTGAAAAATTGAAAGCATTTCCTCTAAAGTCAGGAACAAGACAAGGGTGCCCACTTTCACCATTACTATTCAACATAGTTTTGGAAGTTTTAGCCACAGCAATCAGAGCAGAAAAAGAAATAAAAGGAATCCAAATTGGAAAAGAAGAAGTAAAACTCTCACTATTTGCAGATGACATGATCCTCTACATTGAAAACCCTAAAGACTCCACCAGAAAATTACTAGAACTAATCAATGACTATAGTAAAGTTGCAGGATATAAAATCAACACCCAGAAATCCCTTGCATTCTTATACACTAATAATGAGAAAACAGAAAGAGAAATTAAGGAAACAATTCCATTCACCATTGCAACGGAAAGAATAAAATACTTAGGAATATATCTACCTAAAGAAACTAAAGACCTATATATAGAAAACTATAAAACACTGGTGAAAGAAATCAAAGAGGACACTAACAGATGGAGAAATATACCATGTTCATGGATTGGAAGAATCAATATAGTGAAAATGAGTATACTACCCAAAGCAATTTATAGATTCAATGCAATCCCTATCAAGCTACCAACAGCATTCTTCACAGAGCTCGAACAAATAATTTCACAATTTGTATGGAAATACAAAAAACCTTGAATAGCCAAAGCGATCTTGAGAAAGAAGAATGGAACTGGAGGAATCAACCTACCTGACTTCAGGCTGTACTACAAAGCCACAGTTATCAGGACAGTATGGTACTGGCACAAAGACAGAAATACAGATCAATGGAACAAAATAGAAAGCTCAGAGATAAATCCATGCACATATGGACACCTTTTCTTTGACAAAGGAGGCAAGAATATACAATGGATTAAAGACAATCTCTTTAACAAGTGGTGCTGGGAAATCTGGTCAACCACTTGTAAAAGAATGAAACTAGAACACTTTCTAACACCATACACAAAAATAAACTCAAAATGGATTAAAGATCTAAACGTAAGACCGGAAACTATAAAACTCCTAGAGGAGAACATAGGCAAAACACTCTCTGACATACATCGCAGCAGGATCCTCTATGACCCACCTCCCAGAATATTGGAAATAAAAGCAAAAATAAACAAATGGGACCTAATTAACCTTAAAAGCTTCTGCACATCAAAGGAAACTATTAGCAAGGTGAAACGACAGCCTTCAGAATGGGAGAAAATAATAGCAACTGACAAACAACTAATCTCAAAAATATACAAGCAACTCCTACAGCTCAACTCCAGAAAAATAAATGACCCAATCAAAAAATGGGCCAAAGAACTAAATAGACATTTCTCCAAAGAAGACATACAGATGGCTAACAAACACATGAAAAGATGCTCAACATCACTCATTATCAGAGAAATGCAAATCAAAACCCCTATGAGGTACCATTTCACACCAGTCAGAATGGCTGCGATCCAAAAGTCTACAAGTAATAAATGCTGGAGAGGGTGTGGAGAAAAGGGAACCCTCTTACACTGTTGGTGGGAATGCAAACTAGTACAGCCACTATGGAGAGCATTGTGGAGATTCCTTAAAAAACTGGAAATAGAACTGCCTTATGATCCAGCAATCCCACTGCTGGGCATACACACTGAGGAAACCAGAAGGGAAAGAGACACGTGTACCCCAATGTTCATCGCAGCACTGTTTATAATAGCCAGGACATGGAAGCAACCTAGATGTCCATCAGCAGATGAATGGATAAGAAAGCTGTGGTACATATACACAGTGGAGTATTACTCAGCCATTAAAAAGAATACATTTGAGTTCTGTTGAGGTGGATGAAACTGAAGCCTATTATACAGAGTGAAGTAAGCCAGAAAGAAAAACACCAATACAGTATACTAACGCATATATATGGAATTTAGAAAGATGGTAACAATAACCCTGTGTACGAGACAGCAAAAGAGACACTGATGTATAGAACAGTCTTATGGACTCTGTTGGAGAGGGAGAGGGTGGGAAGATTTGGGAAAATGGCATTGAAACATGTGTAATATCATGTATGAAACGAGTTGCCAGTCCAGGTTCGATGCACGATACTGGATGCTTGGGGCTGGTGCACTGGGACGACCCAGAGAGATGGTGTGGGGAGGGAGGAGGGAGGAGGGTTCAGGATGGGGAGCGTATGTATACCTGTGGTGGATTCGTTTTGATGTTTGGCAAAACTAATACAGTGTTTCAGGTTTAAAAATAAAATAAAATTAATTAAAAAAAAAAAAAGCAGAGACATTACTTTGCCAACAGAGGTCTGTCTAGTCAAGGCTATGGTTTTTCCAGTGGTCATGTACGGATATGAGAGTTGGACTGTGAAGAAAGCTGAGTGCTGAAGAATTGAGCTTTTTTTTTTTTTTTTTTTTTGAGAGTGGAGTGCAGTTTATTACACCGGCAGGCCCAGGGCACAGTCTCCTCTTAGCCAAGGACCCCGATCAGTTTTTGTGAAAACCTTATATACCCTAAGTGTATGTGCTTAAATCCACCTCCCCAAATTCTCTGACACTAGTCTGAACAAAGGAAAAGAAAGATACAATCAAAGTTAACCCATGATTCGTATACCTTAAACCCATGATTCGTATGCCTTAAGCCTAGGTAGTTAACAGTGGACAATTGGTGTTGGAGAAGACTCTTGAGAGTCCCTTGGACTGCAAGGAGATCCAACCAGTCCATTCTGAAGGAGATCAGCCCTGGGATTTCTTTGGAAGGAATGATGCTAAAGCTGAAACTCCAGTACTTTGGCCACCTCATGCGAAGAGTTGACTCACTGGAAAAGACTCTGATGCTGGGAGGGATTGGGGGCAGGAGGAGAAGGGGACGACAGAGGATGAGATGGCTGGATGGCATCACTGACTCGATGGATGTGAGTCTGGGTGAACTCCAGGAGTTGGTGATGGACAGGGAGGCCTAGCGTGCTGTGATTCATGGGGTCGCAAAGAGTCGGACATGACTGAGTGACTGAACTGAACTGAACTGAATAAAGTATTAATTATGTTCTATATGGATAGCTATCAGAAATGTTAAATCAGCAATTTATATCTTTTTCCAAGAGAGGTGCTTTTTAATGCTTTTCTTCATTCAAATTTTGTGTATTGGGATATGTAAACCAAACCAGATTAAAAACCCCAATTCCATAGTTGGCAAGGTAAATCTGCAAATATGGTCTCTTCATGTTAAAATGAAGTAGAAACCCACTTCTGATTTGAAAACCTTCTGGTTTTTTTTCTAAATTGTGTACTTGGCTGTTCTAGGTCTCAGCTGTGCACGTGGGATCTTTAGTTATGGCACATGAGACTTTAGGTGTGGTGTGTGGCCTCGGGCTCCCTGGCCAGAGATTGAACCTGGCCCCCTTGCCTGGGGAGCACGGTGTCTTAGCTACTGGACTACCAGGGAAGTTCCTTTCAGTGATTTATATTAGTGTTTGCCTTCCTTAGGATCCAAATTCAGTATTCGTATTGGAAATTGATTGTAAGTTTATGGTGCACTTATTTAAGTCAGAATAAAGTGAAGCACTGTGAACTGAAGTTGGCTAAGCTACAGATAATTACAGAGCTAACAGTATCACACAATGAACAGTAGTAATTTTAGTAAAAGAGGAAAAGGAAGAATTATTTTGAATTTAGGCATAAGGCTCTAAAGAAGTAGCCCACAGTTGTTATAGAACCTGGGAGACCTCTGGAATATTCTTTTGGTTTCTTAGGTTTTCTTTGATGTTGATTCTCTTCAGTTCTTCAACTGATCATAATAGACCAAGCTTCTGGTTTATACTAGGTGAAGCAATCATTTCTGCTTTCATCCCTCAGATATCTTTGGCCATTTATTTGGCTTCAAAAAATTTAGACGGCTCAGCTATAGGCTTGAATACTGCCGTTTCTTGGTTCTGAGTGCTTTGGAAGTGGTCAGTTCAGACACTCTTTCATAGAAGCTCTTTCTTGTAACAGTTTGCACGGTCAGTGCTAGACTGGAAATCTAACATCTCCGCATAACACAGTGGGGAGAAATTATTAAATTACTATGAGTTCAAATAAAAATGTAGGGCCATGGAACAGAAAACAGTAGCAACATCTGTATCAAATGATTTTATCCGCTCTAAAATGTATTTTAGATATTTTCTTTAAAAATTTTAAGATCCTCTTGGAAGAACTGAGTTATCTAATTTCTCTTCAGCAAGTGGCAGGATGAAATAATTGATATTTTCGAGTGCAATTTATCAGAGAAGGCAATGGCACCCCACTCCAGTACTCCTGCCTGGAAAATCCCATGGATGGAGGAGCCTGGTAGGCTGCAGTCCATGGGGTCGTGAAGAGTCGGACATGACTGAGCGACTTCACTTGCACTTTTCTCTTTCATGCATTGGAGAAGGAAATGGCAACCCACTCCAGTGTTCTTGCCTGGAGAATCCCAGGGACGGGGGAGCCTGGTGGGCTGCCATCTATGGGGTCGCACAGAGTCGGACACGACTGAAGTGACTTAGCAGCAGCAGCCGCAGTGCAATTTATTCCTAGTTTTCATAAGCTGTTTACACACTGTTATTCTTAAAAGACTGCATAATTTAGTGGTCCTTTAGGAAACTGCAAAGCCTGTGATGCTTAAAAATATATCCATAAAGGTACTGATACCCCTCACACAAGAAATGGAACCTAATTCCTCTCTCTTAAGTATCACTAGAATGAATGACTTGCTTGAAGTGAAATAGTGAAGTGAAAAGTCTCCCAGTCGTGTCCAACTCTTTGCGACCCCATGGACTGTAGCCCGCCGGGCTCCTCTGTCCATGGAATTCTCCAGGCAAGAATACTGAAGTGGGCTGCTATGCCCTCCTCCTGGTCGGGAATCTTCCCGACCCAGGGACCGAACCCTGGTCTCTTTCATTGCAGGCAGATTCTTTACCATTTGAGCCACCAGGGAAGCCCATTGACTTGCTTATAACAAGTAAACTAAAGCAGAAGTGATGGTGTGTGAATTCTGAGACTAGGTCATCAAAGGCATTGGGCTTTGTCCTGGCCTTCTTTCATATCACTTGCTTTGGGAGAAGCCAGGTGCCGTGTCTCAGGTGGCCTTAGGCAGGCTCATGCGGTGAGAAACTGAAGGCTTTAGCCAATATCCAGCAAGAAGCTGAGGCCTCCTGCCTATAGCCATGTGATTGAGCCATAGCAAGTAGACCCTTCAACTCCAGTCCAGTCTCCAGATGATTACTAATTTGATTTATGTCCTGACGGTGACCTCAGCAGATACTGAGCCGCTCAGCTAAAGTGCTCCCAAACTCCCCATCAGCAAATGCTTTGAGGTGATAAATGATTGTTGTTTTAAAGCTACTACTCCTTGGGTAATTTGTTACGTAACAGTAGATAGCTAATACAAGTGCATAGACTACTCTGTAATGGTAAAAATGTGTCTCTTCCAACTAGAGTTTCACCTGAAAGAAAAATTTAGTACTTTAACAGGTGGTAATTTCGTAGGTTTGAAACACTCTTGGTTTTTGTGCTTTGTAAAGGAAAATGTTCCCTGGTCTCTGACACTCTTCCTCCTACTCTGGCTTGGATGCGGTTAACCCCTTGTCCTCAGTCCTTAAATATCTGTGTGCTGCTAAGAAAGTGGCATTTTATCAGAAACAGGATTTGAGTTGCCCATATTTGAGAAGTTTTGTGAAGAAATGAGAGCAAAATATGAAATCTGTTTACATTTGTGGTACAAATGTTCTAGCTTTCCCAGAAAAAGAAGTACCACGTTTCTGTCAGAGGGGATTTCTTTTTTTGTAATTTTTTAAAGAGAAAAATAGAGCCTGCTCAGAACCATTTTCAGGTGATGATTTGGCCGAATGCCATATGTTTGTAAGAAAAAACAATAGCAATAGTTCAAGGTCCTACAATCTCCTTATAAATTCTCTTGAAAAACTGCTATTTTAGCTAAGATGCCATTGTTCTTGAGGAGATTAGCAAGAAAGTATGTATAAAAACTTTTCAACATGATGAAGCTTTTTGAGTATTAAAATTTTAGTTTCACTGCAGGGATAAGTCTGAAAAGTATTTAAAACATTTATTTGGAGGTCCTATTGTTCAATTAAGCTGTGTATCTCTTTCCTTCGTTTCTTTCTTCCTTTCTCTCTCTTTCTCTCTTTCACATTAATGATAAAGATCTTAGTCAGAGATGACTTTATTGCCATGAAAACAAAGGAAGTGATGTAATGTATTTTCAACTTGAAATATTCTGAATCACATTGGGCTTCCTTGTGGGCCATGTATTCTTGCCTGGAGAATCCCATGGACAGAGGAGACCGACAGGCTGTAGGGTCCCAAAGAGTCGAACACGGCTGAAGTGACTTAAGATAGCATACATGCCATGTTAACAAAACAAGCTGCTATCAATTATTTTTTTTCTTTAATATGTCATATATGTGCCACATCACAGTTACCTGTATAGTTTTGAGTTTTTACTCAATCCAAAGTCATAGCAACCTTCATTTAGAACTTGACCTTTCAGAATTAAAGTTTTGTTCTAATTTGGATTTTTTTCTCTTTCTGTTACAAAAAATGGCTTGTTTTATCATGAAAATGAAAGCTGAGAGAAGCATCAGTTTGGCAAATACCGTCTCCCTTCTGTGGAATAACACATCTGACAGAAATAGTTGTTGTCTGTGTGTGTGCGTTGAGATGAACAGCTCCAATGCTTGCGTCAGTCTCTCAAGCGGCCTTTACTAATGCTTTGACCCGGTTTGTTCCTTCCCTTTTGCTTCTTTGGGGATGACTTTCAGAAGTCACTGAAATTTGACTCAGTCCGTTCCACTTGCTTTTACATGAATCACTGATTACCTCAGATTAGTCAATCGGTAAGTTTTTCCAAGAGCTATTTGTTTTTCTGGTAGAAACATTCATACTGCAGATGTGTCGGATCTAACAGCCTCAAAGCCATCAGCTGAGGACTTTGAAACTGTGCCATTAAATATATTAATTTTTGTAAAACAAATGTAACGTGGTCTTTAAGAAAATATTATGTCTCTTTCTTTGAGATTAAGGGTGAACCCCAGCCACCTCTGTCAGAGATGCTATAATAATGTACCAATTTGCCATCAGATGACTGAGCCGTGTATTCCACAGTTTATTATCTTTCCTTCTACAAGTTATCCTCAGAAACCTCACGTAGTAAAATATTGGGAGGAATATATTTTAAAAGGAGAACAAATGAAAACACTATGAAACACTTCATATTTAATGCATAAAATAAATGCTGTAAAAAATAAGACCAGAGCAAGTTATTGGCAGCAATATTTTAATGATGCATTTATTTAATAGAAATATCCATCACAATAGCTGATGCTAGCAATATTGTTTATGTTAAATTAAATTAGAATGTCATGAAACATATTTGCTTATTTCCTTTATTTACAGAAAGTAGTTGGAGAAGATGCCCTCAGAGTCTTTTTGTTGCTCCACAAGAGAAATTCTTGGCAACTTAACGGGGAGCAGGGTTATTCTTCCTTAGAAAACAGCTCTCCTGTAAACTGGATGCTGTCAAACAGCTCATCAGTGCGCTATCTGGCATATGGAATGCATTTTCTTAAAAAAAAGTCTAGGCGACTAGTCAGCAACCTTATTTAAACTTGTTTTAATCCAACATTTAAATGAGCTATTCAACTTTAACAATTATTGATAAATAATGGAAATATTTACATATGGATGTTGACATTTTAGCATTCATAGATCACTCTTTATTTTTATAGAAAGGAATACTATAAATAATACTTCCATCCCTGTATTCCTTTGCCCTCAAAAGTTCCTAGAAATTGGGATTTTGCTGGCGGTCCCATGGCTGGGGCTCTGTGCCCCCAGTGAAGGGGCTCGGGTTCAACCCCTGATCGGGGAGCTGGGTCCTGCATGCCACAGCAAGGGTCCCACGGGCTGCAAGGACCCAGCGCAGTCAAATAAGGAAATAAACATTTAAACAAAGTTCCTAGGACTCAATCTTTAGCTCTAATAGCCAGTTCTGTAATACCTTTGGCCTGCTATCTTTCTGTAGTCTTTCTATAAGTCGCCATTTCAAACCTTTATCAAAATCTATGTCTAAACTGGTCATCTTATTTTGGCAACAAATTGCAGAGTATTTCCCTAATTCTTTTACACTCTGGGGAGTAGTTTGTTCATAAAAGCTTGAATTCATTTAAAGTAACTAGTGTCTACCTTATCAAAGTACATTGGGTTCTTTTTTAATACGAGAATAGACATACTTCTTTATAGAAACATAAATCAGGAAACTAAAAATCGCCGATGGTCATATGGTCCAGAGAGGATCATTTCTCGCCTTGTTTTGCCCTTTTGTTTGCAATCCTTTCTTAAAGATACCTATATAATTTATTTTTAGAGAAAAAATAAGATTCTTTTAAACCATTGAATTCAAGACATGATCAAATATTAGATACACACTTTTTCATGTACTACAGAGAAAGAAAACATTACCATTGAACTATTTTACAGCGCTTTTAAAATCACTTAAATGTTTTATTTTATGCCTTTATTGAAAGAGCTTATTAGTTGGACACAACTAGTAGATATCATTTTATGATTTAACCTTTTTGTGCTTTTACAATACGGAAAATATAAGAGAAATAAATTTGGTAAAACAGTTTTAAAACGTCTTCAAATGCCTAGTCCCATGTTTAAAATAGCTTTATTTTTTTCATATAATGCATTCTTTGTGCAGTTGAGGACATTGGTGATGAAACATATTTCTAAGACTTTGACTTTTGATAGGCCTGCACAGGCAATAAAACTGTGTCATTGAAAGGGAAGTTGCTCAGTCGTATCTGACTCTTTGCAACCCCATGGACTGTATAGCCTACCAGGCTCCTCCATCCATGGGATTTTCCAGTCTAGAATACTGGAGTGGGTTGCCATTTCCTTCTCCAGGAGATCTTCCCAACCCAGGGATTGAACCCGGGTCTTTCACATTGTAGGCAGACAATGTAAACATATATATATACATACATACATACATACATACATACATACAGGGCGGCCCTGGCTGGCGGTGGTTATAAACTGTTTCTGGATTTCAGTTATATTAAATTATAAAAAGACGTTATCTCAGAGTTGACTAAATATGGTAACCACTGTAAATATTTGAAGAAATATACATAATCAAAATATTGGCAATATTAGTAATTATTAATATTCATGGTGTATATATAAATTTATAGCCTATATATATTTATTTGTATATATAAATTTATATATATAAATTTGTGTGTATTTATATATATATAAATTTATGTGTATATATAAATTTATTTGTAGCCTACTTTCTCTATTATTAAATACTGAGGAACTTTTCAATCTTTCCTTCCAGAAGTGATTCAGCAATGAGAATGCTTCTATATGCATGCCTTCAAATTGCTTCTAGAAAAGTGGCTCCAATTTACCATTTTATTAGGAAAAATACTCATCCTCCATCAGGGACAATGAACATCTTCTAATCCTTGTCTTTATATTTCTTTTAGAGTATCCCTTTGTACTGACGCTTGGTGCCATCCTTCTTAGTATGAAAAATCGATCTCTTTATGGAAAGTACAAAAGCCAACCAATTAATTTGTAGCTAATAGAAATGTTCAGTTGTTCCTCTTCACACTCAAGGGTATAAACCTTTTCCTTCCTTCCTTCTTCTTTTCTTTTTCTTTTCATTGTTTTTCTTTTTTACTTCTAACTTTCCTGTACATTCTTTTCATCCCATGGAATCAGACATTAATGCATATTTAAGAAGCAGGCATTATTACAAGATTTTTTTCCCCACAAATATTTAAGAAAAGTGGTGAAATTTTTTTAAACGGAGTTAATTTTTATCAATACTATTATGCTTGCTGCTGCTGCTGCTAAGTCGCTTCAGTCGTGTCTGACTCTGTGCGACCCCATAGATGGCAGCCCATCAGGCTCCCCAATCCCTGGGATTCTCCAGGCAAGAACACTGGAGTGGGTTGCCATTTCTTTCTCCAATGCATGAAAGTGAAAAGTGAAAGTGAAGTTGCTCAGTCGTGTCCGACTCTTCACAACCCCAGGGACTGCAGCCCACCAGGCTCCTCCATCCATAGGATTTTCCAGGCAAGAGTACTGGAGTGGGGTGCCATCGCCTTCTCTGACTATTATGCTTAAGACATGGCAAATAATTTTTTGATAATTCTAAAATAAGTAAGAAGGTAGATGTTGTCTAGGGCGATTCAGTTGCCAGTGGAATTCTTCAGTTTTAGATGAAACTGAAAGTCTTAGTCACTCAGTCCTGTTTGACTCTTTGTGACCCTCATGGACCATAGCCTGCCAGACTCCTCTGTCCATGGGACTCTCCAGGCAAGAATACTGGAGTGGGTTGCCATGCCCTCCTCTAGAGGATCTTCCCAACCCAGGGATCGAACCTAGGTTTCCTGAATTGCAGGTGGATTCTTTACCATGTGAGCCATGAGGGAAGCTTCTTAAAGGGAAATTCAATCTAATTAAGTCAATATGAAATCAAAGTGAATTAAAGTCATGTTAAAGGACTAAGATTTTTTAAAAAAAGATTTACCAAAAGCTAAAAATAGCTGCAAAATAAGATAAGACTCTTGAGAGTCCCTTCTACTGCAATGAGATCAAATCAGTCCATCCCAAAGGAAATCAGTCTTGAATATTCATTGGAAGGACTGATGCTGAAGCTGAAACTCCAATACTTTGGCCACCTGATGCAGAGAGCTGACTCATTTGAAAAGACCCTCATGATGGGAAAGATTGAGGGCAGGAGGAGAAGGGGGTGACAGAGGATGAGATGGCTAGATGGCATCACCGACTCAATGGACATGAGTTTGAGCAAGCTCCGGGAGTTGGTGATGGACAGGGAAGCCTGGCATGCTTCAGTCCGTGGGCTCACAAAGGGTTGAACCCAACTGAGTGACTGAACTGAAGGTAAGATTGTCTCTACAAATTGTCTCTATATGAATTGCAAATGACAGAAAAAAATACACTTAGCTGTACTGTACACAAACACACAAAACACATCTCCCCCCCGACTCCAATACTTGGCTTTGTTTTCAGAGTCAGGGAAGGTGATAACACAGCAACCTGGGAGTATCAAATACATTTCAAGTGGTAAAATGAATCCCTACAGGCGTGTATAAGTGGAGTACAATATATTATAATCTGAAATAAATTAATGTGTAAACTGTCACAAGTAAGGAATCGGGCACAATCTTTCACGGTCTGCCGTGGTCACCTCGGTCGTGTCCGACTCACTGTGACCCTGTGGACTGTAGCCTGTGAGGCTCCCCTATCCCTGAGATTCTCCAGACAGGAAAACTATAGCCATATTGCTCAGAGTGAGACCTCTGGAGGTGGGTCTGGATTCAGATACAGGGTCAACCCTCAGTGACCCTGGGCATGACATTTGATCTGTTAAGGCTTCAGGCTTTTCATGTTTCCAGAGACAGCCAGCATCCCAACGGGGTAACTGGGAAGGTTGATTCCAGTGTTTAACACACAGCACTCATTTCAGTGGCTTATACATAAGAAATGTTCAACCACTGTTTCTTAATAGAGTCATGGTTATATCATATTAATAATGGAAATACGGGGATGGTGGAATGGGTGTCCCTTCTTGTTTTCTGAGGAAGGAAGCTTGTGTTACATGTGGTGCTGATATATTTACAGGAACTTTGTAGACCATGAGTGGTCCTACAAATGTGTAGTTTGGAAATTCACAGAACCCCATTTCTGCTTTGGTTAGACATTCTGGGAGTATTCCAGACTTGTTTGCTTGGGGAAATGCTCACCTGATCACAAATGTAGTTGATCAAATAACCTATTCCTTACATAAAAGACATGCGCATGAGAACCTGGCTAGAAAATTGCTTAAATTAAAAAAAAAAAAAGAAAAAACAACCTTACATTGCTTGCAGCAAAGCTATAAAAAAATAGTTGAAAGAAATGAAGTTATTGTTAACTGGTGGGAAAGTTGGGGAGGGATAGGTTGGGAGTTGGGGATGACATGTACTCATTGGTGTATTTAAAATAGGTAACCAACGAGGACCTACTGTATAGCAGAGGGACCTGTCCTCAATGTTTGGTAATAATCTAAATGGGAAAAGCATTTTAAAAAGAATAAAAAATTTTAAACAGGACCAAGCTCTCATTAGCAGTGCACGCGTGCTCACTTGTGTCTGAGTCTTTTGCCACCCCATGGACTGTCACCCGCCAGGCTCCTCTGTCCATGGGCTTATCCAGGCAAGAATACTGGGGTGGGTTGCCATTTCCTCCTCCAGAGAATCTTCCTGACCCAGGGATTGGATCTGTGTCTCCTGCGTCTTCTGCATTGGCAGGTGGATTCTTTACCGCTGAGCCACTTGGGAAGCCCATGCTCTTATTAGGAGACCATGGCCTAGCTCAGGTTACCATTGTTTTACCTTCTTCTAACCAATTTCAACCACTTTTAACAGAAGTAGAAGTTGTAGCTACAAATGAAGTGGTTAATTAAAATTATATTATATTCTAAAAAAAAAAAAAACAGTTGAAAGGAGTTATATGTAAGGAGACTTGGATGAAGGGAATATTGTTCGTTTATTCCTGTAGGTTTAGTAGATTTACTAGGTCTGCATGTGCATATGCTAAGTTGCTTTAGTCATGTCTGACTCTTTGTTACCCTATGGACTATAGCCCACCAGGCTTCTCTGTCCATGGGATTATCCCAGCAGGAATACTGGAGTGGGTTGCCATGCCCTAATCCAGGGGATCTTTCTGACCCAGGGATCAACCTCGTGTCTCCTGCAGCTCCTGCATTGTAGATGGATTCTTTACCACTGAGCCAGTTCTGTGGATATCAACAAATTGTTCTGATCAACCATGAAGATTCTCCATGGGTGGAGGATTTTTTTTTTCATCACTTGTAGCTCTTTTGCCATTAGGTCCAAATTTATTGCCTCAAGAAAGGAACAGCACAAACTGTCTAGGACATGGAAATAGCTGCTCAGTGTTGAGTTTAAAAGCAATTTTGTAAAGTCTATAGTAGGGCAGTCACCTTGACAGCCTAGATTACAAGAGGGGAAAAAAGATTTCTCTTAATTGATTTTCATATGTCAATTCAAATAAATAAGCATAGAGAAAACTATGGAGTAGATAAGATGAGGATGTTACATGAGAGAAGTTTTTGCTACACTGGAAAAGAAAGTTTTCCTGTCCAGGAAGGAATAGCCTGAAAGATAAATTGAACAAACAAGGGGTCATAAATCACCTAAGGGTATCCCAATTCTTACTCAAGAATCAAAACTTCTAGGGGAGAAGCGGAAAAGAAGCATCCAGATTGGATATGAGAAATACATGGCATTGCTGTTGGTGAACAATTTCTCGGGGTATGACTTCCTAGAGAAGTCCCATGTTTCATACGGCTCCATGCTCATTATGGTGTTCTGTGTTGTCTGGAAATGGAAGACTAGCTGGGGCAGGACCTGGAATCACGCACATGAGCATCACGTATGTTCCCACTCACTTAGCCTTGTTCAGAGAATGAATGGAAGAGTCTCTAAGCTCCAATGAGAGTGTGAATTCTAGAAGAAGCAGGGATGGAGTTAGCCCAGGGATCTGAGAAGAGGGGACTGCTGTGTGTACATGTGTGGAGAGAGAGGGCAGCTGGTGGTTTAGGGGTGCAGAACCAGATATTGTGAGCCTGTGGTTGGCAGTGAACAAGACGGCCTAGGCAGATATGCAAGGAGAGCGCGGAGAATGAGAAAAGTCTGATCCAGGACCCTGGAGAACACAAATGTGGAAGGGCTACGAAGCCACACACAGATGCTAAAGTTGTGGAGGATTTAAGACTTAATAGAAAGGGAGTGATAAAGAATGATTATGTTACTGAGGGTCCAGTGCACCAAGAATGGAAATAGAGTCAGTGGATTCACCAATTCGATGAGTATACTTCCCCAGGTGGCTTCAATTAAGGGAGTTTCTTTGTCATCTCACAAAAGTTGAGCTTTTGTATTTTACTCCTAAACATGCATTAAAGAATCCTACAAGAAATAGCTTCACAAAACCTGCTGATGGATTTACTCTGGGGGGATTGCTGAAGCTACTAACCATTCTCTTTGTGAAAGACAACTTGAGAAAGCATTTTAGAGTAAGTGCACAAAAGCATTATCTTGCCACCAGGAACCGACACATTTTCTCCTGACTCAAAGAGGCATACTTGAGAGATTTTATTTTTCAGGTTCTCGTACTCTGATTTTATTAATTCATCTATTTTCTGTAATGGCAAAGTAAGGATACTGTTCATGTGATTCTCAAGGCAAGAATATCTGAGGTGGTTTGCCATTCCCTTCTCCAGGGGACCACGTTTTGTCAGAACTCTCCACCATGACCCATCTGTCTTGGGTGGCCCTGCACACCATGGCTTGTGGCTTCATTGAGTTTCACAAGGCGACCTGAGATGCTTGGATGGCATTACCTACTCAATGGACATGAGTTTGGGAGATAGTGAGACAAACCGGGAGATAGTGAAGGACAGGGAGGCCTGGCGTGCTGCAGTTCATGGGATCGCCAAGAGTCAGACCCAACTTAGGGACTGAACAACGACAAATTAAGGATAGTAGAAAGCTCATCCATCCTAATGTTGCTGGAAGTGTGACTTGAGACAGTTCATGTAAAGCACTTATCATAGTAATAGACACACTTAAGTATTCAATTATTATTAACTATCGTTGCAAGAGGGCATCAGAGGGCAGACACACTGAAACCATACTCACAGAAAACTAGTCAATCTAATCACACTAGGACCACGGCCTTGTCTAACTCAATGAAACTAAGCCATGCCCATGGGGCAACCCAAGATGGGTGGGTCATGGTGGAGAGATCTGACAGAATGCGGTCCACTGGAGAAGGGAATGGCAAACCACTTCAGTATTCTTGCCTTGAGAACCCCATGAACAGCATGAAAAGACAAAATGATAGGATACTGAAAGAGAAACTCCCCAGGTCAGTAGGTGCCCAATATGCTACTGGAGATCAGTGGAGAAATAACTCCAGAAAGAATGAAGGGATGGAGCCAAAGCAAAAACAATACCCAGCTGTGGATGTGACTGGTGATAGAAGCAAGGTCCAATGCTGTAAAGAGAAATATTGCATAGGAACCTGGAATGTCAGGTCCATGAATCAAGGCAAATGGGAAGTGGTCAAACAAGAGATGGCAAGAGTGAATGTCAACATTCTAGGAATCAGTGAACTAAAATGGACCGGAATGGGTGAATTTAACTCAGATGACCATTATATCTACTACTGCGTGCAGGAATCCCTCAGAAGAAATGGAGTAGCCATAATGGTCAACAAAAGAGTCCGAAATGCAGTACTTGGATGCAATCTCAAAAACGACAGAATGATCTCTGTTCGTTTCCAAGGCAAACCATTCAATATCACAGTAATCCAAGTCTATGCCCCAACCAGTAACGCTGAACAAGCTGAAGTTGAATGGTTCTATGAAGACCTACAAGACCTTTTAGAACTAACACCCAAAAAAGATGTCCTTTTCATTATAGGGGACTGGAATGCAAAAGTAGGAAGTCAAGAAACACCTGGAGTAACAGGCAAATTTGGCCTTGGAATATGGAATTAAGCAGGGCAAAGAGTTTTGCCAAGAAAATGCACTGGTCATAACAAACACCCTCTTCCAACAACACAAGAGAAGACTCTATACATGGACATCACCAGATGGTCAACACCAAAATCAGATTGATTATATTCTTTGCAGCCAAATGGAGAAGCTCTATACAGTCAGCAAAAACAAGACCAGGAGCTGACTGTGGCTCAGATCACGAACTCCTTATTGCCAAATTCAGACTTAAATTGAAGAAAGTAGGGAAACCCACTAGACCATTCAGGTATGACCTAAATCAAATCCCTTATGATTATACAGTGGAAGTGAGAAATATATTTAAGGGCCTAGATCTGATAGATAGAGTGCCTGATGAACCATGGAATGAGGTTCGTGACATTGTATAGGAGACAGGGATCAAGATCATCCCCATGGAAAAGAAATGCAAAAAAGCAAAATGGCTGTCTGGGGAGGCCTTACAAATAGCTGTGAAAAGAAGAGAAGTGGAAAGCAAAGGAGAAAAGGAAAGATATAAACATCTGAATGCAGAGTTCCAAAGAATAGCAAGAAGAGATAAGAAAGCCTTCTTCAGTGATCAATGCAAAGAAATAGAGGAAAACAACAGAATGGGAAAGACTAGAGATTTCTTAAAGAAAATCAGAGATACCAAAGGAACATTTCATGCAAAGATGAGCTCGATAAAGGACAGAAATGGTGTGGACCTAACAGAAGCAGAAGATATTAAGAAGAGATGGCAAGAATACACAGAAGAACTGTACAAAAAAGATCTTCACGACCCAGATAATCACAATGGTGTGATCACTGACCTAGAGCCAGACATCCTGGAATGTGAAGTCAAGTGGGCCTTAGAAAGCATCACTACGAACAAAGCTAGTGGAGGTGATAGAATTCCAGTGGAGCTATTTCAAATCCTGAAAGATGATGCTGTGAAAGTGCTGCATTCAATATGCCAGCAAATTTGGAAAACTCAGCAGTGGCCACAGGCCTGGGAAAGGTCAGTTTTCATTCCAATCCCAAAGAAAGGCAATGCCAAAGAATTCTCAAACTACCGCACAATTGCACTCATCTCACACGCTAGTAAAGTCATGCTCAAAATTCTCCAAGCCAGGCTTCAGCAATATGTGAACTGTGAACTTCCTGATGTTCAAGCTGGTTTTAGAAAAGGCAGAGGAACCAGAGATCAAATTGCCAGCATCCGCTGGATCATGGGAAAAGTAAGAGAATTCCAGAAAAACATCTATTTATGCTTTATTGACTATGCCAAAGCCTTTGACTGTGTGGATCACAATAAACTGTGGAAAATTCTGAAAGAGATGGGAATACCAGACCACCTGACCTGCCTCTTGAGAAATTTGTATGCAGGTCAGGAAGCAACAGTTGGAATTGGACATGGAACGACAGACTGGTTCCAAATAGGAAAAGGAGTACATCAAGACTGTATATTGTCACCCTGTTTATTTAACTTCTATGCAGAGTACATCATGAGAAACGCTGGACTGGAAGAAACATAAGCTGGAATCAAGATTGCTGGGAGAAATATCAATCACCTCAGATATGCAGATGACACCACCCTTATGGCAGAAAGTGAAGAAGAACTAAAGAGCCTCTGGATGAAAGTGAAAGTGGAGAGTGAAAAAGTTGGCTTAAAGCTCAACATTCAGAAAATGAACATCATGGCATCTGGTCCCATCACTTCATGGCAAATAGATGGGGAAACAGTGGAAACAGTGTCAGACTTTATTTTTCTGGGCTCCAAAATCACTGCAGATGGTGACTGCAGCCATGAAATTAAAAGACGCTTACTCCTTGGAAGGAAAGTTATGACCAACCTAGATAGCATATTCAAAAGCAGAGACATTACTTTGCCAACAAAGTTTCGTCTAGTCAAGGCTATGGTTTTTCCTGTGGTCATGTATGGATGTGAGAGTTGGACTGTGAAGAAGGCTGGGCACCTAAGAATTGATGCTTTTGGACTGTGTATTGGAGAAGACTCTTGAGAGTCCCTTGGACTGCAAGGAGATGCAACCAGTCCATTCTGAAGGAGATCAGCCCTGGGATTTCTTTGGAAGGAATGATGCTAAAGCTGAAACTCCAGTACTTTGGCCACCTCATGCAAAGAGTTGACTCATTGGAAAAGACTCTGATGCTGGGAGGGATTGGGGGCAGGAGGAGAAGGGGATGCCAGAGGATGAGATGGCTGGATGGCATCACTGACTCGATGGACGTGAGTCTGGGTGAACTCCGGGAGCTGGTGATGGACAGGGAGGCCTGGCGTGCTGCGATTCATGGCGTTGCAAAGAATTGGACACGACTGAGTGACTGATCTGAATCTGATCTGATCTGATCATATGCCTATGTACAAAGTTATTTCATTCTGGTATTGGTTCAGAAATCCTCAGTAGATCGGGAAGGGAGTGAAAAAAAATCATTGTTACTGATAGAGGAGTTTTGATCTCTATAGATAAGATATAGAGAGATCAACCCTACATAATAATCCCATCCCATGTTGTTTTCATTGTTAAATCTACTGCACTAAATGCAGGATGAAGCTCTGTTGCATCCACGATTTTATAAATGCTAGGTTTAAATTTATAGCAAAGCCTTGGCTGGGAGCGTCACTGGGGATATGAAATGGTTGCCAAAAATTTCTGATTACGTCATGAGCTCTAAATAGCTTCTCCATCATAAATGACACAGTTTGCCTTGATCCATCTCTCCTCTCACCTCTCCTACCTTGTGAGCAATGGCATGAGATTACACAGTGGAGAGGTGTGTGATTTGTGGTTGTTTTCCTCTGTGAAATGTTAACAGGGCCATTAAATGATAGTGGCCTCATTTAATTCACAGACAACAAGAATACATTTGTCCTGGCTCCTCACACATATTTTTTCCTGGGATTAGACTTTCACACAAGTGATTCACCTTGTGTGACAATTTATCTGACAAAGAAGGACTGGTTTCCAGGATGCTTGAGTCATGAGTTCCTTTGTTGGCTGAAGTAAACTTTCTGGCTTGGATTTTGTTTCTATAATCTAGCTTTCTTTGCCTTTTGCTTTGGTTGTTCTATCCTCCCATGTACTTTTCTGCTGTAAATAAATATGAGGGGAAAAGAACCAGTCATTGTAGCTGGAGGAACACAAAAGGGATGAAACTGGTATCTGAACAGCAGATTTCCCTGAATCTTGATCTCTTAACCTCTTCACTTTAATTAGATTTGATTGTTCCCTAGACTCACTGGTCCCTTTTCAGACAAATCAAGTTGATGATCTTTTTCTTTTTTTGCACATCACACAGCATGTGGGATCTTAGTTTCTTGACCCGGAATCAGACCTGCACCCTCTGCAAAGGAAGCATGGAATCTTAATCACTCAACTGCCAGGGAAGTCCTGATCTTCTTTCTCTTCTATTTTATGTTCTTTAGGTCCAGAAACTGGTGGATGGTCTTTTTTCTCTCTTCATCTCCCACTGTCATCCATCATCATCTCCAGGTCATTGCTATTTCAACCTATTTCACACACCCTTGCTCATACATTCACAGGTCATGCCTTCCCCACACATCCCAGTGCCCACCTTCTCACTTTGGTCATCCTGTGACCCTCTGGGTATCTCTATTCATTCATTGAAGACTTTGGCGGTTGGTTCTGTCTGCACCTCCAACCTATTTCCTGTCAACATCCATGATGATGCCAATCTTACATTTTTGTTCATCCAGTTTGTTAACCTCAACTCCAGTGAATTTCTGTGCATATTATATCACCCACCCTTTCTCATGGTCATGCACTGGGCTTTTTCTTTTTAATAAAAAATTTACACCTCTCAAATCTCAAATGCAAGCTTTCTTTTTCTCTTTGACTCCAAATTCTCACATTTCCAGCCCACGTACGCAATCATTAACTCAAACTACAACCTGACCTACAATTCTGTGATTCTTCAGACTTTTTCACTCTCAATTTTTATAGCCCTTTACCTTTTTAGTTTTTGTTGTTGTTGTTGTTTGTTTTGTATTTCTGTTTTGGGTACCACTCCATATGTTGATCCATCACTATAATCCTTCCCTTGAGAAAACTCACAATTCACTCCTCCGGAATTCTGACGGTCATATTTGCCTTGGAACACCCCTCCGTAGATGAACTCAGTCACATGATATTTTTATGCCCATGCTTGTTCAGTGGCATTCAATGGTTTAATTTCAAGTGTTAGAAGTGAAGTATTAGTTGGACTCTCAGCACTGTCAGATAATCCAATATTCTGTCCCTTATAAGCTAAGTTTTCTCACATCCCAAGCCAAGTATTGCAAGCATTCTCCTCTCTCCTTAACCTCCTATTGCCATCTACCGGGACACTGTCATACTCATACTTATGGTTTACTCATGTACTAACGAAAAGGTGATTCATCATCATATGAAATCTCCTCTATTTTCTCACTTATCTTCAAAATTATTTGTATTTACAACTATGTTCCTTCTTTATCTTCTGATACAACTGAGGAATTGACCCTCTTGTTTCAAAGGCCAGTCTTTAAATGTATGTTCTGAAACTCACCTCCCCTCATCTTCTCAAGGCCTTTTGCCCCTATACTCTCTCCTTTTTCTCCTGCAGGACCAGGGTTACATGCTGGACTCAGCATGAAAATACTCTCTAAAATCTCTCCTGCTTAAACAAAGAAAATATCTACAAGCATATCTGCCTTCACCCCAGGTCTGCTTGCAGACATGGCTGCTAGTGGTAAACAGCCTGCCTATCAATGCAGGAGACACGAGACACAGGTTAGATCCCTGGGTTGGGAAGATCCCCTGGAGGAGGGCATGGCAACCCATGCCAGTATTCTTGCCTGCAGAACCCCATGGACAGAGGAGCCTGGCGGGCTGCAGTCCATAGGGTTGCAAAGAGTCAGACGTAACTTAAGTGACTTAGCAGGCACACACAGCAAGATCTCTCAGTAGAGTTGTTTACATGTGTGAACTACACTTCCCCACCCATGCTAGTTTGGGCCCTGCTCAGTGGCCCTTAATCCAACTGAGGAGCTTTTGTTCTATCACTAGTTTGTTGAATGCTTACAAGAGTTGTTGGATTTTGTGAAATGCTTTTCCTGCATTAGTTGAGATGCCCGTGTTTTTCCTCTTCATTATGTTAGCACACCATATTCTTTTGACTCCTACTTCCTCCTGGGGACCTTCTGTTTCATTTATGATCCATATCACCACACATCATTGGCTTGTGGGCAGAAGTGGGCAAGAAGGCTCCATCGTGGCTGGGAGATGTCTGCTCACTCAGGTGAGCCAGGATGCCTAGGAGCCTAAGGCCCATGGCTTCAGCCCCCAGCTGCCTGCCCACCTGTCTTTCAATTTTATTTATGCTTGTGGTGTGTCTGTGTCTGGGGAACCCTCTTCCAAGCTCCACACTCAAGCTTGCTTCTTCTTATTTTAGAACTCTGATCTTCTTTACGGTACAGGACAGTCTCTCTGAGGATGTGACATTTGAGCTGAGAGCTGAATGATGAGAAAGAACCACCATGGGAAGCTGTGGGAACAGATTCTCAGCTACAGCCACTTGGGTGAGAGCTTTGTTCTAAGCTGAGCTTGGAGACGTTTCTTCCTGGGCACTCCTTCATACACTCTGTGCTCTTCAACTAAGTTTGAGGGACCTTCTTGAATCAGTCCATTCAGAAAATGAAAATCTTTTTTGCCACCAGTGAAATGAAACTGCTGGTAGTTCTTTATTGTTGTTCAATCTCTAAGTCATATCCAACTCTTCGTGACCCCATGGACTGCAGCACATCAGGCTTCCTTGTCCATCACTATCTCCCAGAGTTTATTTAAACTCATGTTCATCGAGTCGGTGATGCCATCCAACCATCTCATCCTCTGTCATCCCTTTCTCCTCCTGCCCTCAATCTTTCCCAGCATCAGGGTCTTTTCCAAAGAGTCAGCCCTTCATATCAGGTGGCCAAACTATTGGAGCTTCAGCATCCATCCTCCTAATGAATATTCAGGGTTGATTTCCTTTAGGATGGACTGGTTGGATCTCCTTGCAGTCCAAGGGACTCTCAAGAATCTTATCCAGTGTCACAATTTGAAAGCATCAGTTCTTTGGCCCTCAACCTTCTTTAAAACCATTGCTTTGACTATTTGGAACTTTCTCAGCAAAGTGATGTAGTTCTTAGTCTTAAACATAAAAAAGGAATATACAGAGGGCAAAAGAGTAAGGAAATAATGTTAATTAAAGAAGAAATTAGGAGAATAATAAAAGGTGGAGGAGGGAGAAGAGAGAAAGACCACACTGCGGAAAAGCGACCATTGGCCAAGATGTCATATTACAAATGACGGTAGATTCAGGCTGGAAATCTCCTCTTCTTCCTAAATAAGTGTGAGAATTTTTTTAAAAAGGATTTTTTTTTTGACAGTTGAGTCTTTCACAGATATGCAAAGAAATAAGTTCATTTATAATTTCTAAGCCAACGTTGTGGCATTCTTTCCAATTGAAAAAAAAATAGTAAAAAAAAGTCATTGTTGCTGTGTGATTGTAAAATTTTCCAGCTTGCTGAGATTATTCTCATTTCATTTTCCCTTTCTGATGAAAGCAATATCTTGAATCTAAGTTGTTCTCAATCTGCTCAGCAGCTGATAAACAAAGAATAAAAAGAAAACAATTGAAAGACTAATTAATCAGAGGTAAATAACCAAAATTTGAACAAAGTTTATCAAAATCTCTGCCTGAACTGAGCAAGAAAATGCACTGGAACTCTTGTGGTTTTTCAACCATTAATTTTCATGATTGTGTATTGTCTTTAACTTTCAAAAGTCTACAATTTCTTATATCCAAAATCAGTGAGATAATTCAAGTAAGCTAAAGGCAAACTCAGAACTACAGACCGAGCAAAACAAAACAAAACACAAACCCCTGCTTTTCGATTATTCGCAGAATCTTTAGATTTTAAGGTTGGAAGCACCCTGACTGTTTACTAATTTTTACTCCAGGAAGTTTATGCTGTTTCTGAGACTGAAGCAATTATCTTCACTCACTGTAACAAAATGACTTCTCTGGTCAATGTGCTCTCTTCCTAACTCTCCCCGCCATTTTGGTCATGAAATCCATTGACCTAGAGAACGTTCGCAGTACTCATTTCAGATACTGAACCCGCACAAGTCCTCTAACTGCTATTACTTACCTCATTCTGAGTATTGTCATTGTTGTTTAGTTGTTAAGTCACGTCCGACTCTTTGCGACCCCATGGACTGTAGCCCGCCAGGTTGCTCTGTCCTTGGGATCCTCCAGGCAAGAATACTGGAGTGGGTTGCCATTCCCTTCTCTGAGAGATATTCCTGACCCAGGGAGCGAACCCACATCTCCTACATTGCAGACATTGGCAGTTAGATTCTTTACCACTGGGCCAAATTACTAATGACAATTAGGATGGCAAATAATGATGAGTGATGAGTTACACTTCAAATAATGTATTAATCAGTCTTTGTAAGTCATTTATTAAGAACAGGACATGATTGACCACAATTTCAGATTTTTCAGAATGGAAAAATCATGAAATCATAGGCAAGAACACGAAATTGTTCTGATTTGGGGGAACTAGTTTCGGGATTGATGTCACTGCTAAATATCTGGAAGTTAGCATCTAGGGACATATTTTGAAACTCATGAAAAACTCTATACACATAAACATTAAACATCAATAGATAATATATGTGAACTGATGGCTTCTTTCGTATGTTAAAGGGATGAGGCATTTGTTAAAGCATGAATGGATCTGTAGTAAATGCTGCAAAATTTCCCTATTTTGTAAAGATATTCTGTTAGGAAAGTAAATGCAATCAGTCACACATTTCCTAAAGGAGATTTTCCCTTCAGATCAATATTATCTTTCATTAGGAGGATTTTCTTTTTATCACTATATGCCTTTTCTTTCGGACACATAATTGAAACGATACTAAGAATCAATGGCAATACATGCTTTTATTTTATATGTATAATTTATAAAAGAAGACCAAGTTTTTCTTTAGTTGGAGATCACTCTTCATGTCTGATATCTATACCTGTCAAGCCTATTTTGGAAGTATAGCATCCCATTATTTCCATTATTTCATTGCCTATTTCATTTTTCTCTAACTCAACTCATACATTTTTGCCTGACTTTAATTATACAGCTTCTCACACTGCCTAACATAAAAGGAAAAATGTCCTTCCATTGTGTTTCACTTGCTGGAGGTTTACAGGACCCAAGTCTTGATTTTCAGATGAGATGCTTTGGCTACTGTGTTTATTCTTTTCTCATAGGACTCTGTTGTCACAGATCTCACTTTTAAATGTGAATTTTATCACAGTTAAGCATTTAATCTCAGGATTGCCTTATGTAAGCTCATTCAGTAGGAAAGTTACACAATGCCACTTTCTATCAAAGCAAATAAGCTAAAACTTCATACATTCGAAGTATCTGCTTAGACCTTTCATTTATCATAGTTAGCAGAATTCCCTGTTTAATCTGTGGAACATTCACTGCTTTTACTTCAGAGCTATAATCAAGAAAGTGTGGGACCAACTCATTTCTAGTTAGAAACCTAGAGCATGTTTTCCCTATTCATCTGGTAATATGAATATTATCACTTCTTTTAAGTGTCTGAGGAAAAAAGAAAAAAAAAAAAGAGAGAAGACTTCAAATAGTCAAGATGATTTAGAAGCTAAGAAACTAAGAGTGTAAAATGGAGGGAAACTTGCCAAGATTGAGAAGGAGGGGGTCAGGTAAACTTTAAAGGGAATGCGAGGTTATCAGTTATATATCCTGGAATCAAGTATAATATTCACATGGTGTGGCTTCAACATGTTCCAGATGCAGATTCTGTTGACTTGAAAATTAGAGCCTGAAATAGTGTATGCAGATGGGGAGGGTATATGCTTGGCATTTAATGGTGTTGTTGACTTGTTTTAAGCTGACATTTGTGCCATATAGTCAGTTCTTAGTTACTTTTCCCTGTAGAGGGAAGTAATGATGTGGATAATCCAAAATATAATTATTTTTGGCTTTTAATGGGCATTTTTATTTATAGTAATAAAATAAGTCAACATTTTCTGGAATTTGTGACTGTTCAAGTAAAATATTTTATTCACCTCTTTTGGAAAAAAAAAAAAATTTTTTTTTTTGAAGAAAGATTTATCCTCTCAGCTTTAATCCTGTTTTCCACCTCAAACATTAGAAATGCTAGGTTTGGAGAGTATCACATTTCACTCACTTTGATTCAAGCTGTGAGGATATGAGAGCTTCAAATAGTACACTTCAGATGAGATCTCAAGAGTTAAGAGGAAAATTTCTCATTCAGACACCATAGAATATAAACCACTGCCCACCCCCGCCTCACCCCACCCTGCCCCGCCCCCCCAACCGAGGTTTGCCTCCCATTTCCAACAGAGTATCTACTTCCTTAAATCTAAGGGAAATTGTTACTCAGCCCAACTCTCTGCTTCCTTCATCTTGGAAAATCTCTTGGGCTTATAAACTTGGCCTTGCCGTGGGATGACTTAGCCTCCACAGTATGTTTCACAAAGACAAGAGTGTTTCAATCTTGACCAAAGCAGGGGTGGGAAAGCTCCTAAATTCAACCCATTTTAAGATTTCCTAGCCTTGTTAGTTCAGATTATGATTCTCTCTGGTCATTGAGAAAGTAAAATTTGGAACTTCCTTGGTGTCTAGCGGTTAAGGGAGTGCAGGGCCTTCCCTGGCATCCAGCGGTTAAGGAGGTGCAGGGCCTTCCCTGGCATCCAGCGGTTAAGGGGCTGCAGGTTTGATCCCTGGTTGGGAGCTATGATTCCACATACCTCAAGGCCAAAAAACCAAAACATAAAACAGAAGCAATATTGTAACAAAGTCAATAAAGACTTAAAAGATTCAGCTCAGTTCAGTTCAATCGCACAGTTGTGTCCGACTCTTTGTGACCCCATGAATCACAGCACGCCAGGCCTCCCTGTCCATCACTATCTCCTGGAGTTCACTCAAACTCATGTCCATCGAGTCAGTGATGCCATCCAGCCATCTCATCCTCTGTCGTCCCCTTCTCCTCCTGCCCCCAATCCCTCCCAGCATCAGGGTCTTTTCCAGTGAGTCAACTCTTCGCTTGAGGTGGCCAAAGTATTGGAGTTTCAGCTTCAGCATCAGTTTTTCCAGTGAACACCCAGGACTGATCTCCTTTAGGATGGACTGGTTGGTACACATTAAAAAAAAAAAATCTCTAAAACAAAGTGAACTTTTAGCCAGATCATTCCCAGTAATAGAACCAGTAGTATTTAAATCCATGTAAAATAAAAAAAAAAAAAAACCCTTGGACTGCAAGGAGATCCAACTGGTCCATCTTAAAGGAAATCTACCCTGAATATTCAGTAGAAGGACTGATGCTGAAACTGAAGCTCCAGTACTTTGGTCACCTGATGCGAAGAGCTGACTCATTTGAAAAGACCCTGATGCTGGGAAAGATTGAGGGCAGGAGGAAAAGGGGATGACAGAGGATGAGATGGTTGGATGGCATCACCAACTCTATGGACATGGGTTTGGGTGGGCCCTGGAGTTGGTGATGGACAGGGAGGCCTGGTGTGCTTCGGTTCTTGGGGTCGCAAAGAGTCGGACATGAACTGAGTGACTGAACTGAACTGAACCAAAGCTACATAGATTTCTGTATAAATTAAGTTACCATATTATAATTTTGAGCGATAGCAGTAATTATAATGATTTGTTTGTTGTAACCGAAACTACTAGGGCTCTGGTGGCTTGGATATAAAAGCATCTGCCTGTAGTGCAGGAGGCCCTGGTTTGATCCCTGGGTCGGGAAGCTTCCCTGGAGAAGGAAATGGTAATCCACTCCAGTATTCTTGCTGGAGAATCCCATGAATGGAGGAGCCTGGTGGGCTACAGTCTCTGGGGTCACAAAAATTTGGACGCAATTGAGTGACTAACACACACAATGCAAACTACTAAGTAATTTTTATTTGTTTGTTCCCTTTGTAATAAGGAGCCACGGTTCCAATCATACCTGCTGAGTTTCCTGGGCCCCCCTTCTTTGATTTCGTTTTCATTTTGCACTGAGTGGGTTTTACGATGTCTATCTGGAGGGGAAAGAAAAAAAATGGCTTAAGTAGAATTTTACTTTGCCTTCTTTTGGTTTCAATTTAGCTTCCATAACATTTCAACGATGTCATACCCAAGATGAGTAGAAAAGTAATATTTGAGGGTATATATTATTTGCCAAAAACTGTTTTAATTTTTTGTATGAATTGTATAATTGTATAATTATTATAATTGTACAGTTATACAATTGAATAATTGTATAATTGAATAACTGAGTTGTATAAATGTAAACCAGTGACTAAAGTTTATTATTTCCCCTTTATAGATAAGGAAACTGAGGCTTTAAGAGCTAAAGTAACTTACTTAGGGCCACAGAGCCTGTGAGCAAAAAAAGTGAGCATTTTTCTAAGAGAGCCTGAGTCAATTAGATATGATCTGATGACTGCATCGGGACAGTGCGGATGGTAGAGGCCAGAACCCAGAATCCTGTCACTGAGAGGCTGGGGCCGCTGCTAGGGTCAACACACAGGGGGGCAGGGCCAGGAAGAGGTGTGATTCAGCCGGCAGAAGAACACTAAAATGGGAGGCCAAAATAATCAGTTTGAGTCGGGCCCAGGGTGTGGACCACGTCACAAGGCAGGTGACCAGTAGAGCCAGCTCGACGGAAGGGTGTTAGGACCTTCCCTTCCTCGATGGCGAGCATGGAATCGGGGATGCTCACACTGTCTTGCGGTTTCTCTGAGACAGGGAGGAATTTCAGGGCGGTCTGTGAGTAGGCAGCATGCTGTGCCATCAGATGACAGTTGGACTGTTGCCCTAAATCCTGAAGGCTCACATGGCAGATAAAAAGGGCAGGAGGCAAGCCAGAAGTTGAGTTATCAGTGCTGAGAACTGGGATGCAAAAAAAGAGTCGCTCATCAACAACAGCGATTTGACAGAGGGTTTCAGAATGGCTTTCTGAAGCCCTCTTGCCTGAGCTGAGGCTTGTCCGCAAACCTGGGATGCAGCTGGTTCTACATGTGGGCTGTACAAGCGTGTGAAAGGGATGGCAGAAGGAGGGAGCTACATGAATCAGGACGCTAGACCCTGGTGCATGAGTGAAGAGAAAGTCAGCACTGAATAGAAATAGCTTTTAAACACTGCCTTGCAACTCAGTTAGTTATCTGTTCAGAAGATGTGGAGAGGCCAACACTGAAGCAAATTTGGCCTGCACTGTTTCCAAGGAAAATTTAGCATCTACTCAGACACCTCGGTCGGAGAAGGCAATGGCACCCCACTCCAGTACTCTTGCCTGGAAAATCCCATGGATGGGGGAGCCTGGTAGGCTGCAGTCCATGGGATCGCTAAGAGTCGGACATGACTGAGCGACTTCACTTTCACTTTTCACGTTCATGCATTGGAGAAGGAAATGGCAACCTACTCCAGTGTTCTTGCCTGGAGAATCCCACGGATGGAGGAGCCTGGTAGGCTGCAGTCCATGGGGTCGCACAGAATCGGACATGACTGAAGCGACTTAGCAGCAGCAGCAGCAGACACCTTGGTATGTGCTTTTGGAGCCCAAGCAAAAGATCAGAAGATTCTTGACTCCCCTTTCCAGGGGAATTGTGACAATGCATCTCACTTGTTTTATGAATATGTAGGAAAACTAAACCTAATCACGTACATGCTTGATGGTGGATTTAAGCATTAGAGAAGAGGTAGATTAAACAAAATGGATGGTTAAATTTGTATAAAAAGACTAAAACCAAAAGCACTGCAGGCTGTAGTTGTCCGCACCTGTTTGCAATTCAGAAAGAGCATCCAGGGGGTAGACAGGGAAATTTTACACTGAAATCACAGCTTGGTAAAAGTTAGACAGCCTGAACACTACAAATATAATTAAAACCCACATGCCATGGATGTTTTAAACCTATCCAGTAGGTGTCAAAACATTGTTATACCATTGTTACACCATCCACTTACACCAAACTGAATCATCACTTTCTTTTTTTCCTGCTGACAATATGTTCTATGCTTAATGTGTCATGTCTGGCATTGCTTTGTTCAGCTGAATAGAATAAAACATTATGAATTTTTAACATTTTCATATTATTTACTTTCTGAATTGTATACCCCAATATGCTTGTGAAGAACTTTAACACCCCAAATGACCTTTGAATGTTCCTTATTTAATTATAATTTAAACATCACACAGACAGGATAATGGGTTGCTTATGATGAATGTTTCATGGCAAACCAGGCAGAGGGATTAATGATTGTATTTATGATGCCTAAGGAAAGATTGGGGCTTCCCTGGTGGCTCAGTGGTAAAGAATCCTCCTGCAGTGCAGGAGACATGGGTTTGACCTCTGGGTTGGGAAGATCCCCTGGAGGAGGGCATGGCAACCCACTCCAGTATTCTTGCCTGGAGAATCCCATGGACAGAGGAGCCTGGTGGGCTACAGTTAGGGTTGCAAAGTGTCAGACACGACTGAAGGTACTTAACACGCACTCAAGGAAAGATATCCTGGAACTCCAGGAAGAGATACAATTACCAACCTCAACTAAGGAAGGCATATTTCCTGGAAGGCAGAAGTGTTAGGGTGAGTTAATCCATTTTGCTCTTTGGAAAGAAAGAAAACACCAATTCTGCCACCAGTAATTTCTTTGTTTTTTGGAGGCCACCATGCAAACTGAGAAACTTATAAATTTGATAATGGAAATAATCTGGGGTTTCTAACATCACTTTTGTTGAGGCAAGATATTTTAGAGATTTTCATACTGTTGGGCTCTATCTACCTTTTTCCAGCTATGTAAACTAGGCTATCCACACTCCTTATTGCCAATGTTCATCCTTTGGAAAATGTTTGGAGAAAATATTTATCTCAGGGAAAGTATGAGGATTCTATTAGCTCAATCATTGAGTGCTTTATGCTGTCTTAAAGTCACCAGAAGTGCTCAGCAGATTTTTGGCATTTTCAAAATTATTACTGTAATCATCATTAAAGTCATGCGTACAATCAGGCCATCATATCCCCTGGTTTCCACATCCGCATATTCAACCAATTGCAAATGAATTGTACTCTGCCATTTTATATAAGGGACTTGAGCACCAGTGGATTTTGGTATTGATAGTGCAGTTGGTAAAGAATCTGCCGGCAATACAGGGGACCTCGGTTCAATTCCTGGGTTGGAAAGATCTCCCAGAGAAGGGAAAGGCTACCCACACCAGTATTCTGGCCTAGAGAATTCCATGGACTGTATAGTCCATGGGGTCGCAAAGAGTCGGACATGACGGAGCAACTTTCACTTGGGTCCTGGAACCAATTCCCCATGAAAACCGAGTGATAATGATGTGTTTATGACCGCATTCAAGTACCTCTTCCATTCTAGGCTCTCATTTTCTGGGATGTAAAATTTATGACTTTGTCATTTCTTTGGAACTTTTAGCTCTCCAAAGGAAAGCAAAACCATTAAAAATTTAAAAAGGTATGAACTGTATATGGAAGTAGACCATAAGCTTAATGAAGGCATATTCTTTGGATCTCTTGACACTAAACGTTATAGATCACACTCAGTGATGCTACTGATGAGGACAATGCTTTGCTCCTCTGGGTCCTATCCTGTGATGTCTTTGATTATTTCACATTTATTTGTTTTCCTTGACTTGGAAGAACCAACATACAATTCTGTTACTGAATAGAAGTGGAATCAATTATCATATAAATTCAATGTCTGAATCTTACAATCATAATTACCACTGAAAACAAATATTCGTGCTGTCCTGTCTTGTGTGTAAGACACTTTTGTTTTTTACTAAGTTCAGTTCAGTTCAGTCGCTCAGTCGTGTCCGACTCTTTGCGACCCCATGAATCGCAGCATGCCAGGTCCCTGTCCATCACCAACTCCCGGAGTTCACCCAGACTCACGTCCATCGAGTCAGTGATGCCATCCAGCCATCTCATCCTCTGTCGTCCCCTTCTCCTCCTGCCCCCAATCCCTCCCAGCATCAGAGTCTTTTCCAATGAGTCAACTCCTCACATGAGGTGGCCAAAGTATGGAGTTTCAGCTTTAGCATCATTCCTTCCAAAGAAATCCCAGGGCTGATCTCCTTCAGAATGGACTGGTTGGATCTCCTTGCAGTCCAAGGGACTCTCAAGAGTCTTCTCCAACACCACATTTCAAAAGCATCAATTCTTTGGTGCTCAGCTTTCTTCACAGTCCAACTCTCACATCCATACATGACCACTGGAAAAACCATAGCCTTGACCAAACGGAGCTTTGTTGGCAAAGTAATGTCTCTGCTTTTGAATATGCTATCTAGGTTGGTCATAACTTTTCTTCCAAGGAGTAAGTGTCTTTTAATTTCATGGCTGCAATCACCATCTGCAGTGATTTTGGAACTCCCAAAATAAAGTCTGACACTGTTTCCTCATCTATTTCCCATGAAGTAATTGGACCAGATGCCATGATCTTTGTTTTCTGAATGTTGAGCTTTAAGCCAACTTTTTCACTCTCCACTTTCACTTTCATCAAGAAGCTTTTGAGTTCTTCTTCATTTTCTGCCATAAGGGTGGTGTCATCTGCATATCTGAGGTTATTGTTATTTCTCCTGGCAATCTTGATTCCAGCTTGTGCTTCTTCCAGCCCAGTGTTTCTCATGATGTATTCTGTGTATAAGTTAAATAAGCAGGCTGACAATATACAGCCTTGACGTACTCCTTTTCCTATTTGGAACCAGTCTGTTGTTCCATGTCCAGTTCTAACTGTTGCTTCCTGACCTGCATATAGGTTTCTCAGAGGCAGGTCAGGTGGTCTGGTATTCCCATCTCTTTCAGAATTTTCCAGTTTATTGTGATCCACACAGTCAAAGGCTTTGGCATAGTAGCAACTTTTAAATTTCAGTAAGTTAACTCAAATTGTAAACTATTGCTCAAAAGGTATTTTGACCTTAAAATATGTATGCAAGCTAAGATGGCTTAATTTTTTTCTCCAGCAGAGGGGGCATATAAGACAATGTCTGTGAAGAAAAATACCATAACAAAATTTTTCAAAGGTCATGCACATTTTTCATGCACATTTGAACCACCATTTTAATCAAATGAATGCATAATCAGTAAGCAATGTGCTGACATAAATAGAGAGGCACAAAATAGCCTTAGGGCAGTAGCCAAGAGTCTCGAATTCTAGGTGCTCCTACAAGGTTAAAGTATCAGATTCAGTATAGTAACTTTCCCTAAACTGACTTTATTGTGGATTGAATGTTTGTGAGGAATAAGTTGTTGTTGTTCATAAATTACATAGCTTTTGGTGTTTTGTTATGGCATCCTGAGCTGACTAAGGCAGCTCATAATTTGGTAACCACTGGCATTGGAGGAACCAATTTTTAAGTCTCCAGAAGTTTTTGTTGGTAGGATGGACTCTCCAACATATAAAATATAATAACATCTTTGTATTGTTTGTGGGACTCTAGGTAAACTCAAATTTGTACCACCAAGGCTTATCCCATACCTGATAGAAGCATTCTGGATTTATAGGTAGAAAATTACCTTTGAGTGCTTCACTATAACCAAAGGTAGAGTGAGCAAACACTGGCTTTTATTTAACTAGGGTCTCAGAGCATTTGTATCCCTATACCTTACTCAACAGAACTGTGGACATAATATTCTCTTCTAAAAGAACACATTGAGAAGACCCTCAATACTTACATATGCAAATTTAGGTAAATCCAACAAGTACTAATTATATAAAAGCCAAGAAAAGTCAAAATTAAATAATAGGACCTGGGGATTTCAAGGACTTCTACAGAATTTTAGTTCACTGATTTTCATTTTCCTTGGAAACTACCTTTTTATCAACCTCAACTTCAGAACTCTGTGAGTACAAAATTTCTTTTTCTTCACTTTTATCTCATCACTGCTTTTCCAAGTTCATCTTAAGCCAAAGATTCTAGTTTGGCCTCTTGGGCTTAGCCCTTGGAGGTGCTAGCAGGAAAGAGCAACTTGAAAGTTTAAAGAGCTTAAAACCCAGTACTCAGAATTTTCAAGAAAAAGTCAGTCATCGCTACAGACCTTGGGTTGTTTGACTACCACACATGATGGATTTTCCAAGGTAGTTCCAATTTCGAGACTGTACTTTGTAGCTTAAAACTTCTTTCCTCTGTTTCCCTGTTTCCTTTGTTAGGGTTATGCTGTCAAAGCCTGATAAAGGTATTGTTAAAACAATTTTAGTGGTTAACCCTGATAACATTTCTTCTGATGACAAGAGTTTTGCTAGAACCCAGAGCCTAAGAACTTTTCAGCAATTTGTTTTCTTTCAGATGCCAGAGCATTCCAGTTTGACACATTTAGGCTTGAATGAAAGTTCAGTTGGTTACAATTATAGAATTCATTTTTTCTTTGACTTCCTAAAGCTTAGATTTCTAAATCTGCCCCTAATCTCTTTGAGGAAAAAATGAGAAAGTCCAGTATTATAGACTTGATGAAAAGAAAGTAGATAAATGATTTGTCAGTGTACTTAAAGCTGGAAAAGATCTTAGGAATTCCAGTTCAAGCTCATAAAGTGAATTTGTTTTCTCATGTATAAGTGGTTTATCATAAGTAAAATAAAAAATGAATGAAATAACTACGTTTTCGGGGTAGGTAGTGCTCTGACCTACATAGTTTATTTTAGTGATCAAAAATGGAATGCATACTCCTAAAACACGACCTCAGCTGGGTTGAAACAAAATGTGAAGTGAAAAGCAAACATCATATTTTAAAGATCGTTTCATTATTTGTGAAAGCTGCATCAGGAAAAAGAGTATAGAAAAAATAGGATATGGCTTTCAACTAGAGTACATATATTTGAATGGCTTTTATCACTCTGACTGAATAAGAATTTCTAAAGCTTCTGTCATCTGTGCTTAAAATACTAAAAAGAATTATAAACATAAAATGTTAACTCTCTTCTCATTCTATTTAGGATATCATAGAATGAGAAGAGACCCATCCAGTAACATTGAGTCCGAACACAGTTCCAATATATTTGCCTCTGCAGTATTAACATCAACTTTCAGGCATTGATTCTTAATTCTCTCCTATGACTGCAAAATCCACTTATCACTTATACTACTTGCATACTTTTTGTTTTTTCATTCTGCTTTGTCCCAGGAGTCTGTCATCCTTAACCTGGAATGCCTTTTGGTTGGATAGGTCATCCCTTAAAATGCTCTTATTCAAACCTGCATCTCACTTTCCTTTCAAAGCAGTGTTTTCTTTCCTTCCTTCCTTCCCTCCCTCTCCCTCTCTTATTCTCCTTTTCTCTCTTTCTTTCTTTCTGAGCTGTGAGTAAGCTAGATATTAGAAAATTGTTCTTAAGCTAGATATTAGAAAATTGTTCTTATTAAATTAATTTTAAAATGAAATGTGAATGGCACATCATTTACTTAGATGTTCTGTCTTCAAAAGGTTTATCTCCAATAAAATATAATTATAAACAGAATTTTGGGTAGAGAGAAAGCTTGGGATGGAAGCCTTTAAGTGACACTGCTTAGTTTTCAGCTAATATTTGGCGTTGACACTGAGAGCGCCAAGTCACGATGGCAATCTTCGGAAAGCGCTGTCCTTACTTCCCCGTCTCCTCAAGGCTGCCTTAGCCTTTCTCAGATGCTAATTAAAGCGGAAGAGCCTAAGAGCTGTCCAGAGGAAAATAAGTATGACTTGGAAGTTTATTCTCTTTTTCAGCCTTGTTTACTTGGGAATAAATATACCGTATAGGTAAGACACTCTCTGCTGTAACCAACAGGACTTTCTTTGGTTAAAAGAAAAGTCCCGACTACTAAAAAGTCCTGACTGCTAACGCTTATTAAGTGATGAACATACTATCTCACACCGAAGAATTGATGAGTGCCGAAGAACTGATGCTTTTGAACTGTGGTGTTGGAGAAGACTCTTGAGAGTCCCTTGGACAGCAAGGAGATCCAACCAGCCCATCCTAAAGGAAATCAGTCCTGAATATTCATTGGAAGGACTGATGCTGAAGCTGAAGCTCCAGTACTCTGGCCACCTGATGCAAAGAGCCGATTCATTTGAAAAGACCCTGATGCTGGGAAAGATTGAGGGCAGGAGGAGAAGGGGTTGGATGGCATCCCTGACTCGGTGCACATGAGTGTGAGCAGCTCTGGGAGATGGTGAAGGACAGGGAAGCCTGGCGTGCTGCTGTCCATGGGCTTACGAAGAGTCTGACATGACTGAGTGACTGAACAAGGGAACAGCAACATTATCTCACAGAACTGTTGTTATATAATTAGGGTGATAGTAATAGGTATTCTTTATTGAGTTCATGTTGTATGTCAGATAGTATTCTAAATACTTTACATATTCTGACTCATTCTTGATAAGATTAAGGCAAGCATTATAATTTTCTCCATTTTACAAGGAGAGCAGTGGGTTGTTCAGCCTCCAGACAAGTTAGTTCTGTGGTCCAGGGGTGTCACCAAGGACCTGTTTCTTTCCATCTCTAGGATCTGTCATCTTTAAGGTATCAGTGGTTTCTCTCACACTGACTAACCTAGTTATTGCAAAATGAGTCTAACTGTTCAAGGCATATGTTCAGACAAAAATATATCAACAGTAAAATGAAGGACCCTTGTGACTTTGTGCCTGTCATTTTAATAGTGAGGAGATTCCTGTTCATCAGGACAGGATCATTTGTCTCTATTAGTCTTTGATGAGAGAATGCAATTCCTGTAACTTGCTTAGACCGGTATTTTGGAATGAAATGGATGTTGGGGAATGAATTACTATGATAACCGTACAATCTTCCATTGTAAGCTCTTAGGATAAGATTTCCAAATAGTGGGAAATCACTGTGGGAAAGGCAGAAATCTACAACCTCTTGGGTATAAATTCAGAATATTTAGAGAACTTCAAGCCTACTTTCAGCAAATTTTGATTTCATTTTACCTTGAGGCTCTTACTAAACTTAGTTTTGTTTAACAATTGCTATGTATAAGGGTTTATTTGAATTGCATTCTGTTAATTGTGTAATTGCCATGCAACATACATATTGTGTGTATTATAAAGACTTAGATCACATTGTGTTGAGATCAAGTATATGTTGCACTACACTAAACCCAGCTAACAGTCTGCTGCTCCCATAGCTTAGTCATCTTCCTGTAACAAACTAATTTACAAGTGCTGTAATGAGGAATCTTCATTTCGGTGTACGGCAGTTAGTGGAGCATTTGAAATTTCAGACTGTGTGACTCGTGAAGATGAATAAAGATGCAACTTGCACCAAATTCAATATACAGACATTTTTACAACACAGTTAAACTCAGAAAACCTGGCTTCTGTAATATTAGCTTCTTCCTTGGAGTTAGAACATTCACATCTATGTGTGGTAGAAAAGAAAATTAGACTGACTACGGTTGAATTCCAACTGCCTTTAAATTAAACCAATGACCTCATTTGAAACTTCATGGGAAAAATTATAGAACTTTCTTGGACTTCCTACAATGAAGAGAAGTCTGGGCAGGTACTGTGCCTGTGAAACATGGAAGCACACAACCTGTTCTCTCCAGGAATAGCAGCCCAGTGGGACTATCACACTTTAATTTCCCCAAGATGCTGACCATATTTTCTTATTATCTTCAAGTGTTTCCTTTCCTATAATTTCTATTCCTCCAGGCAAAATACATTTTGTAAGTTGGTTCCCAGTGTTCTGTCTTCAGTTCCTAAAGCTCCTGTATAAAATATATATATATATATATTTTTTTTTTTTTGAGAGTGGTAATGAATAGGGAAAGAATTTGGTCAACTGAATAAAAATTTGGATTTATTAAGACCATTGGTCACAAGTTCAAAGGAAGAGATAAATAATTGGCTCCAAGGAGACAGAAAAGCATAGACTTCTGCCCCAGGGCTGTTATTAAGGTAATCAGGCTTCATGACTTCTGGTCCTGTATGGCCGAGTCCATTTTCAGGTTTGGAGAAGGCAATGGCACCCCACTCCAGTACTCTTGCCTGGAGAATCCCATGGGCGGAGGAACCTGGTCGGCTGCAGTCCATGGGGCCGCTAAGAGTCGGACACAACTGAGCGACTTCACTTTCACTTTTCACTTTCATGCATTGGAGAAGGAAATGGCAACCCACTCCAGTGTTCTTGCCTGGAGAATCCCAGGGACGGGGGAGCCTGGTGGGCTGCCGTCTTTGGGGTCACACAGAGTCGGACACGACTGAAGCAACTTAGCAGCAGCAGCAGCATTTTCAGTTTCCAGGACAGAAAATCTAATGTGTCTGAGTTACAGCAGCCGTGCCCATCTCCAGGCTTAATAGGGGTGAAAGTGAAAGTGAAGTCTCTCAGTCGTGTCCAACTCTTTGCGACCCCGTGGACTATAGCCCACCAGGTTCCTCCGTCCACGGAATTCTCCAGGCCAATACTGGAGTGGGTTGCCATTTCCTTCTCCAGGGGAATCTTCTCGACCCAGGGATTGAACCCAGGTCTCCCGCATTGCAGGCAGACACTTTAACCTCTGAGCCACCAGGGAAGCCCTTAATAGGGGTAGCCAGTAGCATTACTAAATGGCTGTTAAGGAAATCTAATGTGTGGCATTTTGTCATCAACCACCCTGGGACACCACTTTTTGTTATATTCTTTCTTTTTTATCTTCTCTCCTTTTCCTCTTTGCTTTTCTTCTTCCTTCTTTCACTTTTTGTAATTCCTCAGTCCCTTCTTTCTTATGTTGACTTGTATGCTGATATTCCTCTCTACGTTTTCAAACTATTAGAGCATGTGATGGCATAAACTTTTAATTAGCTTGGAAAAAACTTCAAAAATCCCAGCTATAGTCCCAGGACCCAGAATTATGGTCCTGGCTGATTTTAGCTCAGTGAGACCCTGAGCACGGACTTGAGCCACAGTGTGCCCTGACCTCCAGAATGGTATGATAGGAAATGAGTGTGGATTGTTTTATTGTTGTTGTTGGAGGATAATTGCTTTACAATGGTGTGTTAGTTTCTGCTGTTCAGCAACATGAATACGCCAATATGAGCACATGTACACGTATATCCCTCCCTCTTGAACCTCCCTTCCCCCATCCCACCCGTCTAGTCATCACTGCAGAAGGAAATGGCGACGCGCCCCAGTCTTCCTTTTCCGCACAGCAGCTCCCCACTAGCGTCTGCTTTCCAGCCAGTAAAGTGGATGCGTGGTATCCGTGGTAGCGGTACGTCGCGTGCCCCGCCCTCTCCTCTCCCCACCTCTGCCCACAAGCCCTCTGTCTACCTTTGCGTCTCTCTCTGTGCCCTGCAAATACATTCATCGGTGCCATTTTTCTGGATTCTGTGTATATGTGTTAATATATCATATTTGCTTTTCTGTTTTTGAATGCGTGTGGTTTTAAGTCACTAAAATTTTGGTAATGCATTTGCAGCAATAAAAAACAAACACATGCCCTTGAACTCTCTGGTTTGTTTTTCCTCTAAAGGGGGATTTGTTGATTTTCTTGCTCTTGCCTTTGTTTACTGTTTCCTTGGTTACTACCCTTATGGTTCTTGTACCCTTCTACCTACTTATTGTGGACTGGATATACTTCTCTTTCCCTAGCTTCTCAAGATGGAGACTTAGATTAAAGCTTTTCTTCCCATCTGTTATCAAGACTCTTTTATTTGGTTTTCAATTACTTGGAATTAAAGGCATCCTAGGACTTCCCTGGTGGCTCAGATGGTAAAGAATCCGCCTGAAATATAGGAGATGTGGGTTCAATCCCTGTGTTGGGAAGATTTCTTGGAGAAGGGAATGGAAACCCACTTCAGTATTCTTGCCTGGAGAATCTCATGGAGAGACGAGCCTGGCGGGCTACAGTCCACGGGGTTGCAAAGAGGCGGACACTACTGGGTCTCTAACACTTTCTTTTCAAAGGCACGCTAATGGATAGACGCCAGCTGCACAGCTTCCCAGTTTCCAGTGTGTGTGCGATTCACGTGGACACCTCGTTAAAACGCAGGTTCTGACTCAGCTGGACGTGGGAACCTAAGATTCTGTTTTCTAACAAGCTCTCAGGAGATTCTGGTAATGTTGACTTGAGCACAAAGCTTTGAAAGTCAAGGGTCTCACAGCAGAAAGATCTACCAACAGCAAAAGGCAGAATTGCTTGTGTCAGAAGATAATTAGCTATACATAATTATATGAATCATCTTTTGATTTTTATTTTTCATGACATAATTATTTTCTAGCTATTTTTATTTGGTTTTTTAAACTAGAATTTTAATGCATTAACTTAGCTTTACATTCAAAATATATTTTGAAAATTCACTGGACTGACTTTTATACCTGTGTTCTGGGTGGCCAGGAGCCCTAGAACTCAGTTTCTTTCTCTCTTATCATGTTCGGCTCAGAAGACTAAAAAGGAAACCCCAGGACCCATGTATAGTATCTACTGCTAAGAAGAAACTGTTATGTGGGGTAGAAGTGAACAGTGGTCTCTTCTCTTCTTTTGTTATGCTAAGAGCATTTAACACGAAATGTACCTTCCTAAAAAATTTTTAAGTGCATAGTACATTATTGTTAACTAGAGACTCAATGCTGCTGCTGCTAAGTCGCTTCAGTCGTGTCTGATTCTGTGCGACCCTGTAGACGATGGCAGCCCACCAGGCTCCTCCATCCCTGGGATTCTCCAGGCAAGAACACTGGAGTGGGTTGCCATAGCTATTGTTAATGTATGCCGTAAGTTATAATTCTTATTTAATGGCCAAAAATCACTAATGAGCATGAATAAGTGCTTGGATAGGTGGAGAAGTAGGACCTCAGAGGGACGTTCCTTAATCGTATTAGTGGGTGATTAAAAACATGAGAGCTGACGTTCAGTGTTTGTTGCAATGCTGTACCCATAAAGGAAAACTGAAATTTAAAGGAATTGAGTAAAGGAGGTTGAAATGCATAAAACTCCTGGATTCACTCTTGAGAGTACTTGTGTATGCAGGAGATGTTATAGTGAATGTGCAAATATTCCTTAAATGTTCCCCAAGCTTCCATTTCCCTGATTCTCACTAATACTATCCTAATATCTTTTGGGGAATTCACCCACTTATCGTGGATTGGTGCTGCTTGGTGGAAGCCAATGGACACACCCCATGAGCCTGGCTGCACTGAGTCATTTAGAGATGATTTCAGAGGATGAATCCTACTACCTGGGCAGGAGACGCCTCTTATTTCTCCCACAATACGGTGTGAGAAGGAGGGCTCTGAAACAATGGAGCCAGTTTTGGGGTTATGAATGGAGACCTTAGAGTCTCTTGAAGACCGCTGTAGTAGAGACCGTGGATGGAGCTCACTGTGTAGAAAGGAGATGAGAGAAACGGAGAGAAATTGAGTCCCAAACATATTACTTGAATTTCTGGAAAAAGTCTCACCAGAAACCATTCCTGTTTGTAAAATTTTAAAATAAGTGAGCAATAAATTGTCTTCATTTTAAAACAGTTTAAGGTTGTAATTCCTGTTTATCATTGTTGTTGTTCAGTCGCTCAGTCGTGTCTGACTGTTTGCAACCCCATGGACTGCAACATGCCAGGCTTCCCTGTCTACAGGATTTTCCAGGCAAGAATACTGGGGTGGGTTGCCATTTCCTTCTCCAGGGGATCTTCCTGATCCAGAAGTCGAACTCAAGTTTCCTGCATTGCAGGCAGATTCTTTACCATATGAGCCACTAGGGAATCCCATCGTAGTTGTAAATGATAAGAATTGTTATAGTAGGTAAGCTATAAGAGGAGATAATGTATCTAACTCTGTATTGCCAAATTTTTGCATTTTTTCATGGAATAAGTTAGATAAAAAAATCTCAAGAAGAATCTAATGATAAAATTTCCCAGAGAATATTACGGGTGGCCTGGGTTAACAGGAAGGAGACCGGCTAGAAAAGATCTGAACTTTATAAGAGAAGAAAGACTTGGGATAAAAAGATGTGAAGGGATGAAGACATCCAAGGGAGAAACGGCTGTAACAGAAGGCACCTCATGGCAGGAACAACATCAGCCAGCATGCTCACCCATCATTCTTTGTCAACTGAGGATCTTTAAATCTTTAGGATGCTGAATTTGCCTATTTATCATTTTAAAACATTAAAGAAATAGAATTTGCCAGGCATGGAGTTGGTACCAACTTATTGGAGTGTCCTGGATGAAGATTTTCTCTGGTTATTGGATGAAGGCAAGATCCTACAGAATTACAACACACTCATAAAATAATCCAGGTCCTTCATGGCAAAGATCTTTAAATACTATTTCACAACATGATGTGACTTACTTTCAGAAAGTGCTACGAAAGTTTGGCCTCCTAGGGAAGGACTGGGATATTGAGAGAATCATCTCTTGGGGCAGAGAATTGTCTCCTGCTGCCATAAAAATGTTTTCCCCCTTTTCATGACATACTGGGAACTGTGAATACAGAACAGTTTTCAAAAAGTAAAGTTTCACAGGCATCTAGCTATCCTTTCCTGTATGATACATATTTTACCTGAAAACAATGGGAAAGGAATATTGTTGGCAAGTACCCTAGTGTTTCTAAACAAATAGCCCTTGTTTCAGTCAGTTCAGCTCAGTCGCCCAGTAGAGTCTGACTCTTTGTGACCCCATGGACTGCAGCACACCAGGCCTCCCTGTCCATCACCAACCCTCGGAGTTCACCCAAACTCATGTCCATCGAGTCAGTGATGCCATCCAACCATCTCATCTTCCGTCACCCCCTTCTCCCACCTTCTGTCTTTCCCAGCATCAGGGTCTTTTCCAATGAGCCCTTGTTTAGAAAGGACCATTTTTATCGTCTATGTTTCTGTGAAAAACCAAGAAACAAACAAACAAAATGAGAGGAGAAACATGTCCCAGTGAGTTTATACTATCTTTGCAAAGGAGAGGAAAAAAAGAATGAAAAGCCCTGTAAGTTGATGGCCAGGAATAGCCTGCAAGACCCTTCTGTAGGTTAAGGGAACCCTGCAGTGATCTACCTTGCTCTCTGAAGGGACCAGTGCCAACTCTGAAGCCCAGAATGACTGGGTAATTGGAGGATGTGGCCATTAGACCAAGAACAGCGCTGGTCATTGACATCATATCTGTAACACCCAATAAGCAAGCCTTGTGTGCCACATTCTGTCTTTTGTTGCTCTGAAGTTTCCATCCCCTTGTGGTTAAAATCATCAAATTAAGATCCGGCATCCCCCGTTTCCTCCATCCTTAGGTTAAATTGATCCAGAGAGTCTTGATTCATAAAGTTCCTTGACATTGTCAATTAATTTTCCCACTATGGTGCTTCCTGCCAAGTGACATGTGCCCTTCTATTCATTTTCTGACCACTCACTGATGTTGGTGACTTGTTTCAAAAAATGACAGGCTGCTGTGAAGAGTCTACATTGAAGTTTTTCTGGCTAATTGATCATTCTTCCTCTTAATGAGTCACTTTTTAAAAAATGGAAGCTGCCATTTTCCCAGTTGGCACTTTCTCCCAGACTTGCGATATCAATAGACCACCTCTGCTAACTAGGCTTCTTAGGAACTTCCTCCTTGTAACTTGTTTACTCTTGTTTTGAAGGTAATGACAAAACATTTCAGTGTATCCATGAATAGCAGGATAAGTGTAATGGTTAACAACCCCATTTCGGGAAATTACTGACTTAAATGAAATAAACTCATCTCAACTGGCCCCTTTTCCACACCTCTGGACACCAGTTTGTGTATGTGTATTTAGTAGTATAGGGATTTCCTTGGTGACTCAGCTGTAAAGAATCTACTTGCCAATGCGGCAAATGTGGGTTCCATCCCAGGTCGAGAAGATCCTCTGGAGAAGGAAATGGCACTCCAGTTATCTTGCCTGGAGAACCCCATGGACAGAGGAGCCTGGCAGGCTACAGTCCATGGGGTCACAAAAGAGTCAGACACGAGTTAGGGAATAAACAACAACAGCATTTTATAGTGTACTTTAGAATTTTCTGTACACATTCTTTCATATTTTCCTTTAAAGATGAAGTCTTCCTTAATATTCAGTGTTTAACTTAATTTCAGTCTCTCTGAATTTAATTAACTTCCTTTTATCTAAAGTAATTACATGAAAGTGAGATCGTATTTTCAAACGTTTACAATAAAATGCATTATGTATTTAGCAAGATATCTAAATACAAAATGTAGCAATATAATGCAGGACCAATTACCAAAGTGTCAAAATGAATAAATCAAGCAAAAACAAGCAGCCTAATGACGTCAGCTGAGGCCTTCTCTGTGCTAATAGAGGAAGAGATGGGAAGTGAAGACGCCCATCAGTGTTTGTTGGGTGTGGTTATGTGTTGAGCCTTCTGCTTTCATTCTGGGGGTGAATTTTAGTAAAAGGGCAGTTAAACTAGGATCTTATCTCAGTGCTATCTTCTGTCATTCTTGGCCACTTGTGTTTGTGTGTGTATGTGTGTGTGTGTGCACGCGTGCTGACATACTCTTCCTTTGTCTCATGCATTTCTTGCAGTCGCATTGGTTCTCACCAATGCCTGAGAGGGCTGAGCCTCCCTTTCCTGCTGCAGAAAATACAGAGCAGCAGGCGATTTCCACAGCCTCTGTAGGGTCCTGAAATTTACTGTCCCTGGCAGCTGGGCTCAGCTCTCCGGTTTGCTATATAGGCTGGCCGTCCTGAGTCAGAGAGACGTTCACTCCAGCCAGGAATGATGGACTCGTCCTCAGGGATGTTAGCTCTGCACAGAAAAGGGTGAGTCTGCACAGAAAAGGGTGAGTCTGCCTAGATCTTACTAAAGTCGCTGACCCCAGATGGGGGCTCAGCTGGTCACTTTCCCTCTGAGGTAAGGGAGGTGTTGGCATTTCAAATTCACCTCCTGAAGATTGGGAATGTACAGTTCTGAAGTACAGCTCTGCACAGTTACTTCTTGGAGTAACTAAGAAAAGAAAATAACTCAGAAGAAAAGGCAACCATTTACGGAAAATCATGAGAAAATGATTTAGCCGTACTACTGAGAGTTTTCGGTAAATATTCAGTGTTTTCAGCCTGTTAGTCTGTATTGGTTCTTTGCCCCCACGTAGGATCTTCCTTGACTGAAGCGAGTCCATTTTG